>NC_045720.1:36768484-37968484 GCF_009834535.1 Camelus ferus | reverse complement strand
ACATTAAACATGGTACAGAAGGTACCTTGCCCAAATGGACTGGGCAAACAATCATATTAATTATTTTGAGATATTTATTCAGCAGATGTTCTGTGCCAGGAAGCATCTGAGGCCAAATACCCCTGGTTCAGTGGGGTAAAAGACAAGTAAACTTATGCTAGTGTAAGATTATAGTAGAACTACATAAAGGGTGAGGAGAAAGGGAACAGGCCTAGTTATTGCTCCACACAAAGATAACAGAGTCTTGATGTATGAGTAATATTTCTCAAGTGTCTAGGGGAGGACCGAAGGTAGACAGACTAGTGCACACACAGGAATGAAGACATAAGAAAGAATAGAGATCTATACATAATTAGAATTATAGGAAGAAATGCAAATTGTAAAGAAACAGGGGACAAAGCAAAAGGAGAAAACCCATTTGGATGCCACCTTATAACCAGTGATCCATTAAAGAATTTAAAGGCAGATGGTGACAAAATCAAAGTTGTGCTTTAGACTACTCTTGAAGCAGTGTGGAGGATGAATTACAATGTTAACCCTGAAGGTAAATAGAATGGTAAAGAGACCGTTGCAAAAGTCCAGGAAAGAAATTCTGAGTGTCTGGATTAAAATCATCATGGTGGGTATAAAAAAAGATAAATCTAAGAATATTTAGGAATCTAATCATTAAGACATAATGATTGATTGGATATTACAAGTGATAGAGATTAATCTAGAGATAGAATGCCTCCTGGATTATAGTCAGGAAAGATACAATTCACTAGCCACCTTGGCAACTACAAGAGGGTTTGCTTCATTAACATCTGAATTAAATTAAACATTAAATCTGTTTTACTTGTGACATGTGTGTGGTGCATTCAGGTGGAGCCCTGGAGTAGGCAATAAGATATACAGGCCTGAGGCTCAGAGAGGTGATCCAGACCAGGGAAAGAGGAATCATCACTAGAATTTTGATCATGAAAAACCAGATGAGCTTGAGCAGGGAGAGAGTATAGAGAGAAAAGAAATTGAGATTAAGGATGGAGCACTGGGTTCATCAATAGGAAAGGTACCATTACCATTAGGTAATGGTAGAAAAAGAAGTCTGAGGGAAAGGCCAAGAATAAGTGGTCAGAGTGCACGGTGAATCCCTAGAGAGTTTTGTCCCATTATAACTGTGCATTCTTTTTCTGATTGAAAAAGAGTCCACAGATTGAAGAAAATTTTTGATGTTCCTGAATACTTCTCTAATGCTTTCAAAAGTGTATGGGTGACCACATCTATTCACCATTGTACTGGAAGTCCTAGCCACAGCAATCAAACAAGAAAAAGAAAAGATATCCACATTGGAAGGGAAGTGATAAAACTGTCACTATAGTCAGGTGATATTTTATATAGAAAATGATATTGATACTCTATATAGAAAACCCTAAATACTCCACACAAAAACTATTAGAAACTAATAAATGAATTCAGCAGAATAGCAGGATACACGATTAACACACAAATATCTGCTTCATTTCTTTACAATAACAAGGAAATATCAGAAAGAGTTAAAAAATCCATTTTAAAATTGCATAAAAAATTAAAATACTCAGGAATAAACTTGACAAAGGAGGTGAAAGACTTATGTTCTGAGAACTAGAAAACATGGAAATTGAAGGTGATTTAAAGAAGTGGAAAGATATCTCTTGCACTGGGATTGGAAGAACTAATATTGTTAAAATGGCCATGCTACCCAAAGCAACCTGCAGATTTAATGTAGATTAAATTTCCTATCAAATTACCAATGACACTTTCCACTGAACTAGAACAAATAATCTTAAAATTTATATGGAACCACAAAAGATCCAGGATTTCCAAAGCAATCCTGAGGAAAAAGAATGAAGCAGGAGTCATAAACCTCCCAGACTTCAGACAATACTACAAAGCTACAGTAATCAAAACAATGTGGTATTGGTACAAAAATGGACATATAGGTCAAATTAACACAGTAGAGAGCCCAGAAAGAAGCCTACACACCTACAGTCAATTACTCTTCAACAAAGGAGGCAAGAATATACAACGGAGAAAAGACAGTCTCTTCAGCAAGTGGTGATGGGGAACCTGGACAGCCTCATGTAAATCAGTGAATTTAGAACACTCCCACACACCATATACAAAAATAAACTCAAAATGGCTTAAGGACTTAAATCTAAGACATGACATCATAAAACTCCTAGAAGAGAATATTGGCAAAACATTCTCTGATATAAATTGTAGCAGTGTTTTCTTAGATCAGTCTCCCAAGGCGATAGAAATAAAAGCAAAATAAACAAATGAAATCTAATAAAACTTAAAAGCTTTTGCATAGCAAAGAAAACCATAAACAAAACAAAAAGACAACCTATGAACTTGGAAAAAATATTTGTAAACGATGCAACCAATATGGTTTAATAACATCCAAATTATACAAACAGCTCATACAGCTGAATAACAAAAAAGAAAAAAAGTAAAGAATCCAATTAAAAAATGACCAGAGCACCTAATCAGACATTTCTCCAAAGAAGACATACAGAGGGCCAACAGGCAGGTGAAAAGATGTTCAGCATCGCTAATTATTAGACAAATGCAAATCGAAACTACAGTGAGATGTACCACCTAACACTGCTTAGAATAGCCATCATCAAAAAGTCTACAAATAGTAAATGCTGGAGGGGATGTGGAGAAAAGGGAACCCAACTACACTGCTGGTAGGAATGTGATTTGTGATTTGTGATTTGGTGCAGGCACTATGGAAAACAGTATGGAGTTTCCTTTAAAAACTAAAAATAGAGCTACCATATGATCCAGCAATTCCACTCCCAGGCATATTTTCATAAAAAGTTAGAATTCTAATTTGAAAAGACACATACACCCCAATATTCATGGAAGCTCTATTTACAATAGCCAAGAAATGGAAGCAACCTAAGTGTCCACTGACAGATGAATGGATAAAATGTGGCATATATATGCAATGGAATATTACTCAACTGTAAAAAATAATGAAATATTACAAGTTGCAGAAACATGGATGAACCTAGAGATTATCAAAGTAGGTGAAGTAAGTCAAACAGAGAAAGACAACTATCATATGGTATCACTTATATGTGTGATGTAAGAAAATGACACAAATGCATTTATTTGCAAAACAGAAACAGACTCACAGACATAGAAAACAAACTTATGGTTACCAGAGGGGGAAGAGGGAGGGAGGGATAAATTTGGAGTTTGGGATTAGCAGATACAAACTACTATATATAAAATTGATAAAGAACAAGGACTTACTGTATAACACAGGGAACTGTATTCAATATCTTGTAATAATCTATAATAAAAAATAATCTGAAATAAGTATATAACTGAATCACATTGCTATACAGCAGAAAATAACACAATATTACAAATCAACTATACTTCAGTTTTTTTTTTTAAACAGTACAAATGTCCAACATAGTGGCAGATCATTTTTTTTTTCTTTCATCAAAAACCATGCAGTGCCCAAGGACTACACAAATGTAAATTAAATATTACTCCTGCCCTTGGTATGGTATGGTATAATATGATATTGTACGGCATGGCATGTTTAACGGGAAATGTATGCAGTTGACCTTTGAATAGCATGGCTGAACTGTGCAGGTCTTCATATATATAGATTTTTTTTCAATAAACATATTGGAAAAATTTTGAAGATTTGTGACAACTTGAAAAAACTCACAGACAAATGACATAGCCTAGAAATATTGAAAACCTTGAGAAAAAGGTATGTCATGAATGCATAAAATATATGTAGATACTAATCTATTTCATTATTTACTACTGCAAAATATACACAAATCTAGTATAAAAAGTTAAAATTTATCAAGGCTTATGCACAGAAACACTTACAGACCATACATGGCTCCATTTGCAGTCCAGAAAGATGCAAACAAATGGAAAACTAACTTTCGTGCATGCTATATTACTGTAATAATTTCATAGCCACCTCCTGTTGCTATTGTGGTGAGCTCAAGTGTTGTGAGTATCTGTTTAAAGCACCCTGTAATGTTAGTCATCTTCGTAAGAGCAGTTTGTCTCTCCAATAAATTGCATATCACAGTAAAAATCACTCTCTCTCTCAGTTCTCACATATTTCTCATCATGTTTAGTGCAATATCGTAAACCTTGAATAACACTATGGTTCTCATACGAAACGCCACATACGATGCTGGAAGTGCTCTCAAGAAGCAGAGAAAAGTCATAACATCACATGAAAAAGTGGAATTTCTTGATTTATACTGTAGATTGAGGTCTGTAGCTGTGGTTGCCCACCATTTTAAGATAAATGACAGCATAAGGCATTGTAAAAAATAAAAATAAACTTGTGAGGCTATTGTTGAAGCTATGCCATCAGGCATGAAAATCTTGCACTTTTTGTGAAATGCCTTTTTTTAAAATCACATATTGAAAATGTAGCTTTTACATGGGTACAGATTGCTATAAAAGATGTACCTGCAGACTCATGATTTGAGATAAAGCGAAGTCATTACATACCAATTTAAAGCAAAAGGAAGGTGAAAGATCTAAGGCTTGAGAATTTAATGCCGGTAAAGGATGGTTTGATAATTATAGAAAGCGGTTTGGCTTAAAAAAATCGCAAGATAACAGGAGAAGCAGCTTCTTCTGACAAAGAGGCAGAAGACTAGTTCTCAGAAGCCATTGAGGGGAGATCAAGATGGCAGAAAAGAGAATGAAGACTCACCTCCTCCCACAAACACTTCAAAAATACGTCTACATGGAACAGTTCTCACAGAAACCGCCTGGAAGCTGGCAGGTCTCATACAATCAAAGCTGCAAGAATGATCAGCACATAGATGGGTAAGATGGAAAGAAAAAAAGGGAAAGGAATCAGGATAAGACCCGTGGCCCTGAGAGGAAGCAGTAAAAGAGGAAAAGTTCCTTCACCCTAGGAACCCTGTTCACCAGCTGGGAGATCAGTGTGGGCAGATGGGGAGATTCAGAAGCTCAGAGGAGAGCGCGGCAGCCAACTTGGATCAGGCAGGACGGAGGAAGAGCAGCATACGTGGTCCTGGCCACTCGCTGCACCGCCCAGCACAGGGTGCGCACAGGCTGCTGTGTGTGGGAGCTGGTGCTGACACTCAGGCTTCAACCAGCAGACCCGAGGAGAAAACTGCGTGGAGGCAGCCCAAAGGGACTGGAGTGTGGTCTGTGTTACAAATGAGCGAGTGCGCAGGACAGAGCCCAGGTCCCCTAGAGAAGCCCCACTGCTAACTCACAGTCACAGGGAGGGGTGGAGCCCTGCCCCGGCAGCCTCATTCCTGGCGCACTCGCAGCAGGCTCCACGCCGCCTCTCTGAGCTCTGGGAGCACTCAAGCACCTGTGGCTGCCCACAGGCAGAGGCAGGGCGCAGATCTGAGCCAGGTACAGACAAGTGGGCGACCTGGGTGGGTTTATGTCCCCAGCGACTCTGTAAGCTCAGTGCACGCGGGGCATCCTAGTGGATTACTGGTGCTCTCATGGCTGGAGTGGGCACAGGGTCAGCACGGGAGGGCTTTGTGGGCTCTAGTGTGTGGATGCGGGGCCAGGGTCTGGGCTGGTTCCTTAGCTCCGTGGCAGGACCAGGTGTGTGACTGCTGCAAGTCCCAGGGTGGGACTTCTGTGGATCTACACCAGCACCTTTGGAGGCCAACCGCCTGCCTTCTCACGGTTGAGGCAGGGCTAGGAGCAGTGCCACCAGGAGTAGACTTTCTGAGCACACACAGCTAGTGACAGGGGACGCCACACAGGGCACTTCCGGGTGGACATCTCCTGGAGAGGAATACTCTGGCTCCTCCCCCACCAGCAGGCACCCTCGAGTCCCGCCTACCCACGCCACAGCTTAGAGCCAGATCTGGGGGCTTTCACTCCAACAACAGAGGAGCAGACTCTGCCTCTGACAGGGCTGCGACAGACACAGAGCAAAGAGGAGGACTTTCTCAACATCCAGTGCAGGCTCTGGTCACCATAACACCAGTTACACCCCCATCAGGGGGTTAATGGCCAGCACACGCTGAGAAAATATGTGGCAGGCATCCACACTAATAACAGCCCTTGCACCAAAAATATGAGATGCACACAGGCTACACAGAGATGCTCCCACATAAAAGCAGCCCTTCAAGACCACAGTGGGCAACTATTTTTCCTAAAGTCATAGAATAGGAGAAATGTAAGTAAAATAAAGAATCAGAGAAACCACTGCCAATGAGAAAAAACAAGACAAATCCCCTGAAAGAACAAACAATGAAACAGACATCTCCAGGCTACTAGACTCTGAGTTTATAAAAAAGGTAATAAAAATGCTGCAAAAATTGAGAAAGGCTATTGATAGAAATGCAGATCCCTGTAACCAAGGAATTATAAACTATAAAGAAAAGCCAATAGAAAATTTATTTGCTGGGATGAAAACTCAGCTAAGAGCAATAAGTAGCAAAAGGATACAGAAAGAATGAATACTATGTGAATAATAATAAATTCATAAACACTACAGAAGAATGAATACGTGATCTGGAAGATAGAACAATGGAGATCACCCAATGGACATCACCCAATGGACAAGACAGAGCCTTGTGGTTATAAGACTCCAAGCGGCTGCTGTCCTTCCGAGCTCTCTGACCCGCAGGTTCCCACAGTGCTGCTAGGGGGCACCACCTAGACACAGAGGCTCCCACTTCTCTCTCTACCCCAGCGGTTCTCTTACCCCCTTCCCCTCTGGACACTTGCCCACTGGCCATAAGCCTCTGAAAGGACTCATGCTGCCAGGAACTTCCCTCCCGTGCAACCATGCGTAAACGCTGCACAATAAACTTGCTGTGTGTTACCGCCGCTTATGGTCGTGCCTCTTCCCTTGACCAGCCCCAGGTGCCTTAAACTAACCCCTTCCGTATCACTCCCGTACGTGGAGCCTGGCCTCTTGGGCCTGGAACCCGGCACTCCGTGAATGGAACCTCAGTCTCCAAGCATGGACCGGCCCTACAGCTATGGAATCTGTCACTCCACGTGTGGAATATTTTCACCAAGGATGGAACCTGGTCTCCTTGACACGGAGTTGGGAACTCCACATGTGGCATGTCAGTCTCCAAGCATGAAACCTGACCGCACCAGCGCTCAGTGTATGGAATCTGCACTTTCAGGGTTGATTTAGGTCTTCTAATGTGACTCTCGCCTTTCTGGTCATACAGTCTGGTTCACCCCAGGAGCCCTGGCCCTGAGGCATAGGCCTTGGAGCCCCAGGCGTTAAGCCTGGCCCTCTGACCACGCGCACCGGCCCTCCACGTGCGCAGTGTGTGGGTGATAGCTGTTTCTGGATCTTGAGATCTGAGTGGTTTTCATTTCAATGTGTGTGTGTGTGTGTGTGTGTGTGTGTTGTACTTTTCTATAGTCATTGAGTAAATTAAAAGGAAGAGGAAATTTTCACAGGAAAAAGAGTGCGTCCTTTTATGAGAAACCCCCCCCCGCCAGTGCGCACACACTGGGCTACAGCGCGGCGCGTTAGGCCGTCCGGGGCTCTTGCGGGGCGTTTGCCATTGCTGCAGCGCTTGTGCCATCTTCTGGTCTGACGTAAGCCAGCCATCTGCGGACGCCCAGCAGCAGCCGTTGGCTCCTTGATGTTACTTCAGACACGTTACTCATCCTGCTTATGAGTCAAATGTGTGTCTGCACTTCCAGTATAAAATTTTAAGTGAACAACTTAAAAATCTATGATCAGATAAAGGAAAAGAACATTGTAAAATCTTGTCAAAATGTAACCTCAGAGATAAATCGAAATAAATACATTGTTGAATAAATCTACTTAAGTCTAAGATACAATATTAATCTAATTCTAAACATTGATTTAGGTACATTATAGAATTATAGTGTATATTCTATGCAGCATAGGATTTGGAGCCAAAAAGCCTAGTTTTGAATACCATGTCTGCCCCTAATTTATTAGATAATTTTTATAAACTCACTTAACTTCTCATTTACTTTATTTCACCCCTATTAAATAAAGACAATAAGATTTGCCTTTCTCAACTGCCTCTAACCCTTCTCCCTCCTTATTTTTTAAACATTTTTTATTCAGTTATAGTCATTTTACAATGCTGTGTCTCCTTCCTTATTTTTGAACTTCTAAATTCTTATAAATTATTATGTATTCTTGTCTGCACACTAAAAAATCTTAGTTCAGAAAAAGATACACTGATATTTCCAGGATAGGAAAAATACAGCTATAGAGAGTTGTTTTATTTTTTATTTTTTTTTATAGAGAGTTGTTTTATATTTTAGAGTTTATATTCTTGAATTTAAAGAAAACCTGCTGAGCATGTGCTAAGACGAGGGATGAGACTTGGTCAAATGAACACCCCCTTAGCTCACGTGAGGGACTTTCGCAGACCCGGAGAGAAGAAAACGCTAAGTAACAAAACTGAAAGAGGTGACGTGGAGAACTGAGAGGATGTCACACTGATATTTACGCTCACTAATCAGAATAAAAGATCACCTCATTTCCTGATGACGGCTTTCAAACCCAAACCCGCTAAGTGCGAAAGCTGGCAGCTCCCAGCAGCTCTGTGTCTGGTTGGAGAAGCTTACCTCCTACTCTGGCTAGACCCCTACGTCCTCCCGTGGACTGCAGTGTGGTTTATCCCCTTGCTCACGGCGTTCCCTGTTTCCTCAGAAGGGATCACACCTTCGTTCTTCACTGGTTTTGGAGTGCGTGTCATAACTGGTCATTGTCTGTCCACTAGTCCAAATGCCATCACCACTGGTCAGCATCAGAACAGGAGCCCATGTTTTGGTTTCTCACCATAAAAATCCCAGAACCTAGGACATTGTCTGGAACAGAGTAGAGGCTCAGTAATTACTTCTGAGTCATGAATGGATGCAAAGAGTAAAGCAAAGGAGGTTAAAAGACTGAAGACAGGGAAGAGGAAAGAGTTTCTGCGTTTAGTTCATAGTACATCTTCCTGGTGGCTGCGATACTGTAAGTACCTTGTTTCACTCTGCTTTTATGGCTGAAATAAGGGAATTTTTCTTTTTTTTTTTAAGTGAATTTTTTTTCTAGTGGAAATTTAAAAGTATAAAAGTACAAAAAACAACATAATAATTGCCACCCTTTAGAATTATTCCCCACAGTATCTTAGCGTATTTGCTCCCGGGGTGTTCTGTGTATATGCTTCTAAAAAATGAACATCAGATGAACACACTGTCCTTTTCCTCAACTATCTTAGAAATACACAGTTTTAAAGTCATAAATGTTCATTAGCTAAATTTAAGAAAGCAATAGCTTGAAGTCTGTTTCATCCCTTGGTGAGTGATGGACAACAATTTCACAACATCAGCTTCTGATTGTAGAGTTACAGCCATGGCCTTCCAATAAACACAGTCCTAACGGCAACACTCCGTTATCAAAAGTTGATTTTGGAATCTATGTTCTGTCTCCTCTGGCAGAAAAGTGTGTACAAATCCTTATATGAGATAGTCAATAGAAATGTTTAATAGCCTTCAGATTTTGTCTAAAACTATTCTGGAACAATTCACTTCCTTACTATGTTGTATCAATCACTGAAGTTTTGCCCTGTGAATTTCTATGCAGAGAGGAAAGAGTGACTTAGTCAACATTGTGCCAAAAAGTTGACAGCAGCTCTGCTAACTCTTTGATTCCAATAAACATTTAATTCACACGTATTAACTAGAATGTTTTACTGAACTGATCAGTGTTTGGCTAATTGCCATTGCAATTCAGGACTCTTAACTCTAGCCTGAGGTGGGAGCTCCCTGTGGCATTTCCATGATGTCTTTAAAAGCAAGTCAACACGGCTCATCTGTGGCTGATGCTGAAGGTGCAGAGGCTCATTTGTCCCCCTGACCAGACTGATCCAGCCAGCAGCTAAATGAAGCCAGCTTCAGAAATGCAGTGACCCAAATGACCTTCAATATTTTACCAATGTTTCTGATGAACTGGGGTCAATTGTATTTTTTAACAAGTTTGCAAAATTTGGTGCTCTAATACAGATATTTCACTGTAATTTTTACCTGTTACTAGTTGTGTAATCTTATAATTCTGATGCTTTGCCTTATATATGAGTGATAACTCGTCTGTGTATTGCCTGTAAGTACCCTTAGGTTTATCACAATGAAAATAATCCACACAATTTTAGATTTAACTTGTAGAATTGTATATGTTTATGCCTTCATGGAAATTTTCTTTTCAGAAAGACATTTTTGAAAATGCAGTGGCTGATATTTTATTTATATTTTATAATGAACAGATGTATTCCACTTTTCAACACCAAGTATCTTTTTATATTATTATTCACTTTTAAGCATATTATATTGCATGGATGAGAAATGTTCCCCTTTATCCAATGCCATTAGTGGTTGGACTTAATGGCAGATAATAGAAGAAAGATTCCATAAACTATATAAATTTGTCCAATCAGAAGAACAAAGAGAATTTAAAAAATAATTTGAACAATGTCTCAGAGACATGTCAGATAATAAGACTTTTAGAATTAAAAGATAGAGATACTGGAGCATAAAATTTATTTAAAAAAATAATATCCAGGTTAGTTTTACTTTTGTTGAGAACGTAGTCACAATAGTGCATGAATACTTCAGCTCTGAATTGGTTGTGTTTCTGCAAAATAAACATAACCACAGTTCCCTGGGATACACAGATGTAACATTTGTGAAAGAAGCAAAATCAACATCAGTTCTGTAGAAAGGGGCTTTGCCATAGAAACTCTAACCTCAGAATCTCATCAGCCACAGAAGCTACCCTTGGGAACTAACCGGTCTGAAACCCGGGTGGTTATACAGTAGCAGGTTAACTGTTGTGCAGATTAATCTCCTGTAATCTGTAGGAGGTAGGAAGTCAGGCACATCTTTGTTTTAAGTACACTATAAAAATTAAAGAATTCTTTTGAATCCAGCTGGAATAATAATGGCCTATATTTATTAAGTGTTTACAATGTACCATTTTAAGTTCCTTCAGTTGTTATTACAACTACTCCTTCTGATAAATCTACTAGGTAGTTACAATTATCATCCTCACTTCATAGATGAGGAGACTCATTCCCTGAGAGGACGAATGAGGATCTTTTCTAAGGGCCCAGAGCTAGTAAGCGGTAGGGCTAGTTGTAAGACCTGGGTGTCTTTCTCCTGAACCCACGTTGTTACTGAACCTGTGTCCTACGCTCCCTTCCATCTAGGGCAGAGAATGTTCTAGTACAAAGCAGCAGCTTATAGGGTAGCAGTTCAGAAGCCTGAAAAAGTTAAGCAGGCAGGAGGTAGGAAAAAGACATTTGTCTCAATCATCCTCAGTGACTCAGCATACTTTAATGGCTTCAATATGCTCATGTATCTTTATCACAGTTTTGATCTTGTAGGCAGGAAATAGCTGGATCTTGTTTTTTTATCCATTCATCCACTCTGTGCCCTTTTTATTGGAAAATTTAATCTATTTGTATTTAAAGTAACTATTAATAGTTAAGAACTTACTAAGGCCATTATATTAATTGTTTTCTGGCTATTTTATAGGTCCCCTGTTCCTTTCTTTCTCTTTTGCTGCCTTTCTTTGTAAGTTAATAATTTCCTGTAGTGGTGTGCTTTGATTCTCTTTTCTTTGTATTTTTTGTATGTACTATATAGGTTTTTGCTTTGTGGTCACCTAGAGGCGTACGTAAAATATCTTATAAAATGACATATCTATGTATAATAACATATAGATATTTTCAGCTGTAATAACTTCAATCACATACAAAACTCTACCCTTTTACTGCCCCCATATTTTAAGTTTTTGATGTTAGAATTTACCTTTATATAATGTGTATTCATTAACAAATTTTTGTAGTCTGATTATCTTTAATAATTCTCTTCTTTAAACCTTTATACTAGTGTTAAGAAATTAACACACCATTAACACTGCAGTATTATTCTATTCTGAATTTGACTGCATTTAGCTTTACTAGTAGAGTCTATATTTTCATATTATTAATGTACCTTCATTTCAGCTTTAAGAATTCCTTTCAGCATTTCTTGTAAGGCAGAGCTAGTGGTGAAAAAAAAACTAGTGGTCAGCTTTTTTGTTGTTGTTGGAGAAAGTCTTCTCTCTGCCTCATTTCTTAAAAACAACTTTGCCAAGTAAAGCATTCTTGGTTGGCAGGTTTCTTTCTGCAGTACTTTGTATCTTCCCACTCTCCTGGCCCATAACGTTTCTGCTGAGAAATCTGCTAATAGCCTTATGAGGTTTCCTTCTATATGAGATTTTTTTTCTTCTTGATACTTTTAAATTCTCTCCATTTTTTATTTTAGCTAGTTTTGTCATAATGTATCTTAGAGAAGATTGCTTTCAGTTGAATTTTGGGGGTGACTTTTTGAACTGGGGTGTTGAAATCTCTCTCCTGATTTGTGAAGTTCTCAGCCATTATTTTGTTAAGTAAGCTTTCTGCTCCTTTCTCCCTCTCTTCTTCTGGGATGCCAGTAATACATAGATTATTTCCTTTAATGATATCCCCTAATTTATGTAGATTTTCTTCATTTTTTTTTACAATTCTCTTTTCTTTTTGATTCTCTAACTGGATGATTTCACATGACCTATCCTCTAGTTCATTCACTCTTTTTCTGCTTTGTCAGGTCTGCTCTTGGAGCTCTCTTTTGTATTCTTTCTTTCTATTTGTTTTTAAAGATTTTAGCAAATTTAATGGATAAAAAGTCAATACACAAAATTCTAGAGTACTTTAACACACCACCAATGATCAGTTTGAAAATATAATAAAATGATACCGGTTTATAAGAGAAACAAAAAATGCAAAGGATAAGTTTCCTTCCCTTTTGTATTCTTCAGTGCAGTCATTTTATTCTCCAGCTCCAGGAGTGATTTAGTTTTTTAAAAAATTGTTTCTGTTTCTTGTTGAACTTCTCATTTTGTTGATGGGCTGTTTTCCCAATGTCATTTAGTTGCCTATGTTTTCTTGTAGTTCACAGAATATATTTAAAAGGATTATTCTGAATTATTTGTCAGATAATTCATAGATCTCCATTTCCTTAGGGTCAGGCGCTGGAGTTTTGCTAGTTTCCTCTGGTGGTGTTATGTTTCCTTAAGCATTGATGATTTTTATGGCCTCGAGTTGGTGGCAGTGCATTTGTGGAAGTACACGCCTTTTCCAGTCTCTACAGACTGGCTCTGGCGGGCAAAGCCCTACACCAGTGAGTGCATTCAGAGACTCTGGGTGGGTCATCTGGTGCTGTCCACAGGTGGGCTTGCTGCTGGAGTCCTTAGGCTGGCAGATCTGATGCCTGAGTTTACAGGTAGGCCGGACTGGTGCCTGGGTCCACAGGGGTGGGCTGGGAGCCTGGGTTCCCTGGGGTGGCCCTGGAACCCGAGTCTGTGGTGATGGGCCCAGGCCCTAGGTCTTCATGGGCAGACAGACCTGTATCCTGAGCCCACTGGGTTTAATGAGGCACCAGGGGCCACTGGGGGAGTCTGGCATCCGGATTTGTGGGGGCTCTTCCAGTACTGGGATGGGCTGTGAGCCTGGTTTCACAAGAGCTGGACTGGACTTGGTCATGGGGGCTGGCCTTGCACTGTGGTGATCTTGAAGGCTGGAGCTGTGGGAGTCCACTGTAACCTGAGGCCTCAGAGGGGCCAGTCTGGAGGTGGGTTCTGGAGAAGTTGGTGTGATGCTGGGGCAGGTTGAGAACCTGGGACCTTGGAAGCCGGCCTCAAGTCTGGGGGTGCAGGGACAGCCCACCCTGGGTCTGTGGGAACTGGTCTGCAGTGCAGATCTATGGGGACCAGCCTAGTGCTGGGGTTTTCTAGAACTAGCAATACTAGTTCTTCCAGTCCTAGAGTATGGGATATCTTTCCATTTCTTTGAATCACCTTCAATTTCCTTTATCAATGTTTTCTAGCCCTCAGCACATAAGTCTTTCACTTCCTTTGTCAAGTTTATTCCTGAGTATTTTAATTTTTTTATGCAATTTTAAAATGGAATTTTTAACTTTCTCTTTCTGATATTTCATTTTATTGTAAAGAAATGAAACAGATTTTTATGTGTTAATCATGTATCCTGCTACTTTGCTAAATTGATTTATTAGTTCTGATAGTTTTCATGTGGAATATTTAGGGTTTTCTATATAGAGTATCACGTCACCTGAATACAGTGACAGTTTTATCACTTCCTTTCCAATTTGGATACCTTTTCTTTTTCTTGTTTGATTGCTGTGGCCAGGACTTCCAGTACAATGGTGAATAGACGTGGTCACCCATACTTTTGAAAGCAATAGAGAAATATTCAAGAACATCAAAAATATTCTTTAATCTGTGGACCCTTTTTCAATCAGAAAAATAATGCACAGCTTTAATGGGACAAAACTCTGCAGGGATTCACTGTGCACTCTGACCACTTATTCTTGGCCTTTTGCTCAGACTTCTTTTTCTACCATTAGGTACCTCTTTCCTATTGATGAACCCAGTGCTCCATCCTTAATCTCAATTTCTTTTCTCTCTATACTCTCTCCCTGCTCAAGCTCATCTGGTTTTTCATGATCAAAATTCTAGTGATGATTCCTCTTTCCCTGGTCTGGATCACCTCTCTGAGCCTCAGGCCTGTATATCTTATTGCCTACTCCAGGGCTCCACTTGAACACACCACACATGTCACAAGTAAAACACATTCAGATGTTAATGAAGCAAACCCTCTTGTAGTCGCCAAGGTGGCTAGTGAACTGCATCTTTCCTGACTATAATCCAGGAGGCATTCTATCTCTAGATTAATCTCTATCACTTGTAATATCCAATCAATCATTATGTCTTATTGATTAGATTCCTAAATATTCTTAGATTTGTCTCTTTTTTTATACCCACCATGATGATTTTAATCCAGACACTCACAATTTCTTTCCTGGACTTTTGCAACAGTCTCTTTACTATTCTATTTACCTTAAGGGTTTACCTTCTAATTCATCCTCCACACTGCTTCAAGAGTAGTCTTCTAAAGCACAACTTTGATTTTGTCACTATCTGCCTTTAAATTCTTGAATGGATCATTGTTTATAAGGTGGCATCCAAATGGGTTTTCTCCTTTTGCTTTGTCCCCTGTTTCTTTACAATTTGGTCTCTCTATTTTGTTACTTCGATCAATATGTCTGTTTTTGTCTCAATACCACATTGTTTTGATTACTGTAGCTTTGTAGTATTGTCTGGGAGGTTTATGCCTCCAGCTTCATTCTTTTTCCCTCAGGATTGCTTTGGAAATTCTGGATCCTTATGGTTTCATACAAATTTTAGGATTATTTGTTCTAGTGTAAAATCTGTGAAAAATGTCATGGTTAATTTGATAGAGATCACGTTAAATCTGTAGACTGCTTTGGGTAGCACGGCCATTTTAACAATGTTAGTTCTTCCAGTCCTAGAGCATGGGATATCTTTCCATTTCTTTGAATCATCTTCAGTTTCCTTTATCAATGTTTTCTAGTTCTCAGCATACAAATCTTTCACCTCCTTTGTCAGATTTATTCCTGAGTATTTAAATTTTTGATGCAATTTTAAAATGGATTTTATTTTAGTTTTTCTTTCCGTTGTTTCATTGTTATTGTAAAAAATGCAACTGATTTTTATATGTTAATCTTATACCCTGCTACCTTGCTAAATTTGTTTATCAGCTGTCATAGTTTTTGTGTGGAGTCTTTGGGGGCTTTCTATACAAAGTATCATGTCATCTGCATATAGTAATAGTAAAAGTCCCTTCCACTTTGGACACCATTTCTTTCTTTTTCTTGTTCAATTACTGTGGCCAAGACTTCCAATACCGTGTTGAATAGATGTGGTGAGCGTGGGCGTTCCAGGAGTTAGTGGGAAGGCTTTCAGCTTTTCACCATTGAGTATTATGTTGGCTGTGGGTTTGTCATAAATAGCTTTTATTCTGTTGAGATATGTTTCCTCTATTTTCAACTATGGTTAAGAATTTCTACCATGAATGAATGTTGAATTTTATCAGATGCTTTTTCTGCATCTATTGAGATGATCATGTGGTTTTTGTCCTTTCTTTTGTGGATGTGGTGTATCACATTGACTGATTTGCATATGTTGAACCATCCTTGTGGCCCTGGGTGAATTCCACTTGATTGTACCACATAATCTTTTTTATGTGTTGTTGGATTCAGTTTGCTAATATTTTGTTGAGAATTTTTCATTTATATCAACTACATTCATCAAAGATATTGGCCTGTGATTTTCCATTTTGGTAGTGTCTTTGTCTGGTTTTGGTATCAGGGTGATGGTGGCTTCATAGAATAAGTTTTGGAGTGTTCTCTCCTCTTCAGTCTTCTGGAAGAGTTTGAGAAGAATTGGTATAAGTTCTGATTTGTATGTTTGGTAGAATTCCCCAGTGAAGCCTTTTGGTCCTGGACTTTTGTTTGCAGGACCTTTACTGCAGATTTTATTTCACTTCTAGTGATCAGTCTGTTCAAATTATCTATTTCTTTTTGCTTCAGTTTTAGTGAACTGTATGTTTCTAGAAACTTGTTCATTTCTCCTAGGTTGTTCAATCTGATGGCATATGGTTATTCATAGTATTCATTTTTTTTTTGTATTTCTGTAGTATTTGTTGTGATTTCTCCTCTTTCATTTCTTATTTTGTTTTATTTGGATCCTCTGTTTTCTTCTTGATTACCCTCATCATAGGTTTGTCAGTTTTGTTTTCTGTTTCAAAAATCCAGCTCATGGTTTTATTGTTTTTTTTCTATTGTTTTAAAATCTCTATTTTGTTTATATCCTCCTTGATCTTTGTTATTTCTTTCCTTCTGCTGACTTTAGGTTTTGTTTGTTTTTCTTTTTCTAATTCTTTTAAGTGGTAGGTTAGAGTGCTTATTTGAGATTTTTCTTGTTTTTAGACGAAGGCTTATTTCTCTGACCTGCTCTCTTAGAACTGCTTTTACTACATATCATAGATTTTTGTGTGGTGTGTTTTCATTATCATTTGTCTCAAGGTATTTTTTAATTTCCTCTTTGATTTTATTGATGACTCATTTTTTTTTTAGTAGCATGTTGTTTAGTCTCCATGTAATCATTGTCTTCTCATTTGTCTTTCTGTGGCTGATTTCTAGTTTCATGCCATTGTGGTTAGGAATAAATGCTTTAAGCAATTTCTATCCTTTACATTTCTTGAGGCTTGTTTTCTTTGCAAGTATGTGGTCTATCATAGAGAATGTTCCATTTGAATTTGAAGAGAATGTATATATTGGTTTATTGGGGGGGGCAGAATGTAATATCCAGAAAATATCAATTAATTCTGTTTTATTGTGTCATTTAGGATCTCCAATGCCTTACTGATTTTCTTTCTTGAACATCTGTCCATTCATATTGGTAGGTTGTTAAAGTCTTCCATGATTATTTGATTCCTGTCAATTTCTCCTTTTATGCCTGTTAGGGTTTGTTTTATGTATTTAGGTGCTCTTATATTGGGTGTATATATGTTAATGAGTGTAACATTCTCATCTTTTATTGATCATTATATCATTATGCAGTGTCTTTTTTTAAAATTTTTATGCAGTGTCTTTTTATCTTTCTTATTGCTTTTGTTTTAAAGTCTAATTTGTTTGATATGAGCATTGCTACCCTTGCTTTCTTGTCATTTCCATTTGCATAAAACATTTCTTTCCATCCCCTCACTTTCAATCTGTGTGTGTCCTTTGCCCTAAAGTGACTCTCGGAGGAAGCATACTCTAAGGTCTTATTTTGCTATCCAGTCTGCCGTTCTGTTTTTTTTGATTGGAGCATTTAGTCCATTGATATTTAAGGTAATTATTGATATATATTTATTGACATTTCCAGTTAGTTTTGTATTTCTTCTGTGTTCCTTTCTTTTTCTCTTTGTTTTTCCTTTGTGGTTTGATGATTTTCTTTTGTGTTATGCTTGAGTTCCTTACGTTTTAATTTTTGTGACTCAGTCATATGTTTTTGATTTGTGGTTACCCTGTTTTTCAAGTATATTAACCCATTACTAACTATATCTACTAGCTTTAGACTGGTAGTCATATAAGCTGAAACACATTCAAAAAAAGAAGAAAAATCTATGTTTTCTTATCATTTCCACCACTTATGATTTTTATATCCTCTTTTACATTTTCATGTTTATTGTTCTGCTGTCCATTGTAGTTATCATTGCATTTCCAATTGTAATTTTCTTTTTCCTACAGATGCTTGCTTCTTTTTTATTTAGGAAAGATCTTTTAATACTTATTCAAGGATACTTTTAGTATTTCTGTGTTCTTTGAGTTTTTGCTTGTCTAAGGAATTCTTTATCTTTCCTTTTATTCTAAATGACAGTCTTGCTGGGTAGAGTATCCTAGGTTGCAGGTTTTTCCTTTTCACTACTTTGAATATATCTTGCCACCCCTTTCTGCACTGCAACGATTCTGTAAAAAACTCGGCAGATAAGCTTATGGGGGTTCCCTGTAACTCTTTGTTTTTCTCTTGCTGCCTTTAAAACATTCTCTTTATCTTTAATTTTTGCCATTTTGATTATACTATGTCTTGGTGTAGGTCTGTTTGGGTTCCTCTGTGTTTCCTGTGCCTGGATGGATAAGTGCTTCCTTCTTTAGGTTGGGGAAGTTTTCAGCCATAATTTCTTCAAATATTGTTTTCAACCTCCTTTTCTCTTTCTTCACCTTCTGGAATCCCTATTATGTGTAGATTGGCATGCTTTGTATTATCCCATAAGTCTCATATATTTTCTCATTTTTTTATTTGTTAATATCTGCCGTTCTGTTTGGGTGATTTCAACGATTCTGTCTTCCATATCACTTATTCACTCTTCTACATTATTTAGTTTGCTGTTTATTGCCTTTAGCTCAGTTTTCATCTTGGCACATGAGCTTGTAAAAATCTTTAACTGGCTTTTCTTTATAGTTTCTAGTTCCTTTTTACACTCATCTACATTTGTATCAATATCCTTTCTTAATTCCTTCAGTATTTTTATGATCACCTTTTTGCACTCAAGTTCTGGTAGCCTGGAGAGATCTGCTTCACTGTTTGCTCTTTCAAGGGATTTCTCTTGTTCTTTTAATTGGGAGTGGTTCTTCTTCTTTTAATTTATATTTTTCTGACACCTGTATTTAGGAGTCACAGTTAACTACTGTGGTCCTGATTGGCTATTTTTATGTGGGACTGTCCCTGTGTAGCCTCTGTGCTCCTAATATTTTTGTTGTGAGGTCTGTTTTTAGAATGGATGGCTGCCATAGGCCACATCTTTCCTCTGTGTGTGCAGCTTGTTATCTTCTTGATAGATGGTGTAATTTGTGTTGTGACCAGAGGCTGGCACTGGATGTTGAGCCACACCTCCTCTTTGCCTTGTGGTTGTTACAGCCCTGTTGGGGGCCAGGTCTGCTCCCCACTTGTTGGAGTGGAAGCCCCCAGATCCATTTCTGAGCTGCTGTGTGAGGTAGGCAAGTCTTGCATGCTTTTAGTGGGAGAGGGGCTGCTGAGTATTCCTCTGCTGGAGATGTCCCCTGGGAAATGCTTTCCATGGTGTCCCTTGTTACCCATTGCGCAGGTTCACAATGTACACTCTTGCTGGCACTCTCTTGGCTCTGTCTCAGCTGTGGAAATGCAGGCAGTCTACCTGGATGTCCCTCACATGCCATGCTCACAAAGCCAGGGAGGCAGATCCATTGAATTCAGGCACCAACACCTGCCATAGTCATGCATAATCATGCACCTCAATTTGCTGTGGGCTACAGGTTCAGCCCAGACCCCAGCCATACCTCTTGTGTTCGCTCACCTGCTGTTAATGCTGGAGCTGTCCCAGCTGCACAGCTGCTCTCTGCTTGGATGCCCTGCAGACATCATGCCCACAAAGGTACTGGTGCTGCAAACCCACCAAAGTCACCTAGCACATGGCTCAGATCTCAGCCCCACATCCAAAGTCCCTGGGCTCCTGGAATGGGCCCAGACCTCAGCTGCATCTTTGTTTTGCAGCAACCCATCAGGGACTGTCCCATCACAGAGCCCTTGAAGGTGGAGTCACCCCTGATGAGGCTAAGCTGAGGAGACAAGTACGGATGGGTCTTGCCCTTCTCCTCACAAGCACATGCTGACAATAGGACTTTTGTGGTGGACCCGAGCCTCCTTGCACACACTCCCACCTTCAGCCTGTACCACACGACAGGACCTTCAGGCTAACTCTGCACAGCCAATCACAGCCCTCTGCCCGGGTCTGGCCTCTGAAGCCCGAGCTTCAGCACCCAGTCCCCCGTATGCACCAACAGGCTTGTAATTCGGCTGGGAAGAGCAGTGAGGTGGCCCAGGTCTTCCATGCCACTTTCTCTCCATTCTGGCTGCAGTGAAGCAGCTACTGTGTTCTCCTCTGAGCATCTGAAGCTCCTTTTCTGTCCCAGCTGATCTCCCTGCTGGTGAAGGGACTTCCCACGGTGAGGGAACAATTCCTCTTTTACTGCTACCTCCTTGTCCTGGAGGCTAGAAGTCTGAGATCAAGATGTTGGCAGGGCTGGTTTCCCAACCAGCTTTTTTAATTTTCCTTTTTTTTTTTTTTTTTTTTTTTGGCTTGCCTGGTTACATGGAGATATTTTTTGTAGCTTTGCTAGTGTAAGATCTTCTGTCAGAGTTAATTTGTGTGTGAGAATTGTTCCTCATGTAAATGTATTTTTGATATTTTGACGAGGTGAGCTCCATGTCCTATTCTGTCACTGAGAAGCCAAACTTACTTATTTTTAAAAATCTTTTTTTTTTGAAACCACAATATTACATAACAGGTTATTATTTTTAAAACCTGTTATATAAAAAACCTGTTATGATAATATTGTGGTTTTCAAAAAGAAAAATATGACACCAAACTAAAAGATTTTAAGAATTAGTTTAGTTATCATTACTGTCATTTCAGTAGTTTCAAAAATTGTGACCCCATTGAGATAAATATTGCCTTGTCTCTTTATTTTTGTGTCTTTTTAGTAGAAAGTAAACTGTGATAAAAATAACTAATAATAAAAAATATGAGCTCTTGGCCTTGCTATAAGGGACAAACAAACCAAAGAACAATGTGAAGATTCAGCTCTAGCCTCATTTCTTCTTTATCATCTACTCTCTATGGAGCCCCTCAGGTCTCCTGCCAAAATGGGCTTTCCTTCTCTGTGTCTAGTGCGGTCCTCCATCCTTGCATTGGGATCTCTTATAGTACCACAGTGATGCTCTCATTCACTGAGCAGATGGCAAGGTTGTTCAGCCAATTTGGCATTGGCACCTGGAAAGAACTTGCGTGTGTGGTTCCCACTTCTGTCCAACTTTTGGGTTTGTCTGTATAAATGATTAATTCAGCAGGTACAAATAGTGCAGTGCACCTACTCACTTATCTCTGAGATATCTGAGTGCTCCATTTAATTAGAATTGAAGTCAAATAATTAAAAGGATTAATAAAGAGTTAAAAATCAGCAGAGGGAAACCGGGATCACTGTCCTGTATGACACATTTGAACCTCTCAATGAGAGGAGGAGGCCTTGTAGTTATCAACATAACAAATAAAATGGAAAAAATAATTGATAATCTCATATAATAATGATAGCATTCTAGTAGAGAGAATACAAAAAAATATTCATTGAATTAGGAACAGATTTATATTTCTCTTTGCAAATAGGAATTTTTAACTCTTAATTCTTCAGTAATTAAAACTATGTTAATTTAGGAATTCGATGTTTCTAACATTTCTTGGGGAGATATAATTTTATAGTCATGGAAGGAATCTCAGCAATGCATATACACATCCAAAAAAGAACAGGGGAGATGTTAGTGAAAGAATTGGGGGGCTTTTATGGTTATGTGTTTAAGGACCATAAAGAATCAATTTTGTATATCCCCAGTGATCTAGTGATGGAATTAGAATGAAACATTCAATCAGAAGGGGAAAAATATTTATCTATTTGTATGCTATGTAGACATATATTCGTATTTCTATAGCTAAGGAATTCTGAAAATTTAAAATTACTTTTATTTATTTTTTGAAGATGTATTCAGACTGTTCAATATAACAGCTACAAAAAATGAAATGATGGCCCTTCGTCCTGTGCCCCAGGCACCACGTCTTGTGCCACAGGCACCACGTCTTGTCCTCAGCTGTTACTGATCGCTTGTGCATGCCTGCAGAGCTGGTCCGTACCTGTGCCGGCGAGTATATGAGCGTAAATATTTCCCCCTCTTTACCTAATGGTATTTTATTACATTCAATATCCTGTATCTTTGGAGGGTTTTTTAAACTTATGAATATATATTTATGTATATTTATTTCATCAAGCTTCTTTTTTTATGACTGAATGTGGGTGAATCTCAATTTAACTAATTTTTCATTCAGCTTCTGCCAACATGGCCTTGAGGGAATGTGGATCCAAAGTAGTCAAATCTTACAATCCTCTAAAAGAAGCTAATGGTTACTTTGTTGTTGTTGTTGTTGTTGTTGTTGTTAAATCTCCCACATTTTAAAGGCAGGTACTGATTTAACATTTTTTTTATTTTAGAAAACTAAGCAAGGTGTACAAATTATACCTGCAAGTTAAATCTGACCAGTGGGTCACTGTCAACTTTTTAAAAGTCTCTCCATTGTTACATTTAGACGCCAATGGGTGGATACGCATCTGTGTAACACCCACTCTGTATAAATGTGGACACAGTGCCCTATCGATCTTCTTTCACAAAAATATTTTAAAATTTGTGATCTTTTCATGGAAACTAAATGTTTTATTTTGACATCAAGTTACGAAATTGGGCCAGCAAGGAGGAGAAAAGCAAACGCTTGCCTCTTTCTATAATACGATACCTTAGCAATATATGTAGTAAAATTTAAGTTTCTTTCTTATTTTTCCTATTAATTTTAATTGTTAGTCTTATTTTTATGAAAGTTACACATGTGCATACTTTAAAAGATAAAATGTTTCCATGAGGCCTATCATTTTAGAAAGGCTATTTCTCTTCCCACCCTACAGGTACTCAGTTCTTATTCTTAGGAGGCAACCACTTTCAACCCCTTTTGCTATCTTTTTTTCTAGGATTTGCCTTCATTTCTCAAAAGAAAAAAAAGCTAATATCAATATTTCCTGATTCTCTAAATTGTAGATGCTACCTATTGACCTCCTATTTGGATAATTATAATTTAGCTAGATATGTTTCCTTCTCCCCCATTTTCCCAATTTCACAATCAGAATTTTTGAAAGATCACAGTCTGGTGTTTACCATATCACCACTGAGCTCTGTGGGATGCTATGGTTACATAGTCTTTCTTATATATTTTTTTTTTCTGGGGATTTTTTTTTTTTTCAGCTTACATCTGTGTATCTATTACTACTTCGTTTCTCCACTTCTCAAAGGAGTCAAACCTCTGGTCATCTATGAATTTCTTCTTCCTTCTTTTCTGCCTCTTTTTTTTTTTTTTTTTTTTTTTCCGTTCTCTCTGTCTTAGACATCCTCTCTGGAGTCTTCACTTCTGCTCCTAATAAGCTGGTTGCTCTCTGGCTTCTGTACAGTTTTCTCATCATGGGCACTTGACGTCTAGACTGCCCCCTCTTGGAGCATCTGCTTTTGTAGGCCTTTGGCACGGACAAGGGAGTTTTCAGTCGTTCTGATACCATGGAAAATGTTAGAGCAGAGAAATTCACCAGCGTGGGAATGGAGATTGGTTAGAAGACAGATGTAGAGAAGAGACTGGGGGAATTTGAGAATTTAGGTCAAGGTGACCTAAAGAAGGGTAATAAAACACCTCAAAGAACACCACTCACCCTCTTTGTCTTTATGGCTAGGGCAATCGGGACTATTTCCCCTCTCTGCACAATGTCCCTTATTTTGTGATCTTAGTTTAAATCTTCACACTTTTGTGGCATGATTTTTTAAAATAGAAACACCTATGCTCTTTATGTCTCTGAATGAAAGGAATGAGATTGCATTGGTATTAACAGACGATTTCTTTAAAGGCAACTTTATATATCCTCTATCATAGAGAGGCAAATCAAAATCATGTTATTTTTAGCCACTTGCTCTCACATACTTTGGCTGAAAGACAGAAGAATATTTTCTGGTAAGCTACCAGTGTGAATTTCTTATTAGAAAGGGGATTTGGCAATGGATAAAGGGGAACATCTCTTATCCATGCAATATAATATATTTAAAAGAGAATAATAGTATAAAAAGATACTCGGTATTGAAAAAATGGGACATATCTGTTCATCATATAATATGAGTAAAGTATCAGCTACTGTGTTTTCAAAAATGTCTTTTTGAAAAGTAAATTTCCATGAAGGCATAAACATAAACATTTCTATTTTTTATTTTTGGGGGGATAGGGAGGAGGTAATTAGGGTTATTTCTTTATTTCTTTATTTATTTCTTATTGGAGGTACTGGGGATTGAACTCAGGCCCTTGTGCATGCTAAGCATGTGCTCTACCACTGAGCTATACCCTTCCCCCTAAACATAAACAATTCTAAATGTTAAATCTAAAATGGTGTAGATTATTTTCATTATGATAAACCTAAGGGTACTTACAGGTAATATATAAATGAAGTCCATTTTATACCAAAACCAGTGAAGAACGAAGCTGTGATCCCTACTGAGGAAACAGGGAACGCCGTGAGCAAGGGGATAAACCACACTGCAGTCCACGGGAGGACGTAGGGGTCTAGCCAGAGTAGGAGGTAAGCTTCTCCAACCAGACACAGAGCTGCTGGGAGCTGCCAGCTTTCGCACTTAGCGGGTTTGGGTTTGAAAGCCGTCATCAGGAAATGAGGTGATCTTTTATTCTGATTAGTGAGCGTAAATATCAGTGTGACATCCTCTCAGTTCTCCACGTCACCTCTTTCAGTTTTGTTACTTAGCGTTTTCTTCTCTCCGGGTCTGCGAAAGTCCCTCACGTGAGCTAAGGGGGTGTTCATTTGACCAAGTCTCATCCCTCGTCTTAGCACATGCTCAGCAGGTTTTCTTTAAATTCAAGAATATAAACTCTAAAATATAAAACAACTCTCTATAAAAAAAAATAAAAAATAAAACAACTCTCTATAGCTGTATTTTTCCTATCCTGGAAATATCAGTGTATCTTTTTCTGAACTAAGATTTTTTATTGTGTCTTTAGTGTGCAGACAAGAATACATAATAATTTATAAGAATTTAGAAGTTCAAAAATAAGGAAGGAGACACAACATTGTAAAATGACTATAACTGAATAAAAAATGTTTAAAAAATAAGGAGGGAGAAGGGTTAGAGGCAGTTGAGAAAGGCAAATCTTATTGTCTTCATTTAATAGGGGTGAAATAAAGTAAATGAGAAGTTAAGTGAGTTTATAAAAATTATCTAATAAATTAGGGGCAGACATGGTATTCAAAACTAGGCTTTTTGGCTCCAAATCCTATGCTGCATAGAATATACACTATAATTCTATAATGTACCTAAATCAATGTTTAGAATTAGATTAATATTGTATCTTAGACTTAAGTAGATTTATTCAACAATGTATTTATTTCGATTTATCTCTGAGGTTACATTTTGACAAGATTTTACAATGTTCTTTTCCTTTATCTGATCATAGATTTTTAAGTTGTTCACTTAAAATTTTATACTGGAAGTGCAGACACACATTTGACTCATAAGCAGGATGAGTAACGTGTCTGAAGTAACATCAAGGAGCCAACGGCTGCTGCTGGGCGTCCGCAGATGGCTGGCTTACGTCAGACCAGAAGATGGCACAAGCGCTGCAGCAATGGCAAACGCCCCGCAAGAGCCCCGGACGGCCTAACGCGCCGCGCTGTAGCCCAGTGTGTGCGCACTGGCGGGGGGGGGGGGGGGGTTTCTCATAAAAGGAAGCACTCTTTTTTCCTGTGAAAATTTCCTCTTCCTTTTAATTTACTCAATGACTATAGAAAAGTACAACACACACACACACACACACACACACACACACACACACACATTGAAATGAAAACCACTCAGATCTCACGATCCAGAAACAGCTATCACCCACACACTGCGCACGTGGAGGGCCGGTGCGCGTGGTCAGAGGGCCAGGCTTAACGCCTGGGGCTCCAAGGCCTATGCCTCAGGGCCAGGGCTCCTGGGGTGAACCAGACTGTATGACCAGAAAGGCGAGAGTCACATTAGAAGACCTAAATCAACCCTGAAAGTGCAGATTCCATACACTGAGCGCTGGTGCGGTCAGGTTTCATGCTTGGAGACTGACATGCCACATGTGGAGTTCCCGTGTCAAGGAGACCAGGTTCCATCCTTGGTGAAAATATTCCACACGTGGAGTGACAGATTCCATAGCTGTAGGGCCGGTCCATGCTTGGAGACTGAGGTTCCATTCACGGAGTGCCGGGTTCCAGGCCCAAGAGGCCAGGCTCCACGTACGGGAGTGATACGGAAGGGGTTAGTTTAAGGCACTTGGGGCTGGTCAAGGGAAGAGACACGACCATAAGCGGCGGTAACACACAGCAAGTTTATTGTGCAGCGTTTACGCATGGTTGCACGGGAGGGAAGTTCCTGGCAGCATGAGTCCTTTCAGAGGCTTATGGCCGGTGGGCTAGTGTCCAGAGGGGAAGGGGGTAAGAGAACCGCTGGGGTAGAGAGAGAAGTGGGAGCCTCTGTGTCTAGGTGGTGCCCCCTAGCAGCACGGTGGGAACCTGCGGGTCAGAGAGCTCAGAAGGGCAGCAGCCGCTTGGAGTCTTAGAACCGCAAGGCTCTGTCTTGTCCATAGCCGGGAGATACCAAATATTTCACTAAGTATGCAAACCAGGCAGGCTCTAAGGCTTAAATTTGTCTTGTTTGGGCTATTTAAAAAATAATTGTATGTGTGAAAGTTTCAGTGTCATACCAGAGGGCTTTTGAGCTAACAGTTTCTTCCTGCAGTGAAGAAATAAATAACTTAGGGGCCAGTACACCGAGGTCATATTTCTCTTATTTACATAGCGCAACATCTATAACTGAAACACAGGTACGACATCTAGGTACCACATTTGTAAGACAATGTTCCATGTTTCAAGGGTGATATTCTGGGCATGGATTGCCAGGTTCCTTGGTTGTAATGCCAGAATCCATATGGAGTAGAACCTACTAAGATTGAATTGATTGGTATTATATATGGAGCACCAGGTTCTGCATTTTTAAGGTCATGTTACATGTTTAAGTATTGAGTTTCCACACATACTGTACCATATTTCATGTATGTTGATACTCATAACATGGATGGAATTTGAGACTCCACTCTGTAAGTGCCATGTTCCATGCATGTAGGATTCCACAGTGGGAGACTGAGATACCATACATAGAATGTCATGCTCCATGCCTGGAGGGGCACGGGTTTATTCATTAACTAATTTTTTATTTTTTGTTGATGTATATAGTTGATTTACAACAGTATGTGAGTTCCATGTGCATGTCATAGTGATTCGATATTTCTATACACTACAATAAGATCACATTATAACTCTAGTCACCATCTGTCACCATACAACGTTATTATGTAATTACTGACTATATTCCTTCTGCTGTACATTTCAACACCATGACTCATTTATTTTGTAACTGAAAGTTTGTACATCCTAATTTCCCTCACTTTTTTCTTTTCTCCCTCTCTTTCCCTCTGTTCATTCTCTGTATCTATAACTCTATCTCTACCTTGTTTGTTCTTTTGTTTTTTTTTTTATATTCTATGCTGAAATCACAGGATTTGTCTTTCTCTGTCTGACTTATTTCACTTAGCATAATACATTCTAGGTTCATCCATGTCACAAAAAGCAAGATTTTATTCTGTTTTATGGCTAAGATCCAATTTTACATGTATATATATGCATGTGTTTATATATACCACAACTTCCTTATGTATTCATCTATGGATGGGCATTAGTTTGCTTCTGTATACTGGACATTGTGAATAAAGCTGCAGTGAACATAAGGAGTGCATACATCTTTTGAAATTAGTGTTTTTGCTTTCTTCAGAAAATACCAGAAGTATAACTGCTGGATCATAGGGAAGTTCTAGTTTTAATTTTATGAAGAATCTCCATAATGTTTTCCATAGTGCCTTCACCAATTTACATTCCCACCAACAGTGCGTAAGTGTTCCCTTCTCTCCACATCCTCCCCAACACTTGGGTTTGTTGTCTTTTTGATAATAGCCATTCTGACAGGTGTGAAGTGATATCTCACTGTGGTGTTGATTTACATTTCCCTGATGATTAATGATGTTGCACATCATGTGTCTGCTGGCCATGTGTATGTCTTCTTTGGAAAAATGTCTATCCAAGTCCTCTGCCTATATTTTAATCAGGTTCTTGTTTTTCCTGTTGATTTGTATGAGTTCTTTGTGTATATTGGATATTTACCCCTTATCAGATATATCATTTGCAAATATCTTCTCCCATGCAGTAGGCTGACTTTTTGTTTTGCTGAGACTTTCTGTCACTGTGCAAAAGCTTCCTTGTTTGATGTAGTTCCATTTGTCTCTTTTTGCTTTTGTTTCCCTTGCCTAAGGAAACATATCAAGAAAATGCTAAGATCAACGTCAAAGAGTGTACTGTCCATGTTTTCTTCTAGGAGTTTGAGGGTTTACGTTGAAGACTTTAATCCGTTTGGGTTTATTTTTGTATATGGTATGAAAAAGTTGTCCAGTTTGATTTTTTTGCATGTAGCTATCCAGTTTTCACAATACCATTCATTGAAGAGGCTATCTTCCCTGCATTGTATATTCTTGGCTCCTTTGTTGTAGATTAATTGTCCATAAGTGTGTGGATTTATTTCTGGGCTTTCTATCCTGTTCCATTGATCTATACATCTGTTTTTGTGCCAGTGCCGTACTGTTTTGATTACTGTAGCTTTGTAGTATAGTTTGAAGGCAGGGAGCATGAACCTCTAGTGCTGTTCTTCATCCTCAAGATTGTTTTGTTTATTCATTGTCTTTTGTGTTTCCATGAAAATTTTAGAATGATTTGTTCTAGTTCTGTGAAAAATGGCATTGGTATTTTGATAGAATTACATTGATTCTGTAGGTTGCTTTGGGTGACATGGACATTTCAGCAATATTAATTCTAATCCATAAGCACAGTGTACCTTTCCCTTTTTATGTGTTGTCTTCAGTTTCTTTCATCAACATCTTATAGTTTTCTAAGTATATCTTGTACCTCACTTAGATTTATTCCGAGGTATTTTGTATTTTTGATGCAATTGTAAATGGGATTGTTTTCTTCATTTCTCTTTCTGTTTTTTCATTGACGTATAGTCTCTTTCTGATAATTTGTTATTAATGTATAGAAATACAACAGATTTATGTTTACTAATTTTTTTGTCCTGCAACTTCACTGAATTTATTTAGTGGTTCTAAATTTTTTGGTGTCATCATTAGAATTTTCTGTGTATAGTGTCATATCTTCCAGAAACAATGACAGTTTTACTTCTTCTTTACCAACGTGGATTCCTTTTATTTCTTTTTCTTGTCTGAACACTATGGCTAGAAATTCCAACACTATGTTGAATAAAAGTGGTGAGAATTGGCATCCTTGGATGGTTCCTGATCTTAGAGCAAGTGCTTTCAGGTTTTCACCACTGAGTATGATGTTACCTGTGAGTTTGCCATATATGGCCTTTATTGCCATGAGGTATGTTCCTTCTATACCTATTTTGTTGAGAGTTTGTATCATAAATGGGTGTTGAATTATGTCAAAATCTTTTTCTGTATCTATCAGAATGATTATATGATTTTTATTTTTCAGTTTGTTAATGCCATGTATTGCATGGATTGACCTGTGGGGTATTGAACCATCCTTGCATCCCTGGGATAAATGCTCCACCTAATCAGTGTATACAATCCTTTCAATGTATTGTTGAATTCAGTTTACTAATACTTTGTTGTTGATTTTTGCACCTATGTTCACCAGTGATATCAGCCTGTAATTTTCTTTTTTTAGGTGTTATTTTCTGGTTTTGATATCAGAGTGATGGTGGCCTTATAGCATGAGTTCAGTCAGAAGCATTCTTCTTTTCCAATTTTTTGGAATAGTTTGATAAGGATAGGTGTTAACTTTTTTAAATGTTTGAGAGAATTCACCTGTGAAGCTGTATGCGTCCGGACTTTGGTTAATTGGGAATTTTTTAAATTACTGATTCAATTTCATTACTGGTAATTGATCTGTTCATATTTTCTATTTCTTCCTGACTCAACTTTGGGAGAGTGTATATTTCCAGGAATTTGTACATGTTACATGTTTAAATAGGTTGTCCATTTTATTGGTGTATAATTGCTTCTAGTAACCTCTTATGATTCTTGGTATTTCTGTGATATAGGTTTTAACTTCTCTTTTATTTCTAATTTTATTGATTTGGTCCCCTTTCTCTCTTTTTCTTGAGGATTCTGGCTAATGTTTGATCAATTTTGTTTATCTTTCAAAGAACCAACTCTTAGTCTCATTGTTCTTTTCTATGTTTTATTTTTACTATTTCATTTATTTCTGCCATGAACTTTATTATTGGTTTACTTCTATTAACTTCAGGGTTTGTTCTTCTCTTTATGTTTCCTTTAGGTGTAAGGTTAGGTTGTTTATTTAAAATTTTTCTTGACTCCTGAGGCAAGCTTGTATGACCGTAAACTACCCTCTTAAAGGTGCTTTTACTGTGTTTCACTGATTGCGGGCCACTGTGTTTACATTTTCATTTATTCCAGGTATTTTTAAAATTTAGTCTTTGTTTTCTTCAGTGACCCATTTATTGTTTAGTAGCATATTGCTTAGCCCCCATGTGTTTGGGTTTTTTTGCAGTTTTTTCTCATAGTTGATTTCTATGCTTATACAGTTGTGGCTGGAAAAGATGTTTGATATGATTTCAGTCTTCTTACATTTGTTGAGACTTGTTTTATGGTCTAGCATGCAATCTCTCCTAGAGGATGTTCTATCTGCTCTTGAAAGAATTTGTATTCTGCTGCTTTTGGATGATGTGTTCTATAAGTTTCTGCTAAATCCATCTTGTATAATGTGCTATTTAAGGCCAGTATTCCCTTAGTGATTTTCTGTCTGGATGATCTGTTCATTGACACAAGTGGGATGTTAATGTCCCCTACTATTATTGTGCTATTGTATACTTCTCCATTTATGTCTGTAAATATTTGACTTATGTATTTAGGTGATCCTTTGTTGGGGGTATATATATTTACAATTATTATATTCTCTTTCAATTGATCCCTTGATCATTATGTAATATCTTTCTTTGTCTCTTGTTATAGTCTTCATTTTGAAGTCTTTTTGTCTGATATAAATATTGCTACCCCAGCTTTCTTTTTCTTTCCATTTGCATGGAATACATTTTTTACCCCCACTTTCAGTCTTGGTATGTCTTTAGATCTAAAATGAGTCTCTTGTAGGCAGTATCTATATCTATATCTATATCTATATCTATATCTATATCTATATCTATATCTATATCTTTTCAGCCACTCTTTATCTTTTGATTGGAGTATTTAGTCCGTTTACACTTAAAGAAATTATTGATAGGTACGTATTTATTGCCATTTCGATAACTGTTTTCGGGTTTTTTTCTTTTTTTTTCTTTTTCTCTCTTTCTTTGTGATTTAATGATTATCTTTAGAGGTATGTTTGGATTTCTTTCTCTTTTTTTTGTATGTATCTAAGATTTTTTATTTTTATGACTTTCATATATCACAAACTGTATATATCTGTGATTGTTTACAGTTGCTTATATCTTAGGTTGAAGTACATTCTAACAACCCTGCAGTTTTACTCTCCCACCCCATGTTTCTTAATGTTTTTGACTTCATATTTTACATCTTTTTCTTTTGTGTGTCCCTTAACTGCTTATTGTGGATATAAACTATTAACTACTTTTGTCTCTTAACTTCCTAGTAGCTTAATGAGTGGTTGATCTACTGCTTTTATTGTATATTTGCCTTTACTGGTAAGATTTTTCCTTTTGTAATTTTTATATTTTTAGTTGTGGTCTTTTCTTTTCCACTTAGAGAAGGACCTTTAATATTACCTGTAAAGCCACTTTAGTGGTGCTGACCTCTTGTAACTTTTACTTGTCTGTAAAATTCTTTATTTCTCTTTCAAATTTAAATGATAGCCTTGCCATGTAGAGTATTCTTGCTTGTAAATGTTTTTCCTTCATCACTTTGAATATATCATGGCTCTCCCTTCTGTCCTGTAAGGTTATTTTGAAAAGTCAGCTGATAGCTTTATGGGAGTCCCTCATAACTGGCTGCTTTTGAGATTCTCTTTTTATCTTTAATTTTTGACATTTTAATTTTAATGTGTTAGTGAGGACCTCTTTGGGGTCATATTACCTGGGACTCTCTGTACTTCCTAGACCTGGTTGTCTGCTTCTTTTCCCTGGTTTGGGAAGTTTTCAGTTTTTATGCCTTTAGATAAGTTCCCTGCCCCCTTTTTTTCCTCTTCTTTATCTGGGACCCCTATAATGCAAATGTTAGTACGCCTGATGTTGTCTCAGAGATCTCCTAAGCTGGCTTAATTTTTTTTTTTTTAACATTTTTTTGTTTCCTATTCAGCTTGAGTGATTTCCACTACTCTGTCCTGGTTCGCTGGTCTGTTTCTCTCTATCATCTAATCTACTGTTGATTCCTTCTGGTGTATTTTTTGTTTCAGTTCTTGTATTTGTTGACTCTGTTTGGTTCTTCTTTATATTTTCTAGTTCTTTGTTAAAATTCCCTCTGTGCTCATATGATTAGTACCTTGAAATCTTTATTGGGTAGATTGCTTATCTCCAGTTTGTTTAGTTCTTTTCTGAGCTTTTGTCTCATTCCTTTGTTTGTCTGTGTCCTCATTTTGTCCCATTTTCTATGTTTATTTCTATGTATTAGGTAGGTTGGTTGTGTTTCCTAATATTGGAGAAGCGGTCTTATGTAGGAGATGTCCCGTGGGGCCCAGCACACTCATCACTGGTCACCAGAGCAAGGTGCTCTACATGTGCTCTTGTTAGGGATGTGTGAGCTTCCTGTTGTGCTGGGATCAGCTACAGTGGACATGCTGGTTTGCAGGCCTGCCTCCAGCTCTTCTACTGCCAGGCTCTGCCTTGTGTGGAGGCTGGGCCACATCCTGAGACAGCCAGCTATGGGGCCCCAGGAATCTTGGTGCTGGTGCTAGCCCACTAGGAGTGGGGCTGGGTCCCCATGAAGCTGGCGGCTCAGCCCAGGGGAAGTGTCCTAGGCACCAACCAGCTGCTGGGTGGGTAATCCTCCAGTGTTAACAGGCTATAGGGAGGACCCCAAAATGGTACCTGCCAGGACCAATGGCCTCTTGGTAAAATAAGCTCCCCCAAATTGCTGCTGCCAGCATCCATATCCCCATAGGAGGTCCAAACTGCCTCCCACCTCTCCGAGAGGCTGTCTAGATTCAGCAATTAGTTCTAAACAAGGCTCCTCTCAATTTACTGCCATTGTGATGGGCCTTGGAGAATGTGAGATTTTTGCATGGGCCATTTAAGAGTGAAGACTTTGTTTCCTACAGTTCTCCAACTCTCCTGTATGCAAGTCACACTGGCCTTCAAAGCCAGGTGTTCTAAGGGCTCATCTTCCTGTTGTAGAACTGGGGCTGGAGAGCCTGATATGGTGCTTAGACCCCTGTCATCTTGGGAGGAACCTTTGTAATTGTGATTATCCTTCCATTTGTAGGTTGCCTATCTGAGAGCATGGGTCTTGACTATACTATGTCTCCACCTCTCCTATGCATCTTGTGGCTCTTTTTTACATCTTTAGTTGTGAAAAATCTTTTCTGCTTGTGTTCAAGTTGTTCTTGTAGATACATGCTCTGTAAATAGTTGTAATTTTGGTGTGCATTGGAGGAGTTGAGCTCAGAATCTACCTACACTGCCATGTTGGCCACACTTGGAAGGGGGACACGTTTTATAAATAGAGGGTTAAGTTCAGTGCCTGGGGAGCTACATTTTCACACTCAGAAATCCAGGTTTTACCCATTGTTGGCCAGTTACAAATATGGAGAATCAGATTCCATATCTAAAACGAAGTATCAAGACTGAAAAGCCTGGTTTCATGCTAAGAAACCCAGATTCACTGTTTCACACCCAAGTGCACAGATACCACAGTTTATGGACTAGATACCACCATCCCTTTAGGTTTAAGTTTCAGTCTCAAAAGGCTGTGTTGCAAGCCTGAAAATAAGAGATACTATCCAGGTAAGAAGTTGTGGTTTTCCTGGAAGGCTTAATTCCATGGCTAGAAGGCCCTGATCCACATATAAAAGCCCAAATTCCAGACTTAGAAGGAGTGATTCTAGATCTGGAAAGGCAAGATTCACATTTGGATTAACTTTTCATACATTCTTGGAGGGTCAAGATCCATTTATAAATAGCTATATTCAACACTTAGGGGCCAATATTCATCCCTGGAGGGTACGTTCCACCCCAGGAACTTGAGATTCCAAGACAGTAAGCCAGAGTCTCATGTGCTGAAACAACTCTTATGCCTGGAGACGCATAATTCACACCTAGAAATAAATCAATGACTAAAAGTCTAGATTTCACACAAGGAGTGTCAGGTTCCAAGCCTGAGAGACCTACGTCCTTTGAGTGTTATATACTATGACTCAAAATCCAGACACAAAGTCTGGACTTCCATGTTCCATGCCTGTAAGACCATGTTCCATGCTTGGGAAATCAGATTCCACACATGGAATTCCACACAAGTTCCATTCTTGTAAGACCAGGCTTAATGTTTGGAGATCGAGACTTAAAAGATGAAATACCAAGTTTGCCACCCAGGTTCCCTGTCTCAAGGAGCCAGTCTCTATGGCAAATCCTATATGTGGAGTGCCAGGTTTCTCACATTAAGGCAGTGTTACACGCATGAGGATTGGAATTTCACACATGGAATATCAGAATTGATGCTTGTAAGATTGAATTCCATTCTTAGAGATTGAGATTCCACATATGCACTGTCATATTCCATGTCTGTAGGGTCAGGTTTTATGCTTGGAGACAGTTTCCACCCTCAAGATGCCACATTCCTTACTTACACAGCTAATATCCATGCTTAAGGACTGAAATTCTACACATGAATTTGGTTCCATGCTCACAGGGTTGGGTTCTATGCTTGGAGATCAAGATTCCATACATAGTCCATACATAGGTCACGTAGGAAATCAAGTTCCATGACTTGACAAGCTGAGTCAATGATTAAAATATGAGGTTCCATGTCTGGGTTGTAAGGTCAAGTTCCACGTTAGCAGATTGAAATTCTAACACAAAGCACCACATTCCATGATGGATTTTGTCTCTCCTTAGAGGGAATGAGTGTCCATGACTGTTTGTTCAGTTTCTATTTTTGGAGACTGAGCTTTCACAGATATAGAATCAGGTTCTCTGCTTGTGGTTCCAGGTTTCATGCTCAGAGATTGTGACACACACGGAATGCAGTTTTCATGCTTGCAGATTCAAGTTTATGCTTAAAGATGGCTATTTCAAATGTGGAGTTCCAGGTCATATGTTTTTTGAGCTAATTTCCATGAACAGAGATTGAAATTTCACAAATGGAGAGTCAGACTCCCTGGCTGAAGTCTGAGATTCCATATGTGGTGTGCCAGGTGTGATGCCTGGGAATCTATGCTCCATCTTTGGTAGAGCCAAGGTCTGTGATAAATACCAGTTCCCATGACTGAAGTTCTAGGTTACACACATATCAAGCCATATTCCATGCTTGTAGTTTGAAATTCCACACACTGAGATCCAGTTTCCCTGTACGAAGGATTATGTTCAGCTCTGAGAGCATGGAGGTTCCACATTCGGTGTGACAGGGTCCATGCCTAGAGATTGGGGTCCTATGTCAACAAATGACGAGCAAATTTCTATGCCTAGATGCCATACTCTACATTTCTGTGGCCAAGTTCTGTATTTAGAGATTGAAAATCCACACATGGAATGCCATTTATCATCACTGTTGGTCCACATTGTATATGAGAATTTCATATACCAGACATAGTAAAAAAATATCCCATGCACGTAGATCTATATTCCATCTAAAGACCTTTATCTTTAGACTCTCTTTGGGTAGTACCAAGTTCCATGCTCAGGGACAAGTTAGCATATCTTGGAAAACCAAATTCTAAGAGCAAAATCCTATGTTCCTTGTCTGGACTGACAGATTTCAAACACACGAAATAAAGTTAAATGTTTGCTGGTAAAGATTCCAAACATTGAGCACGAAGTTGAATGCTTTTAGGGACAGGTTCCAACCTGAAGATTAAAATTTCTCACATGGAATGCCCGGTTCCGTTGTTTTGTGGGCCAGATCCCATGTCTCGTGATTGATAGTCCACATGTGAGGCTCCGGCTTCTATGCTTGTAAGGCTTGGTTCCTTGTTTGGAAATTGAAATTCTATATGCAAAATGCTATTTTTCCTGCTTTCAGGACCAAATCCATGCTTGGATATTGAGAATGTGTATTTAATGTTCCATGCCTGGGAGTGAAGTGTCCTTATCTTAGAAAGCTAACAGCTATGACTCACAACCATGTCCAATATCTAGAGTGCTGGGTTTCACCCTTGTAAGGCTACATTCCATGTTTTTCCGTTTGAGATTATACATATTGAGTATCTCGTTTTGCACTATTGTGACCAGATGAAATTCTTGTAGATACAGTTTCTACATACACAATGCTAACTTCTATTCTAATTGGACAAATTTCCATGCATAGAATTTGGCTTTTCAGACATGGAACGCCACACATATGGAAACTAGCTCTTGCTTGGAGATTGAGACTCCACACATGGAGTGCCGGCACCATGTATGAATGAAAAATATTGCAAGTCATGCTGTGGCCACCAAGTCATCAGCCACTACCACCACCCCCGAGAGTGAGCAGAGGGACTCAGGAATGCAGACAAGCAGGCAGCCAGGCCTCTGCAGCCACCACCAATGGTGCACCCTAACCCCACCACGGGAACTCAGGATGTGAGAAAAACACAAGATACTAGCTGAGGTGCATATCAAAGGAATGATTTCAGTGAGCCCAGAGCTCTGTGCCTTCCCATACATAGAAAGTGCTAAATCCTTAACTTGAGACTTGTGAATTTGAAAGAGGAATAATAAAATGGCCGCTCTTAGGCTAACTCTTGGCTTTATGCTTGCTGCTTTCTTTTGGCATGGTCAGCAAACCTGACCGACTGGTCCCTGCTCCCAGTCCCAGGCCCATTGTTAAAGCTGATTTTGTTGTTTTTCAGGTGATTGTAGCCATTAAAATTTATAACCATGTTCGGCTTCTGAGTCGTTCTCTGGGAAGAAGGTCGCGGAACTGTAACCCTGCAAAACAGGCTGATTTGTCAAAAAGGAGAAACACATCACAGGTGTTTACGAGATGAAAAAATTGGAAAAGTTAAAACTACCAGTCTCTATAGAACTATTGCCTGGGGACGTCCTGATGTCAAGAAATCTTGTGACAAGATAAATGATTCTGTTGATTGTTGTCTTTGCTTAAGCTATGGCCATATATAACCACCCCACCCCATCCCCAAGGTGGCTTCACAGTTTTGAAGGCACCAGCCTGCTCTGAGTCCCCTTTGCCCGGCAAAGTAATAAAGATGCCTCTTTTCTTCTCAGCTCCAAGCCCTTGTCTCTGGGTTATTCGACTTGTCAGGGATGGGGGCCAATCTTTTGGCAAGAGTTTTCTTTAATTAACAGTAATCTTTTGATGTTCTGACGACCTGGTCTTTGTTGTGGAAACTCCTATATATCCTGGCTCCTCCCCTACCGCTTTGGAGCAGTCCCTCAGAGGGATCTGAGAGGCTGTCATCCTGGGCTCGAGAGATTTGAGTCCTCAGAAATGTCCACCAAATAAAACATAACTCTCAACTTTTAAGTTGTGCATTTTATTTCAGTTGACACATGTTTACAGGGTCTGGTGCCATGTTTAATGATTGAGATTCCAAACATGGAGAGCCACGTTGCATGATTTTAAGGCTAGGTTACACAGTTGGAGACTGAGATTTCACACATGGAATGACAGCTTTAATTCTTCTTGGGTCAGAATCCATGTGTGGAGAATGAGATTCCGCATATGGTGGGAGGTGCTAAGCTTGTAGAGATAATTTAAATGCTTGGAAATTGGGGGAGGGGTATGGCTCAGTGGTAGCGCATGTGTATGACAGAGCTTGGTGTGCATGAGGTCCTAGGTTCAAACCCCAGTACCCCTTGTGAGAGGAAAAGTGATTTTAAAAATGCTAGGAAATTGAGATAGAAGCAGAATTTGTCACCCTAACATATTTCTCTTAGGCATATTATTTTAAGCTGATTATTTTCTAAGAAAGAGCAGACATGGGAAAACCTCTGAAAACCAGTAGGAGTTACCTTTTTGTAAGAAACATTTGCATTGTAAGGGAAATCTTCATTTATAAAGATGTCTTCCTCCCTGTTCCAGGAAGAGGAGGATAACGAAATCTAGAAACTCTTACCAGTGGAGAAGGCAATGGCTTAAATCTGCATAACAACCCTAACTTTGATTGTTGTGTTTTTCCTGGTAGCCTCCATAGCTGACTCTCCCACCCTCAACATCCTCTTTTGTCTTGGTTAACGATGGTATTTAAGGGAAGGTGAGCCATTTTAGCAAGATGCTCAGTTTTGTCTCTTCCACATACAAATGTTACTAAACTTTTGCTTGATTTTCTCCTGTTAATCTGTCATGTTAGTTTAATTCTTAGACCAGCCATAACCTGGATGGATGGAGGAAAATTTCTTCCTCTATAACACTGCAAATATTATCATTGTTTCAAGCAGTGTAGGGCAAATCTCTATGACTTACACACCAGGTTCAGTACACGTAAGACCATGCCAAGTCTCACGCATGCAGATTGACATTCTGCACATGGAATGCTAGATTCCATGCTTGTGGGTCCATGTTTCATCCTTGAATTTGAGATTCCACTTTGAAGTGCCAGGTTCCATGTTCATAAGGCCAGGTTCCATGCTTAGAGACTGAGATTTCTCACATGGAGTGTCAATGAAGTGGGAGGAAAGGGGGCAGGGCACAACCATTGAAGGAATGACCAGTGAAGCAGTTGCAGACAGGACAAACCGGTTAGAACCAAGATGGCAGAAGATTCAACTTCCAGTAGACCTTGAGCCTCAAGGCACACCCACAAGTGCTTGACAGTTCCTAGGCTGAGCATAAAAGGTCAAAAAGTGGGCGGGAGGGGCGTTTCCTGGAAATCCCTGCCCCTTCCCCAAAGTAGTTGGAATAACCCTCCTACCCATTAGCATGTGAGATTACCGAGCCCATAAAAGCTAACAACTCCGCACCTCACCATCACTCTCTCTCTTGCCTTCTGAGGTGGCCGGCACCCTGTTTATGGAGTGTGTATCTACTTGTACTTTAAACACCCCACACCTCTTGGCTTCTCTCCCTCTCACCTGTCTGAGATGACCCGCATTCTGCCTATGGAGTGTGTATCTCCTAAGCCATTTTCCCTTCTGAGTGGGACAGGCCCCTCTTTGCCCATGGAGTGTGCACCTCTCTAAATAAACTGGCTTTTACTTTACCATGCCTTGCTCTTGAATACGTTCCTGAGTGAGGCAAGAACCTATACTCCCACAACATCAGGTCCTCTGTTTGTAGTGCCAAGCTGAGTGCTCAGAGATTCAAATCGCACAAGTAATGCACCAGGTTCTATGCTTATAGTGTGGAGATTTAAATTCCTTATGGTGTATGTTTGCTTGGGCTGCCGTAACAAAATACCAAAGACTGGTGGCTTAAACAACAGAAAGGTATTTTCTCATAGTTCTGGAGGCTTGACGTCCAAGATCAAGGTGCCAAAAATCCACTTTCTGGTAAGAGCGCTCGCCCTGGCCAGCAGAGAGCCCCACCTTCTCGCTGTACCACCACATGCCCTTCCCTGTGTACACACGCAGCAAGAGAATGAACTCTGCTGGCTCTTCTTCTTATAAGGACATCAGCCCTGTAGGATCAGGGCCTTACCATTATGAACTCACTTAACCTTAATTGCCCCCTTAAAGTCCCTGTCTCCAAATCAATCACACTGGGGGTTAGGGCACCAACATATGGATTCGTAGGGAATACAATTCAGTCCATAACATACGTCGTAGCAGGTCTGATTCCTCGGAGAGCAGTTTCCAGAGACCCAATGCCTATTACTCAAATGCCGATTTCCATGCCTGTCTGTGTTTCTTTCTCATAATCCACACCTAGGGTGCCAACTTCCATGTTTAGACCCCGGCTCCACCCGTGGAAAGTGAGATTACATCCATGGAATGCCAGTCTCTGTACTTGTAGGGCCGTAGTCCTTCCCTGGATGTTGAGATTCCATACATGGAGTTGTAGTTTCCTTGCCAGGAAGACCAAATTTCATATGTGGAGAGCCAAAACCTGGGAAAGAAATACAGGCTTTCGTATCTTTGGTACCAAGTTTCACACTCTGAGGTGGTCCCTGTTTGGAGACAAGAATCCACATGTGGCGCCGTTCTCCATGACTGTAAGGCAGGATCCCTGCTTGGACACTGAGAGTCCATACGTGGAGCATCAGTTTTCATGTTTGCTGTGCCAAGTGCCACGCTTGGAAATTGAGATTACACATGTGTGGTGCAAAGTTCCATGACAGGGTGACAGGTTTTCTTGTACTGAGTAGTCACCATCTATTTCATACCTAGATGTCCAGGAACCACACGGAACACTTCAGGTTCCATGCCTAAATGGCAAAATTCTATGCCTGGAGAAACAGGATTCATATTTTAAGCTAGTTTCTATGTCTGGAAAGTCAAATTCCACACATAAATGTTTAAGTTCCATGATTGAGGGGCCACATTCTATACCTGGAGTGCCAAGCTTCATGCTTAGGGGGCTGGTTTCCAGTCCTGGAGATAGAAATCCATGCCTGTGAGGCTGGGCCTCATGTGAAAAACCAGGCTTTATGCCTGGAAACGTAGAATTAACATCTAGAAGTTTTAAATCAATGTCTGAAAGATCAGATTTTGTAACTGTTGGTCAGATTCTATTTCTCTAGGCCCGTGTTCTACACAGAGAGTTCAAAGTTCCTTATTTATTGGAACAAATTCTGTGTTTAGGGGAAAGTTCCACACCTTGAGCGTGAAATTGCACACCTGATGGCCAGGTTCCGTGACTGGAAGATGGCGCTTCATGCCAGGAATCTTGGGTTATGTGATTGCAAGAACAGGCTCCATGCCCACCACGCCAGTCCTATCATGTCCCATACCTTCACGGTACACAGGCAGGTCCCGTGGCTGCAGTGGCCAGAGAACCTCTTCACACGTCTGGAAGGTCAGATTTTCTCCTGGAGGGGCAGAATTCATGCCTGCAGGGGCTGCGCCCCTGTGCGGAGGGCATGCTCCGTGACTGCATGCAATTGTCTATGCCTGGACAGTTTACTTCCACACCAGAGGATCACATTCAATTCATGGGGCCAGGTTTCACACCTGGGCGTGAAGGAGGGGAAGGAAGTCCTATTCCATGCCTGCAGGGCCAGATTCCATGGCTTAAGAACCACATTCCTATGAGTCAGAGACCATTTCCAGGCCAAAAGGACCAAGTCTGAAGACTGGATTGCCTGGTCTCATAACTAGAAGGTCAGGGTCCATGTGTCAAAAGCAGGCAGCCCAGACCCAGCTGTGCTCTGGCAGCGAGAGAGGGTTTACCTTCAAGTTTATGATTTCAGAAATGGCCTAAAATTGCCAGATTGAGGTTGTGTTTTGATATGTGACCCAAGAATAAGCAGAAAAATTATAAAGCTTGACAGGAGTTTTTATTCAGTAACACAGTAAAAAAAAAAATGCTTCTACTGAATAAATTTGAAGGATACAATGGGAGACACAAACAAATATTTTGGTTACACTCTTAATAGTCATGAGTGTTCAACTTAGTAGTTATACCAACAATTACTGAGCACCATTTAAGTCTATTCCTGCATTGCTAAGTCTGTACCTGAATTGTAACTTTCAGTTCCATAGGGTAGGTCCTACATATTATTTGACAGATAAGAAAACTTCAGCACAGAGAGTTTTACCGATTTTCCCCAAATCTCCCAGCTGGTATACAGTAGAGGAGGATTACAAATTCTGCTACATTTTATCTGTTTTAAATAATAACAGTCTATGTCTGAAGTCTTGAATGAACCCCAAACGAGAAGTAGTTAGTGTTGATTCCCTGGCTGCACCACGAGACTCAGCTCCCTCTGTATTATGAGACACAAAATCCACATTTTGATCTGCAAAATAATCTTGCATAGTATAAAAAAGAAATGGTACATCAACTCCAATAACTCTTTCTTGTAGCAATAAAAAACAAATTCCATTCAACTTCAGAGGTATGAATTTATGGCATGCACACAGTTCTGATAAAGCAATTTTCATCCCTGAAGCATTTTATGAAACTAATTAATCTCCATCACATCCTTTGGAGAGAGATAACTGTTCTCTGCCTGCAAAGAACCTCCATCATGGGACTTAAAATGCTTTATGAGTATTACACATTGTGATAAGCAGACTCCAGATACTTCAGATACACACAAGCTGACACCGAGGATATTAGAATTCATTCATTTACTAAGTAAATGTTTATTTAGCTTCATTACTAGAAATCTATAACTGATGTTCCTGGGAGGTAAGACATTACCTACCTGGCTGAACACAGTGGAGACAGATGATGAGTGGAGCATGTCCCCTTTAGAAAAGATAACAAATCCTTCTTGACCTCTTCGCCCCAGATAAAGAACTGATCTCATAAGGGCAGTTCACCCAAGAACTTCATCTCTTTCTGTTCACGTCTTCCAACCTGTAGAGTTCGTCTCTGACTTGGCTGAAGACTATGGATTGCCTTGAACCTGCCGTGCAGCAGCCCCCACAAGGCTTTCATTCCTCTACTCATCATAGCGAGCAGCCTTTCCCACTGCCACATCGCTGCCTTTGTTTTCAGCCCTGTTCGAGTCTCTAGCCCCACTCTCAGCTGCAGCCTGAAAAAGTCAGGGCTTCAAGGTGAAACGGGGTCTTAGTAGGGCAGGGCTCTGGAAGACGGAGAGAGGCAGTACCACAGTTACTCTGGACAGCTCGCTGCATCTGGGGTTCAGCATGGAAATTCAGGTGCAGGGCTGGACTCAGGAAAAGGCCTCTCGCGCATGCCCAGGATGCTCTGCCCAGGTCCACGTTACCCGGCTGGAGCACCTGTTCCCCAGCTGCTTTGGGCATTGGCGGCTGACAGTTCCAATCTTCTGCCTTCCTCAGAGGACTGCCCCTGGCTCCTGGGAGCTGCCTTACTACCTCTCCCTCTCCCTGGGTCTCACCTAACCAAGAACTCCTGCTGAAGCCGCATAATGGCGCAGTCTCAGCGGGGCCTGAGCGAGGAGGCCTCACGAGTACCGTAGGGACAATGGGACTGTGCCTGAAGTAATTCCAAGGCTGCTGAGCTGGGAGTCATGAGTGTAAGGCAGGATACGGGAGAATCTGTCAACATAGGGCCCTCCACCAAGTCAGGACGTTATGCCTGGCAAGGGTTCCTGGAGCCATTTCTGCCGTGTTGCTGCAATGATGCTTAGAAGCTCGGACAAGCAGTGGTCCACAGTCAACCCAGCCGGGAGGGCAGAACCTCTGGGCAACAGAGTCAGCTGCTTTGAATCAGCCTCCTGTAAGTTCTAAGACCCTGGGATGATTTAACTTTCTGAGCCCCAGTTTCCTTGTGAATAAACTGGGGACAATACTACTAGTTCCCTACAGTGTGAATGTTAAGTGAGTTGTGGAATGTACATTCGCTTCCTTGGCTCCGCACAGTAACCTCTTTGGAAACGTAAGTTGTTACTGTTTGCATCACTGCTGAGGGTTCTTTGATGTACGCTGGGTGCTTGGGCCTCTGAAGAGTGACTCTTCCTTGACTTCCCACGTGCTTTACTCAACCTGAGTGCTGGAAACCAATTTTCTCCCACCCAACGCTCCCTTCACATTGATCCCCTCTGATGTGGGTTCTTTGTCATACTTCCTGGATATCTGTCTGCTGGCCTCCATTCTCGTTCTCAACTCCAGCACTCTCATCTGCCTTTTACTTCTACATAGTCTATGTTGGCCGGAAGCGGACCTGCCTTGGGCTGGATGGGGGTGGGCAGAGAAATTGCAAAAGTGTGTACTGTGCTTTCTGTGCTTTGGAACTAATAGTATTATGAAACAAGAGCCAGCCTGAGATAGTCAGAATCTTCAAAACCACTATGTCATTTCGTTTATTCAACTTAAGTGCTTTAAAATATATAGTTATTGCATTACTGTCTGTTTGCAATGGGGTATTATTTTCAAGCAGGACATGTTCTTGTCATAAGAAATGATAAATTGGTACATTTGAAACTGCAAATCTAGTTATTCATGCTTTAAGTGAACAAATTAAATTTTTTTCTTTGAGATTACTAGCAATTTTTAATATTATGAATTCTACTGAGAACTGAAGAAGAATTTAACTAATCACAATAATTACACAATGGGTTCATTGATCCAGGGACATTACCAAGAAGAGGTAGTACGTGAACTGAGACTTGAAGGTGACTTCAGGTTCCCCAGGTGGAGATGTGGGATTGGGAAGAGCAGACAGGTGGATATGCTGAAGCCAAGGTGTGGAAAAGGGAGACAGCAGGGCTAGTGTGAGGAATACCTACTGTCCAGTTTGAAACAGTCAAAATAAATGGCCACAAAGGTATTACAGAGATACATCTATAGTGTTACAGCAACCTGGATCCCGTCGAGAGACCAAGCGACACTCAGAGGGTTGGAGAACTCAGGTTTATTATGCCAGTGGGCCCAGAGGAGTTAACATTCCAAGCTCTGGACCCCGTCTGTAGGTTTACACAGACTTTTATAGGGTTTTAGGTTTCGATTAAGTTCGTACCATATGCAAATGAGGTGTTAGAAAAGGACCGATCAGGAGTGAGCTTTCAGGAACCAATGGAATTTTAGGGGTAAATTTTATTTTCCTAGAAGCAAGCCATCTTGCAGAAGTGCAAAAGCCGGAAGGCAATGGCCCTGCCTGGGAGGTCTTGCTGGTCCTTTTGTGGGTTTTGCCCCTTCAACAGAAGTACTTGAATAGAATAGTGGGCTTCACAGTTAAATCTTCATTAAATGGATTCACATATGATGACACCATTATAGGTGATGTTATTGGTCATTGATATACACACCAATTTTGAGGTTAGAAGTTAGAGTCACAGTGGACTTACCAGACCATGACAGACTCAGAATGGAAATTCCTCTGTTCTTATTTATAATGAGCGCCATGGTATTACCCCTTAAACGGCTCTTTTAATATGAGCTGTCTAAAAACTATAAATGACTTTGCAATGTTTTTGATTATGAAATAATATACAATAGTACTTTTATAAAACACAAGAAGATATTAAGAAAAAAACTAAAAAGTCACTTGAAATACTATCATCCAGATAAAATAGCCGCTAATATTTTGTATTTTGATAACCTTTCTTATCAGTATATCTCTGGGCTTACACACACACACACACACACACACACACACACACACGTCCACACATCCACACACACACACCCTCCATTACATTCTCTTTACATGCTTGGATACATTATATCACACATTAAATATTATTTTTAACCTAATTTGATGCAGTTTTGAAAACATCAAAATTTATTGGACCAATGCTCTATTCATGACTATTTGGGTTGCATAAGAACTTGGGGTCAATAAACAATGTTACAATAAATATATTATGTACATCCATACTGATTCAATTTATAGCATCCCTATATTTTCCTTCCCCACCTGCCTCAGACCTTTTCTCCACATTGCTCAATGGGGAGCAGAGGCTACGTTTGCGCTCATCCCATCTCCTAGCGTGATGCTGTCTTGGGCTCCTCCAAAGATGAGAGTTATGTGGGGAGGGTTTTGGCAGGGCAGCTGCAGCCCAATCCAGATTCAAAGGGACCCATGGAGGTTCTGACTTATCCTGTGACTTCCCAACTCAAATGGAGCAGAGCACTGGGGCCCCGTCTGGGGAGACGGTTGGATCTGGATTCCTCAGGCTGCCTGGATGAACCAAGTAGCACCACCTGGAAGTGGAGACTTTAATACCCAGAGGGTGAGAGTGAGGTGGGGAGGAAAACTGACAAGGGAAAGACAGAAGATGGAAAGGAGATGACAGATGACTCCATCTCCCCTTCTCTGCACCAAGAGAGTTCCCAAGTTCTATACAGCCAGACCAGAGGAATCTGGCATGAACCAGTGACCAGCTGTATTTTCTTGTGAAACAGTGGCCACCTCACTAGGTATTGTTAGAGCAGGCAGATAGCTAGATGTGAGCAGAGAAAGGGGGACACAGACCAAATGGCAGGAACTGGGCAGAAAGGCGGGGCACAGGCCAAATGCAGGAAACCCTACGTCATGTAAGCACCAGGGGTCCCTGAGCAGAGAAAGAAAAGCAGGAACCTTTGGGCTGATAAGTGGTCACATATTTGGGGGTGATGAGTGGCCTGGAGAACAACAAATGAAGGTGACAAAAGGCAGGAATTGCCAGTGTCCAAATGTAACCTTTTGCTCATTATGCCCTTATTTCAATAAAATTGGACTTGCAGATCAGAAGTACCCCTCATGCTCCGACGCCATGACACTTATGATCCAGACTAAATAAGGACAAAATCCCTCCTCCCTTTGGGAAGGTGGAGTTGGGATGAAAATCAGTGAATACGACCCCAAACCCCTCCCTCCCCAGTGAATATTCCGCCCATTCATTTTTACACCCTGTGTAACTAACTTGCCAAAGAAACTCAGGGTAGCCACTCACCTGCGCCTGCCAGCTCTCCCCTGAGAGTGTCCTATCCATCCTTTAATAAGTCCTCACTTTACTTATCTTAACCACTACGTCATGTCTCTGAATTCTTTCTGAGATGGACAAGAACCCGGAACCCCGGTTATACCTACTGGCAACAGTATCACTTTTTCTTTTCCTCCTTCCTTTCCTGCCTGCCTTCCTTTTCCCATCAATTTTGCTGCTCGAAGATTGTACCTCCTAATAAAGCTAGGCCAAGTACATTTTGCCTCAGACTCTGTTTTTTTAGACAATCTGGGCTAAGACATCTTCTTTGTCACGTTGTCTGCCAATCCCCTTGCAAAGAAGTGCCTAGAAGTAAAAGTACTGGGCCAAAGGGCATAAGCATTTTAACTTTACTACAAGTTGTTTAACTACCTTCTACAGAAGTTGAATTCGCTTACCCATCTCATGAACTGAATGCTGATTTCTCTTTAAGGCAGAAAATAATGCACTGTGAAATGAATTCTTTTTGCTCACGTTTCATCTTTTTTGTCTTTTGTCAAAATTAACACTAAACTCATACTGTTTCTGAAAGAAAAGTTTAATAGCTCACTGCAGCTCAGCCTGTGGAAAAGTGTTTCATGGTACATTGCAACATTTGATTTGTTTACCAGCTGAAAGAAACTGATATATAACTCAACTAATTTAAATATTCCTTTTTTATGTGAGGTACTGATTTGCTGAATATAAAAGAGGACAGAATGAACATGGCGGTTTATCATGTAACAGATTTTATTCAAGAATACTTTCTAAGGTATTATGAAGAATTAGGTGCCTAATATGCAGTGGAAGGGTATACTGTTCTCTGCCTTTTTTGAGTTTACAATCCACAGACATGACAATAGACAGTTTGCACAGTTTTGAGTGTTTGCACTGGAAATGTACTGAGTCACTGAAGGGCTGCCTAAGACTTCCCATGAGAAGTGAGCTCTAAACTGAAACATAAATAATAAATAGGAGTTGAGGAGGCAAAGCATGGAGGCGAGGAACTGAAGACAACGTGTGTGTACGTGCACACAAATGCATGTGCATGTGTGTGCCTGTAAATGCGAGGGGGTGTGTGTGTGTGTACATGCATTTATGAGTGTGTGTCTGGAAGGTAGGCTCATGGGGAGAAATGAAACTGGATTTTTCAGGATCTTGAGGGTAACACAAAGAACACAAATATTTATTTTGACTGGATCCCAAGGCTCATGGTGGCCTCTGGATATTTGTGAACAGGGGAAAAAATTTAAGATCAGATCATAAATTCCAGGGTCATTGCTCTGACATTGGTTGGAGCATGAATAGGGGAGGGAAATATGAGAGATACGGAGTTTCAGAGAGAGGCTCTGGCCCCAGAAGTAAGATGCCCTGGGAGCAAGTTGGGATGGAAATGCAGACAAATGGAGAGCTATGGATTCCTGAACTCTTTATGTGTTAGTGTTCATAAGCCCTGGTGAATGCCTGGATTTCTGAGGTGTTAGGGAAGTCAGAGATGATTCCCAGTCTTCTCAAAAAAGATGAAAAATTTCCATCAAATCATGTCCTATTCTTTTGCTCATATTTACAAGGAACCATGAAGAGATTTATGTAACTGTCTGTTACATAGATTAATGATGATTAACTTTTGTTGAGCAGCTATTTTGAACCAGGCATGGAATATTTCTTTTAATCCTTGTAACTTTCCATGTGGTAACTACTATTATCATCCCACCTCCAAATGAAGAAACTGAGGCACAAATAGGTTAAATAATTTGCCTAAAGTCAAATGCACCTAAAGTGGAAGAGCCTGGGCATGACTCACTGCTCGCTCCTCTGTCTCTCTGTCTCAGTACCTCACATTATTATGATTTCTATTAGCAAAAATGAAAGAGAACTCAGTAGTTAGAAAAATATATTAAACCTAAAGGAAGTTTGCCCATTGCAAGATGGGCAGTTCATTCCAAAGACTGTTAAAGGCCTGATATCTTAGAAATTAGGCGTCAATTAAGGCAAGTAGGACAGAATTTTACAATTTCCTATCAGTTTTTGTTTTTTCTTCTTTTTGAAATGTGACCAGTACTGCCAATTTTTAAAGTGTTATTCCTTTTAAACCAAAATCTTCCCTTTCTCTTTTTTTTTTTTTTTTCCTAATGGACAAATTTGAAGCTGGGAAGGAAATTGGAAGAAGGAAGTCATTGCTATTGTTAAGCTCTCAGAATTTCCCCAAATGCAATTCAGTCTGTAAATTGTTTTAGTAAATTAGACTCTTTCAAAAACATTTTTCTAAGATGTAAATAAAATGGTGTCTTTTATATGGCATTTAATGGGACTGAAGCTCCTTACCTCAAGGATGTATTGCAGTCCAAAAGGACTAGTTTTTTCTTCATTAAAAAATATTATGAGGTTTATTTCGTGGATTCTGTAACATGTCCTAGAAGAAAAGTTGAATGATTAGAGTATCATTCTGAATATATTATACAGAATATATTATACAGAATATATTCTGTAGTGAAAAGTAGCTTAATAAATAATTTAAAATCACTTTTAGACAATTGCTTCAAAAAAGGTGGTTCATCCACAAACTAGATGACATATTTCAGCTTTGAGGGGGCTCTGCTTTGAAGAACTTGCTGAGTAACTGGTCTGTTCTTATGTGTTTCCCTAATTAGAGGTTAATCTGTACTTTTAAAGGGAAATGTCAAGTGCATTCTGGAAGCCCCCGTTTCCTACGCGGGAGCAACCACGATGGGAAAATGCTCAAAAGCGTGAAACTGGGCACCTCTACAGGATTGTGGGCATAAGACCACTTGGACAGTGCTTGCCATGTGGAAGAGTGGGCGTTCACAGCTCACTCGCCCTTGCACCTCCTTGAGGTCAGTAAAGCTCACAGTGTTGCACACATAATGATGACCCTGCTGTCCGCTGGTTACTGACTTACTCAACCCGTGTTGTTGATTGCTTCTTCTGTGTCAAGAACAGTGCTAAGTGCTGGGAACACAGTGGTGAACAAAGCATTCCAGTTTGGCCCACAAAATGCTCACAGCCAGATTTCTATTCACTCTCATTTATCCCACAAAAATCTTACAAAGTGTCCGTTAAGAGTCAGACAAATTAAGTGACTTGCTCACAAGTCCAGAGCTGGGTATGGCTCGCCAGTACCACCCCTACTGCCTCCCTCACACTGGCTCCCCTGGGGTTAGTGACACATCCCCAGGGATATACTGTAAGATTCCTAAATGTCCATATTTGTATGAAGAGTCCGAATCAGAAGGGGAGGAAGCCTGTTTCTAGGGCCTGGATAAAACCCTTAGGACATCTACACAGAGTTGTCAAGTCCTCTTTCCTATCTCCCTAAAAGCCTGAATTTTTTAAAGGTATAAATATTTATTAAAATTTTACTAGGAATTTCCTGTATTTTCTAATTGTGAAATGATAGCTAAATTGATCAATGTTTAACCTTTCTCTTTTGGGGGGGTTCAGGTCCGCCTTCTGTGTTTCCCTAAGGACACTCTTAGTCTGTTGCTGGTGGCCCAGCACCAGCTCTGTACACCTTTAGCAGCAGCTGATGCTCAGAACAGATCATGAGGCCCTTCTGCTTTGTCTCTGTATCTTTTTATCATCAATTCATGTAATTGGATATTATAAGGAAATCACTAAGATCCTGCATTCTCTGACTCTGATTTCTCTATTCAGCATGAGAATGATTTAATCTTTCTTTCTTTTGTCATTCATTTCACATTTATTGAGTACCTGCTATGTGTTTAGCAATTTGCCAGATGTAAGATATAAATGAAAAATGTAATTCTTATTGTCTAGTAAGTATCTCAGAGTTTAGACAAGCAGGCAGAGAGGTTGCTAAAAAATATTTAAATAAAATATGATAAGAGATATGAAAGGAGTGTGTAAAGTGTGCTGTGAAGGCGAGGAGGGGAAACCAGTCCAGCCCTGAGGACTGGGGGTGGTGGGGGTGGGAAAGGGAGGCTCTCTGGAGAAGAAAACAAATCCAAGCTGATTCTTAAAACCCATTAAGTAAGGAACAGGCCAATTAAGGAAGACTAGGCAGAGAATGCCAAGGGCAGCAGCCCAGGGACTCGGGAGAGCGATGCATGTGCAGGGATCTGTGAGTAATGATAAATAGTCACATTTCTGTGCCATTATGTTTGTGCAAGTTACCATGCTAAGTGTCTTACATGCATTGTTTAACCGAACCCTCATTTAATCCCTCTGCAGAACGTAGCATTTTTATTTTTGAGTGTTGAGGAAAATAGAGGCTAAATCACATACTTAGTATTATCCAAAGATAGGAGGAAGCTAGGCTGGGATTTGAGCCCAGGTCTTTTGGATATCAGAATTGATCTGCGTAGCCCTTCATTCCAGTCCAGCAATTCTGTGTGGCCAGAATGGTGAGATGGGGGAAGAGACAGGGTGGGGAATGGCGAGAGATATCAGCAAAGGTTATTATCTTAAAGGCTCCAGTGAGCCACAGAAGGATTTCAAGCAGTTCTGTGCTATGCTTAGATGTGCATTGTAGAAGACCTACTCTGTGCAAAGTGTGAATCATGGATTAGAGCGGGGACAGATTGGAAGTAGGGAAACCAGGAAGGTGGCCAGGCTACTGCTCCAGGGAAGAGATGACAGTTTTCAGGTCTCCTGCTGTGGCAATGAGGATGGAGGGGAGAGGGTAGATTCTAAGGTAAATCTCACAACTGATTGGATAAACGTGAGCATAAAATGATACAGGGTGGGGGGCAGTGAGAGAAGGAGTCTAAGGTTTCTCTTTTGAATGAATTGACGAAGAGCGACATTCTTCAACAAGATATAAAAGAGAAGATAATTAGGAGAAAAAGATGAATTCATTTTTAGGCCATTAAATTCAAAATGCTTAAGAAAAATCCACAGGGAGACGTGCACCAGCAAGTCTGAAATAGGAATCTACAGGCGAAGGGCGAGATCTACTGGTTTACACAGTCATCAGCCTGTAGACCAGAGGAAAACAGAGGATTGGATAGTTTGTGGAGGAGAGAAAGAGACAGTGAGAATGTGAGTGAGAAAGAGAGGAAAAGGTGACCCAGGGACGCTATTTAGAAAACATCAGCATTTAGAAAGCTAGAAGAAGCAGACAATCCCATGAAGAATACTAAGCAGAGGAGGAGGAGCAGGAACAGAAACCGGGATAAGAGTTTCAAGAAGGAGGGAGCGATCGTGGTGTCCAGGGCTATAGACAGTAATCTCATCGTAATAGTAACCACCACCGCTTACCGGACCCCCGCGTGCCAGCCCCTATATCATGCACTTTACGTGCAATCTCTCTGGTCCTCGGAACACAGCTGCAAAGCAGCGGTGCTGGTGGGGATAACAGTGACTGTCTTTGTTCAGCGTAATGTCTGTACCTACTTTTGCCAAGCTCTTTGCACACAATTTACTCTTCCATGTTGTTACAAGTGAGAAAGCGTGCCTATTGAGAGAGTCGGAGACAGAGCCATTGACTGTAGCACTACAAAGGGTTCATGGATGATACTGGGTCCTTGGGGCTTGTCTGCTTTCCAAGATGGAAGAGCTCTACATTGAATAAACCTCTAGATGGACAAAAAATTTATCCTCAGGGTAAAATAGCTTATAGGAAAATAGCCATCACTGGTTTGTCACTTTGGTCCAATGGCGCTTACTACTCCCGAGTCCCGATTTTGTGACCCACAGTTACCTAAATGGTCATGTCAAATAGGTACTAATGGGGAGCTGTGCCCTCCTCTGTCTTCTCTCAGCCCTAGCTGCAAACTCTGGTGTTAATCTTGTCTCAGTGCATTAAAATTATCTATTAAAATAGTGTCTCCTTAAGTCACATATGTTCTGCAAGAGCGAGGACCAGTCTTTTTCATAATTTTTTCAGCTATGCCTGCTAGTTGGTGGAATGAAGCAGGCACGCAACAAATGTCCAAATAAAATTAGTTTTCTAACCAATTTCCCCCCAGACTTTCTGAAACAGGAGAACTCTAGATTGAGCTTATCAGACTTCAAGCATCAAACACTAACTCTTACTAACTTTTCAGAGTTTTCTAACTAACTTTTCCATAGTGTGGCCAGCATGAAAGCAATTTAGAGGTTTATGAAAAAATTAAAAATAGAACTACCATATGATCCAGCCCTCCTACTTCGGGGTATATACCAAAGAAATGAAAACAGGATCTTAAAGAGATATCTGCACCCACACGTTCAATGCAGCATCACTCACAATAACCAAGATACGGAAACAATCTGATGTCCACTGATGGAAGAATGGATAAAGAAGATGTGGTTTATATATACAATAGAATATTCAGCCACGAGAAAGAAGGAAATCTTGCCATTTGTGACAAGGTGAATGGACCTTGAGGGCATTATGTTAAGAGAAATAAGGCAGACGAAGAAAGATGAATATTTTGTATTTTGGAAGAATATCAAGTAGCTCAGAAGTCGATTAAGCTTGGAGGACAAGGTTGCCGAAGTCACAGCCAAAATTCCCCTATCACACCAGTTAGCTTGTCTCTGCTGGCGTTGTGGCCACTTGTTATTACATTGCTTTTGCCCACTGACACTAACAAGCTTCCTTTCACGTCCTTTGATCCAGATTTAAAGTCCCAAGTGAAGCACTCTGTAGGCTGAGCCTAGATCTCAGGCTTTGTTCCAGTTGCCAGGGGAAAGGGAGAGGGACCATCTTTCCTCCTCAGAAGAGGTGGGCCTGCCCCTGATCAGGATCCACACCATAGGACAGGATGCCAGGTGAAGAAGAGGGTTTGATCTCAGGCTGCCAAAGCAATAAAAATGTCTACTGAACTGACTGAAAGGATTCCAAGTTATCATTCCAAAGGATAGCCTTGTGTAGCATTTTAAAAATATAAATAAGATGGCTTCCTGGCTGTCTGAAATGGTTTAGATACTAGTTCCTCCATGAAGCTGAGATGAAAGAGATGGATTGAAATATAATAATACATCCCCACATGGCTATCGTCTCCTGACATGCTAGAAATACTTTCGTGTCAAAGTCTTACCATAAAAAGCCTGAGAGGTGGAATCCAGAATTACATTCCTCCCCCCACCTCCCCAGGATCTTTCTACAAAGAAGTTGGTAAGAAGATGCATTTCCTCTCTCAAGTTGGCTGTCTCCTGTTTGTGATTGATACTATGCGCGGTGAAGCATCTGTGTTTCAGAAAAATGATGTGTGAAAACACTTTTCAAAAATGCACACTGTCTACATAAAAAGAAAACCAAAAATATGGTTACCACTTTGTAGTGCCTGTTGAACTTGGCTGTGAATGGAAATCTAATTGCCATCCATTTCCACCACAGCTTTCTCAAACGTTACATTTGCATTAGAGAACTCAGCATAGCAATATGGTGTTCACGTTGAAATAGTAAAAAACATTAATGTCTAGTTGGTTGTTTAATAATTTGTATTTCCTCTTGACAGACCATTAGAGGAAATAAGCAAAGCCACAGGTACAGAAAATATCATTTGTGTCAGAGGAAGTAAAAGGAAGATATTTTCAGAAATGTTACAAATGATGACTACTGATTATTCTTCTATTCTTCATTTTTAATCACAGAAAAGTCTTCAACACCTGTTCTTATTACCATGGTGTTACTGAGTCCAAACTCATTCTGCTCACCCTACGACAGGCCAATACATCAGGAGACGAGGTGTTGGAGCAAGGAATAACAACTTTGTTTGGAAAGCCAGCAGACCAAGAGGATGGCAGACCAATGCCTTGGAGAATCATCCTCCCCAAGTCAGAATTCAGGCTCATTTTATACTAAAAAGGGGAGGGGATGTGGTTGGTTGGTGCAAACTTCTTGGTGTAGGAATTCTTTGTTTTTGCAGCTGTCCACGTGGGTCAGATCATGGTGTCCCTGTAAACCTCCAACAAAACAAACGTTACTTTCCATTCTGCAACTTGTTATCTTTATATAGTGCAAAAGTGCTAACATCCTTAAAGGTCAGAGCCCTGAGAACAGGCTCTCGTGTCTATTTCAGGCTAAAGGCAACATTGTTTTGCAAAAGGTGCAGAGCTGGCAAGACTGAGCCTAGAAAACAGGGCACAGGCTGAAAGCCAAAGAAGCAGATCTAATATGGAGTCAGATTTGTTCTTTTCTATTACAATGGCACTGGCATAAAAGTATTATCACTTACAGGGCTGAGTTTAAGGACTGAGGTGGGTTAGAGGGATCAGACTTAAACTACACCTATTGCAGAAAAATGTATACAACTCTCCATGCAATCACAGGAACAAATAATACAGTATTTTTGTGAACATGATAACTAGATGTTCATGCTCAGTTCCCCCCCTTCTCCTGGTTTTTCTTCTTCAGTGATTTGAATGAAATTTTGGTGAATTGGCCAGTCTTTTTTTTTTTTTTTTTAATGATTTTGTATTTCCTTTTGACAAATAGTTGTCAAAAGAAAGGGGCAGTTCAAATAATGAGATTTGCAGTTAATAAGAGAAAATCACACAGAGATGTCAAATTAATATTTCTACAGTTCTAATCAATATCTGCCGTGATTAAGCCTAGAGTCTCTAAATCTCTACTAATTACATCCAAAGTTCTATCCCTGGATTTCAAATGACCTCACCCTATAGCCTGTCTTCTGATTGCTTATTCTGCCATTTCCCTGTACGTACAGTACAGATGAGTTTAGTGGTTCTTAATCTTGGATGGACATCATAATCCGTTGGGAACTTTAAAAAAAAACAACACTGATGCCCAGATGCCACTGTATGTTAACTGAATATGAATCTGGAAGTGGAAAACGGGCATCAATTTGGTCTGGGTTTTTTTCAGCTCCTTATTTTTGTCATCTATTGTTACAAAACAAACCATACCAAGACTGATTGCATAAAACAGTAACCATTTTATTATGCTCTTGATTTCTGTGGGTCAAGAATTTAGACAGGCCACAGCACTGACAGTGTGTCTCTGCTCTGTGATGTTTGAGATACTGGCTGAGACAAGACAAATAGCTAGGCATCGCTCAGACAGCTATGTGCTGGAATCATCTGGAGGTTTCTTTATTCGCTTTTCTGCCACTTACACTGGCACAACTCAAAGGCTGCGTTCAGCTGGTACTGTCAGCCAGGGTGTTTATACACGCTCCTCTGTATAGCCTGGACTTCTTCAAAGCCTGGTGGCTCAAGGTAGCCACATTTCCTGTAGGAATCCCAGGGGTCCCGAAGCAAATGTTCCACTGAAGAAGGTGGAGTTGTGAGGCTTTTTATGCTGCAGCCACAATCTTTCAGATTCAAGGGGAGGGGGCTCACCTCTCTAAGAGGAGAGTGTCAATGAAATTGTGCCGGTAATTGAAGTTGCCATACACTGCTGGTAATTCCAATGTTCGGCCAGGGTTGAGAACAGCTGAATCCATTTCTTGCAAACACTGATACACAGAGCTGAATTGGGACTTGGGTTAGGTGAATGAGATACCTAGGGTGCGAAACTTAAGAAGGCAGTCACTCTCAGGATCATGCAAGTGCAGGGTAACTCCTCCTTACATTTTGTGTCCAAGGTGATTTACTGACCTCACCCCAGTCCTGCCCAATGATTCCAGTAGACTAATTACAGACTTTCATGTACTTTCCTGAGTGCCACGCCTTTACTCATGCTGTTCCCTCCACTTGGAATATCTTTTCCTTCTATTTCTATCAACTATGGAATATCTACCAGTTTTTAAGTTCCCTTTCAAATACCACCTCTTTTATTGAGACTTTCTTGGTCCCACAAGCCAGGTTATAAACTGTTCGTCCTAAGAAACCCATTGCACTTTTTATATGCCTTAAGGAACTCACATTTTTGTCCTGTATTACGGTTGTTTGTGCACCTGTCACAGAAAGAACAGGTTCTTTTTTCCTGGAGGTCACAAAACGGAGATCTGGATCCACCTCATCAGTTCTCCCAGGAAGAGTCTTGTTTGGGAAACATACTCTTCTCTTTGGCTCATCTTGCTCGAGGATCGTTCAGCTTTGTAACCCACATAGCAACTGGCATGTGCCTTGCACGTTTTAGACGTCCAACAAACATCAGTGGATGTGTCTCCTGATGAAAGGTGAGATCACCATTCTTGCAGCCCTCAAATGTTGAGCAACTGCCCTCATTTAAATTCTCACACACCCTTTATTGTGACTTGACTTTGGAAAACTTGCTTGACTATTTATTACCTGACAATCTTTTCCCCATAGAGAACTTTTTTTTTTTGATGCTCACTGTATGCAGAGTCCATACCTTTGTCCATGGCACTACCATGTTTAAGCCCCAGAACCCTTTGAGGCAAGCACCACCATTGTGACCATTTTACCAATGCGGAAAACCAAGGCTAAACGACTTAGCAACTTGCTAGATCACAAGATGACGAATTAACCAGGGCAGGTTTTGAACCCGGGTCTGTAAGATTCCAAATATGAGTGATTTAATCCCCACACTAATCCAGTCTCTCGTTGGCTGGGGTTGTCCATTTAACCCTACCGGTCCTTGGGGAGGGTGGGGAAGACAGGTGCGCTTGAACAAAAGTTGGAAAAATCTCTTGGAATCGTTCTAAGCCATATGGTTTCCACCCAGGGGTGAGCTGGGGGGCGTCCTTACTTTGTGCTCTTGTTTCTCAGCATAGACAGGCTTCCGTCCGTCCACCTCTGTCGGGGCCACCCCGTTTCCTGCGGCCTGTGGGACCGCTGTGGAGCGAGCAGAAGCCTCGGGACTGTATCCAGCGTGTGTGTGGGGGTCAGAGTGCGCTCCCTCACGAGGGGAGCGGCGCGTTGCTACGTGAGAGGGATGCGGGCACCGCCGCTCGCGGACGGGGGAGGCGCGAGTCGGAGCGCGTGCGAGCGCGGAGGGCGGGAGCGCGGAGGGCGGGGCGCAGCGCGAGCCGGGGAGAGGCGCGAGGGAGGCTCGCCGGGGAGCGAGCGCCCACTCCGCGTCCGAGCCCGGCGGCTGGCGGCGCGGGAGACGGCAGTGCGGCCGCACCCCCGCCCGCCCGCGGCAGCGAGGCAGCCGGGCGCCGCTCCCCTCCCCCCCCCCCCGCGGCCGTGCGGGCTCCTGAGGATGGAGGACTCTCGGGAGACGTCGCCGTCTTCCAACAACTCCTCGGAAGAGCTCAGCTCCGCGCTGCGGCTGTCCAAGGGCATGTCCATCTTCCTCGACGTAAGTACGGGGTGAAGGAGTTAGGTCGGTACCCCCACCCCCCGTGTCCTTACTCTTCCCCGGGATGAGGGGTGCCCGCCCGGGTGCCAGTCAGCGCGGGGTTTGCCCCCCAGAATACCGGAGAGAACTACCTTCTGCCTCGCTCTCCTCTCTCCCCGGAAAAGCACCCTGGCAAATGCCAGCGAAATGACCGCCACTTCACTTGTAAAGAGGGCTGCCCCAGACCTGCAACCTGGGGCTTAGCAACCCTTAATAAATTCCAAAAGTTCAAATTCCTAGCAGCATGGATTTCGATAGACACTAGGCTTATAAATGCAACAGTCTCCATGCAGGTGAATAGGGAGTTTTAAACGGGGCTAAGGCGCTGCGGGGGATGGGCTGGGGGGGCGACATTGTCCCAACTTATCTCTAATGTGCCCTTTTTGCAGCCCCCACCTCGTCGCTACTCTGAGGTGACCAGGGGAGTCTGCAGAGATTGTAATTCCCCGCCTTCCTTCTCCAGCTTCCTCGGGGAAAACAATCAGTTTGAAAACACATTTGTTTTTCTTTCCACCAGTGGTGGCCAAGATCTCTTTCATAATGATTTCTTTTTTCACCACCATCTCCTATTTTTCCATGTTTCTTCCCTGTTACTGCCCTTTGTACCTCTCCTCGCTGTAATTACTGTCATTATCCTCATCAGCGCTAGCGTTTAGCTGTTCTTTTGGTCCTCTTCTTGGCTTTGGTATTGATTCCCTTCGTCCATTTCTCTGATACTGATAATCATTTTGGTTCTTTCTTTTCCTTTCTCTGCTGTTTTTTCTGCTGTCACGCTGTGGTTTCTATCTCTATAGCAATCTTATTTCTTACTTGTTTTTCAGTTTTGCTTTACTGTCGCTTCCTGCTGTTCTCTGTATTTCTCACCCTTTTGCTCAGCTGTTTTCCTCTGCCTTTAGGTTTTGTGATTTTCCTATCCCTCAGTTGCCTGTGGGGCTCCCAGCTCTTCTCAGCCCCTCAGTTACAACATTCATGCTGTCCCCCGAGGTGGTTTCTGGCTCAGTGGGGACAACTCTGGCATGAGAAAAAAATGGGCAAAGGGCATTGAAGAGTGATTTGTGCTTTTGCCTCTAACCTTCTCTGAATTATTATTTTTTATTAAAATCGAGGTGCGGGGGCCAGGGGCCAAATACACTTATTTGTAGAGAGATGAAAATCTGAGGAAATCGTATTGTTAGTATGGTAATAGTGAAGCAGAGAGCGTGAATATAAGGGAGGAGGGCAAGGGGCCCTCCCAAGTTTAATTTGAATGGATCAGCTGGCATTTTTTAATTGAGAGAGAAACCCCATCAATAACTAAACCTGGTGTAAGGCAGAAGATGCAGGTAAGCCTCAACTGTGTTTCCTGGCAGTCTCCTCCCCTGATCACCATGTAGTTGCAACTGCGGATATCAGCATTCTGGGTGGACCATCTTCCCAGCAAAACCACAAATGGGATTCCCATTCCTTCCACTCAGTAGGATTGTAATACCTTATTATTCATGAGCACTCATCTCTGCTTAGTTTGGATCAATCAGATGATGTTATTGATGCTAATGGTTAAACTGGCTGGTATTATTCCTTTTAAGTCTTGCCATTCAGGGCGAAAAAGCTCCAAGGAACTGAGCTAGGAGAGGGGGGCACACAGCACACCAGAGAAGGAAATTTCTCAGAGATAGAGACTCAGGGACCCTGAAAATCATGTCAGTTTTAAGATCAGTGGCTTAAACAGCCATGAAGTTGATTCAAAGAGAGCAAGAGGAGGGATCTCCTTTCATTCTGACCTGATCTTCACTCTGTCCCCCAAGACTATCAAGTGCTTCCCTATGACTTTTTATTTTTCTGGAAAAATAAAAGTAAAATTTATTTACTTTTCTTCAAGTTTTATTGAGATATAAATGACATACAGCACTATATAAATTTAAAGTGTACAGCATGATTTCACTTACATATGTCATGAAATGATTACTGCAAAAGTTCAGTGAGCATCCATCATCTAATAAAGATGCAAAATTAAAGAAATAGAAAAATTTTTTTCACTGTGATGAAGACTCAGATTTACTCTCTTAACAGCTTTCACATATAAAATACAGTGGTGTTGATTGTATTTATCATGCTGTACATTATATCCCTGGTACTTATGTATCTTACAACTGGAAGTTTGTACCTTTCGACTGCTTCATCCAATCGCCTCTCTCCTACCCTCTGTCCCTGGTAACCACAAATCTGATCTCTTTTTCTATGAATTTGTTTGTTTTTGAAGTATAATTGACCTACAACACAGATTTCATCTAAAATGGCTGAGTGATAGTCTATCACATATATATATACATACATGTATATACACATCACTTTATCCATTCACCTATTGGTGGGCACGAGGGTGCTTCCTTATGTTGGCTGTTGTAAATGACACTGTGATGAACATAGGGGAGCATATATCTTTTCTAATTAGTGTTTTCATTTTCTTCAGATAAATACTCAGGAGTGGAATTGCTGGATCATATGATAGTTCTATTTTTATCTTTTTGAGGAATCTTTATACTGTTTTCCTTAGTGGCTGCACCAATATACGTTCCTACCAACAGTAAATGAGGGTTCCCTTTTCCCCTACATCCTCCCCAACACTTGCACTGGTGTCTCTTTTGATAATAGCCATTTTGACAGGTGTGAGGTGCTATCTCATTGTGGTTTTGATTTGGATTCTCCTTATGATTAGCGATGTGGAGTATCTTTTCATGTGCTGTTGGTCATCTGTATGTCTTTCTTGAAAAAATGTGTATTCAGATCCTCTGCCCAAGTTTTAATTGGGTCTTTGTATTTTTTGAGGTTGAGCTGTACAACTTCCTTGTATATCTTGGATATTAACCCCTTATCAGATACGTCATTTGCGAATATCTTCTCCCATTCTGTAGATCGCCTTTTCGTTTTGTTGAAACAGTGCAAAATGCTTCTAAGTTTGTAGTCCCATTTGTTTACTTTTGCTTTTGTTTCCCTTGACTGAGGGGGCATATTAAAAAAAATATTACTGAGCATGATGTCAAAGAGCATACTGTCTATGTTGTCTTCTAGAAGTTTTATAGTTTCGGGTCTTATATTTAAGCCTTTAATCCATTTTTAATTTATTTTTGTGCATCGTCTGAGAGAGTAGTCAAGTTTGATTCTTTTGCATGTAGCTGTCCAGTTTTCCCATCATCATTTATTGAGGAGACTTCCTGTTTATATATTCTTGCCTCCTTTGTCATAGATCAAGTGACCATGTGAGCGTGGGTTCATTTCTGGACTCTGTCCTGCTTTATTGGTATATATGTCTTTTTTTGTGCCAGAACCTTACTGTTGTGATTACTGTGACTTTGTAGTATAGTTTGAAATTAGGAAGCATGATACCTCCAGTTTTGTTCTTTCTCAAGATTGTTCTGGCTATTCATGGTCTTTTGTGTTGCCATACAAATTTTAGAATTATTTGTTCTAGTTCTGTGAAGAGCGCCATTGGTATTTTGATAGGGATTGCATTGAATCTGTAGATTGCCTTGGATAGTATGGTCATTTTAACATTATTCTTTCAATCCATATACATGATATATCATTCCATCTGTTTATATCATCTTTAATTTCTTTCATCAATATTTTGTAGTTTTTTGAGTACAGTTTTTTTATCTCCTTAGATTTATTCCCAGGTATTTTATTCTTTTTGATGTCACTGTAAATGGTGTTGTTTTCTTAATTTCTTTTTGATAGTTCATTGTCAGTGTATAGAAATGTAGCAGATTTCTGTATACTAATTTTGTATCCTGGAACTTTACTAAATTCACTGATGAATTTTTTGGTGGCGTATTTAGGATTTTCTATTTATAGTATCATGTCATCTGCAAACAGTGACAGTTTTACTTCTATCTTCCTCGTGTTGGCCTGCTGGCGGGCAGGGCCAAGGCCCAGGGTGTCCTGGGGCTGGTGCCCACCTTCTGGTGCATAGGATTGGTCCTGACACAGCAGCCTTTGGGCTGCAGTCGTCCTGGGGCTGGTTTCTGTGCACTGGGCGGCAGAGCTGGAGCCCAGGGGGCCCTTGGGCTGGTGCCTGTCACTAATGTGTGGGGTTGGTCTTGGAGCTTTTGCTGGCCAGCTGGTTGGTAAAGCTGGGTCCCAGAGTTGCTGGCTGCTGAGCCCTGGAGGTCCTGGGGCAAGTGCCACCATGCTGGTGCATGGGGATGGGTCCTGGGTCCTTTACTGCACAGGGCCATGTCCTGGGGCAGCTGTAGGCTCAGGGGGTCTTAAGGCAGCTGGCCTGCTGCTGGCTGGGGCTGTGTCCCCTCATGGCTAGTTGCTTTGCTTGGCCTGAGGCATCCCAGTACTGGTGCCCACAGGTTGGGGGCAGGTCTGGGTCCTGGGGCCAATAAGCTGGAGAGAGGATTCCAAAACGCCTCTTGTCAGCACTTGTATCCTTGCTGCCGCCTCCGTCTGTGTCCCCAGGGTGAGCTCCAGTTGCCTCTTGACTCTCCCAGAGGCTGTCCAAGATCAGCAGGTGAGTCTGACCCAGGCTTCTTTCAAATTACTGCTTCTCTCATGGGTCCCGGAGTGTGTGAGATTTGGCATGTGCCCTTTAAGTGTGGAGTCTGTATTTTCTCCAGTCCTCTGACTCTGCTAAAGGGACACCCCACTGGCCTTCAAAGCCAGATGTTTTGGGCACTTGCCATCCAGGTGCAGAATCCAAGGCTGTAGAGCCTGAGGTGGGGCTCAGACCCCCCACTCTTTGGGGACAACCTCTGCAGTTGTAATTGTTTTCCTATTTGTGGGTCATCCACCCTGGGGATATGAGTCTTGATTATACTGTGTCTCTGCCCCTCTTACATGTCTTGCTGTGGTTCCTTCTTTTTTAATTTTTAATATAATTTTGGAAGGTTACTTTCCATGTATAGTTATTGTAAAATATTGGCTCCATGCCCTGTGTTGTATAATAATACATCCTCGAGCCTATCTTACATCCAATGCTTTGTACCTCCCATGCCTGCATCCTAATATTGCCTTCCACTCCGCCCCCGCTGGTAACCACTAGTTTGTTCTCTGTATCTGTGAGTCTGCTTCTTTTTTTGTTATATTCACTAGTTTGTTGTATTTTTTTAGATTCCACCTGTAAGTATCATACAGTATTTGTCTTTCTCTGTCTGACTTATTTCACTTAGCACGATGCCTTCCAAGTCCATTCATATTGCTGCAAATGGCAAAATTTTATTCTTTTTAATGGCTGAGTAATATTCCATTGAATATATATGTATATGCCACATCTTTATCCATTCGTCTGCTGATGGACACTTAAGTTGCTTCCACATCTAGGCAATTGTAAATAATGCTGCCATAAATATTGGGGTACATGTATCTTTTCAAATTAGTGCTTTTGTTTTTTTCAGCTATATACAGGAGTGGAATTGCTGGGTCATATGGTAGTTCTATTTTTATTTTTTTGAGAAACCTCCATACTGTTTTCCATGGTGGCTACACCAATTTACATTTCCACCAGCAGTGTGTGAGGATTCCCTTTTCTCCACAACGTCACCAGCATTTATCTGTGTTCTTTTTGATGATAGCCATTCTAACAGGTGTGAGGTAATATCTCATTGTGGTTTTGATTTGATTTCTTTGACGATTAACAGTGCTGAGCATCGTTTCATGTATCTTTCGGCCATCTGCATTTCTTCTTTGGAAAAATGTCTGTTCAGTTCTTCTGCCCATTTTTCAGTCGGGTTGTTTGTGATATTGAGCTGTATGAGCTGTTTATGTATGTTGGCTATTGATCCCTTATTGGTCATATCATTTGCAGATTTTATTTTCTCTTTAAGTAGGTTGTCTTTTTGTTTTCTTGATGTATAGTTCCTTCTTTTTATCTTCACTGCATAAAATATTTTCTGTTAGATTCCAGTCTCTCATCAATAGTTGCTCTGCAAATGGTTGTTAGCTTTGGTGTCTGTGGATAGAGGTGAGTGTAGGGTCTTCCTGCTCTACTTCCTGCTCATCTTGGCCACGTACCTTCTCTATGACTGTTTAAAAGCGGTGTATAAATCCTGGTGATACTGTGGAGATGAACTGATTGAGCTATGTGAATGGAAAGTCATCCTCCCTGACACAAACACCTAAGTGCTCAAAATGTTTTTCAAAAAGAAGAAAAAAGAGGAAATTAAAATCTCATTTATCATTATACATACATGAATGATTGTTCCCAAGTTCAATAAATAAATAAAACCAGGCCCCTGTTCTGAAGGAATGTGTACCTGATGACTAGGGCAGCCTTGTCCTCTTATAGTTTTTTCTAGAATTTAAAAATAAAAATATAAATTTAACATGAGAGGTGTTGACATGCTTGGCTGCCAGGAAAATGGTAAGAGTCCACAAAAACTGCGCCTGGATTTTATCTTGACTAGATAAGATTTTGTTTACACTTCTCTTTGATATATTTTGTGAAAAATCTAGCACTCTGGTGAAATATATGATATGAAAAAAGGATTTGTTACTTACAGGTTTTTGAATTACTTACATCTGGATCGTACTGCTTTTAGCAAAAATAAAATGAAATATACATAATTTTATTTGATTAGTTTTAACATATTCTAGTAGCACGGCTAAGAGATTGCTTTTTGAATCTTATTCAGGATATAATAAGTAGGTTCCCTTTTCCAAAGAGGAACAGAAATGAAATTGATCAGAGGCTTCTGCATCACAGAAACGAATTTCCAAGTCTGAGGAAAACTTTGATTTTCAGTCTTTATATACCAGTGCCCTTGGAATAATCACTCCTCTAAGAAATGATTTAAACTGCTTCTGAGAATACTGTTAATGACATGAGTGGATGTGTCCAGCTAGTTAGAAACTAGCCATAGGTCAGAAGATCAGAGATTTACGCCAATTGCTGGCTTTTGCTTCATTTTCCTTATCTCCCAATTCAGTGATAATGACATGACAGAAAACTGAGGGGAAAAAAAGGGTATGTGGTATGTAAATCTGAACTGTGATTGTTACATCAGTGTTCCTTGTTGAATGCATAAATAGCGGTAGCCAAACTCACAAACTAATTACAGGGTCTATTTCTTTATAAATCTAATATGTATGATTTTCTTCCTAAAAAATGTCAGAATTAAGTATCAGTTCATCATAAATACTCCTGAGTATCTACTGAGGAGCTTAGAAAACCTAGTACTGATGTTGCCAAGTCCAGACTCGTTTTTCTCACTGGACAACAGGCCAGTAAATCGGGAGACAAGGTGTTGGGGCAAGGAATAGTGACTTTATTTGGAAAGCCGGCAGACCGAGGATGGCAGACTAATGTCTTGGAGAACCACCTTCCCTCAGTCAGAATTCAGGCTCCTTTTATACAAAAAAAACACGGGAGGGGGTGTGGTTGGTTGGTGCAAACTTCTTGCTGCAGGAATTCTTTGTTCTTGCAGCCATCCAAGTGGGTCAGGCCATGGTGTTGCTGTAAACCTCCAACAAAACAATGGTTATTCTCTATTTCGCAACTTGCCATCTCTGTGCACAAGTGTGAACATCCTTAAAGGTCAGAGCCCTGAGAATAGGCTCTCCTGTCTATTTCAGGCCAAAGGCAACATTGTTTTACAAAAGGTGCAGAGCTGGCAAGTCTAAGCCTAGAAAACAGGGCGCAGTGGTTAAAACTAAAGGATCTAATATAGAGTCAGGTTTGTTCTCCTCTGTTGCACTGTTACCAGGCGTGCCTGTGTAGAGGTCAGTGCAGTGCATTTGCACAGAACACAACCGCCAGCCACTGGATGAGGCTGAACTGGTTCCAGTGTGCAGCAGCACGGAAGGACCTGGTGGGTGACAGTTATTTCCCTTTTTACATCCATATGCTGTCTTTTCTAAGGCTGCCGCATGCCAGATAACAGAGAATAAACTCTCATTTAGAATACCAGTTCATATAGCACGTGCGCCCTCTTTTTGAGTCATTATATTAATCAACTCTACTACTGTGCCAAGGAAGAAAGACAAACCTTTGGCTCCTTCCCGAAAGCAAGATGATTCCCAGATGAAGTGAGTTGCCATTTCACCTATTTGATGCCCCTGTCTTCTCCCAAAAAGTTCTCCGCTGATTTTTAACTGGAAGGAAAGTGGTGAGGTGGAATGGGGGGCCTTGAAGGCTGTGAAGGAGCAAGATGACTTTTCTGTCTGCCTTCCCTCCCTTCTTCCAAGCAGCATTCACATCCATGAACACCCAGAACAAAAGGCACAGTGCCGGGATGGTCAGACTTGGTGAAAACAAGTCGTTTTTCCTTGCAAAGATGCTTAATTCTGATGCCTTGTATAAACTCATCTATGTGAAAGGTGCGATCAGAAGAGGGCTGTCAGGGCAGAAACAGTTTTTCCAGGTGCAGTGGTTCTGTGTCTGAATTCTGTTACAGTTACATCTCGCATCTTGCCTAGTGCACAGTTGTTGATTTGAATGAGATTAATGAACACACATAATTGACTATTTGAGATTGTCCAGCTGGAAGACTGGAAATTAACCCATCGTCTACTTTAATAGGCAAGACAAATGTCACTCTACTAGTTTCAGGAACCAGCAGAAATAAAGAAAACTTAGTTTTACTGTGACATGATAAATGTATTTTCCTGCACAGCCTGCACTAGGCAAAACTGAGAAGAGAAAAATGTATGTACTGATTACTTTTTCTTCATGCATCTCAGTGCCCACTTACCTGCATCCTTCCTCGTGGTGACTAATCTTCTTGTAGCAAAACCGCCTGCTAGATGCCCAGGCCCGCACACGATGACTCACCTTCTAGGTCTCCCCTTCTGGGTGGTACTGCATGTTCTGAATGAGTCCCTACTCCCTGCCCTGTTTCCCAGGGTCTCAGGAGTCCACTAAAGTGACTGATAGCTCATCTCATTATCTAATTTTAACCTGGATCATGAGAGGAGGCACCAAGCAAATATTAAATATTAGTTTAGTGAATGGTGATTGTATTTTATGCCTCCAAGATAACGTTTGCATTTTAACGCCTGCCTTTAATAACATATAGTGAAAAGTGAAGAATTTCAGTCAAGTCATTAAAGAATACCTTTCAGGGTAAAGGAGGCTATTTGATGATCCTTAAATTGTTGCAAAAACACAGCATCACCTGCATTTAAGCTTTAAGTCTGACTGTGATACGTAAATCTATTTACTATCTTGTGATGGCAGCCAGTAAGATTAGCTGGCTCAGATTACTATGTTAGCATGACATAATGAACTCATTTCTCATAGGGAGTACATTTTTTATTAGTCTGAGGGCTCAGAGGCAAAATTCGCAGCAGGGACACTTCTGCTCATATTCAATTACAAAGAACTGTCTTAATGATAGGAGCGACTATCTTAATTTTTCCTATACGAGGCTGAATGCTGTTTAAGATTGTTCTTTATGAAATGAAATTATAGAAGTCCTAGGTCAAAGTATCTGGTGTCTGGTTATTCCTATTCTAATCACTTCAAACTCATAAGGCCACAATAGAGCTCGAAACAGAATCTTGGAGTATATCAAAGGTAAGGAATAATCTGTTTTGTGTCTCCCTGACTCTGTGGCTTCAAGTTTCAGAGGAGGACAGGAAGAAGCTGGTTATGATGGAGAGGTGGAGTCCCAAAATTCCGACTAGAAATTCCTTTTGTACTATGAAAAAGAATCTTGGTCTCATTTAGTTCTAAACATAGAAGCTCTGACTATTGAAAGCAGTCTTCCTGCAATATTAAATAAATTTGGTTCAAAAAAAGGGCACCAACTTCTATGCACTCAAGTCAGGGAGATACATACCTATCTGCTGCTGGAAATTTTTCAGGGGAGAGATGATTTTTAGTAATAAAATTAGTATTTTATGATAGAAACATTGTAATAATGATTAGATTTATCCATACTTCATCTCCATGAAATCAGCAGAAGGAAAGGAGGGTCATGTTTCTCTAGCGGAAGGCAGTAAAACGGAAACCTTTGGTGATAAGAAGTATTGCTCGTATTTCAAGCTGGCCGCTAAGAAGTGGTAATCTAAATAGGAGAGTAGCTCTTGTTACTTAACCATAACTGTCAACTACTCGGGAAAAACGATCCTTAAGTGCCCTTTTCACTTGATGAAAGCTTGTCTTTGCAATATGATAAAGGGACATTTTCTTGGGTAGTGTGTATAACATAGCTGTGTATTATATTGTCCAGATTTTTTCTCTCAGTCTCTGGACACTCCTTTCTTGAGTGTTGGTTATTTCCAGGTTGTGTATTATATTAACTTCCTAGGGCTTCCATAATAGAGCGCTAGGCAAAGGGTGTGGTTTAAACAACAAAATTTATTTTCTCTGTTTCTCACCCCTAGAGGGGTGAAATCAAGGCATGGATTGGAGCATACTCCCTTTGAAGGTTCTGGGGGCGATCTGTCCCACGCCTGTCTCCTAACTTCTAGTGGTGGCCACCCGCCTTTGACATTCTTCGGTTTGCAGCTGTATTAGTTCAATATCTGCCTGTCTCATCACATAGCTTTCTTCTCTGTGTCTCTGCATCTCTGAATTGCTCTTCTTATAAAGTCACCCAGTCATTGGATTTAGGGCCAGTCCAGTAAGATCTCATCTTAGTTTCATTACAACGAAGATCTTATTTCCAAACAAGATCACATTCACAGTTACTAAGGATTAGGACTTCAGCATTTGTTTTGTGGCAACACAGTTCAGCCCATGACACAAACAATTACATAAAGGCTCCTTGCCTGTATCTTCCTAGATTCAAAGTCAACAGAAAAGAAAGCGTGCCTCTCCACAACTGAAGCAAAACCATGGCTTCATTGGCCTTGTTGTGCTGAAGCCTGAGTAGTCACTGTGGCCAGAGGGGTGCAACCCTGTTTACTAGGCTTGAGTGCTCTGCCTGACCCTGGAGCATGTTGGCCAAGAGTGGAGGAAAGATTGGTTTTTCAAAAGAAAATTGGAAGTCTTTCCAATACTGGATACTGGATGGTCAGGTGGTTGACATCCATCAAAGACAAGTTACAATAGTCCCAGATAATATAATTAACTCATAGAAGTAAAGTAACATACAATATAGCTACATGAGCTCCTATTTATCCGCAATTTAGTGTTTTTGTTTCTGTTTATTCTGTTTTATTACATAATTGACTTAACCTAAATAGCACATATTTAAAGTGAAACGTTAATGAGTTTTTGCATATTTAGACATCTATGAATCTTTTATCATAATCAAGAAAATAAATGTCTATCCCCCTGAACAGATTCCTCACGCCCTCCAGCCCACCTTGCCCGGCTTATTACACAACCTTAACCTGCTTTCAGTTTCTATTTGCATTTTCTAGAATTTTACATAAATGGAATGATACATCTTCATTTGTATCTAGATTTTTTACTCAGCATAATTACTTGGAGATCCATCCAAGTTACTGCATGCATCAAGAACTCATTCCTTTTTAATGCTTGTAGTAATTCACTATGTAGATAAACCATGGTTTTTTTGTTCATTTGCTTGTTTATGGACATTTGAGTTTTTAATTTTTGACTATTACAAGGAAGGATTTCAATTGAGAAGTATTTGTTTTAAATTGGGATTTTTTAATTTAGTAATGGATGAATTATGTGTGAGTAATGTTCACTGCAGTACTTACAAAAGTGGTGATAAAATACTTCCTTTTTCTTTTCCAGATACTGAGGAGAGCAGACAAAAATGGTAAGACCAGAAATCTATAGTTTCTATTTATTAATGTTACCTTTAGATCACTTCGTGAAGAATAATAATGAAAGAGAGAGTTGAAACCCAAGACAATGACTTGTAAAATGTCAGTTTCTTTTACTAATAAGAGTTTTAGGCAAGTTCATGGCTCCAGATACTCATTAGAAATGACAGAGATATTTGCATTTGACAGGAAGATGGAATTCATGCCTTTGAAGTGAGGAGCTGTTTGAGATCTGGCTTTCCCTTTTGTGCTTTAAGTTAATTTTAATGTAATAACAGCTTCTATTTATTGAGTATCTACTATGTACTAGGCATTGAGGCAAGTGCTTTGCATTCATTATGTCTTAGAGTTAATAAGATAATAGATCTGAGACTTGAACCTGAGTCTGTGTGGCAACAAAGTCTAGGCTTTCCATGTTGAATTTCGTAGTAGCTGTGGCATTAGCTGCTACTAAGATGGTTATCTGGAAGCATACATTGACAGACTTATTTCTACTCTGGGGCTCTTGGTGGATGGCTCTGCCATTTGAAATATGTGCACTGAGAATGATAATCTGTAGAGGCAGAGAACTAGGAGAAACCAGAAGGAAAAATCATTTTGTCAAAGGAACTACAGTTTAAATGACGCCTGCACAAAGTCCAATTAAAAGCCATCAAAAGCAGTATCTTTTCATTCCTTTATTCTGCTCCAAATTTTGTTCCACAGAATACCAAATCAGAGTGCATTGAATTTATTCTGCTGCTGTGGTATAAGTACATAATGGAACTATATTCTTGACAAAAGTTTCTTGACAAATTTAGGGTACAAAGAGTCTTTTTCTTGAAATCTGATTTCTTTTACACAGGGAGGGATTACAGGCAGAATCTAGATCTGACAGACGCGTGTTGTAGTCTAGTTAGCCATTAAGCAACCCAACGAAGGAAAGCTTGGCTGGCACTCTACACCTTTTTTAAAAATTGAAGTTTAGTTAATTGACAATATTGTGTTAATTTCTGGTATACGGCATAGTGATTCAGTATTTTTTATATATATATATTCTTTTTCATATTCTTTTTCATTGTAAGTTATTAGAAGATGTTAAATGTAGTTCTTTTGCTATACATTAGGGCCTTGTTATTATCTGTTTTATATTATATTAGCTTATATCATTAATCCCTAACTCCTAATTTATCCCTCCCCACCCCCTTTCCCCTTTGGTAACCGCAAATTTGTTTTCTATGTCTGTGAGTCTGTTTCTGTTTTGTAAATAATCACATTTGTGTCATTTTTTAGATTCCACATATAAGTGATATCATACAATATTTGTCTTTCTGTGTGACTTACTTCACTGAGGATGATCATCTGTAGGTCCATCTGTGTTGTTGCAAATGGCAGTATTTCATTATTTTTTATGGCTGAGTAGTAGTCCATTATATATATGTCTTTTTTATACTGTTATCTGTTGAGGGACACTTAGGTTGCTTCCATGTCTTGGCTATTGTAAATAGTGCTGTTATGAACATTGGGGTGCATGTTACCTTTTTAAAGTAGAGTTTTCTTCAGATATATGCCCAGGAGTGGGATTGCTGGATCATGTAGTAAGTCTATTTTCAGTTCTTTTAGTAATCTCCATACTTATTTCCATAGTGTCTGCACCAAATTACACTCCCACCAACAGTGTAGGGGGGTTCCTTTTTCTCCACATCCTCTGCAGCATTTATTGTTTGGAGACATTTTAGTGATGGCCATTCTGACTGGTGTGAGGTGAGATATCTCATTGTAGTTTTGATTTGCATTTCTCTGATAATTAGCAATATTGAGCATTTTTTCATGGCCATCTGTATGTCTTCTTTGCAGAAATGTCTGTTTATGTCTCCTGCTCATCTTTTGGACTGAGTTGTTTGCTTTTTTTGTTATTGAGTTGATGAGCTGTTTGTATATTATGGAAATAAGCCCTTGTCAGTTGCATCATTTCCAAATATTTACTGTCATTCTTAGGTTGTCTTTTCATTTTGTTTATGGTTTCCTTTGCTGTGCAGAAGCTTATAAGTTTGATTAGGTCTCATTGGTTTATTTTTGCTTTTATTTCTATTGCCTAGGGAGACTGCCCTAGAGAACATTGCTATGATTTTTGTCAGAAAATGTTTTCCCTGTGTTTTCTTCTAGGAGTTTTATGGTGTCATGTCCTAAAGTCCTTAAGCCATGAGTTTATTTTGTATATGGTATGAAGATGTGTTCTAACTTCATTGATTTACATGAGGTTGTCCAGGTTTCCCATCACCACTTGTTGAAGAGACTTGTTTTTTCTCCATTGTATATTCTTGCCTCCTTTGTCAAAGATTAATTGACCATAGGCCTGTGGGTTTATTTCTGGGCTCTCTATTCTGTACCATTGAGCCATATGTCAGTTTTTGTGCCAATACCACATTGTTTTGATTATTGTAGCTTTGTAGTATTGCTTGAAGTCTGGACGGGTTATGCCTCCAGCTTTGTTCATTTTCTTCAGAATTGCTTTAGAAATTCTGGGTCTTTTGTGGTTCCTTATAAATTTTAGGATTATTTGTTGTAGTTCTGTGAAAAATGTCATGAGTAATTTGATAGGGATCGCATTACATCTGTAGATTGGCTATTAAGAAAATGTTAGTTCTTCCAATCCGAGAGCATGGGATACCTTTGTATTTATTTAAATCATGTTTAATTTCCTTATGAATGTTTTATAGTTCTCAGAATATAAGTCTTTTGCCCCTTGGTCAGGTTTGTTCCTAAGTATTTTTTGATGTAATTTTAAAAGGGATTTTTTTTTTTACTTTCCTTTTTCTGTTATTTCTGATATTCTGATATTTTCTGATATTTTGTTGTTATTGTAAAGAAATGTAACAGGTTTCTGTGAGTTAATCTTGTATCCTGCTACCTTGCTAGATTTGTTTATCAGTTCTAATAGGTTTTGTGTAGAGTCTTTAGGGTTCTCTCTATATAGTATAATGTCATCTGCATATAGTGATACTTTTACCACTTCCCTTCCAGTTTGAATCTCTTCTCTTTCTTTATCTTGCCTGATTGCTGTGGCTGGGACTTCCAATACTATGCTGAATAGAAGTGGTGAGAGTGAGCATCCTTGTCTTGTTATAGTTTTTAGCAGGAAGGCTTTCAGTTTCTTAGTGTTGAGTATTGTGTTAACTCTGGGTTTGTCGTAAATAGCTTTTATTATGTTGAGAGATGTTTTCTCTATACCCAGTTTGGTATAAGAGTTTTTTATCATGGATGGCTGTTGAACTTTATCAAATGCTTTTTCTGCATCTATTGAGATGACTATGTGGTTTTTGCCCTTTCTTTTGTATATGTGGTATATCACACTGATTGATTTGCATTTGTTGAACCATTCTTGTGATCCTGGGATGAATCTAACTTGATCATGGTGTATGATCTTTTGTATGTGTTGTTGGATTTATTTGCTAATATTTTGTTGAAAATTTGTGTATCTGTATTCTTCGAAGATATGAGCCTGTAATTTTCTTTTTTGATAATGTCTTTGGTTTTGGTGTCAGGGTGATGGTGGCTTCATAGAATGAGTTTGGGAGTGTTTCCTCCTCTTCAGTCTCCTGATTGGTCTGTTCAAATTGTCTATTTCTTCTTGATTCAGTTTTGGTGGCCTGTATGTTTCTGGAAACTTGTACATTTCTTTTACATTGTCCAATTTATTGACACGTAATTGGTCATAGTATTCTCTTCCATTTTTTGTGTATCTGTGATATCAGTTGTTAATTCTCCTCTTTCATTTATTATTTGGTTTATTTGTTTCCTCTCTCTTTTCTTCTTGGTGACCCCAGAGGTTTGTCAATTTTGTTTACTGTTTCAAAAAACCAGCTCTTGATTTGATTGATTTTTTTCTATTATTTTTCAAATCTTTGTTTCATTTATTTCCTCTCTGATCTTTATGATCTCTTTCCTTCTGCTGACTTTAGGTTTTGTTTGTTCTTTTTCTAATTCTTTTAGGTGGCAGATTAGGTTGTTTAGTTGAGATTTTTCTTATTTTTTGAGGAAGGCCTGTATTGCTATGAACTTCCCTCTAAGACTGCTTTTGCTGCATCCTGTATATTTTGTGTGATTGTGTTTTCATTATCATTTGTCTCTAGGTATTTTAAAATGTCTTCTTTGATTTCATTATTGACCTGTTGGTTTCTTAGTAGCATGCAGTCTTTATTTAGTCTCTATGAAGTCTTCATTTTTTCTCATTTCTCTTTCAGTGGTTGATTTCTAGTTTCATACCATTTTGGTTAGAATACATGCTTGAAATAATTTCTGTCCTCTTAAATTTCTTGAGGCTTGTTTTGTGTGTTAGTTTGTGGTCTGTCCTAGAGAATGTTTCACGTGCACTTGAAAAGAATTTTTTTTTGGATGTAATGACCTGAAAATAACAATTAAGTCTAACTGTTCTATTGCATCATTTAGGATCTCTTTTGCCTTGCTGATTTTCTGTCTGGAAGATCTTTCCATTGATGTTAGTGGGGCATTAAAGTCTCCTACTATTAGTGTATTCCCATCAATTTCTCCTTTTATGTCTGTATTTGTTTTCTGTACTTAGGTGCTCCTATAGTGGATGCATATGTGTTAATGAGTGTAATATCCTCTACTTGTATTGATTCTTTTATCATTATGTAGTGTCCTTTTTTATCTTTCTTTATGGCCTTTGTTTTAAGGTCTGTTTTGTCTGATACGAGTATTGTTATCCCTGATCTCTTGTCATTTCCATTTGAATAAAATATCTTTTTTCATCGCCTCACTTTCAGTGGGTCTTGAGGCAGCATATTGTAGGCTCTTGTTCTGTTATCCAGTCTGCCACGCTGTCTTTTGATTGTCCATTGATATTTAAGGTAATTATTGATACATATGTATTTATTGCCATTTTAAACTTTTTTTTTTCCAGTTGATTTTGTATTTCTTCTTTGTTCCTTTCTTTTTCTTATTGTTTTACCTTTTAGAGTTTGATGATTTTTTTTTTTTGCATTATGCTTATTTTCTTTTTGGTTTTTGTGACTCAATTTTATGTGTTTGATTTGTGTTTACCCTGTTTTTGAAGTATGTTGACCCATTACTATGTTTATTTGCTTAGGACTGGTCATCAAGCAGGCTCAAATACATTCTAAAAAAAAAAAAGTTATGTTTTCTTACTCAACTCCCCCACATTTTATGATTTTGATGTCCTTTTTTACATCTCTGTATTTACTCTCTTCCTGTTCATTGCTGTTATCACATTTCCAGTTGTGATTTCCTCTTTTCTGTAGATTCTTGCTTCTTTTCTATTTAGAAAAGACCTTTTAATGTTTCTTATAGGATAGGTTTAGTATTTCTGTATTCTTTTACTTTTTGTTTGTCTGAGGAATTCTTTCTCTCTCCTTCTATTCTAAATGATAATCTTGCTTGGTAGAGTATCCAGATTGCAGGTTTTTCTTTTTCAGGACTTTGAATTCTTCTTGCCACCCCCTTGTGGCCTGCAATATTTCTGTAGTGAAACCAGCTGATGATCTTATTGGAGTTTCCTTATAAATAACTCTTTATTTTTATTCTTGCTGACTTTAAAATCTTCTATTTACCTTTATCTTTTGCCGTCTTAATTATAACATGTCTTGGTGTGGGTCTGTTTAGGGTCATCTTGTTTGGGTCCCTCTGTGCTTCTTATACCTGATATCTTTTTCTTTGGGTTTGGGAAGTTTTCAGCCATAATTTCTTCATATACATTTTGAATATCCTTTTCTCTTTCTTCTCCTCCTGGGATCCCTATTATGTGTAGCTTGGCATGCTTTGTATTATCCTGTAGGTCTCATATATTGCTTTCATTTTATTTCATATGTTTATATCTGCTGTTCTGATTGGGTGATTTCAAATATTATATCTTTCAGATTACTTATTCATTATTATACATTATTTAGTCTGCTATTAATGCCTTCAGCTTGGTTTTCATCTTAGAAAATAAATTTTTGTTATTTTAATTGGCTCCTCTTTCTAGGTTCTAGTTCCTTTTTGCAGTCATTTGCATTTATATCAATAGCCTTTCTTTTGAAAATTATTTTTATTGAGTTATAGTCAGTTTATAATGTGTCAATTTGTGGTGTACAGCACAATTTTTCAGTCATGCATGAATATACATATATTCATCTTCATACTCTTTCTCACCATGAGCTACTATAAGATCTTAAGTATATTTCCCTGTGCTATACAGTATAATCTTTTTTAATGTATTTTATACATACCTGTCAGTATCTGCAAATCTTGAACCCCACTTTATCCCTTCCCACCTCCCTACCCCCTGGCAACCACAAGTCTATATTCTATGTGAGTATGTTTCTCTTTTATATGTAAGTTCATTTGGCTTTTTTTTAGATTCCATGTATGAGTGATATCATACGGTATTTTTCTTTCTCTTTCTGGCTTACTTCACTTAGAATGACATTCTCCAGGGACATCCATGTTGCTGCAAATGGCATTATGTTATCATTTTTATGGCCGAGTAGTATTCCATTTTATAAATATACCACTTCTTCTTTATACAGTCATCTTTCAATGGACATTTAGGTTGTTCCCATGTCTTGACTATTGTAAACAGTGCTGCTGTGAACACTGGAGTGCAGATGTCTTTTTGAATTAGGGTTCCTTCTGGATATATGCCCAGGAGCGGGATTCCTGGGTCATATGGTAAATCTCTTTTTAGTGTTTTGAGGAATCTCCATAGTGTCTTCCAAAATGGCTGCACCAAACTGCATTCCCACCAACAGTGTACAGGGGTTCCCTTTTCTCCACACCCTCTCCAGCATTTATCATGTGTGGACTTTTGAATGATGGCCATTCGGACTGGTGTGATTTGATACCTCATTGTAGTTTTGATTTGCCTTTCTCTGATAATTAGTGATACTGAGCGTTTTTTCATGTGCCTATTGGTCATTTCTATGTCTTCATTAGAGGATTGTTTGTTTTAGGTCTTCTGCCCATTTTTGGATTGGGATGTTTGTATTTTCTTATTAAGTTATATGAGCTATTTATATATTCTGGAAATCAAGCCATTGTCAGTTTCATCTTTTGTAAATATTTTCTCCCATTGCATAGGTTGTCCTTTTGTTTTGCTTATGGTTTCCTTTGTTGTGCAAAAGCTTACAAGTTTAATTAGGTCCCATTTTTTTTTCTTTTATTTCTATTGCTTGGGGTAGACTGCCCTAGAAGAACATTTTTGAGATTTATGTTGGATAATGTTTTGCCTATGTTTTCTTCTAAGAGGTTTATAGTGTCTTGCCTTATGTTTAAGTCTTTAAGCCATTTGAGTTTATTTTTGTGTATGGTGTAAGGGAGTGTTCTAGCTTCACTAATTTACATGCTGTTGTCCAGTTTTCCCAACACCATTTGCTGAAGAGACTGTCTTTATTTTATTGTATGTTTTTGCCTCCTTTGTTGAAGATTAATTGACCAAAAGTTTGTGGGTTTATTTCTGGGCTCTCTGTTCTGTTCCATTGGTCCATATGTCTGTTTTTCTACCAACACCATGCTGTTTTGATTATTGTAGCTCTATAGTATATAGTTTGAAGTCTGAGAGAGTTATTCCTCCAGCCTCTTTCTTTTTCTTCAGTAATGCTTTGGCAATCCTGAGTCTTTTGTGATTCCATATACATTTTATTTTAATTTGTTCTACTTCTGTGAAATATGTCCTGGGTAATTTGATAAGGATTGCCTTAAATCTGTAGATTGCCTTGGGCAGTATGACCATCTTCACAATATTGATTCTTCCAATCCAGGAGCATGGGATATCTTTCCATTTTTTAAAGTCGTCTTTAATTTCCTTCACCAGTGTTTTGTAGTGCTCCATGTGTAAGTCTTTTACCTCCTTGGTTAGATTTATTCCTAGGTATTGTATTACTTTGGGTGCTATTTTAAAAGGGATTGTTTCTGCACTTTTTTTTCCTGTTGATTCATCATTAATGTAAAGAAATACAACTGGTTTTTGTACATTAATCTTGTATCCTGCTGCCTTGCTGAATTCTTTGATCAGTTCTAGTAGTTTTTGTGTGAAGCTTTTAGGGTTCTGTGTAAATACTATCATGTTGTCTGCATATAGTGATGCTTTTACCTCTTCTTTTCCAATTTGGATCCCTTTTATTTCTCTCTCTTGCCTGATTGCTGTGGCTAGGACTTCCAAGACTATGCTGAATAGAAGTGGTGAGAGTGGACAGCCTTGTCTTGTCTTAGAATTTAGTGGGGAGGCTTTCAGTTTTTCACCATTGAGTACTATGCTGGCTGTGGGTTTGTCACAACTAGCTTTTATTATATTGAGATATGTTCCCTCTATACCCACTTTGGTGAGGGTTTTTATCATAAATGGATGTTGAATTTCATCAAATGCTTTTTCTGAATCTATTGAGATGATCACGTGTCTTTTTGTCCTTTGTCTTGTTGATGTAGTGTATTACATTGATTTGGGTATGTGGAACCATTCTTGTGTTGCTGGGATGAACCCTACTTGATCATGGTGTATGGTCTTTTTTTATGTGCTGTTGGATTCTGTTTGCTAATATTTTGTTGAGGATTTTTGCATCTATGTTCATCAGTGGTATTGGTTTGTAGTTTTCTTTTTTGGTAGTGTCTTTGTCCGGTTTTGATATCAGGGCGATGGTGGCTTCATACAGTGAGTTTGGGAGTATTCCCTCCTTTCCAGTCTTTTGAGAGTCTGAGAAAGGCAGGTAAGAGTTCTTTGTACATTTGGCAGAATTCCCCAGTGAAGCCATCCGGTCCTGGACTTTTGTTTGTAGGGAGGTTTTTTATTGCTATTTCGATTCCAAGTGATTAGTTTGTTCAAGTGGTCAGTTTCTTCTTGATTCAGTCTTGGTGGACAGTATGTTTCCAGAAACTTGTTCATTTCTTCTAGGTTATCCATTTTGTTTCCATATAGTTGTTCATAGTAGTCTCATATCATATTTTGTATTTCTGTGATATTGGTTGTAATTTCTCCATTTTCCTTTCTTATTTTGTTTGTGCTCTCTCTTTTCTCTTTCTCATGAGATTGGCCACAGGTTTGTCAATTTGGCTTAACTCTTTCAAAATCCAGCTCTTGGTTTGATTGATTTTTTCTGTTTTTTTAAATCCCTATTTTATTTATTTTCTCCCGTATGTTTATTATTTTCTTCCTTCTGCTGACTTTTTTCTTTGCTCTTTTTTTTTTCTAATTCTTTTAGCTGATAGGTTAGATTGTTTATTTGAGATTGTTCCTTTTTGAGGAAGGCCTGTTTTTTTTATAAACTTCCCTCTTAGCACTGTATTTGCTGCATCCCATTGATTCCGTGTGCTTGTGTTTTCATTGTTGTTTGTCTCAAGGTATTTTTTAGTTTCTTCTTTAATTTCATCATTGACCCACTGGTTTTTTAGTAACATGTTATTTACTCTCCATGCTGTCATTTCTTTTCTCCTTTGTTTTTCTGCAGTTGATTTCTAGTTTTATGGCATTGTGGTCACAAAAGACACTTGAAATAATTTCTATCTTCTTAAATTTGTTGAGGCTTCTTTTGTGCCCAGGTAAATGGTCTAGCCTAGAAAATGTTCCACGTGAACTTGAAAGGAATGTATATTCTATTTTTGGGGGATGTAATGTTCTGAAAATATCAACCAAATCTAATTATTCTATTGTATCACTTAATTTCTCTGCTGCCTTATTAATTTTCTGTCTGGAAGGTCTGTCCAGTGATGTTAATGGGGTGTTAAAGTCTCCTACAATGATTGTATTCCCATCAGTTTGTTCCTTTATATCTGTTAGTATTTGCTTTATGTATTTTGGTGCTCCTATATATTGGGTACATATATGTTAATGAGTGTAATATCATCATCTTTTACTGCTCCTTTAATCATTATAAAATGTCGTTTATCTTTCTTTATGGCCTTTGTTTTAAAGTCTATTTTATCTGAAGTCAGTACTGCTACACCTGCTTTCTTGTCATTTCCATTTGCATGGAATATCTTTTTCCATTCTCTCACTCTCTATGTATGTGTGTCCTTCTCCCTAAAGTGGGTCTCTTCTATGCAACATATTGTAGGTTCTTACTGTATTGTCCAGTCTACCACTCTGTGTCTTTTGATTGGAGCATTTAGTCCATTAACATTTATAGCAATTATTGATAGATGTGTGTTTATTGCCGCTTTGAACTTATTTTGCAGTTGATTTAGTATTTCTGTTTGTTCCTTTCTTTTTCTTTCTGTGGTTTGATAATTTTCCTTTGTATTATCTTTGTTTCTTTTTAGTGTTTGTGACCCTATTGTAAGTTTTCGGCTTGTGGTTACCCTGTTTTGTAGGTATATTAACCCATTACTATATACATTTCTTAAAAAAGATATTAACATATGGTCAAACCCATCCTAGTGAGAAGAAAAAAAAAAAAGAAAAAGAAAAAACCTCTAGTTTCTTGCTCCCTTCTCCCACCTTTAATGATTTAGATGTCTTCTTTTACAATTTCGTGTTTATTCTGTAGTAATTCATGGTATTGCCTTTCCAGTTGTGGTTTTCTCCTTTCTGTAGTATCCTGCTGCTTTTCTATTTAGAGTAGACTTTCCAGTATTTCTTTTAGCATAGGTTTATGATTGCTAAATCCTTTAGGTTTTGCTTGTCTGTGAAGTTCTTTATCTCTTCTTCTATCCTAAAGGATAGCCTTGCTGGATAAAGTATCTTAGGTTATATCTTTTTTTCATTCAGGACTTTGAATATGTCTTGCCACTCCCTTCTGGCCTGTAGTGTTTGTGTAGAGAAATCAGCCAAAAGCCTTATGGGAATTCCCTTGTAACTAACTGTTTGATTTCCTCTTGCTGCCTTTAGAATCATTTTTTTTATCCTTAACCCTGGCAATCAATCCTGATTATAATATGTCTTGGTGTGGGTCTGTTTGGGTTCTTCTTGTTTGGGACCCTCTGTGCTTTCTGTACTTGGAATCTGATTTCTTCTATAGGTTTGGGAAGTTTTCAGTCATGATTTCTTCAAATACCTTTTCACTCCCCTTTGCTCTTCTCCTTCTGGGACCACTATTATGCGTAGATTGGCACGCTTTGTATTATCCCATAGGTCCCTTATATTGTTTTCATCAGATTTTATTTGTTTTCCTCTCAGTTCTTCTGGTTGGGTGATTTCTGTTGTCCTGTCTTTTAAGTCACTTACTCGTTCCTCTGCATTATCTAGCCTCTTTTTACAGCCTTTAGATCAGCTCTTCTCTCAGCAAATGAGTTCCAGTTTTAATTGGCTCCTGTTTATACTTTCAATTTCCTTTTTGACATACTTTATATTTCTAAACACAATCTCTTTTAGTTCCTTCAGTACTTTGATCACTGTCTTTTTGAAGTCATGATCTAGTGGACTATCAAGGTCTATTTCATTGATCATTCTTTCTTTTGTTCTTTTAATTGTGAGTGGTTCCTCTGCTTCTTCATTTTGCTTATATCTCTCTGGCACTATGGCTTATGGAGTATTTTATGTAGTATGGTTCTGAAAGGGGTTATTTATTTATTTATTTATTTATCTACAGCAGATGCAGAAATAAAACTAAAAGGAGAAATTTAAAAGAAGAAAAAAAGACTTGAAAACAGTATAATCAATAACAACAACAAATTGAAGAAAAATAAAAATCAAGTTGACAAATTTTCAAAAGCTTAAAATTGAAAACAGTATAATCAATAAAAGAACAAAACAAAGAGAAATAAAAGTCAAATTGAGAGAAATTTAAAAAAATTGAAGAAAAAAGATTTGAGAACAGACTGTAGTGGATAAGAAACTAAGAGAAATTAAAATGAAATTGAGACAAATTTAAAAAATAAAATATTTTAAAAGAAAAATGTTAAAAGATTAAAAAAACCCCAAAATTTATAAAAAGTAACAACTAAAGAAGTAAAAGAAAAAAGAAAAGAGAAGAAAAAAAACAATGGATGTGTTCCCATGGAGACTGTGCACCTTTAATAATTTTGTCGAGAGGTCCTTCTTAAGTATGGGTGGTTGTCAAGCCTTCCTTCCCTGCCTTTTGCCTGTTATGCCTTTGGTTAGGGGTGGGGCCAGTGATTTGGTAGCCAGAGGCTGCCCTGACTATTGATCGGACCTTCTCTTTGTTCTGTGGTTGTTGCCGCTCCTGCCCTCGCCCTGCTGTGCAAACTCCGCTTGCTGGTTCCAGAGGCCCTCCGGTCGCGGCCCTAGTCTGTGCTGGTCCTAGTGCTGGTAGGTGGGCCGGTCGATCCCTTTTCAGTGCCGCTCCCTGTGCAGTGTAGGGTCCAAACTCGGTAGGTGGGTTTGGAGAAAATGCCTGCACCAGCCCTTGCCCCTGCTCTGTGCCAGAACTCTGCTCCTTGTTCATTTGTCTTAGAGGCACCAGGGCAGAATGATCCTATCTGCCTCAGGCTGTGAACAGATCTCAGTCTCGTCTGTTAGGTTGCGGAGCCCCCAGGTACTGACTCAGGTTTGGACCCCGCCCCGCCTGGAGGATATGGCGGCTGTGGCTGAGCCCCGCCTCTTCTCCCAAGAACCGGCCAGTAATGATTTTGTGAGTCTTCAGAGATGAAGGCTACGGCCCCCTCCCCCAGGGCACACCAACAGTGTTGCTTTGCTTTTTTTTTTGTATTTTATGGGGGACCCAGGTTGTTCTGCTATGTATCCCCTCCCAGCCATGGTGCGCAGCACCATGCAGTCCCCCGAGGTTGCCTCTGTACAGCCTGCCCCAGTGCTCCACCCAGCTCTGGCAGCCTGGCCCGTCCCATCCCTGCTGGGTCACGTCTAGGGCTGGGGGTCGCAGGGACCCTTTGTGCCCGTTTATCTTAGTTCTTTCAGTCAAGGGCCGCTTCTTATAGATCTGAGCCTCGGAGGCTCCCCCTCCATCCCGTCGACCTCTCCATTGGAGAGGGGGACCCAGCGAATGAGTGCTATTCTTCCTTTGCTGCTCCCTCCCCATGGGACCGGTCCCACTCTATTTTCCTTTTTCTTCCTTTTTTTTCCCTTTTCTCCTGCCAGATTTGTGGCATATTTTGTCTTTTGAAGAAGGTAATGTTCTGTCAAAGTCCAGCAGGTGCTCTGATTGGCTGGGTGGGTCCGTGGATGTCAGTCCTGGTGTATTTGTGGGAGAAGGTGAGCTACGAGCGTCCTTCTACTCTGCTATCTTGGCCCTTCCCCTACCCTTTCTTTCCTTCCTCCCTCTCTTCCTCTGTTTCTCTCTTTTCTTTTCTCCCCCTAATAGAGGCACTGGGGATTGAACCCAGGACCTTGTGCATGCCAAGCATGCACTCTGCTGCTGTGCAGTACCCCCACCCCTGTCAATAGCCTTTCTTAATGCCTCTCACATTTTTGTGATCTCCTTCTTGAACTCAAGTTGTGGTATACTGGAGAGGTCTCTTTCATCATTTGTTCTCAGAGGATTTCTTTTGTTCTTTTAATTGGGAGTGGTTCCTCTGCTGCTTCTTTTTACTTAACATTTCTTGAACACTGTGGATTTAGGAATCACAGTTATGTACTGTGGTCCTGAAGGGCTGTTTTCATGTGGGAGTGACCCTGTGTTGCCCATGTGCTCCTATATTTTTATTGCAGGTCTGTTCTTAGTGTGGGTGGCTGCCACATCTTTCCTCCGTCTGTGCTGGCTGTCATCCCCTTGATAGGTGGTGTCGTGACCAGAGCCTGGCACTGGATGCTGAGCACTGCCTCCTCTTTGCTTTCTGATTGTCACAGCCCTGTTGGAACTGAGTCAGATACCCAGTTTCTGGAGTAGAAGTTCCCAGATCTGTTTCTGAGTTGTGGTATAAGGTGGGCAGGGCTGGAGTATTTCCGGTGGGAGAGGAGCCACTGAGCCACTTTGTGAGAGTTGTCCACCGGTGTGTGCATTCTGGTGTCACCTGTCACCCATTGTGCGGGATCACAAAGTACACTGCTCTTGGCCTGCCTCAGCTGTGGAAATGCAGGCAGTCTGCCCACCTGTCCCTCAGGGGACAGGGTAGATCCACTGGAGTTAGTCACCAGCACCTGCCATAGTCACGCACCAGTAACTTTCTTGGATGTCTTGCAGCACTGAGCTTACAAAGGCACCAGTCACGTAAATCTGCCAAAGCCACCTGGGACACGTCTCAGATTTCAGCCCTATTTCCACCTGGAGCAACTCACCAGCACTCGCGTGTTCCCAGAGCTCTTAGAGGTGGAGCCGTGCCAGCTGTGATCATGAGAAGAAAGAGGCTGCTCTGGTGGGGTCCTGCCTCTTACTTCATGCGCATTAACACTGGGGCTTTTTCATGGCAGACCTGTGCTCACTGCACACACTACCTCCTGTGGTCCACACCGCGTTCCAGCCCCTTCAGGCTGTCTCCCTGCAGCCAGCCCTAGTCCTCTCCCTGGGTTCTGTCTTCTGAAGCCCGAGTCTCACCAGCAGACGTGCTTCCCAGGCTGGGGAATGCAGGGGGTGGCGTGGATCCTCTGTGCTGGCCTCGCTTTTCTGTCTGCTGCAGACCAGCTGCGGCATTCTCCTCTGAGCCTCTGAAGCCCCTTTCTGTCCCTGCTGATCTCCCCACGGCGGAAGGGGCTTCTCAAGGTGAGGGAGCCTTTCCTTTTCCGCAGCCGCCTCCCAGGGGCACAGGTCCTATCGTCCCAACTGGTTACATGGACATTTTGCTTGTAGCTTGATTGTTTGAGGTCTTATGCCAGAGCTTAGTAGGTATTCTTTGAGAATTGTTTCACATGTAGATGTATTTTTGATGCAATTGTGGGAGGAGGTGCGCTCTGCATCTTTCTATTCTGCCATCTTGAAGCCCCTCCCTGTCTACACCTTCCCACATGACAAAGTATGTTAATCCAAGTATCAGTAAAATAGCACCCCAGATTCTGATAATATTTAATCCTGCCGATCCATCATGATACTTCCTCAAACTATGTTGCAGTCAGAGGGGCTGTTTTTTCTCACTTGAAGCGCTTGGTTAATTTTAAGGCAGACATAGTGATGCTGTCATCCTGTCTCCTTGTCCCACTCATTGCCCAATGACTGATATCCAGCCCCAGCGATGCTGAAAGCACAGTTGAATAGTCCGTTTGTCTCCATGCTACCTGCCTCGTGCTTCAGTAGCCATTTGCAGCTCGGAAATACCTCTTCTCCGTCTCTATCCAGGCTTCCAGTTTTCTCAGGCTGCACCTCCCTTTCCTGGGGCCCCAAAGCTCTGGGAGAGGGTCACTATTACTTTCGTATCTGCCACTGACTCTTTCCATCAAAACTCCCTCTTTGGTAGCCCACTATTATAACCCGTAGTCATAATAAAAAGCCCCTAAAAATACACATATGTAATGGATTTTGCGATCGTCTCATATGTTATGCCACGTAGAGCGGTCAGTTGCACTGGCAGCCCCGTGGGTCCTGTTCAGCCCCATGTCTCCTCCCTGTCTCCTCTCCCCCTGTGACACCTCTCCCCTTCCTGTTCCCTGTCCTAATGCCTGATCCCAGCGTGCTGTGAAAACCACCTGTCCTTCTGCTCTTACGCCCACAGTCTTCCCCTCGCATCCTCTCCTGCAGCCTTCTGAAGCACTGGGGGCTACACGTGCCGCGCTTCCATGGTGGCGTCCTTTGGCCTCCACCTGCTCTGGCCTTCTGACCCTTAGCCGGCTTGAGAACCCTCCAGTATTGCTTACATTCCTGCTCGAAAGGCACCTTCCCTGGGAAGCCTCCTCCAGCTCCTCCAGGCAGGGCCCCACCCTCTCTCTCCACGCTTCCGCGTTGCTTGGCGATTGCCCTTTGGTGAGGACTGCAGTTGTTAGCTGGGGCTTTTGCTTGTCTGAGCCAAACATGCCTTTCTAGGCAAGGAACTTGTCTTATGCGTGGACACTGCCCAGGCTCAGTGGATGTTTGTTAATGAATTAAGGATTAAGTACATTCTGCTCCATTATCCATCTCCCTTCCATCCGTCCCCTCTTACCTCTGTCTTTCATCCCGCATCACTTTCACTCATTCTCAGTGTAAAGTGAGGCAGGTCGGGGCTTAAATCACAGCTATGCCACCTAGTAGCTTTGTGGCTTCTGGTAAGTAACAAACTTTGTAATCTCAGCTTTCTCATCAATAAAATAGAGATAATGACACCTACCTATGTCATGGGGTTTTGAATAATAACCGAGGTAATATATGTAAATTCCCCAGGGGCAGTGCGTGGCATATAGTAAGAACTTACACCTGCTCATTTTGCTGGTACTGTTAGAACTAACGCCACCAGTACACTACTGAGAGCTTGAGCTGTTTCTGTGCTGTGGTGCCTTGGCGACGCTCGGTGACATTCTAGTCATCTGCATTTCGGTGGAGTTTAGTGGAAAAAACCCAGATTATTCACCACACATGCAGACTTCAAAAAGAGAAAAAGGGCAGTGGAAAAATCTAATGTAAATGAGAGGATATCAACATAAAAAATCTTCCTGTTCCATGTGTTCATCACATTCTGTGTTTGCAAGTAAACAGCTGCTACACGTACTTAGTCTCTGGCTGACAGAGTCTCCTATGATGGAAGACCTCACGGGCTGCGGAGCAACGGGAGTCAGAAGTGAGAAGCAATATGACAGATGACCTGCAGGCTTAGATTTAGCTTTTGGAATCTCTCACATGAAAGAGAAGCTTCTGAAGAAACTGGAAAAAATATATGATTGGAGTTTTTTTTTTTTTTTTTTAAACTCATCTTTTTTTATTGTTTGTTTTTTGTTGAGGAGGGAGGTAATTAGGTTCACTTACTTCTTTAATGGAGGTACCGGGGATTGAAGGAAGGACCTCGTGCATGCTAAGCATGTGCTCTACCACCGAGCTCTACCCTGCCCCTCTGATTAGAGAGTTTCGGTTTGGGTTGTATTTAAATCTTAGGCTAAGATCCTGGACATAACGATAGACCTTCAAATAGGATCGCTTAGGAGAGATACAAATGCTTTGCTCAAAAGAGCCTAGAATTAAACCTCAAAATGCAAAGCTCCTGCAGAAAACTAACTTATATGCAGGTTGAATAAAAATGGAAATGATAACATGGGTGTTTGTAAAATTTGCAAAAAGAATTTTTTTAACCTTATAAAAAGGCAAAATGAAAAGGCTTGTAGTAGTAAATAACACCATCTGATTCCTCTTGACGCGCACTCGCTGAGATCTGCTGCCGTCCTTCATCTGTCATTTTTTGTTAGCAAATAAGTAGGCTGTGTGAGTGGCACTTTAAAAAAATTTTTCTTTTTTTTGAGTTATAGTCAGTTTACAATGTGTCAATTTCTGGTGTACAGCACCATTTTTCAGACATCCGTGAATATACATATATTCATTTTCATATTCTTTTGCACTGTGAGGTACTATAAGATCTTGAATGTATCTCCCTGTGTTATACAGTATAATCTTGTTTATCTGTTACATATATACCTGTCAGTATCTGTAAAGCTCAAACTCCCAGTTTATCCCTAGCCACCCCACTGCCCCTGGCAACCACAAGTTTGTGCTCTATGTCTATGAGTCTGTTTCTGTTTTTTACGTAAATTCATTTGTCCTTTTCTTCTTCTTCTTTTTTTTTTAGATTCCACATATGAGCGATCTCATATGGTATTTTTCTTTCTCTTTCTGGCTTACTTCACTTAGAATGACATTCTCCAGGGACATCCATGTTGCTGCAAATGGCATTATGTTATCATTTTTATGGCTGAGTAGTATTCCATCGTATAAATATACCACTTCTTCTTTATCCAGTCATCTGTTGATGGACATTTAGGTTGTTTCCATGTCTTGGCTATTGTAAATAGTGCTGCTATGAACACTGGGGTGCAGGTTTCTTTTTGAATTAGGGTTCCTTCTGGATACATGCCCAGGAGTGGAATTCCTGGGTCATATGGTAAGTCTGTTTTTAGTCTCGTGAGGAATCTCCATACTGTTTTCCACAGTGGCTGCACTAAACTGCATTCCCACCAACAGTAAATTGCTTGGCCTTAATTTTGCACATACTAGTAATTGCACAGTATGTTTAGCTGTTTTATTGTTTCCCCATTTTTTAAGTGAAGAAGTGAAGCTCAGAGAAGTTTAATAATTTTTTTCTAGGGTCTATTGTATGTTAACAGCAGTACCAGGATTCTTGAACCCAGGTCTCTCTGACTCCAAATTTGGTGATATTTTTCACTTTATTATGTATGCACATACGTATGTACTTCAGTCTACACATACACAAGTATGATTATAGCTTGAATTTGCAAAGATCTTGAATATGACCTGACTCCCCAGTACACAGTAGTTTTCTTCACTTAATGCACTAAATGCTTTCTGGGTAATCTGAAAAATTATGACTCTTTGAATCACTAAATACACTTCAAGAAAATAATGTTGGCATTAAAAAGCCTAGTCTAAGAACAGTTGATGTTATATTTGTGTGTTTAGAAACCATTTTGAAGATTTCATTGGCTCATAATATAACTAATGTTAATAGGTTAAATGAGAATTGCTAAGAGCCTTTCGCTTTGGTTACCCAAAGTTTGGTTTATTCAATCAAAATGTAAAAATATGACCTCAAGTAGAGAGGTGAAACAAAGGGTTTGTTAAGTGGGAATATTTTCCCTGAAGGCAGGGACACTCTCAGAGCACCATCCAGAGGCCAGATCCTATGTTTCCTGCATCTTGATAGCAAGGCTGTCCTTTGATGTGAGCTATTCAGTCAAGTTTCATTGGACCCCCACTAGGCTCCACAGCCCCGGTGATCTTCTGGTCAGGGGTCCTAGCCACAAAGAGAGATGACAAGATTAGGGGCTATGTGCTGGAAATCAGGATTATTGGCAGAAGGCTGATTTTTCATAATTTCATAATTCCTCACTGTTTTCTCAAACTTTTTGGTGAAAATTAGTGAAACTGAGAATCAGATAGCTTATTACAGAGAAGGAGCATTCTCAAATCGTCTTAGACTCATGTTTACTCTCAGGCATATACAAACTTGCAGACTCTTCAGCTACACATCTGCCAGCTTGAAAATCAAAGTCTAGTGAGAGTGATTCATTAAAAACAAACAAACAAACAGACAAACAAACAAACTTCACACCCTAACAATGATCCTATTGGGACAGGTGACTCATATGGGAGTATGAGTGCAAGTTCTAACTGTAATAATTTATTTTATTTCTTTTTCCAAAGTAAGGGAAAACAAAATTTCTATTTCCACAGTATGATTTTTTTCCTCCTAAAATGTAAAGCAATTTCACACTCATAAATATGTTGCTTTTCTGCCAAAAGCAGAAAACTGTTAAAATTCTTATCTTTATATAGCTTGGCTTATCAGCTATCACAGAAACAAAGAGAAAATTTAAATTCAAATTACCGAGTTCATGATAGGTTGCTTACAAGTCAGACCCTACTCCAGCAGCAGAGCTTGGAGTGTACAGAGCAGTGTCTACCCTAAAACGTGGCTTCTAGCTTAGGCACTTTCTGTGGTCCAGATCAGTGGGTTGGCAGCCCAGCATTCTTTTCCCTTTCTGTTTTGCAATGTACTCATTTCCTGTACTCTGTCTGTATCCAGGAGACGTGTAGCATTATGGTTAAGCTTATGACTTTGCTTTGTCCCATTTCCTGGGTTCAAATCCCTGTTCTGCTTAATCTGTGAACTGGGCAGAGGTAAAAAGACAGTGCCTTTCTCACAAACTTGTTGAAAGATTAAATGAGTTAATACACACAGTTTTCTTGGAAATGTGCCTGACCTTTAAGATGTTCTTAAAAGTGTTATCTATTTCCATTTTTAGTCCTAATGCTTACTCTTATTTGGTGGGACTATCCATCACAATGTCCTACCCACCCTACCTCTGGTGCTGAGTTATGCATCTGGCAGATGAATACAGAACATCTGGCCCAGATGTTCTGACCTTAATGACCTTTCTAAGGCTTCTGCGCTTCCCTGGTGCTTGTCTTACGTCTGCCCTGCTCATTCAGCTTTTCCTATTGTTTGCAAGCCAGTAGTCCTAATACAATTTCTTGTGTGTGCTTGGGTTTGACCCTAAATGCCTAAAATAGCCTCTGGATTCTAAACTCCACACTGAAAACTGAAGAAACTCAATTCATTTTTATTTATGGTTTTAAAATAAAGTAATTAAAGAAGTGGGAAATAATGAAATGCAAGCAATACGTTGTATGTCTAAGGCTGTCCTTGACAGCAAAAGTACTGCCATGCTGGGTTGTGTTGGCTGTGTCCTCATGGTGTTGAATACGGTGATCAGTGTGTTTGTTTAAAAGTAGCAATATTTTGATTTTTTTTTTACAAAAATAACTCAACTGGTTATTACTTACACAGAGTTTTAAAAATGTTTTATTAAAGCTAATCAGAACTATGCATAGAAATGATAGTATGATTTGGAGTTAGAAATTCTTAAATTTTAATCTCAGCCCTTCCTCTCTTACTCCATCTTTCTTTCATTCATCTAACTGTTATTAGGCAATGCTCCTATTTGCCGGACCTTATGTTGGGCACCAAAAATACTAAATAAATAAGACTTACTTAAAATCAGTACTACACACACACACACACACACACGCTCACACAGTACAAGGAATGGAATGGAGTTCAGTTAAAGTTCAAATTCTAGAGCAGAAGGTAAACATGAATTTGAAAATAATTACATATTCTAATTAAATTAAATTAATTATACTCTAAAAATAAAGTAAAATTAATTATACTCTAATTAAAAATAAATTAAAATAAAATAAATTACACTCTAAAATAAATTAAAATGAAATCAATTAAATTAATTATATCCTAATTAAAATAAGTTAAAATAAAACTGAAAATAGATGCTGTGATATAAATCTACTCTAGGTTCTGTGTTGGAGTACCCTTCCTGTGGTATACGTCTGATTCTCTCACTTCTCTGTTCAGATACCTTCATTTGTTACCTATTGCCTGCAGGATAAAATCCAGACTCCTGAGCACGGTATTAACTGTCTAACTTCCTTCCCTCGTCCCCTGTTATCTCTGAAGGATCCTGCCAACCCTTCATATGCACAGCTTGCTCTGCCTTCAGTCTTTCTTGTCTCAGCCCGAGCGTATCCCTCCCGTGAAGTCCCCTCTGAATCTGATCTGGCAAAGAAATGGCTTAGGAGTAGGGGTTGAGTTTGAAACTAGTTCTGTGACACGCAAGCTGTATAACTTGGGGTAGGTATTTATACCTTTATGCCTGGCTTATAGGCTGTTGTGATGATTAATGAAATAACACAATTAAAGTACCCTACACTTAAAAATACATATTCAATGAATGTTAGGATTTTTGTCTGACTACCCGTCACCCTCCTGTCTTTAGCTTCATAGCATTCTGTGTGTGACGCCACTTGACACGTTGCCCTGAAAACTTTGTGGGTTCGGTCCCCTTTTCCCTGTGAAATTGTTAAGCTCTTTAAGGGCAGGGACTGTACCTCCTTGTACATCTAGTAATTAATGTTTGATTCATGGTTAGTTTTCATAACCATTACTAAATTACAATGGGAAAATAGAGGAAGGTAAGTCTAATTCTGCCTGGGGTGTTGAGGAAGGCTCCACTTGAGTTGTCATTCATCCAAGTAAGTGTGGGATAGGTGGGGGGACAAGTAATTCCAGGGAAAGGGAAAAGCAAGGACAAAGGCACACAACTAGGAAAAAACGCATAGTAGTGAGTTACTGAACACAATTTCTCAATTTGTAAAAATATATATTAGCTACCTACCATGCTCATATCTAAAATCACACTCTAACCCCGGCTGCCTGACTCGCTCCTTCAGCAGCATCCTCCGTGTCAGGAGACGGCACTACCATTCAGCAGCTGCTCCAGCCAAGCAGGTTCAGAGGCTTCTGTGAGTCTCCTCTTTCTTTAATAACTCCACGTCTAGTCCCTGTTGTCTCCACCGTTAAAATATCTTCAAAAATCTAATCACTTTTCGTTACTTCCAAATCTCGACCCTGTTAAAGCCTCCGTAATCTTGCACCTGGACTACTGCAACACCCTCCAGATTAGAGCTATTGAAGGCTTCAATAAATGTAGGGCCAAGGTAAAAACTGAATTTGATATTTTTGGCAAAGAGTTGGTAATTAATTGGAAATATTTAATGAGCGAGATGAAGGTATTTGATGGCACTTACATATGTATGGGGAGGAAAGAGCAGATTTCTAGTTTTTGGCTTGGGTTCCTAGATGGGTAATGAGATTGCTAAATTCTTTATGTTGAGAATGTCATATGTATTAAAAGCGTATTTTTTTTGCTAATATCGGGGTCACTTACAGTTATGAGAGCTTACTTATGAATATCTGTTGCTCTTTTAATAAGTGACATTTATCTTTTTCCTTAATATTGTAAATCACTCCTAAATTGTTAAAAATATAACAGCTTGTGCATTACCAAGACTTATATGGCCACGAGAAAATTAGTTCAGACTTCAAAAGAAAATATTACAGTAATAACAGTAAGTAACCCTAGCAAAGGATTTCTGTATGCCAGACGTTATACTAGACAGACTTTCATTTACTCTTCATGATAATTTTTCCAGGAAGATACCATTATTCCAATTTTATAAATGAATAATTTGAGACATAGGTAACGTGTTCAGTGACCCAGAGTAAGTAAATAGAACTTGTATCCAGATTCCCCTCTGACTCCAAAGTCCTTGTACTTCGCTCAGGATGCTTCGTTTATTGTGGCTTATCTCTGTAGTAGGGTTGTGCTGTTGAAATCAAGAAATATCTGTCTTTCCACATGAATAACGCTAAGTGAATCAATGTAATTTAAAAACAGAAGATAAAAATATATGGAATTGTTTTGGCCATGATTGTGTTTGAAGGTGGCATGGTATAATGGATATCTGAAACCAAAAAGGACAATCTTTAATCTTAGCTATACTATTCATTATTTCATTTATTCATTTGCCTAGTATTTTATAAGTGCTTTTTGTATCCCAGACACTGTGCTAGGGGAAGAGAAAAGAAATACATACATTTTTGTATACACTTTGACTAGGTTGTGATCTTGGACAAATTAAACCCTCTGAGATTTTTCTCATTTTTAAGGCAGGAATAATAAGACTGAATTAGCACAATAGGTGAGGATTAAGCAAGGTAAATATATATAAAGCCCCAAGGATTTTGCTTAGTATCTTTTGAATATTAAAACATGTCAGTGCCCTTCTACCTTCATTAATTTCGTATAGGTCCTAAAGATATGATTTCTTCACTTGTGGATCAATTATGGAACGGTAACTAAAAACTGTGAGCCTTTACAAGGTTTTATGTTACTAGGACAAATTATATGTGTGTAATGAAAGTAACTACCCTTAGATTTTTGCACATAGATCTGGAGAACACTTAGTCGATCAACCCTAATAAACTCTTAGAGACCTGAGGTGGGGAAGAGATATTGGACAATGTTGTCCTCTGAGAGCTTAGCATCTTTTTGATAAATGACTGATAAACGCAGAGAAAATTGAATAATAATGTCTTCAACAATGCAAGAGGTATCACTAAATTGAGTGTTAAATACACTAATGTATAAAGAGTTCAGAGAAAGTGGTCTCTGGGCTTGGGGTGGCCTCGGTAAGTTAATGGAATGATTGTCCTCAACTAAATCTCTAAGATGGGTAAAAATTGAGATAGCTATAAAAAAAGAAAGATAGTTATTAATCAGGACCAATTCAGTTTACAGGGACAGAAATCTGTTTCAGATTAGTTTAAGTAAAGTTGAGAGTTTGTTGGCTCTTGTAATTGAAATACCCGGAAATGACACTACTTCAGTCCCAGCTGTATCTGAGTGTTCACGAATCACTTTCTCTTTCCCTATGTCCCTCCTTCTTTCTCCATTTCAATTCTGGTTTTCCTTTGGTTGGTTCTACTTTCAGGGAAGTTTCCTACTGAGAGTCACAAGATGGCTTCCAGAAGGGCTCCTACCATTTTGACAAGTCAAAATAGGGAGAGAAAACATCTCTTTCAAAATGAGTTTAGCAAAAATCTCAAGATTTTCTGAGTGATCTGCTAGAGTCACATGCTTATCCTTGAAGCAATAACTGAGAGATGGATGGAACTAATTTTCAAGGCTTGGATTACATACACCCCTAGAGGAGGGTGGGGTGCATGCAGCCCCACCTAAAATACTTACAGTGAGAGAGAGGCCCGGTGATCTCGCAAGGGAAAGTCACAGTATTTTAACCAAAATAAGGAAATTAGATGTTAACCAGGCAGAAATAACAGATAATCTTCTTTTGGAAGGTAAATTAACTTGGAAAGTGGTGATTATCTACTGGGAATGAAGACAGGGAGGAGGGGAAAGGAAAGCAATTCAATTATGCATTGTATTCCTTTTCTTATATCTAACAATTGTATTAAAACATTTATTTATTTTTATTTTGTAGCAGAACTTGCCTACAAATGGAGTATCTTTACATTGCTAATTTTGAATCCATATTCTCTACAAATGACTCAGTGTTCTTCCAACAAATGTTTCTCATCTTTCCATGAAAATGAGTAAATAGGGAGATGTTTTCTTGTTGCCTTTCTCCCAGTCTCCGTAAAATGTTATCGTTGATTCTCCATGGACGTGACATTAAATACATATTTTTTTTCACTAGAATAGAAGCACATTCTTTCTAGTCATGAAAAACTAATATACACTCATTTCCTCAAGGTGAAGACAGTTTTTTTCATATTCACAAAACAACTCTTAAGTGACAAAAATATTTGATGTAAGAAATAAGCTTTCCTGATAAACTATCTAAATATTTGGTTTCAAGTCATTGAAGGATCAGGTATGTAACTCGATGATTTGATTTTCTGCCCAATTTCTAGGCACTTGGTTTGTTTTGAACTGAGAGTTTAATGACCAGCTTTCAGAAGTGGGTCCCAGGAGATGTGCTTTCAGGGACCACATCTGAATTAACCTTGTATTTGGTTTCTTATGCTCCTGAAGAGAAAAGTAAGAATATGTAACAACTTCATGAAATTATGATGAATATGGTTAATAAAATTTAGAGTAAAATGCATTTCAAGATGACAGATCAACATATTTTTACTTGTGTAACACTAATACATAAAACACAATTTATTCCCCCAAATAGTCCATAGAAAACATGACAGCCAGGGCAGAATGCCTGGAGTTAAGAAAATGAATCTACTGAGTTGATTATTGAGTTTGATGTGTGTTAGCTTTCAAGATTTAACATGAATGAACATAACTGATTTTATCATGTTGATAACATGGCAAAAATTTTTAATATTTTAAAGTATTTTAATTCTATATAACTTTTTAAGAGCAGTTTTACGTTTACAGAAAACTCTGAAGCTAGTGTAGAGAATTACCATACCTCACATCCAGTTTTATTATTACATTTTATGTTAGTGTGGTTCATTTGTTGCAATTAATGAGATAATATTGTTACATGAACTAAAGTCCATACTTTTATTCAGTTTCCTTTGTCTTTACGTAATGTCCTTTTTCTGTTTCAGGATCCCGTCCAGGATGGCACATTACATTTCATAGTCATATCTCCTTGGTTCCTCTTGGTTAAGACAGTTTCTTGTACTTTCCTTGTTCTTGAGATCTTGACAGTTTTAGGAAGGAGTAGTCTGGCGTTTTGTAGACTGTCCCTTGACTGGGATTTTTCTGACATTTTTCTTATGAGTAGACTAGGGTTATGTATTTTGGGGAGGAAGTTCACAGACATAAAGTGCCAACACATCATATGAAAGGTACATACTATCAGCATGACTTATGACTGTTGATGTGACCATGACCGCCAGGCTGAGGTAGTGTTTGCCACATTTCTCTGCTGTAACGTTTACTCTTTCGTTCCCTTTCCCTTACTTGACTCTTTGGAAGGAAGTCATTATGGGCAGCCCACACTTAAGGAGTGGGTAGTTATGCTCTGCCTCCTTGAAGATTTAGTGTCTGCATGAGTTTTATTTAGAATTGTACATTGGAGTTTATCTATTTTTTATTTTTTACTTATTTGTTTATTCAATATTTATTACACTATTCACATATGGATAGTTATGTACTTTGTATTATAATCTAATACTACTCAACTTATTTTTTAAAATTTTATTTTGAGTTATAGTCAGTTTACAATGTTGTGTCAATTTCCAGTGTAGAGCATAATTTTCAGTTATACATGAACATACATATATTCATTGTTGCATTCTTTTTCACCATGAGCTACCACAAGATCTTGTATGTATTCCCCTGTGCTATACAGTATAATCTTGTTTATCTATTCTACATATGCCTGTCAGTATCTACAAATTTCGAACTCCCCGTCTGTCCCGTCCCTTCCCACCCCCCTCCCCCCAGCAACCACAAGTTTGTATTCTATGTCTGTGAGTCTGCTTCTGTTTTGTATTTATGTTCATTTGTCTTTTTCTTTTCTTTCTTTTTTTTTTACATTCCACATATGAGCGATCTTGTATGGGATTTTTCTATACTACTCAACTTTGTTACTCAGATTTTCCCCCTGTTGGCCATTGGGAGCTATTTCAGTTGACTTCTGTATGCCTTTGACATATCCTCATAATTGTGAGTGGTTTTTAGTACTTCCTTATTTTCTGATACTATAAGATGTTTCAGGCCCATCTTTTATAGGTTCTTCCCCAGTCCCAGAATCAGCTACTTCTCCAAGGAGCTCTGATTTTTTTGGTGTTAGAAAGCAAGATCTGGGTGACAGATGCACTCATTGGTGCTTCAAGCTCTCTCAGCTGATAGAGCAAAGAAATATATGTATATATTTACTCATGTATGTGTACATTTCTGCAGATATTTCTATGGGGACCCATATGTATCTTTAAGCAAAACATGAGTTCATACTGGTATCTCAGACTCTAAACCATTACTACATGAATTATTCTAGCCTCCCCCTTAGCTTATCAGTAACCTCTCACTCCAGCGGTAAGAAACAGGGCTCCCCCATTCAGCCATTTATTTACATAATTGTTAAATTCCAGTATACATGCATAACAATATCAGAATGTTTAACTTATACCCACATAAGAAACAGTTTTATCGACTATAGTATAGTGCTATGAACAGTTTCTTTCACTTTTAGTTTATAGATTCTGTTTATTTCCAAATTTACTTAGGTCAGCACATCTTTCCCTTACGCCCTTCATGAGGTTGTTTCTTACATTTCTAAGACGGCTAAATTGTTTAGTCACATTCTTTATTCCATCCAGTGATCTCCTGAACATAAATGATTATTTAAGAATTTGCATACATTAAAGTTCATTCTTTACACAGTAAATTTCTGTGGGTTTTGATGAATGCATAATGTCATGTGTTCATCATACCATGTCATGCAAAATAGTTTCCCCACCCTAAAAAATCCTCTGTCCTCATCCTTTCAACCCTACCTTTTTGCCCTAAAATCCCAGCAATGAGTGATCTTTGTGTCTTTATAAATTTGTCTTTTTCAGAATGTCATAAAATTAGAATTACATACTACATAGCCTTTTCAGACTGGTTTCTTTCAGTTAGCAATACACATATAAGATTCATCCATTTCTTTCCATGGCTTAATAGCTCATTTTAAAGTCACTGAGTAATAGTCCATCATGTAGATGTACCAAAATTATTTTACCCATTTGCCTATTTAAGGATATCTTGGTTCCTTCCAATTTTTGGTGATTATGAATTAAGCTGTTCTAAATATTCATATGCAGGTTTTTATATGATCATAAGTTTTTAACCAGTTGGGTAAGCATGATTGCTGTGTAAGAAAACGCCAAAATGTCTTCCAATGTGGCTACACCGTTTTGCTTTCCCACTAGCAATGAAGGAATGTTCCTATTGCCCCAGATCCTAGCCAGGAATTGGTATAGTAAAATTTGTAGGGTGTTTTGTGGAAGATGTTTAGCCATTATAATGGGTATCTCATTAGAATGAAAGTTACTAATTCCCTGTGACAAACTACTACAAATGTTTTCAAATGATTATTTACCATCTGGATATTATCTTTATTTTTTGTTACATTCACTAGTTTGTTCTATTTTTGAGATTCCAAATATAGGTGATACCATACAATATTTGTCTTTTGCTGTCTGACCTATTTCACTAAGCATGATGCCCTTCAGGTCCGTCCATGGTGTTGCAAATGACAAAATTTCCTTCTGTTTTATAGCTGAGTAGTATTCCGTTGTATACGTATGCCCCATCTTCTTTATCCATTCATTTGTTGATGGACACTTAGGTTGCTTCTGTTCTAGGTTATTATGAATAATGTTGTTACGAACATTGGGGTGCATGAATGTTTTTGAATTAGGGTTTCATTTTCTTTGGATGTATAACCAGGAGTGGAATTGCTGGATTATACGGTGGTTCTATTATTAGTGTTTTTAGGAACCATACATACCGTTTTCCACAGTGACTGTACCAATTTACATTCCCACTAACAGTGTACAAGGGTTCCTTTTTTTCCCACTTCCTCACCTTCAGTTTTTATTTGTGGACTTTTTGATGATAGCTATTCTGACAGGTGTGAGGTGATGCCTCATTGTAGTTTTGATTTGCATTTCTCTGATGATTAGTGATGTTGAGCATCTTTTCGTGTGTCTGTTGGCCATCTGTATGTGTTCTTTGAAAGAATATCTACTCAGGTCTTCTGCCCATTTTTAAATCAGGTTGTTTGGTTTTTTGATGTTGAGTTGTTTTAGCTTTTATATATGTTAGGTATTAAGCCCTTGCTTGCATATTTTTTTCAAATATTTTCTTCCATTCAGTAGGTTGTTGTTTCATTTTGTCAATGGTTTCTTTTCCTATGCAAAAGTTTTTAAGTTTAATTGGGTCTTATTTGTTTATTTTTGCTTTTGTTTCCTTTATCTTAGGAAACAGATCCAAAAATTATTGCTACAATTTATGTCAAAGAGTGTTCCACCTATGTTTTCTTCTATGAGTTTTATCATTTCTGGTCTTACACTTAGGTCTTTAATCCATTTGGAGTTTATTTTTCTATATGGTGTGTGAAAATGCTCTAATGTTCCACTTTGTTGAGAGTTTTTATTATAAATGGATGTTGAGTTTTGTCAGAATATTCTGCATCTAACAGGATAATCACACAGTTTTTATTCTTCAGTTTGTTAATGTCACATGTCAGATGGATTGATTTATGGATCCTGAACCATCCTTGCATCCCTGGGAGAAAGCCCACTTGATCATGGTGTATGATTCTTCTAATGTATTATTGGTTTTGGTTTGCTAATATTTTGTTGAGGAATTTTGCTTCTTATTTTATTAGTGATATTGGCTTGTAATTTTCCTTTTTGTGATATCTGTGTCTGATTTTCGTGTAAGTGTGATGCTGGCCTCATAGGATGACTTTGGAAGCATTTCTTCCTCTGAATTTTTTTGGAATTGTTTCAGAAGTATAGTTGTTAACTCTTCACTAAATGTTTGGTAGAATTCACCTGTGAAGTCATCTGGTCCTGCAGTTTTTTGTTTGTTGGGAGTTTTTAATTACTGATTCAATTTCATTACTGGTAATTGGTCTGTTCAAATTTTCTACTTCTTCCTAGTTCAGCCTTGGAAGATTGTAAATATCTAGAAATTTGTCTTTTTGTCAAGGTTGATTTTGTTGGCAATTGTTCATTGTAATATCTTATGATCCTTTATATTCATGTGGTGTCAGTTGCAACTTCTCTTTCATTTCTGATTTTACTGATTTGGGCCTTATCCCTTTTATTCTTGATGAATCTGGCTAAAGATTTATCAGTGTTGCTAAATTCTTTTCAAAGAACCAGCTCTTAGACTCATTGATCTTTTCTATTGCTTTTATAGTCTCTATTTCATTTATTTCTGCTCTGATGTTTATGACTTCTTTCTACTAACTTTGGGTTTTGTTTGTTCTTTTCCTAGCTCCTTTTAGATGTTACTTTTTTTTTCTTTTTTCTTTTTCTTGGTTCCTGAGGTAGGCTTGTATTGCTATAAACTTCCCTCTTAGTGTGGCTTTTGTTTCATCCCATAGATTTGGGATCATTGTGCTTTCATTTTCATTTACCTCAAGGTAGTTTTAAATTTCTTTTTGATTTCTTCAGTGAACCAGTGGTTGTTTAGTAGTATATTGTTTAACCTTCATGTGTTTGTGTTTTTTGCAGGTTTTTTTTCTTGAAGTTGATTTCTAGTCTCAGCATTGTGATTGGAAAATATGCTTGATATGATTTTAATTTTCTTAAATTGCCGAGACTTGTTTTGTGGTCCAGTATGTTCTCTGTCCTGGAGAATGTTCCATATGCACTTGAAAAGAACATGTATTCTGCTGCTTTTGGATGGAATGTTTTTACATATATATATATATGTAATGTATATATATATATTCACCTGGACTTGAACATCTGTTTGCTTGCCCAGGTTATGGACATTTCAGCTATTATTTCTTCTAATATGTTGTTCGCCTCTTCTTCTCTCCCTTCCCCTTCTGGGCTTCCTATAATGTGAATGTTAGCATGCTTGATGTTGTCCCAGATACCTCTTAAACTGTCCTCATTTCTTTTTATTTGCTTTTCTTTTTTTCTGTTTAGCTTTAGTAATTTCCACTACTGTCTTCCAGCTCATTGATAACCTTTCTGTGTATCGTTTAGTCTACCGTTGTTTCTGTCTAGTGTACTTTTCATTTCAGTAATGTATTTATCACCTGTTTGGTTGTTCTTTACATTTTATAGCTCTTTGTTAAAAACACCTAATTTCTTGTTCTCTTTGTCCATTCTTCTCTCAAGTTCTTTGATCATCTTCACAGTCACTCCTTTGAACTCTTTCTTGGGTAGATTTGCTGTTTCCACTTAGTTTTTCTGGGTTTTATCTTGTTTCTTCATTTGGAGCACTCTTCTCTATCTCTTCAATTTGTCTTACTTGCTTTTTAAATTTCTGTGTATCTATTATGTTGGTTATATTTCCTGACCTTGGAGAACTGGCCTTTTGTAGGAGACATCCTTTGTGCCCCAGCAGTGCACTTCTCTCTGGTCACTAGAGCTATATGTCCCAGGGGTGCCCCCTGTGTGGGCTGCTTGGGTTCTTCTGTTGTTGGAGGCTGACTACTGTGGGCACTTTTGTAGGCTTGGCTGGCCCCAGGTCTGGTTGGTTGCTGGCCCTGCCTGTGTGAAGGCTGTCAGCCACTCCTTGGGGGTGCCAGAACTCCAGGGAGCCCTGGGGCTAATGCTGGCCCACTGGCAGGCAAAGCTGGGTCCTGGGATCTGGCTGCAGGGCACAGGAGTCCCCAGGCTGATATTGGATTGATGGTGGGTGTGGCCGGTTCCTGACGTAGCTGGTTGTAGGGTCTGGAGTGTCCCAAAGTTTGTTTTGGTCTGCTGGTGGGCAGAACCGTGGCCCAGCCTGTCCCAAGGCTGGTGCCAGCCTGCTGGCGGATAGGCTGGGTTCACAGGCTGTGGGACTGTAGTTTCCTGGGGTGGGTGTCTGCTTGCCGGTGAGTGGAGCTGGATCCTGGGTGTCTCTGGACGCAGAGCCCTGGGGGTCCTGGATCTAGTTCCTGTGCACTGGTGTGTGGGGCCTGGTCCCAGGCCCTCTGGTGGGCAGGGCCATCTCCAGGGATGGCGCTTGGCTCAGGTCATTTTAAGGCAGCCTGTCTGCTGGTGGGTGGGGCTGTGTCTCCGCCTGGTTAGTTTCTTGGCCTGAGGTGTCCTAGTACTGGTCCCTGGGGGCTGGTGGGTGTGAGTGGGGCTGGGTCCTGAGGCTAGTAACCTCAGGGGAGGATTCCAAAATGGCACTTGTCAACACCAGAGTCCACATGGTAGAACAAGTTCCCCACAATGGGTGCCACCAGTGTCTGTGTCTCCACGGGTGGGCTCTGATGGCCTCCTCCAGGATCAGCAGGTGTGTCTGACTCAGGCTCCTTTCAAATTACTGCGTCTGCCGTGGGTCCCAGAGCATGTGAGATTTTGTGTGTGCCCTTAAGAGTGGACTCTCTATTTCCTCCCTCAGCTCTCCAGCTCTCCTGAAATTAAGCTCCTCTGGTTTTCAAAGCCAAACGTTCTGGAGGCTCATCCTCCCAGCACAGGACCCCTATGCTGGGGATCCTGATGTGGGGCTCAGACCCCTCACTCTGTAGGATAACCTCTGCAGTTGTAATTATTCTCCCATTTGTGGGTCACCTAACTGAAGGTGTGGGGTCTTGACTATCCTGTGACTCTACCCCTCCCACCTGACTCGTGGTATCTTCTTTACATCGTTAGTTGTAGAACATCTTTTCTGGTAGGTTCTGGTCTTTTTCATTGATAAGTGTTCATAAATTGTAATTTTGGTATGCCTATGAAAGGACGTGAGCTCAGGGTCTTTCTATTCCACCATAATGGTCAGTCTGTGTATATCTTCTCTAGTATAGTGTCTATTCAGATTTTTTTGCCCACTTCTTAACTGGCTTTTTTTCTTATTGTTGAGTTTTAGGAGTTCTTTGTATATTATGGCTACAAGTCCTTACTCAGTTTTGCAAATATTTTCTTCCAGTCTGTGCCGTATTTTTCATTCTATTAAGAGTACTTTCTTTTTTTCACAGCACAAATTTTTAAAATTTTAATAAAGTTCAACTGATCAATTTTTTTTCTTTCATGGATTGTAATTTTTGTGTTGCATCTAAAAACTCATTACGAACCCAAGGTAACTTAGATTTTCTCTTTCTTTGCATTTTAAATGTAGCTCTATGATATATTTTTAGTTAAATTTTATTATTGCAAAGATTCCAGGTTGGTATCTAGGTTAATTTTTTTGCATTTGGGCAGCCTGTCGTTTCTGTGCCATTTTTTGAAATGACTATTCTTTTTCCATTTAATTGCCTCTATTCCTTTGTCAAAGATCTTGACTATATTAGTATGGGTATATTTCTGAATTCTTGATTTTGTTTCATTGATGTATACGTGGTTTTTTTTTTTTTTTTTTGCCAATATAACACTGGCTTGATTACTATAGCTATTTATAGTAAGTCTTGAAATTGGGTAGTGTAAGTCCTTTGTTTTTTCTTCTTCATTATTGTGTTTATTATCTAGGTCTTTTGTCTTTATATAAATTTTTTTTCATTTCAGTAATTTTATTGAAAGGTATATCCCTTAGTAACAAAACATAATGGTAGTTGGTCAGGTTACCTCTGGCACCTCAAAATGAACACTGATGTATTCAAAATGTTGAAATTTATCAGTGTTTTGGGAAACTGAAAAGTTATCTGTAAAACATGGTTTATAAAAGTGTAAGATACATTACAGTTCTTTGGTTTATTTTCCAGTCCATATCTACCCATAATATGATGTCAAAATTGGGTACAGCCATCCTGGACGGACTCAGTATACACACTGCACTGAGTAACCATTTACATACAATACTTCAGCACCGTAGATCTCCTGAGAGTCACTGAAATCCTGAACACTACCTCAGCAACCTTATTATGAAGTTGCCTCCTTTTCTTAAAATTCTTTTGGCACAGTAGAGGCAATTACTGAAAGTGTATTCTCTTCCTTTTAAGCGAAATTCTAAATTGGAAGCAATGACAGTTTTATAAAAACAGTCCTTAGTAAAAACTTCTGGAGTGTTAAATCAGAAAATTTTCACAATGATGCTAATTTATTTTGAATTACTACTACAATAAAACCAATTTTCTTGATGAGACTAGATTGAGGCAGTAAATTTTGTATAAAACTTTTTTTATCATGGATACAAACATCACCTGGTTTCTAGAAAAATATTAAAGATAACGTAATATGCCAAAATTACTAGGTCTGTAGTTTTGTTTTATATGAAATACTCTCCAATTTAAATGTGATTCCCATGTAGCAATAAAGTCCACATCTCTGGATTACCTATTTGACTTGCATTATGGGTGCCAAGAAACTGTTTTCACTGCCTAGAATAGTGATCCTTGTTATGCCTTAAAAGTGTATTTGTGAAATGTTGGTTTTGATGCAAACCTCCTAATTTGAATTAAGTATCCATTTTTAACACCACCTAAATACAATATATTGACCCAACAGAGAAGGCTGGTTCAACATGAGAAATGAAGATTCGTAGTTTACCTCCCCAGGCTTGTCAGCACTTCACATTTATACTGTTAGCTTTGATTCGAATGCTTCACAGGTGAATTCAAATTTGAGTAATTCCACTACAGGGTAATGTTAATTAGGAGGTTTTCCCAAATGTGAGAACATCAATGCTGATCTAGTTGTGATGTTTTGAGGCTTCACTGCTTAAATCCACTGTAACATTATGGAACCCACAGCTCAGGATTGCAGAGACAGTCTTCAGTGTTGTTTTTATTTTTTGTTGCTGTAATAATCCAGTTCAGGGCCCGTTTCAGGAATTGTTGGAAGGTGGGTTATCCTGTAGTAACTATCCTTCAGTTGCCATGCAGTCTGCCCAGAAACAATCCATTTCAACTTCTGAATATTTGGTTTGCAACACTTGTTTGATGCATATTCAGTTAAACACTTAGATGCGAGCTCTTGCCAGAAAGTCAAATCTCTGCCATTCATCTTGGAATGGCTCTGAAGATTCTCTACTCTTCCCGTTAACTCTACACGCGTCTGTGCTTGATCTGCGAGGCAGTGATAGTGCCAACGCAGACGGCCTGGCTTTAGGAGCTGTGATCCTGCAGTAGCATGCCTCACGTTAGGCTGCTAGTCTTTCAGAATTAAGGCTGTTCTTCCTTTCATGTGACACGTTCTCTTGAATGAGTGAATAACAGAGTTGTAGAAATTGAAAGGCAGTAGGAGCTTTGACTTTCCAACACGCATTCTCCAACACGATCTTTTCCATTCTCATCAAGTCTGAAACCCTGAACCTATATTGGCTTATTCGGATCAAGTCAGTTGCCAACGGGACATTCCTTTCCTCTTCTGTTGATTTTACAGCCAAGTAGAAGCTGCTCAGTCCAACACACCCCAGGTGCTTGGGCTGTACCTTCATTTTTAACAGGAATCTGTCCAGTAAATTCACAGCTAGAGAAAACGTCTCTGTGTCAAAGCCAAAGAACTGAGTCGGACTAAGAAGATCTTTTACTTCAAAGCCTCTTAGTTGTGCAGTCATTCTAAGGCCATTATCGTGGGCAGATTCCAGTCTCAAGCCGCAGACCTTTGGCTGACATCTCGGCTCCTGTCCCAGCAGGGCATTCAGCGGGTGTAGCAGTTTCTGGGAGTCAGCTGGCAGTACCTCCATCATCTTGATGGCACTGCAGCTCCTCTGCGGTAACGACCCTCCCGGGTCTGCCCTCACCTCACCCCGCGGTATTAAATCCTAGTAGATCCGAGAAGCCTACGTGGCAAGGGGACTCCTGAACGAGAGGGGAGAGGCCCGGGGGTGGGGAGCCGTCCTGGATGGAGCCGCCCAGACGACGCTGCCCTGCTCAGGGCCAGCTCGGAGCAGAACTTTCCATAGAAATTTTAGAAACAGTTTGTCAGTACTACAAAATGGCTTGCTTGGATTTTGATTGATACCACTTTGAGAGACAAAGATGGGATGAACTGACGTCTTAACAACATTGAGTCTTCCAGCTGCTGGACATGGACTGTCACTTCATTTATAAATAAAGCTTAGGTCTTATTAATTTCTTTCATCAGAGTTATGCAGTTTTCTATGTTTAGATCCCTTCTATATTTTGTTGGATTTATACCTAAGTATTTCATTTTGGGACTACTTTTGTAAAGGGTATTATTTTTAAATTTCAAATTCCAGTTGCTTACTGCTGATATATAGTAAAGCAATTGACTTTGGTATGTTAACCTCTTACCCTGTGACTTGACTTTGTTTGGAGGTTTTTTGTTTTTTTTTTCTTGGCTGATTCTTTGGAATTTCTACAGTTACGCCTTCTGTGAAGAAATACAGTTTTGTTTCTACCTTCGCAGTCTATATACCTTTTATTCCTACTTCTTGTCATATTAATAGCTAGGACTTCGAGTATATTATTAAATAGGAGTGATGAGAAAGGACATCTCTAAGATCTCCTCTTGATCTTAAGAGGAAAGCATCTACTTTCCCACTATTTGGTATGATATTAGCTGTAGGGTTTTGTAGATGATTTTGTCAAGTTGAGGAAATTTCCTTCTTTTCCTAGTTTGCTGAGTTTTTTTTTTTTTTAACTACTAATGGGGGTTCAATTTCTTCTAATGCTTTTTCCTCATCAATTATATGATCAAATGCTTTTTCCTTCTTATGCCTGTTGATATTCTGAATTACACCGATTGATTTTTGAATATCGACCCAGCCTTTCCAAGCATAACTGAACTAAATCCCACTTGGTCTTGATGTGTAATTTTTTTTTTAACATTGTTGGAATCGGTTTACTGATAATTTTGTTGAGAATTTTTGCATCATTGTTCCTGAGCAATATTGGTAGAGCGTTTTCCTTTCTTTTATGTCATCTAGTTTTGGTGTTAGGATAATTCTGGATCCACAGGATGAGTTAGTAATGTTATTTCTGCTTCTATTTTCAGAAAGAGATTGCAGAGAATTGCTGTCATTTGTTGCTTAAATGCTTGATAGAATTTACCAGTGAATCCATCAGGGCCTGCTTTTCTCCTGCTTGCTTTAGCTCAAATTACTCTTTTCTCTAGTTTCCTGAGATGGAGGCTTAGATACTGACTTTAGGTCTTTCTGCTTTTATGATATATACATTTAATGGTATAAATTTCCCTATAAGCATTGCTCTTACTGCATTGTATACATTTTGATTTGTTATATTATATTCATTTAGTTCAGAATATTTAAAAACATTTTCCTGACTCTTCTTAACTCATGCATTATTTAGAAAGGTGATGCTTAATTTCCAAATATTTGGGGATTTTTCAGCTATCTTTCAGTTTTTAATCTGTTTACCTCCACTATGGTCTGAGAACATGCTTTGTATGACTTCTATACTTTAACTGAGTTAAAGCGTGGCCCTGCACTTAAGCAAGATACATGGCATCTCTTGGAGGAATGTTCCATGTGTGTTTGAGAAGATTACGTGTTCTGCTGTTGCTGGAAGCAGTATTTCTAGAAATAAATATACATGAAGTAACTGATAGTGGTGTTCAGGTCAGCTGTATCCTTGCTGATTTTTCACATGTTTGATTTATCAATTACTAAAAGAGGCGATTGAAGTCTTGTTTTGAAGTCTCCTTTGTCTGAAATTAATAGAGCTACTTCAGCTTTCTTTGGATTAGTATTACTATGGTGTATCTTTTTCTGTGCCTTTAGCTTTAACCCACATGAATCTTTATATTAAAGTGGGTTTCCTGTAGACAACATCTATCTAGTTGGCTCTTGTTTTTTTAACCCACTTTGACAGTCTCTGTTTTTCAGTTGGGGTAATTAGACCATTCACATTTAGAGTGATTTTTTTATATTCTTGGATTAATACCGACCATGTTTGTAGTTGCTTTGTATTAGTTGTACTTGTTCTTTGTTTCTTTTCCCCCTCTTTTTTCTAACTTATCTGGTTTTAAACAGTATTTTATCTGATTCTGGTTTACCTCCTCTCTTAGCAAATCAGTTACATTTCTTTAAAAAAATTAGTGATTACTATATACATTTTTCACTAATCTAAGCTTGCAATTTTCATTTTTCCCTAATCTAAATCTACCTGCAAATAACACTTGTACCACTTCATGGGTAATAGAGGTACTTTGTAGCAGAGCATTTCCCGTGTCTCCTGTTGCTTGTGAAACCATTATAATTTATTTCACTTTCCCACATGTTATAATTACCAATATGTTGTTTGTATCACTACTTTACACAGTTGTCTCTTATACTAATTGAGAATAAGAAAAAGAAAATATTTTATTTTACTTTTATTTATTCTTTTTCTGACATTTATTTTTTCTTGTGTGGATCCGTGTTTCAGACCTGTATCGCTTTTGTTTTCTTCTCCCTAAAGAATTTCTTTTAACATTTCTTGCAGAGCAGTTCTGGCAATGAATTCCTTCAATTTTGTCTGAGAAGGTCTTTATTTCTCCTTTATTCTGAAGAATTACTTCATGGATATGAAATTCTAGATTGTGGTACTTTTCTTTTAACACTAAATATACTCCACATTTTTCTTGCTTGCATAGTTTCTGATGAGAAATCCACTGTAATTAAAATTCTTGGGGGGTAATTAGGTTTATTTATTTATTTGTTTGTTTATTTTTTTAATGGAGGCACTGGGGATTGAACGCAGGACCTCGTGCCTGCTAAGCATGCTCTCTATCACTGAGCTATACCCTCCCCCACTTATCATTCTTATTCTTAGTCCTATGTGGATTAGATTTTGTTTGTTGCCTCTTTCTAAATTTCCTCTTTGTCTTTGATACTCTGCAGTCCTGTTGGTGTGATGGTAAAGAATGGTGGAGCAGATGTGTTCTGTACTATTATAATTAATATAATATAAGCATTTTTTTTTTTACTTTTTACCTTTTTTCTTGAGTTATAATCAGTGTACAATGTTGTGTCAATTTCTGGTGTACAGCACAATTTTTCAGTCATACATGAACATACATACATTCATTATCACATTCTTTTTCACCATGAGCTACAAGAAGATCTTGAATATATTTCCCTGTGCTGTACAGTATAAACTTGTTTATTTTATGTATACCTGTCAGTATCTACAAATCTCAAACTCCCAGTCTGTCCTTTCCCAACCCCTTCCCCCCCGCAACCACAAATTTGTATTCTATGACTATGAATCTGTTTCTGTTTTGTATTTATGTTCATTTTTTTTTTTAGATTCCACATATGAGCAATCTCATATGGTGTTTTTCTTTCTCTGTCTGGCTGACTTCACTTAGTGTGATAATCTCTAGGTCCATCCGTGTTGCTGCATTATTTCATTATTTTTTATGGCTGAGTAGTATTGTGTGTGCGTGTGTGTGTGTGCGTGTGCATGTGTGTATACCATATCTTTTTTATATAATAATCTGTCAATGTACATTTAAGTTTCTTCTGTGCCTTGGGTATTGTAAATAGTGCTGCTATAAACATTAGAGTGCACAGATCTTTTCAAATTAGAGTTTTAGAATTTTTGTCTTTTCCAGGTATGTGCTCAGAAATGGGGTTGCTGGATTATATGTAAATCTATTTTTAGTGTTTTAAGGGACCTTCATACTGTTTTCCATAGTGGCTGCACCAATTTACATTCCCACCAACAGGGTAGGAGGGTTGCATTTTCCCCTCACCGTCTCCAGCATTTATTATTTGTAGACTTTTTGATCATGGCCATTATGACAGATGTGAGGTCATACCTCATTGTATAATTAGTGATGTTGAGCATCTTTTCGTGTGTTCGTTGACCATCTGTATGTCTTCTTTGAAGAAATGCTTATTTAGGTCTCCTGGCCACTTTTTGATTGGATTGTTTTTTGATATTGAGTTGTATGAGTGTTTGTATATTTTGGATGTTAAACCCTTGTTGGTCACATCATTTGCAAATATTTTCTCCCAGCCTGTAGGTTGTTCTTTTTGTTTTGTTTATGGTTTCCTTTGCTGTGCAGAAGCTTACAAGTTTGATCAAGTCCTATTTGTTTGTTTTTGCTTTTCTTTCTTTTGCCTTGGGAGACTGACCTAAGAAAATATTGCTATAATTTTTTTGTCAGAGCAAATCCATGTTTAATACTCAAGATTTCCTTTTTTCTAAGACTACTCTAAACAACTGCACTCTGCTGCCTTCTTCTCAAAAACATTAATGGAATTTGGAGTATAGGGTTAGAATAATTTAAAAATAAAGCAGAGAGGACTAGCTATGCTCAGCACAAACTCAGGAAAAAATGTAATTCTAATAGAAAAAAACCTGTGCACTTCTGTGGTAAAAGTTAGAATTATCATGAGACAGCAGCCCTCACAAGGTTTGCCTAGTCTCTGAGCCAAGCCAGGATAAATTAAAGTTTAACTGTGTTCTTCCATTTCAAAAGAAAGTTGAATTAGAAATAAAATATTTTAATAAAAATTTTATAATTCTTTATTAATGCATAACTATAGTAGAAGGGGATTTTTTTCTCCCTTTCTTTTGAAAAATGTAATACTTTCTTTAACATTAATGCCCTAGTCTAGAAGTATTCAAAGTTAACTCTCTGCAGTTGCTTGTTTAAAAATGTGGCAGCCTGAACTGAAGACTTCCAGGAATCCTTCATATGGTAAAAACAGGCTTTGAAAACACTTTTCATCCTTCAAGTCTGGACTGTATTCAGTACCTCCTATTTATGTGTTTTTTCCCAATAAGAATTAGAAAAAAAAAATCAGACTATTAGCCCTCATAGAATTATCATAGGACATGTTACTAAATGCTTTTATATGATAGTATGTACATTATGACTTGAACTCACTTACTTATGGTAATTATAAAGAAGAATTACAGAGCCCAACCTGCTCATAAGGGAACAGGGGCAACTGGAGTCCTATGAGCGCAGCCCAGTTTACCTGAGGACCAGTATTCACCAGGGAAAACACATTCCGCCATGAATGTGGATGTATTGCATGTGTTGCAGATCACAGTGGTAGAGTTAGAACTAGTGGGTTGATTACTGTTTTTCTTTTTCTTTCTTTCTTTTTTCTTTTTTTTTTAAGTAGATGGAAAGGTCATTTCCGTTTCTCTCTTTGACCTATACCTAGAACTAGTTTGTGTCAAGTTTCCCCACCTGGCAATATATTTATCATCAAAGCATGGCAGTCCACTACACTAAGTCCGGTCTGGGGCATACATCAGGTCGCATGAGGCTAAAGTTTAAAATAGTCTTTTGAGACATGACACTAAAATAGCCCATTGAAAAACAGAAACGCAAAGTTAGATGTTTTAGACAGTCCTGGTGGATTAAATGTCATTTTGTAAAGGGTTTCTATGGTGTTTGAGTGGCTGAGTTCGGCTGAGCAAGTCCCATCCAGGAGGCCACTGGGGGTTAGTGACTCATTCTGTGCTTGATCCAGGTCAGGATTCTTATGACCTCTATGGAATATATCTGCTCAGTTAACTCGGCAAGAATTAAGTGGAAGATTAGTTAAATATGCCTATTATGTTAAAAAGCAAAATGAAACACGATTTTAAAACTCTTAGGGGTATTTCTATTTGTATTTTGTAAATAAGAAGTTTTGAAATGTTACATCCTGTAAGTCCTTATCCGAAAATTTAAGTAATTCCGTGATTAGGCCTATTCTGTTCTTTATGATAATATCTCTCAAGCATGAGAGTAAGGAGGAATCACATAGGTTGTTAAAAAATTCTGATTTCTTGTCCGCCCACCCCTCCGTGCTGTCTGTGAGATTCTGTTTTCCGGTATGGACAGCAGTCTGCATTTTAACAGTTCTCTAAGCAGTCTGTGGGCCATCTTTTGAGGAAAAAAATGCTCTAAATGACCCTCAAAGATCCAATCCTGTTAAATCATACCTTCTACTCTAAGACAAATTGAACTTTGTTCAGAATAGTGTGGTTGGTAGGATCACACCTTAGGGATTTTGTGACCATGGCACGTTCCTCCTTAGACCTCCGTTGCCTCTTTGTAGATGGAGAGGATCATTCCATCCCTTACAGTCATTTGGCAACTGACCTGAGGAAACCGGCAAAGCAGCTCCTTGCACAGAGAGCTCTCCCCTTCATGGTCGCTCCCTCCCCGGGTTTCTCTGCTGCTGGGTCTTCTACGAATCTTTCACTTTCTTCTGTTACTGTGTTTCTTCCATCTCTGCTTCTTCAGATTTAACTGTTTTCCAACGTCAGGCACAGGCACAGAAGTTGCTAAAACTCCCCATGCCCCCAAATGAAAGGATCTTTTATCACCCAAACTCCCACATATTCCAGAGTGTGTCTCATCAGACTTACGTGTTTTTCTGTGTAACATACTTAGGCCTACGCCCGCACGTCTTCTCTCTTTTATTAGGCTCCCCGATGGTCTTTCACTTTGTGTCGCACAATAAGCAAAATGTGTTTGGCTTAAAAAGCGTTCATTTGCTCAAGCAGTGAAAGAATGAACACAGTTTGTTGGACTGTGATAGCAATTCTGAGATTCATTCAGTTACTATGCACTTATTAAACGTCTGCTGCTTATTCTGCAGTCTGCCAGGTCCTGTACATGAAGACAAAGCATCTAAATAATTAACTCTATCTTGGGCTTTTATTTGGTTGTTTATTTGGATATCCTTTGGTGTGGCCAGTTAAATGGCTTATTAACTGTTAAATGTGTGCCATATGAATAAAGGAGCCAAAAATATCCCAAATCGTGTAGATGTAATTTACTGTAGTGTAAACATCTGCAGTCTATGTACTATAATGATACATTCAATTATTTGTATTTTAAAAACCTTGAGTTATGCTTCCTTCTTGAATATGTGTGCGTGCACAAATAAACCTGTACAAGCATTTGAGCGAAGTTTTAAAGCTGAAAGCTAAAATAATGTACAAAATTGAAATGGCTTGCTTCTCTTCTGTTTGTTCTTACCATTTTAGATGATGGAAAATTGTCCTTTGAAGAATTCAAAGCATATTTTGCAGATGGTATTCTGAGCGGAGAGGAATTACATGAGCTCTTCCACACCATTGATACACATAATACCAAGTAAGGAAACTTTTTATCACTGGATTCTGTAACCAAAGTGGAGAGGGCACGAGCAAGTACACGCCAGTGACCCAGTGACGCAGAGGGGGAGGAAAGCTGCTGAGGGCGTATGTTGTAATACTCACCTATGTATGTTTAATTCTAAAATAGCCTCTCTTTAATAAAAGAAATGCTGTGAGAAACTGGATTTTGAATTGGAAAAGAATGATCTTCTGTAGGGAGTTCTCATAAAGCAGTTTTAGAGTTTTCAGACTGTGAAACAAAAGCCTATGTTATAATAACTCTAAGTCTATACTGATAAGAAAGTAGAATTTTATTTTCTTAGACTTCATCGCAGTTTGCTTTATTTAAAAAATTGTCCAAAGGGCATTTTTATAATAGTGCAGTGAAATGGGAAACTGCAGTTATCTGGACAATTCAGATGTACTGAACTCCAAATCCCTGTTACCCGAGAGATGCAGGCAATGCAGGACGTTGAATCTTCTCTGAACAATCAGTGTATGCAGTAATGTATTTGATTTTTTTCTCCTTTGCATTAGTGTAGCATCTGCAAAGTTTCTATTTATATTTGCATTGTGCTTAAAAATATAAAATAATGAGGGATTTAGAATACAGAGCAACAGAAATATGCTGCTTGAGTTGGATAATTGCATCAAATCACATAATTTGTGACAGTCATAACTGCAGAATTCTAATGTGGAAAAGCATCGCTTCAGCCGTGCCTTGAGACCCAGCAGTGTGTCTGCTGCTTGGTGATTACTGTCTTGCTGTTGGGCAAAGTGTTGAGATGGTTCCAGGCAGTGAACCAGCTTGCCAAGAAAATGCTCATGGGCTACAACTCTGCAGAGATGTTTTCTTGCAGCAGATTAATAAGCAAAATTAAAAGATTAGATTCACTTTACTCAAGCAGCTGAATATTTTTAAACAACAATTTGTAAGTTCGTTGACTTCTGTCGGGGTTCCAGATTCCCAGCGTTAGTGGGTAAGTGTATCAGAAGTCCCACTCTGTGCGACAAGTAAGAATATGAAATCCCATTAGTGGTGCAGCACGGGGCCAGCTTATAGTTCAGGGGAGCGTAGACCCACTAACTGATCATTTCAAAATAACACCATAACTGCTGTGCCTGAAGTAGGCACAGGGTACTTTGGGATGACAAGGGGGTGGTTGTTAGCCCGGCTTGGTAGCCTTAGGGGATGTCCGCAGGGTTAGACAGCCAGGAGCTGAGTCTTTATGGGAGAAAAGAAATTGGTTAGGTAAATAAAGAGATGCAGGAATATTTCAATCTGAGGGGAAAGCATAAGAAAAGACCTGGAAAAATAAGATGAACTGGGGCAACATGTATTTTCTTACTATCAAAATGACAAATGTAAGGCTGAGCGTAGGAGAATCTAGAGAGAAAAGAATGGGCCAGACAATAATTTGCATTATGAGATTGCTAAAGTGTTTCAACTTAACCTGTTGGCCAGGAAGTGACATCTTTTTAGGTCATTGTGGCTCTGCTCAAAGACAGGCTTAAGAGGGTAATGGTGGAGGTAAGGCCAGCTGAATGCTTAAGTTAACTTCTAGGGAATAATGCTTATGCATGGGATGAAGAAAGCTATTTTGTACCATTCTAAGAAATGATACTTAAATGAAAAAAAAAAAAAAAAAAAGACCAGAGTCTCCTTTCTGAGCTCAAATGTTGGAAGTTGAGATGCTAACACTCCATCATGTATGCTAATTACTTCTTCTTCATTACAATTTAAAACATTATAAACATTTAAACCTTAAAGTTTTAACAATACCCAGGATTGGAACAACTATTGATAATCATGGTTCCAGAATTTGGCGTCATGGAGATTTTTCAATTCCTATTTACTCATAATAATGAAAAAATAAAGTTTTTAATAGGCCTTGTTGCCTGATTTTGCTATTTTATTTATATATTTATTAATGCTTGGCATAATTTTCATAAGTGCTAAAGAAGCAGATGTAATGATTTTACAGTAAGTCTAAAGGAATAGGTATTGCCACTAGTTACTCTCTCAAAAATGCATGAGTAATGATAAGTGTTTTCTAATCATGTTGTTCAACTTAATTTGGAGCTGAATTATATTAGATATTGACTTCCGAATTATACCCATGAAATTCCTTTAAAAAAACAAAGGATGCTAGTGTCAGGCTTTGATCTTTTAAGGAGATTCCTTCAAATATTGGCACTGAAATTTCAGAGCTATAGTCCAAGCAAGTGATAGCATTTATTTTGTGTGTGATCCAGTTTTTAATATTTCAGTGATCATACTATATGTGCCATATATATTTCCCTTTCACATACCTTCTGACAAAATATGCTCTCAAATGCACAGCATCCGCAGCCACACTGACAGCCTAGCCTGAAGGGCATACATAGCCTGGACTAGGTCAGTCAGTCTCGTTATCTCATGTTTGTGGTGAACTGTGAGCGTCAGAAACGACGAATTTCTGCTGCTGAGGCCTCCAGGGCTGCCTGGCTTCTGTTCTTCCTGATGCCTGTAAGTTTAACTTCACTTTGAAGTCCATTAAATCATTATCCAATTAATACTCTCCATTCTCTTGAGCTTATTTGAGCAAGCTTTTGCTTCTTGCAAAAGTATATTTTAAGACACGGTTACCTCAGCTCATCCCTGCCACCTGTGGGAATCCAAGTCTCTTTGCTATAAACATTATACTTTGCTATGTTTGAAAAGTGGCATAGACACTTTGAAAATATTTGGAAAGAAAGAAGGAAAATATTGCAAATATATCTTGCTAGTTAAATTTTCCTCTTTTGTCACATAAATAATATTCTTAAAATATTTTGCTTCATTATGAGAAGCAAATGTTTTCTAGAAGCATAATTATAGCTGTGCGTGCTTATAGTGCAACATAATTAAGGTATTTTAAATTTCAAACTTGAGCAAATCATTCCCTGTAAAATGACATAAAATCCACCAGGAGAATCTACAGATTCTCAGAGATCATTTTTATACAGGTAGGTTCTAAATGAACAGACTATATAGAGCTGTGCAATGATTAAAGAAGAGTTTTGACAAATTAAAAATATATACTTCCCTCTCCACACATTTAGCTTCTAAATCCAACTCTCCTGTTTTCTCTTTCATTTAATTCAATCATTTATTTGCTCTTTCATTAAAAAAATCAGTTATGTTCATTTGAGAAATTATGTTAAGAGTATTTCACTGAAGTTTTTACTATGCCCCAGAGCCACTTCGACCTTTCCAGTCAAATTTCTCTCATGGCTGCAATTAAACCATAAGAAACAAACAGAAAAGCAAACCCCAAGCACAAAAATAAGCCCAATACTTGCAGCCTCAGAGGAACTTACACTTTTATGACTGTGCAGAGGCTTCTGTTCATGAATGTTATCAAGGCTGGAAGTATTTCAGGTCTGAACCCTGGAGAATTTTTTAAGAGTATTTCAAAACGAAACTACTGACCACATGCCCTTCTATGTTAAGGAAGGTGCCTGTGGGGTTCTGGTCACCCTTCTGGCCTGTACAGGTACACGTTTAAGCTTAAAACTCAGTATAACCTCATTCTAATGGAAATTCCATGAATCATCCTAATTGCTTGATTAGATTTTAAGATTATGCATATTTTTCTGGAAATTACATTTCTAACCTAGATGGCCTGAAAATTTCATTCAGAGCAGAGACTTTAGAAGTGAAAGTAGGACAAATTTGAAGACATCAGTGAAGTCCAGCTTTCCATCACTGAAAAACTTGTTTTAAATTGATAGTTCTTCTCCATTTTGCTTGCATATTTGGAAAATCTTCATTAGTTTTTTACTGAGTAGAGTGGTTGAGTGTGGAACAAAAGACAAGCTTATTTCTGTAGATGATAGTTAAGATATGTTTTGTAGCAAAGAAGATAAAAATATAAGTTTTTGTAAACAGGAAAAATGTTGAAAATTTTTACTTAAGCTTTAAGGAGAAGTGCAAACACTATAATTTTCCTGAGTATTCTGAAGGATGTCGTGCCCACCTTAGTAATACTCTCATGAGTTCACAGATTTTTGTCAATCCTCATTTTACTATCTTCTCGGTCAAACGTGCCTAATCTTGCTTTTCCTTAGAAAAAAAAAAGAGAATTGTTGTTAATCAGTGTTAATTACTTACCTGTTGTATCTCTTCCAGCTCCAGTAAAGGTTTCTTTAAACTCACTTTTAAAAAATTTTATAAAAGTTACTCTTTAGAAAAAAATAGTTAAACCTCTAAAATTTAAACTTAAAAAAAAAAATAGCAAAACTAAACCTACAGCTTGGGTAGCTTACAAATCGACATTACCATACAAGATAGAGGGCAGAGATAAATAGAAGGAAGATCGTTAGGTCCAGAGGAAACTTCCACGGCTTATCAAACGTGATTTCATTCGAGAGCGTGGCCAGGGTGGCAGAGCAGAAAGCCTGAGCTCATCCCCTCCCAAAACTACAGCTGTTCGCAGGGCAACTGTCAGTGGCAGTGACTTGAAGAGTAGCAGAAAAGATTTTCCACATCTAAAAATACAAAGAAGGGACCACAATGGGACAGGTAGGAGGGGCAGAGATGCACTATAGTCAAGACTCACACTTCCACGTGGGTTTCCCACGAATTGGAGGATAATTACAATTGCAGAGAGTCTTTCCAAGGAAGTGAGGGTTTCAAGCTCCTCGCTGGACTCCCCAGCCTGGGGGTCTGCACTAGGAAGACAAGCCCCCTAGAATGTCTGGTTTTGAAGGCCAGCAGGGTTTGTATACTGGAAAGCTGGAGGGCTGCAGGAAACAGACACACCAAATCCTACACATTCTGAGACCCAGCACAGAGGCAGTAATTTGAAAGAAGCCTGGTTCAGACACAGTTGCTCATCTTGGAGAGTCTCCAGGAGAGACAGGAGGCAGCCGACTCCTCCTAGGGACATAGATGCTCAAAGCAGTCATTTTGGGGAGCTTGTTCTACCATGAGGACACGTGTGCTAACAAGCACCATTTTAAGAGTCCTCCCTGGAGCCCATTGATACTGGGGGCTTACTTTCCAACCAGCTGGTTGACACCAGTCCTAGGACCCCTCAGGCTGAGCAACCAGCTGCATTAGGCCCAGCCCCAGCTATCAGTGGGCCAGCACCAGCTTCAGGATCCCCGAGCCATGCAACCAGCAGTCCCAGAACCCAGCCTTGCCAACCAGTGGGCTGGCACCAACCCCAGGAACCCCCCCAGGACCTGCAGCCATCCAAGTTAGGACCTGGACTCACCTACCAGTGGGCTGGCAGCTTCTACACAGGGAGGACTTGGCCACATACTGGGCCAAGGGCCAGCCTTGTCTACCAGTGTGCAAATAGTAGTTGAGCCCACCACAACTGAAGGGCCATGGCAGCCTGCATAGGGCAACTTTAGAGCATATAGCTTTAGTGACCAGAAGGGAGTGTGCTGATGGGCCTCATAGGACGTTGTCTACATAGAGCCACTTCTCCAAGATTGGGAAATATAACCAACCCACCTAATACAGAGAAATAAACATCCTGTAAACCTAGAGGATTAAGCAAAATGAGGACATGGAGGAATATATTCCAAAGGAAGGAACAAGATAAAACCCCAGAACTAAGCAAGGTGGAGATAAGCAGTCTGCCTGATCAGGAGTTCAAGATAATGACGATGCAGATGCTCAATGAACTCAGGAGAGGAATGGATGAACACGGTGAGAAGTATAACAAAGAGTTAGTATAAAGAAGAAGCAAAGAGAGCTGAAGAATAAAATAACTAAAATTAAAAAATACTCTATAAGGACCCAACTGTAAAATAGATGGTACAGAGGAACAGATCAGTAAACTGAAAGACAGAGTTGTAGAAATCACCCAAGCTGAACAACAAAGAAAAAAGAATATTAAAAAGTGAAGATAGTTTAATATACTTCTGGGACTACATCAAATATAGTGACATTTGTGTGTAAAGTTCTCAGAAGGAGAGGAGAGAGAAAGGGGCAGAGAACTTACTTGAAGACGTAAAGGCTGAAAACTTCCCTAACCAGGAAAGGAAACAGACATCCAGGTTCAGGAAGCGCAAGGAGTCACAACCAAGATGAAACCAAACAGACCCACACCAAGATGTACTGCAATTAAAGTGTCAAAAATTAAAGAGAGAAGTTTAAAAGCAGCAAGGGAAAAACAGCTAGTTATGTACACGGGAACTCATGAAAGACAATTAGCTGACCTTTCAAAAGAATCATTGCAGGTCAGAAGGGAGTGAAACAATGTATTTAAGTGATTGAAAGAAGAAACCTAGAACAAAAACACTCTACCCAGCAAGGCTAAATTCAGATTTGCAGGAGAGATAAAGAGTTTTAAGACAAGCAAAACTAAAAGACTTCAGTACTACCAACATTACTTTACAATAAATGTTAAGGGGACTTTTCTAGGTGGAAAAGAAAGACCACAACTAGAAATATGAAAATTATGAAAGTAGAAATCTCATTAATAAAGGCAAATATATAGTAAAGGCAGTAGATCAATCACTTAGAAAATTAGGAAGATTAAAAGAGAAAAGTAGTAAAATCATTTATTCTGTCATAAGTGTTTAAGGGATATTAATAAAGGATGCAAATTATGAAGTCAAAAACATTAAATGCGGGTTAGGGGGTGCAGGGTTATTAGAATGCATTTGAACTTAAGAGATCAGCAACCCAAAATAACCAGACAGGTAGACAGACATAGATAGATAGTCATATATAAACCTCATGGTAACCATAAACAAAAGTCTATAATAGATACACACAAAAGAGAAGAATCCAAAGATAGCTCTAAATAGTCATCAAAGTGAAGAAAGGCAAAAGAATAATAAAGGAACAAAACCCTGCAACAATCAGAAAACAATTAGCAAAATGGCAATAAGTACATACCTATAAATAATTATTTTAAATATAAATGGACTAAATGCTCTGATCAAAACACAGAGAGTGGCTAATGGATGAAAAAAGTGAGAGCCGTCTAAATGCTGCCTCTAAGAGACTCACTTCAGATCTAGAGCCACACACAGATTGAAAATGAGGGGATGGAGAAAGTATCCCATGCAGAAGGAAATGAAAAGAACCCAGGGCAGCAATCCTTGTATCAGGAAAAATAGACTTTAAAACAAAGACTGTAACATAAGACAAAGAAGGGCATTACATGATGATAAAGGGATCAATCCAGCAAGGGTAACAACAACAACAACAAAACAGACTCACAGGTGCAGAGAACAAAGTAATGGGTACCAGTGGGGGGATGGAAGTGGGGCAGTCATCATAGGGTAGGGGATTAAGAGGTACAAACTACTACGTATAAAATCAATAAGCTATAAAGATGTATTTTACAACACAGGGAATAGAGCCAATATTTTATAATAACTATAAATGGATTACAACCTTAAAAATTGTGAATTGCTGTGCTGTATATCTGAAACATAGAATATTGAACATCAACTATACTTCAATGAAAAATTAAAAATACAGAAACAAACTCTTATATACAGAGAGCAAACGGGTGCCAGAGGGGAGAGGAGTGAGTGTGTGAGCAAAACAGTTTAGGGAGATTAACAGGTACAAACTGTAAGTTACCAAATAAATGTTATGAGGATGAATTGTACTGCACGGGGAATATAGTCAATAATATTGTAATAACTTGGTAGGATTATAAATGGTAATGAGATTTACTATGGCGATCATTTTGTAATGTACAGCAGTACTGAATCACTGCGTTGTACACTTGTCACTAACGTTGTGTTGAAGGTCAGTTATTCTTCAATAACAAAAGAAGTGCTTTCACTCATCAGAAAGCCAGGTTGTCTACATTTTTGAGTCAGAGGAAAATAGCATAATTCCTTGTGGAATAGATCCATAGAACAGGCAGGGGGAAAGATCCTCTGGAGACAAAAACGAATCTCCTAGTATACTGCAATTTGGAGTTCCAGATTGTCAGGATAGAACAAATGGTAGACCAGATGGAGGTTTTGCTGTTCGATTAGACAGTGAGCAACAGGAACGTTTCCCAGGGCCTACAGATGGGAGTCTGTGATAGAGATGGACATCTGACGCTTCAGATCAAGTGTTCTTTATTCCAGACTAAAATAGTTTTTTGGATGCTGAACGCTGGGATTTTAACCCAGTACTTGTCAAATCACTGAAGCACACCAAAGCAAAAAAAAAAAAAAAAAAAAACCCAAAACAAAAAAAACACCCCACCACCTACTAAAAAAGCATAATCCATCTTGAGCTAGCTTTGAAAGTTTAAAAAATCTGTTTCTTAACCTCCACTGAAAATTTTCTCTCTAAATTTTCATTTATTCTAACTTGTTCTATTCCTTAGGGCTTTGCAGAATATGAGAATATTATGACAATTCTAATATTTGAAGACAACTTTTCATGCACCAATGATGAGATAAAATCCCGTAGTAATTAGAGAGTAATGATATCAAAGGGTTTGTTTCAGATAGCAGACTTCTGTTCCTTCTGAAATAGAAAAATGTGTTCATCTTATATTTGTGCGTAACAGTTACACTGTAAAGCTTGATTAGTTCGTTGATGAAACCCCTTTCTTTCTTGAATTACCTGCTTAAGTGGACACATTTTGTGGGCATTAGGAAAAGAAGGCAGAATCCGTACCCAGGGAATAAGCAGGAGGTTGGTCTGAAGACCAAAGCCTGCACTGTATTGTGATTAGAAAGTTCATTGCAGTTCCCACACTGGGCAAGAGAGATCCCTCCATTAACATAGCCTATACCTCCTTCAACTAGCATTGAAGACGTAGAAAGGTGCCTGGAGAGTAGGGCAGACTTCAATCCCAGGAGCTAAGCTAAGCAAGTCTGGCGTGGCTTAGAGGGGCCAGTCAAGAGGTCAGAAAAGAGAACAAGGTAGTGTGGCTAGATGTCAAGAGAGTACAGTGAAATCAAAGCCCAGGGTGTACCGCGCTGACGTGGAGCGGACGGACCGGGTGTGCCGGGGCTGAGTTTTAGCAACATGGACCGTGCCGAGGAGCACTGGCAGAAGAGTGCTCCACATATTCAAACGAGACCCAAACTGGCCGTGAGCAAACTAGCAGAGAACACAGAGTCCAGATGCAGCGTTTCATGATCAAGACTTACTGCAAGAACCAGGTGGGGGGCTGCCCTCAATCCAGGCATTAAGTTGCCTCTTAGGCGTAAGCAGACAGGAGCCTGCAGCTGTATGCTGTTTTCCAGGGAGAGGCACACGTGAGCTGAGGACTGTGGTCCATGACGTCAGGGTGCTTACGTGCCATAGGGGCCAAGAAAACTGAGGAGGGAGAGAATAACACTCTGTTCGTGGATTTTCCTCAACTTCTCCTAACCTGACTCAGTACAAGTCACAGCAGGCGAGCAGATGATGTACTGGGAAGGACTTTACTGGTTGTGAGTGACAGAAACGTAAATGAAGCTGGCTTAAAGAAATAATTATCTGGTTCATGTATCTGAAAAGTGCAGAGATAGGCTTCACGTGTGTTGGAGCAGAGGCCTCACACAGTGGCGCTAGGAACCTGTCTGCTGGCATCTCTTGCTCTTTGCGTCGGCTGTTTTCCTGTGCAGACCCTCTCACTGAGGGGTCAAGATGATTACTAGAGACTGAAGCTTCAAATTGCCATCAGCTGGGCAAACTCCGAGAGACTGCTTTTCTTTCACTATAATCCCAGCAAAATTCTGGTCGTCGATTTTGTTAGCCTGGCTTGGATCTCATGCACATCTCTGAAAAATCACTCTGTTTAGGAAAAGATAATGTGAAAAGGAACCAGGATGCTGTTACCAAAAATAAGAGGGAATATATGCTGAGCAGTCAAAACTTGAGTCCCCTGCCGATCAGATAAACTACCTACTCTGTCTCAAAGACTTCCACTTAGCAGCTCATATTTTAGAGGAACATGGTCTGTTTCCCCAAAAGGGCAAGGGGCTTTGTGGCTTTTGAACTCCAGAGAGTTCCTGCTAAGTGTGAAGTCAGTCCAGAGAAACTGAAGCTTATCTTCACTGGAAGACTGAAGCCAGGGAGAAATTTTCAAGTGACTAGAAATGGTTTCTCCTTAGTTACAATGACTGACAGAACAGTTGGTCCTTATTTTCTCTGACAAAGTTGATAGACAAGCCAAATTTTGTATCAAGGCAGTTCATATATAATTTCTGAAAAACCATGTAATTTCTAAAGGAGATGTTTAATTTTTAGTTGAATAGAGAAATACATTTACTGAATGACTGTATGCTGGGCATTTACTTGTATCATCTTATTTAATGTTCACACACACACAAAAAAACAAATTAAAAGGTACTATTGTTATTCACAGCCTACTGTTAAGGAATATGCTACAGAAAGTTAAATAATTTGCCCAAGGTTATCAGAGAGTGGTGTAAGGCCTTGAGATGATCTCAGCACTGCCTGAAATCAAAACTCAAAACTCTCTCCATGGTCATGCCACTTCAGTACATTTTCAGATTTTTTAGCTACTTGTTCTGTATATCAGAAATCAGAAAGTTCCAAGGCTAGTTTTTAAACCCTCAGTTAGTTTATTCTAGAAGAAAAGTGCTTGAGTTTCTCCAGCAGTAGAATGTATTTGGAGGTACAGTATAGAGGTAATTGCTTTAATTACTGCCTTTGTCTCTCCTCTTTTTATATCCATTATGTAGGATTTTTACAGTGTGGGAGTAGCTACAATGTAGAAATGTTATTCTTTTTCTCAATGGACATTATTTCCTTTCTTGAAACCTTTGTATTTGGAATTCATCTTCCACTTTTGGACTTAGCTCATTTATTATACCTTCCATATCATTTTGCATTTGCCTCATTTTCTCCATTGTTCTTCAGAGCACTCGCACCGTTTTACTGTTTCCTTTAGTCATTTTTACTAAAGGCCTTTGCTTTCACATTTTTTCAGATATTTTATATTTTTAATCTTATCTAGAGAATTATTCTCTGGTTGTCATCTCTTCCTTCCAACAAAGAACTTGAGTGCTCTTTTAGTCTTAATTGAACTCTTTCTTCCCATCTACCATGACACAAGTGCTAATGGTGAGGCAAAATCTATTGCTGCTTAAAATAAAATTTGTCTACTGAGGAATCAAGGTGAATTATTTATTCACGTAAATGCAATGTTCTTTCATACCTTGCCAGTATCCACCAAGTGGATGAAATCAAGTCAGCGAAATGTTAACCCCAATATTTTAAAAATACATGATGCTTACGTCTCAGACAGTTCTCTCGTCTCCCGTGTCCAATACAACAATCAGTTCTGTCATTTTTCCCCCAGTTTATTTATCCTATGAATCCATCTGTTCTCATTATTGTCACCACCACTGCCTGAGTACGAGCTTTCTCTCTTTTAAAAATACATTATTTTCAAAAATGGTCAGTTTAATGGAACAGTTACAATTGTTTTTCTCTTTGACATCTTGAGATTTTAGAATTCTTGAAATAAACGTGTATTACAAATAACCTGAGACTCATTGCTAACTTCTTAAATGAATGTTTTTAAAGAGAAATTTCTTGGTGGGGAGTGTATAGCTCAGAGGTCAAGTATATGCCTAGCATGCAGGAGGTCATGGGTTCAATCCCTACTACGGCCATTTAAAAAAAATAAGAAAACCTAATTACCTCCCCAGCTCAAAAAAAAAAAAAAAAAAAAAGGAAAAAAAAAATTTCTTCAGGAAAATATTCCCTCCCACAGTAAAAATTATATAAATACCATCTGCTTCCTGTAAAAAATTCACACTATCAAAATCCTAAGAAAGTGCATAAAACATCTGAAATTCCACCCCCTTGAGATAACCACCAGTAGCATTTAGTTACTGTTAGGCCTGATGTGTGCTTTCTGCTTTAATCACAGAGAACTGCTTTCTTTTGACTTTCTTCTCTTCTCCCACTGTTTATTCCGTCTCACTCCCCATAGCTAATCTTCACCAGCACCTTGTGTCTGGGCCTGGAATATATTCGTCAGCTGCCTCATACTGTCTGTCTTTCTATTTGTATTTTTAGGTAGGTTAGTCACATTTCTCACCCTTGGAGAAGTGGCCTCTGTGGGAGATGTCTTGTGTGTCCCAGCAGCACACTCCTCTCTTGTCACCCAAGGGCCAGGGTCCAGCCTGCCCCAGGGTAGAGTCTCGCCTGTGTGTGTGGACTCCTTCCAGAGGCTTTAGGATTGTTGCTTTCTTATTTGTGGTGTCTGCCCCTGGTGGATGAGGCTGGACTAGAGGCTTCTGCGTTTCCTGGCAGGAGGGGTTGGTGTCTGCCCACTGCTGGGTGGAGCATGGTCCTGGCCTCTGGTGGGCAGGGCTGTGTGTAGAGGTGGCTGTGGGCTCAGGAAGTCTGCTGATGGGTGGGGCTGTGTTCCCACCTAGTATGTTGTTTGGCTTGATGCTTCCCAGCCCTTAAACCTACAGGCTGTTGGGTGGGGCCAGGTCTTGGTGCTAATGGTCCAGTCACCATGTCAGCCTCCGGGGAAGCTCATGTAGATGAACACTCCCAGAATGACTGCCACCAGCTTATGTCCCCTGGATGAGTGGCAGCCATCCCCTACCTCCTTAAGAGATCTTCCAAAACCAGCAGGCAGGTCTGGCCCAGGTTCCTATGAAATCACTGCCTCTGTCCTTGGACCTGGTGCACGTGAGATTCTGTGTTTGCTTCCCAAGAGAATGAAGTCTCTGTTTCCCTCTGTCCCATAGGGCTCCTGAGGTTAAGCCCCACTGGCCTTCAAAACCAGATGTCCTGGGGTCTTCTCCTCCTCCCAATGCTGGAACCTGGGTGGGGGAGCCTGACGTGGGGCTCAGAGCTCTCAGTCCTGTGGGAGGGCCTCTGACTTAATTATTCTTCAGCTTGTGGGTCGCCCACCCAGGAGGCATGGGGCCTGATTATATTGTGAGCACCCCATCCTATTGTCCCGCTGTGATTCCCTCTTTATGTTTCCAGTTGAAGATCATTTTTGCTAGGTTCTAGTCTTTTTATTCCATGGCTGTTTAGCAGTCAGTTGTGGTTTTTGTTGTAGTCATGAGGAGAGGCGAGCTCGTGGTCCTGCTACTCTGCCATCTTTCACCACCACCTCAAGTGTGGTCTTCTGTATCTTTTTTCCATGCTTATATAATCGTATACACACCTGTCTCGTGAAATCCTTCCCTGGCCTTCCTTATTACTTTAAATTTCTCATTCTGCCTTCTCATTGTAGTATGTATCTCTTCTCTGCAGCTCATGTATCAGCTACAATTTTATATTTGTTTTTGTGTTTATGTGATTAACGCTCACCTCCCCTGGTCTAAACTGCATGAAGGCAGAGGTCATGACTGTTCTGCTTTGCACGGATTCCCAGGACACAGCATAGTGTCTGGCACAGATTACAAGCTCAATGAGAAGGGAGAGGTTTCTCCTTCCCATATCTTGTTCTATACATTTTGCTTGAATAGCATCGCCCTGTCCCTCTGCCAGGTAAGGTTTTCCAGTCATCAGGGTCTGCTCAACTCCACAAAGAGCAGTGCTGCAATGTGGAAAGAACTCAGGAGCTGGTCAAGGTTAAATCTCTTCACCATCCAGCTGTAAGGACTGTGGGTGGTCCTCGCTCTTTATTGAATCCTAGTTTCATTGGCTGTAAAATGGAGCCAATATAAAAACCCATCTTTCCAAGTTTAGCAGTAATATATGTCAACACCTGCCATGAAATAATAGTAATTATTATTATTAAGGTGTATTCACTAACCTTGTCTTCTTTCCTGATCATCTTCTTCCTCCAAATTTCTATAATTATAGCTTCTGTTTTCATAAGGTACCACTTAATTATGTATCATCTCTTCTTGCTAATTATTTCATCAGCATGTTAACTTGTCTTCAAATCTAAATTGTAAACACCTTTGAGGCGAGGACATTGTTTTCCCTCCTGGCAGCAGTTACTGGCATACATTCAGTAAGTACTTCGCTAGTTGATTGATTGCTGCAGGAACGGGATACATTGATTAGATGTAAGAAAGATTCGATGTATGTGCCAAGGCGCTTTGCTTGTGGCTTTTAGACCTTAGACCCTGGCTGACTGTCCATAGGAAGAGTGACACTGCTGACAAATCCTGTCAAATAAAAAAGGAGAAATAACTCTTCTTGTTGGGAGCAGAGGAAATGAAAATTTGGCTTTGGACTCTCAATTAGCTTAAACAGTTTCAAAAATTATTTCTTTTTGAAAATTGTTATCTGCTCCTATGAATTAAAAACGATGAAATGTAATATTAAGATACCAATGTGGATTATTTCCTTATTTTAACAGACTCAGAATATGTTCAAATTAAGAATTTCTCTTTATTCTAATACATTTAATGCATTCTATGTAAAAAAGTTTTCAATGCTTAAAAAGAAGCTCCTCCTACATAGAATATTATATTCTCATTCCTGATCTTAAAAGGTTTCTCATGGGGAAAAGTAGACTAAATAGCAGTAGCTTTTAGTGATTGACAAATTATAACAGGAAGAAAGCTGAGCAGGGGTGGGTATCAGCTGAACATCATTGTTCCTCACTCGTTCTCTAATGGATTTAATAGTTTAATTTTAGTTTTAAGTTTCCCTGGGAGTCTATTTTTCATCAACTTTAGATTAAAAACAATGATTCAGAATAATTAGAAATCTACTTGTGGGGGCGCCATAGAGTTTTGATCATTTGCATAAATAATTTTCTATCTTCCTATCCTCATTGCCATCGGGTGGAAACTAAGAGATTTAAGACTGGCAAAAGGAATCTCTTTCTTTCTTTCTTTTTTTCTTCTCCTTTCTCTGAATTGTGAACAGTTTCCAAGTGAAAATACAGACTGTCAAACTTGACAACTTCACTCCACTTGAGATTGCAGCTTCCAAGAAAGTAGTCACTTTTACCTGCTTATTCATTTATTTGTTCAACAAATATTTATCAAGCATCTACAGTGAGTGCTATGTGCCATGCATTATGCATAAATGAATAAACATTATTTTATATTTGTGGGAAACTGACATATTGATGCATAGAAACTCGTTTTCCAAGTGTCTTATGGAGGGTTGATTTTTTTTTTGCAAAAGTGGAGTCAGTGGTTCCTACTTAATATGACTGCAGAACCCAAAAAGGGGACTCTTTTCCATTAATATTTCTGTTTTCATACCTGTCTTTAACCCAGGATCTTTACAGTAGTTAATTCTTGGTGAAAAAATGCAAGTTAACATGTTCATACTGTTTGAAAAAACTAATTTTTTAACAAAAATTTGTTTGTCTGAAAGTTATTAATAGACTAACTTTTAAAAAATGGTTTCAAAAAAACTAGAGACTCCTAGGTTATGTGTTAATGGAAGCTGCCTGTCTCACTTTGGCCAAAGGTCAGCCATTTAAGGAAATAATATAGACAAGGGAAATGCTGTCCTATTACAAGAAAAATAATTTATCAAGGCCCTTCCTGTGGACTCGTCAAGAATCAAATAGAATTACCATTTGACCTTTATTTCAAAAGTATAAGTAGAAATAATGGAATTATGCCTACTGTCTCTCAGTCCCTGTCTCTGTCTGGGTCCATTTGCTCTCTGTCTCTCAATCTCTCTCTCTCACTGTCTTGTTCTGGTCCATCCCCAAATTTGATGAAAACTTATGTCTATACCAGACTCAAAGTAGAATGAATTGTAAGAACTCTCCAGTCTTTGACTTTTTCTTTTCCTATTTATTCTAATTATTTTTGGCACTTCTGCTTGTATTTAGTTTTCTTAATTACAGATTTTTCCCCCCTTGCCTTTTATAGTTTATATTTCAGAATCTCTTTACTGTCCATGGAGCTAAATGTGTCTATGTCCTGGCTGGTTCATGAGCACTGAAAGGGATTCTGTCTTTAAAATAGTGTCTATTCAAAGAGACCTATTCCAGTGAAAATATCAGGGTATGTTTCTTGTTTACTTTTGATAAATATATGAAAAGTCATTTTCCTCATTGTATTCAATTACAATTATTCTTTAGTGTGAAGAAAATAGTCTAGATTTCAAAGCCTATAAATGGAAATCCCCTCATAGACCACACAAGAAATTTCTGTCCTTGATACAGTATTTAAAGTCTTTGGCACAAAGTTTGTTTGCCTATGTAACATAAATCCCTGGAAATTTAATATAAAATGTTATGTATATGGCATATTTTAGTTTTCTTGGGAAAGGGGGTGGGAGTGGTTGAGACATTGTATCAGATATTCAATGTTCAGTCCCCAAATAGCAAAGAACCACTGCATGAGACTCACCATCCCTCTTAACTTCCAAATCAAATGCCACCAGTCTTTTATGAAAAATTTTATATCAGTTTTGATATAGCAAAAAGAGTGTAAATATTTTTTATGAAGGGGAGGTAATAAGGTTTATTCATTGATTTCTGTTTGGAGCAGGTACTGGGGATTGAACCCACGACCTCTTGCATACTGATCATGTGCTCTACCACTTGAGCTATACCCTCCCCCCAAAGGTATAAATATAAGAGACGACCACCAAAACCAATTGAAGGTTCTTGGGAATTCTAGGAAACAGAATCTTGGAGATTAGGGAGAAAGGTTATTGAAGTTGAACTCTGAAGTCAGCCCATGTCTAAGATCCTGTCTTGCTTATGCAAACTGAGCTTGCTCTTCTCTGAACAGAGTTACTTAGTGTTTACTATGTGCCAGATACTGTGCTGGGTACTGAGGATATAGCAGTGAACAGGGATTTATAGTTTAGCAGCAACGTAGAAAAGTAACAGCTTGATTCATTATGATGGGTAAATACAGCTGCTTTGGGGTTGGGATGAGGGCTAACCTAGTCTAAAAGATGAGTCAAGGTCTCACAGAAGAAGTGACTTTTAAGCTATTGAGATATTGAGAAGAGAAGTGGACATGGGTAGGGATGCCGATGAGAGAAGTTTCTAGTCAAAGAAAATAGCATATGTGGAAGTCTTCAGGTGAGAAGGATTGTGGCATGTTGGAGGAACTGAAGACAAGTTGGCATGCCCATAGCATCAAGTTCAAGTTAGTGATGGTGAGAGGAACTGGAGAGGCAGATAGGGAGCCCAACTGTGCAAGGCCAGTGGGCATGTGGATTTCTACCATCAGGTCAGTGCAGAACATTTGAAAGGTCTTAAACATGGAAGTGACTGGATTAGGTTTACGTTTGAGAAAGTTGGATCTCCCCAAAACATAATGAAGAGAACTGATGAGAAGTGAGAAGCCTGGAGACTGACCAGTTAAGCTGCTGTGGCTGTACTTGAAAAATGTTCATCTGAACCATCATTTTGGGAGTCTGTACTCTATAGTGTTTCTGAGTTGGCTTAAATTTTTCTGATCCAGAAATACTTAGAATGATAGTTACCCTGAAGCTTGCAGAGCAATAATCATGGTGAACTTTTATCGGTAAGTTACCAAGTACTCATAGTACTTTCTGTTCATTAACTTATTTCATCTTTACAACAAACCTATGATGGAGCCCATTTTGCACATGAGGCCACTGAAACACAGAGAGATTGAGTAACTTTCCCAAAGTCACACAGAGAATAAGGGGTAAGACTGGGCTCGTAACTGCTACTCTGTTAAATCAGTCTTTCTACGTACATTACCTTGGTGTCTGGCAGAGCGGTAATCTTCACTTTGTTTCTGAAAGCTCTGGCCAACCAAACTTTTCAGTGCTTTACTATCTTTGAATACCAAGTGGAGCTAATAATATTTTCTAGCTGTAAACTGTAAAAATTCATGAAACGAATGTTAGAAAGCAGTTTAGTCTGGCAGCTAAGGAAGGTGCTACATAAATATGTCAAGTTTGTTTGACTTGGGTGGGCAGTGCTCCTGAGTACAGAACCACATGGAGCACCAATTTATTGCTCACTGCCGCCTCCTGCAGGAGAAAAATGAGGGTGGCTGTGAAGCTACACTTGGATTTAGTTCTCTGTGCACGGCCCTAACTCTTCTCGGGGAGATTTGGCTGATGCTTGTGGTGGGGCCACTCTTAAAAAACAGAAATCTAATATTTCAAGAGGTGTTACCATGGAAGAATAAAATGGAAGTGAAGAACCTATCAATTTAATGACCAAGAAGTTAAAATAGTTGATTGGAAAATGTGTGTAGAAATGACTTATCTTGGGTCAAGAGACGTTTGAGATTAATCTCTCTCTTTCTGAAGAGCCTTAGTGATAGGAGCTCTAGTTGACAGAAGTTGATTTTTTTCCCTAATCATGGCTAGTAGCATCTAATCATGCAACAGCAGCTTAGAAATGTGCTTTCTTTGAAAAAAGAAAAAGATATCAGCACGGTACAGAGATAGATGGGGGTCAAAAGGTTCAGTCATAACAGAGCACTGGAGTCCACTTAAGCCCCTGGGTGTCATCCAAGAAAGATTTAGAAACCGCTATACATATCTGGGACTCTGCCTCCATCTCTTTCCTCTTACTGTTTAGTTTCTCAGCAGTTAGAATGGCCTGGGAACTTGTTTTCAAGGATAAGAAGGAAAGAGGGGAACTGAGCAGACTGGGTTTGGGTCTTGAGAGGGTAGCACGTTCTCCCCGGTCCGTGGGGCGGTGCTGCGGCCGTTCTGAGATTAGAGGAGGACAGTCCGGGTAGGGCAGGCCAGAAAAGGAATTTGGGGCACTTCGCAGTCAGGACCCCATGCAGTTCTTTAAAAGGTAGAGACCCGAAAAGTCCACCAGGTGGGCCACAGGCCGCCTCCTAAAAGGCCTACCCACCTTTGACCTCAAAGGCCAGCTTTTCTCCTTGGACTTGAAGTTATGTCCAGTACAAATCTGTATGTCTAAGAAATTAACGTCTTTTTAAAGTTTCCCGTTGTTTCTCGTCCCTCAAAGACCAGTGCCAGGTGGGAGGGAAGACTGGTTAAGCCGCGCCTCGCACCGCGGAGGCCGTCTGCGGAGAGATCTGCGGGCTCCCCGGGCCCGGCTGCGTGGGCGGGCGGGCGGCCTGCTGCTCGCGGCCGGCTTTCCGTGAGCGGAAGCAGCTGTCTGCTGGGCCCTTTGCGCATGCGGCTCCTGGGCTGTCTGGCCCTGCACCCTGCGTGATTTGAGCTTTTTAACCACACCCAGAGGCGGCGCCAATGTAGCACATTTTCTGTAAAGCCACAGAATGCTGAGACAGTGCTGTCATTTGGATGGCACAAGATTTCCTTGTTGTCTTGCTCGATGGACCCCAGAACTTTTCACCTGATTTGTATAGTATGTGCTCTAAAAGTTTTACTAAAGGTACTTTGAGGGCAGTGTAAATGGTGCATGATCGTGAGTGCTAGGACAGTTGCCTTAGAATGTGGCAGATGAGGAGAGACAGAAACACGGACAGTTTACTCTGCTGGTTTGTGCCCCTTCCAGAATCATTCTTTAGTTGAATGGGTGCATAATTACTGGTCGTCTTTCCCTTTCAAATCCAAGAGATACAGGTAAACACTTCCTTTATCAAAGGAAGGAGAAAGGAATCTTTCTCTGTTTGCTCGTTCTGTTTTTTTTTTTGTTTGTTTTGTTTTGTTTTTTGATTTCTGAAGCAGCTATGATTTAGAGGATTGTGAGTGGAAAATCTTTAACATTTTCTTAGCATGTAGCAGAGAAATTAGTTGGATGACTTTTCAGTGGCCCTGTCATCTGTTGTTAGCAAGAAGCATCACATGCTCGTCAGTCAGAACAGTGAGACATAACGAGGTGACAAGACCCTAAGGATAATTTCAACGCTGAACTCTGAGAACTATTTTATTTTACCTAAATGGACGTTTATTAGTTCTGGCTGTAGGCTAGAATCTATACAAATGCAAAATCTAGTATAATTTTTGGACATAAATATTTCCTTCTGAGCTGGCTGTCTCCTTTTACAGTTTTAGATCCCTGGCAGTGTATATCAAATTAAAAAAACACTTAACGTCTGCAGGGAATTTCTGGTCTCACTTCTTCATTTTACACTCGAGGAAACTGAGTTCAGAGAAGACCATTATGACTGACTAAGCCTGGACTAGAACACACTTCCTGAGCCTGCCCCTCCCTCTTCTCTGTTTTCTGTAGCTGCCTCCTTACTCACAGGTATAGCAGACATGAAACACAGGTGGATGACGAATGGGAAATGTAAGATCTTTTTCTCTGTCACTTAATTTCTGTTTTGAGCATCCATTCTGCCAGGTGGTAGAAAACTTCATCTCAGTCCGTTCAGGGTCACTCTCTTCCACTTCTGGGGTTGTGCACAGGTCTGGGGCCTCACCTAGTGCAAACTCACGAGAGAAGAGGGGCAGCTCTTCCTCTCTGTGTTCCCCTTTCCATGATGCACAGGGAGCGGTTTCTTCCTTTCCACCTGATTTTTGGTCATTAGTTCAAGCAGGTCCCTTGCATTCTCCCTTCCTGTCAGCTCCTCCCCTTTTCATGTCTGCCGTGTCCCTCACTCTTTCAGATCCTGAGGGTCCATGTAGTGTTCCCAAACCAGTGTCAGTGCAGACAATTCTGTGAAACTGTTTCAGGTCCTTCTGCCCACATGTACCCTGTATGTGTGTCTGAGGGCTGCTTCCCGCCTGATCCGGGAGATCGCAGACTTTCTGTCTGGAGACGGGTCACAGGACGTCACTAATGCCAGATCCCAAACCTCTAGGATTCTACCAGCAAAACACCGTCTTCACTTTACAGACTAGGCTTGAGGGGAAGACAGGGTCGATGACCCCAGGGAAGATGACCCCTGAGTCACTCTCCCTTTCTCTCTTTTCCCCTTGCACACGAGGGGATCTGAGCCAGCTAGGGGGTGGGGGTGGGGGGGCTTAGCTATGAATGACCTGTAGTCTTCTAAATCTTTCCTCTTACCTGTGTCTAGACTTTGGAATTTCAGACGTCAAGAGTCTGACTCCTTGTATGCGTCAGGTTCTCCAGAGAAGCTTGACCAGTAGGATGTCTGTTTATGTGGAGGTTTCTTTTAAGGAATTGGCTCATGCAGTTGTGGAGGCCAGTGAGTGCAAGTCTGCAGAGTGGACTGGAGACACAGAAAAGCTGATGTAGTCCAAGTCCGAAGGCCACCTGCTGAAGAACTCCCTCTTGTCTGGGAGAGGTAGTCAGTCTTTTTCCCCCCTCTGCCCAGGCCTTTGACTGACTGGATGAGGCTCACCCACATCTGGGAAGGCAAACTGATATTTAGATCAATCATCTGTGAGTAAAACAATCTCATCCAAAAACACTCACTCTAATTTTAAAAGTTGACTTTCCCTGAAGGATTTTTGAAAGCCAGCAAAGTAATGCTTACTTCTTCCTTTAAGTCCCTGGGGGATCGCAGGGTTTTCAAGAAGTGCCACCTGGTACATCCTGAGTTCTGTGAAGCAGAGATGAAGCTGGGCTAAGTGAACAAAAATTGACATATCCTTAATTAGCACAAAGTGACACCTAATTGCCTTCCTGGCAGCTTTATTGTAACACTGAATGTAGTGAAGGTGGTGGTTAATTTTAATGTCACTTACAAAAGATAATCTTTCAAAACTGGAGTGACTTCGTCAGTTTTGTAGCTTGCATGTTAATAGGTGTCCTTTGGGTGTGCATGTTATCAATATGGCTGATCGCATTTTTGCCACTGATACCTAGTGCTTTCCTAAGGTTGTTATTGCAACAAAGTAACTTTTTGTTTTAACACTGAAATTACAGGAGCAATTATTTTACTGTGTGCTTAAACTTGCTCTTGTTACCGCAAAGGAAAGAAAATAATGGACATTTTAATGTCAGCAAAATGGAAACTGGAATGATGATTTCATAGTAGATTTAATCTGTGAACTTTGCTTGATCTCTAAGTGACGCTATGATAATTATAGAAAGAAGCTTCTGAACCCTACCTCAGTAAATATTTTAGAGTGTTCTTATTGTAAGAGACTAGCTATGACTGGTCTTCCATCTTTTAGAGCAAAAGATATAAGACAAAAAATTTACTTTTAAGTACTTTCAGTAATGAGAATGCATCAATCAAAAAATCAAGTTTTTTTTTCAGTTTATGATATTTTCTACTTATTCATTTATTCTACAATTATTTATTGAATGCTGGCCATAAGCCAAAACTGTCCAGACTAGAATTGACCTATAGTTAAAAATAATAGAATAAATTATTTATAATTATTTTTCTTTCCAATTTTATTGAGACATAATTAATATACAGCACTGTATAAGTTTAAGGTGTACAGATAATTATTTCACTAGCATACATCATGAAATGATTACCATAGTAAGTTTAGTGAACATCCATTTTGTATAGATACAAAATTAAAGAAATAAAAAAATGTTTGCCTTGTGATAAGAACTCATAATTTAATCTCTTAACAACTTCCATTTATAACATAGAGCAGTGTTAATTATAGTCATTGTGTTGTAGATTACATCCCTAGTATTTACGTATCTTGTAACTAGAAGTGTGTACCATTTGACTACCTTCGTTTAATTACCCCTCCTCCAACCCCCACCTCTGGTAATCACAAATCTTACTTCTTTTTCTATGAGTTTATCTATTTGTGAAGTATAATTGACCTACAACACTGTGTTGGTTTCTGTTACGTAACATATTCAGTGTTTCTATACATTTCAAAATGATCACCGTGACAAGCCTAGTTGCACTATGTCACCATATGAAGATAGTGCGTAATTATTGACTGCATTCCCTGTACTGTACATTCCACACCCACGATTCATTTATTTTGTAACTGAAAGTTTGTACCTTTTTTCTTCCAGGTTTAGAGAGCGAACTGACAGACAGCACAGTATAAGTTTAAGGTGTCCAGCATATGATTTGACTACATGTATCATGAAGTGATTATCATAGTAAGATGAGTGAATCACCATCATTTATATACATACAAAATTAAAGAAATAGAAAAAATATTTTTCCTTGTGATGAGAATTCTTAGGATTTACTCTCTTAAACAACTTTAACGTATAACATAGAGCCGTGTTGATCATACTTATCATGTTGTACATCACATCCCTGATTCTTTTATATCTTGTTACTGAAAGTTTGTACCTTTCAACTGCCTTCATCTAAATTCCGCCAAACCCCACCCTTCACCTCTGGTAAGCACAAATCTAATCTTTTTCTGAGTTTGTTTGTTTGTGAAGTATATTTGGCTTATAACACTATGTAACTTCCTATATACAACGTAGTGATTTGGTATTTCTGCATATTTCAAATTGATCACTATGATGAGTCTCGTAAAGATCTGTCACCATACTAAGATATTGCATGTCTGTTGACTATACTCTGTACATTGTACATTTGACACCCATGACTCATTTATTTTGCAACTGGAAGTCTGTACCTCTTACTTTCCCTTGCATGGTTCTTTCCTCTTGCCATTCCACTCCTGTCTGGCAACCACCTGTTTGTTCTCTGCATCTGTAACTGTTCCTGTTTGGTCATCTTTGTTCAATTGTTTTACTTTTTAGATACCAAATATAAGTGAAATCATATAATATTTGTCTTTCTCTGTCTGATTTATTTTGCTTAGCATAATGCCCCCTAGGTCTACCCATGTTGTTGCAAATGTCAAGATTTCTTTGTTTTAATGGCTGAGTAATGTTTATTGTGTGTATTTATCTGTATCACATCTTTTTTATCCATTCATCTGTTGCAGAGCAGTTAGGTTGCTTCCATATCTTGGCTGTTGTAAATAATGCTGCAGTGGACATAGGAGTGCATCTGTCTTTTAAATTAGTGTTTTCATTTTCTTCAGATAAATTCCAGGAGTGGAATTACTGGATCATATGATAGTTATATGAATAATTTTTGGAGGAATCTTTATATTGTTTTCCATAGTGCCTACACCAGTTTACATGCCCCCAAATAGTGCATGAGGGTTCCCTTTTCTCCACATCCTTGCCAATATTTGTTATTTGTTATCATATGGATTGTATCTATTCAGACAGATGTGAGGTGATATCCCACTGTGATTGTAATTTGCATTTTCCTGATGGTTAGTGATGTTGACTGTCTTTGGATGTGCTTGTTGGCCACTGCATATCTTCCTTAGAAAGATGTGTATTCAGATTCTCTACCCATTTTCTAATCGGGCTCCTCTTTTGATGTTGAGTTGTGAGTTCTTTGTATATTTTGGATATTAACCCCTTATCAGATATATCATTTGCGTATATTTTCTCCCATTTAATAGTCTGTTATTTCATTTTATTGATAGTTTCCTTCACTGTACAGAAGATTTTGAGTTAGATGTAGTCCCATTTGTTTATTTTTGCCTTTGTTTCCCTTGCCTGAGGAGAAAGATCCAATAAATACTACTAAGACAGATGTTGGAAGGCATACCGTCTATGTTTTCTTCTAGTAGTTTTGTGGCTTCAGGTATTAAGTCTTTAATGCATTTTGAAATTTTTGTGCATAGTCTGAGAGAGCAGTCCATTTTGATGCTTTTGCGTGTCCAGTTCTTTGAACATCATTTATATAAGAGGCTGTCTTTTGCCCATTGTTTATTCTTTCCTGCTTTGGTATAGATTAATTGCCCATATAAGTGTAAGTTCACTTCTCAGCCTCCAACTCTGTTCCATTGATCTATTTATCTTTTTTTTTTTTTTTTTTTTTTGGTGCCAGGGCCTTACTTTTTGATAACTGTAGCTCTGCAGTACAGTTTGAAATCAGGGAGCATCATAACTCCAGCCTTGTTTTTTTCTCAAGATCATTTTGGCTATTCAGGGTCTTTTGTGCTTTCATACAAAATTTAGAATTAATCATTCTAGTTCTGTGAAAAATGCCATTGGTATTTTGATAGGGATTGCCCTGAATCTGTAGTTTGCCCTGGGTAATATGGTCATTTTAACAATATTATTACTTTCAGTCAGTGAGCATACTGTGTGTTTCCGTCTGTGTGTGTCATTGTCAGTTTCTTTCATCATTGTCTTACAGTTTTCCAAGTACAGGCATTTTACCTGGTTAGTTGGATTTATTCCTACATGTTTTATTCTTTTTGATGTGATTGTAAATGGGATTGTTTTCTCAATTTCTCCTTCTGATAATTCATTGTTAGTGTGTAGAAATGCAAGAGACTTCTGTGTATTAATTTTGTATTTTGCAACCTTACCAAATCCATTGATGATTTCTAGTAGCATTTTGGTGGCATTGTTAGGATTTCCTATGTTTAGAATCATGTCATCTGCAGCGACAGTTTTACCTCTTTCTATCCATTTTGGATTCCATTTATTTCTTTTCCTTCTATGATTGCTGTGGCTGGGACTTCCAATATTATATTGAATAGAAGTGGTGAGAGTGAGCACCCTTCTCTTGTTCCTGATCTTAGAGGGAGTGCTTTCAGCTTTTCACCATAAAGTATGATGTTAGCTGTGGGTTTATCACATAGGACCTTCATTATGTTGAGGTATGTTCCCTCTTTGCCCACTTACTGGGGAGATTTTTTATTGTAAATGGATGTTGAATTTTATCAAAACCTTTGTCTGCATCTATTGAGTTGATCATATAGTTCTTAGTTTTTACTCCTAAATTTGTTAATGTGGTGTATCACACTGGTTGATTTGTGAATATTGAAAAATCCTTGCATACCTGAAATAAATCCCACTTGCTCATGGTGTACAGTCCTTTCAATGCATTGTTGAATTCAGTTTTCTAGTGGTTGAGGATTTTTGCATCTATGTTCATTAGTGATATTGGCCTGTAATTTTCTTTTTCTTTCTTTCTTTCTTTTTTTTTTTTTTGTGTGTGATATCTTTGGTTTTGGTATCAGGGTGATGGTGGCCTCCCAGAGTGAGTTTGAAAGTGTTCCTTTCTCTGCAAGTTTTTGGAGTAGTTTCAGAAGAATAGGTGTTAACTCTTCTCTAAAGTTTGGTAAAATTCACTTGTGAAGACTTCTTGTCCTGGACTTTTGTTTGCTGGGAGATTTTTAATTACTGATTTGATTTTAGTGCTAGTAATTGGTCTATTTGTATTTTCTACTTCTTCATGGTTCAGGCTTGGGAGAGTGTACCTTTCTAAGGATTTGACCATTTCTTCTAGGTTGTCCATTGTTAGTGTACAGTTGCTTATAATAGTCTCATTTTTTTTTTTTAATTTCTGTGGTATCATTTGTAACTTCTTTTTTTGTTTCTGATTTTATTCATTTGGGCCACCTTTTTTTTTTTTCCTTGATCAGTCTGGCTAAAAACTTTATCAGTTTTTTTTATCTTTTCAGAGAACAAGTTTTTCTTTCTTTCTTTCTTTCTTTCTTTCTTTCTTTCTTTCTTTCTTCCTTTCTTTCTTTCTTTCTTCCTTTCTTTCTTTCTTTCTTTCTTTCTTTCTTTCTTTCTTTCTTTTCTTTCTTTCTTTCTTTCTTTCTTTCTTTCTTTCTTTCTTTCTTTCTTTCTTTCTTTCTTTCTTTCTTTCTTTCTTTCTTTCTTTCTTTCTTGTCTCTATTTCATTTATTTCTGCTCTGATCTTTATTATTTCTTTCCTTCTGTTAACTTTGGGTTTTATTTGTTCTTCTTTCTATAGTTGCTTTAGGTGTAAGTTTAGGTTGTTTATTTGAGATTTTTCTGGTTTCCTGAAGTAAGTTTGTTTCACTGTAAACTTTCCCATTAGAACTTCTTTTGTTGTGTCCCCGGGTTATGGATCATTGTGTTTTCATTTTCATTTGTCTTTAGGTATTTTTAAAAATTTCCTCTTAGATTTCTGTAGTGATTCATCAGTTTTTTAGTATATTGTTTAGCCTCCATGTGTTTGTGATTTTGGCAGGTTTTATCCTGTAGTTAATTTCTAATCTCATAATGTTGTGGTCAAAATAGATGTTTGATATGATTTCAATTATCTTTATGTATACAAAGGCCTGTTTTGTGGCTCAGCATGTGATCAATCCCAGAGAAAGTTCCATGTGCACTTGAGAAGAATATGTATTCTACTGCTTTTGGACGGAATGCTTGATGAATATTAATTAAGTCCATGTTGTCTATTGTGTTTTTTTAGGCCTGTATTTCCTTATTGACTTTCTGTCTAGATGATCTGTCCATTGATGTAAGTGGGGTGTTAAGGTCCCCCATTATTATTGTGTTACTGTCGATTTTTCCTTTTCTGTGTGTTAACAGTTGCTTTATATATTGATATGCTCCTATGTTGGGTGCATATATATATATACAATTGCTTTCTTTTTTTTTTTTAAACATTTTATATTGATTTATAATCATTTTACAATGTTGTGTCAAATTCCAGTGTAGAGCACAATTTTTCAGTTATACATGAACATATATATATTCATTGTCACATTTTTTTCTGTGTGAGCTACCATAAGATCTTGTATATATTTCCTTGTGCTTTGCAGTATATTCTTGTTATCTATTCTACAGTTTTGAAATCCCAGTCTATCTCTTCCCACCCCCTGCCCCCTTGGCAACCACAAGTTTGTATTCTGTGTCTGTGAGTCTATTTCTGTCTTGTATTTATGCCTTTTTTTTTTTTTTTTTTTTTTTAGATTCCACATATGAGCGATCTCATATGGTAGTTTTCTTTCTCTTTCTGGCTCACTTCACTTAGAATGACATTCTCCAGGAGCATCCATGTTGCTGCAAATGGCGTTACGTTGTTGGTTTTTATGGCTGAATAGTATTCCATTGTATAAATATACCACATCTTCTTTATCCAGTCACCTGTTGATGGACATTTAGGCTGTTTCCATGTCTTGGCTATTGTAAATAGTGCTGCTATGAACATTGGGGTGCAGGTGCCATCCTGAAGTAGGGTTCCTTCTACTCCAGCTTTCTTTTGGTTTCCATTTGCATGGAATATCTTTTTCCATCCCCTTACTTTCAGCCTGCATGTGTCTATCTCTGAAGTGGGTCTCTTGTAGACAGCATATATATGGGTCTTATTTTTGTATCCATGCAACCAGTCTGTGTCTTTTGGTTGGAGCATTTAATCTGTTTACATTTAATGTAATTATCAATATATATGTTCTTACTGCCATTTTCTTAATTGTTTTGGATTTGTGTAAGTAAGTGTTTTTCCCCTTAGTTCCTTTGTTCTCTTCTCTTGTGATTTCATGACTATCTTTAGTGTTATGTTTGGATTCCTCTTTTTTCTTTGAATGTATGTCTTTTACAGATTTTTGTTTGTGGTTACCGTGAGGTCTTGATATAGAAGTCTATATGTATACATGATTATTTAAAGTTGCTGATCTCTTAATTTCAAATGCATTTTAAATACCCTGCATTCCTACTGTCCTTTCCTCATGATTACTAGTTCTGATATCACATTTTACAACTAATTTTTTTGTGTATTCTTTAACTGCTTTTTATGGACACAGGATTTTTTTTTTTTATACTACTTTTGTCTTTTAACTTCCATATTAGTTTTTGTGTGGATAATTTTCTACCTTTACCATATGTTTCCCTTTACTGGTGAGCTTTTCCATTTTGTAATTTTTTTGTTCCTATTTTTGTCCTTTTCTTTTCCATCTAAAGAAGTTCCTTCAGCATTTGTTGTAAATCTGGTTTGGTGGTGCTGAATTCTTCCAGCTTTTGCTTATCTGTAAAGCTTTTGTTTCCTCTGTCAGATCTGAATGAGACCCTTGTTGGGTTGAGTGTTCTTGATTATAGATTTTTTCCTTTTCATCACTTTAAATATATAGTGCCACTCCCTTCTGGCCTGCATTTTCTGCTGAAAAGTCAGATGATAATCTTATGGGAATTCCCTTGTATGTTATTTGTTACTTTTCTCTTGTTGCTTTTAATATTTTATCTTTATCTTTGATTTTTGTCGATTTGATTACTGTGTGCCTCAATGTACTCCTCTTTGGGTTAATATTGTATGGGACTCTCTCTGCTTCCTGGATTTGGGCAAATGTCCTTTCCCAAGTTAGGGAAGTTTTCAACTATTATCTCTTCAAAGTTTTCTCAGGTCCTTTCTCTCTCTCTTTTCCCTCTGGGACCACTATAATGTGAATATTAGTGTACTCTGTGTTGTCGCAGAGGTCTGTTAAACTATCCTTATTTCTTTTCCTTCTTTTCTTTTTTCTTTTTTCTGTTATGTGGTAGTGATTTCCACTGCTCTGCTACTCTGTCTTCTAGCTCACTGATCCATTCATCTGCCTCATTTAGTCTACTCTTGGTTCCTTCTAGTATATTATTCATTTCAGGAATTGTATTCTTCAACTCTGTTTGGTTGTTCTTTTTCTAACTCTTTTCTAAAAACTTCTGACTTATCACTTTGTGTATTTATTCTTTCCTTAAATTCTCTGATCATCTTACAGTCATTCCTCTGAATTCTTTTTTGGGTAGATTACCTATCCCTTCATCACGTATTTCTTCTGGGATTTTATCTTGTGCCTTTGCTTGGAACATATTCCTCTGCCACCTAATTTTGTCTAAATTTCTGTTTGTATTTTTATATAGGCTGGGTATATTTCTTGACCTTGAAGAAGTAATTCCCTGTAGGAGACGTCCTATATGTCACAGCAGTGCACTTCCCTCTCCAAGGGCCAGGGGTCAGCTAGTCCCAGGATAGAGGATGGCCCTCGTTTGTGGACTTCTTCCACAGGCTATGGGATTTTTGCTTCGTTACTTCTGGTGTCTCCCCTACTCCCACCCTGTGGGTGAAACTGGACTAGACTTTATGCAGGTTTCCAGGCAGGAGGGGTCAGTGCCCACCCATTGGTGGGTGGAGCTGGTTCCTGGCCCTCTGGTGGGCAGGGCCATGTCAGGGGCATGTGGGCTCAGGAATTCTTTAGGCAGCCTGTCTGCTGATGGGTGGGGCTGTGTTCCCGCCTAGTTTGTTGTTTGGCCTGAGGTATCCCAGCACTTAAGCCCACAGGCTGTTGGGTGGGGCCAGGTCTTGGTGACAATTACAGAAGCAAGCAGTCAGCCTCCAGAAAGGCTCATGCAGATGAATATTCCCCCAAAGCCCACCACCAGTTTTATGTCCCCAGGTGACCCCCATCCTCCACCTCCCTAGGAGTCCTTCTAAAACCAGCAGGCAGGACTGGCCCAGATTCCTATAAAATCACTACTTCTGCCCTTGGTCCGGATGTACATGAGATTCTGTGTGTGCTCTTTACGAGAGTAAAGTCTGCTTCCCCCAGTCCTGTGGATCTTCTGCAGTTAATCTCTGTTGGCCTCAAAACCAAATGCTCTGGGGGCACCCCCTGCTGATGCTGGACCCCTATTGCTGGGAGCCTAACATGGGGCTGAGAACTCTCACTATTGTGGGAGAACCAGTATAATTATTCTTAGCTTGTGGGTTGCCTACCTGGGAAGTAGAGGACCCAATTATATCTGAGATGCACCCCTCCTACCATCCTGCTGTGTCTTTTTTTTTAATGTCTCCAGTGTAAGCAGATCTTTTTTGGTAGGTTCTAGTCTTCTTTTCTGATGGTTGTTTAGCAGTCAGACATAGTTTTGTTGTGTTCTTGAGAGGAGTTGAGCTTGAGGTTCTACTACTTAGCCATCTTGACAAGATCTCCTCCTTTGCTGCTTTTGATAGTATCTCTTTTTCTTTCTTTCTATTCTAATTACTGCGTATCTTGGTGTGATCCTCGCGGGTTGATCCTGTTTGGACTCTTTGCTTCCTGGAACTGGATGTCTGTTACCTTTCCAGGTTAGGGAAGTTTACAGCTGTCATGTCTTCAGGTGTGTTCTCTGCCCCTTCCTCTCTCTGCTCCTTCTGGGACACATAAATGTGAATATTAGCATATTTGATGTTGTCCTAGAGTCACCTTAAACTGTCCTCATTCTTTTTAATCTTTTTTTCCCTGTTCCGTTTTGGTGATTTCCATTACTCTGTGTTTCAGCTCACTGATCCAGTCCTCTGTATCATCTAAACTACTGTTGATTCCCTCTAGTGTATTTTTTATTTCAGTTGTTGTGTTCTTCATGTCTGTTTTATTATTCCTTATACTTTTCAGCTGTTTGTTAAAACCTTCTAGCTTCTTACTCTGTGCATTCATTCTTCTGTGTTCTTTCATCATCTTCCCGTCATCACTCTGCACTCTTTCCCTGGTGGAGTGCCGATCTCCATTCACGTAGTTCATTTTCTGCAGTTTTATCTTGTTCCTTCATTTGGAACATGTTTCTCTTTCACTTCATTTTGCCTAACTTGCTGTTTTTATTTCTATGTATCTGGTAGGTTGGTTACATTTCCTAACCTTTGAGAAGTTGCTTTTACGAAAGACATTCTATGTGTCCCAGTAGTGCACTCCCTTCTGGTCACCAGGGGTGTATGTTGTAGGGGTGCCCCCTGTGTGGGCTTCATTAGTGGGCTGACTACTGTGGGCAGTTTGGTAGATGTGGCTGGCCCCTTGCCTGGTTGTTTCCAGGCCCCATGTTGTGCAGAGGCTGCAGGCCACTGGTGGGCATGGCTGGGTGATGAAGTGGCTAGTTGAGTAGGGCTATTTCTTTTTTTTTATTGTTATTTTTTAAACTTTATTTCTAATTTTTAATACAATTTTAAAGGTTATTTTCTATTTACAGTTGTTACAAATATTGACTATATTCCTTGTGTTGTACAATAATACATCCTTCAGCCTATCTTACACCCAGTAGTTTGTCCCTCCCACTCCCTCACCCCTATGTTCACCCTACCCCTTCCTACTAGTAACCACTAGTTGGTTCTTTATATCTCTGTCTACTTATTTTTTGTTATATTCACTAGTTTGTTGTATTTTTTTAGATTCCACATGTAAGTCATATCATACAGTATTTGTCTTTCTCTGTCTGACTTATTTCACTTAGATAATGCCCTCCAAGTCCATTCATGTTGTTGCAAATGGCAAAATTTCATTCTTTTTTAATGGCTGAGTAGTATTCCATGAACCTCCATGCTGCTTTCCACAGTGGCTGCACCAATTTACATTCCCACCAACAGTGTACAAGGGTTCCCTTTTCTCCGCACCCTTGGCAACCTTTACTTGTGTACTTTTTGATGATGGCCATTCTGACAGGTGTGAGGTGATATCTCACTGTGGTTTTGATTTGCATTTCTCTGATGATTAGTGATGTTGAACATCCTTTCATGTGCCTGTTGGCCATCTGCACTTCCTCTTTGGAAAAAATGTCTATTCAGTGCTTCTGCCCATTTTTTAATCACGTTGTCTGATTTTTTGATATGGAGCTGTATGAGCTGTTTGTATATGTTGGATACTAATCTCTTATTGGTCATATCATTAGCAAATATTTTCTTGAGTAGAGCTACTTCTGACCCACTGGTGGGTGGATCTGGGTTCTGTGGTGGGTGTTTGTTGGGTTAGGGGGTCCCATGTCTAGTGTCAGCCTGTTAGTGAGTGGGGTGGTCCCTGACACTGCTGGCTATAGGGTCCATGATGTCCTAAATCTGTCGTTTGTCCACTGGTGAGTAAGGCTGGATCCCAGGCTGACTGGCTGAGTGGTCCAGGTGTCCCAGAGCAGATACCGGTCTGCTGTTGGTGGGGCTGGGTCCTGGGGCCCTGGGGCTACTGCCAGATCACTGACAGGTGGACCAGGTTGTGGGGTCTTGGCTGCAGGGCATGGGGGGGCCTAGGAACTGGAGCTGGCCCATTGGTGGGGAGGGCCAGTTCCTTACAGCACTGACTGCAGGGTCTTGGGTTTCCCAGAGCTGATGTCAGCTCACTGATAGTTGGGGCTGGATCCTGGGTAGCTGGTGAGGTGCTTACGGTGACCCAGAGCTGGTGCTGGCCTGCTGCTGGTCCTGGCTGGGGCCCAGATGGTCCTGCTGCTGTTGCCTATGTGCTGGTGTGTGAGGCTGGTCCTGGAGGTGGTGCCAGACCACTGGTAGGTAGGGTGGGATCCCAGTGGCTGGCTGCGTGGCCCCAGGTTCCCTGGGGCTAGTGCCAGTGTAGTGGTGTGAGGGGTCAGCTCCAGGGAGCTCTGGTGGACTGGAGTGGTCTCCAGAAGCCTGTGGCTCAGGGGGTCTTAAGGCAGCCAGCCTGCTCTGGGTGGGGCTGTGTTTCCACTTGGCTAGCTGCTTGGTGCCCACGGACTGGTCCGCAAGGTCAGGTCCCAGTGCTAACAGCCTGGAGAGAGGATTCCAAAATGATGCTTGTCGTCATCAGTGTCCTTACGGTAGGATGAGCTCCCCAAAATGACTGTGGGGAGCTCTGTGTCCCCAGGATGAGCTTCAGTTTCCTCTTGTCTCTCCGGGAGGCTCTCCAAGATCAACAGGTGAGTCTGACCAAGTCTTTTTTCAAATTACTGCTTCTGCTCTGGGTTCTGGACAATGGGAGATTTTGTGTGCCCCCTTTAAAAATGGACTTTCTATTTCAAACAGCCTTTTGGCTCTCCTGAAGATAAGCTCCATTGGTCTTCAAAGCCAAGTGTCATGGGGGCTCATCTTTCTGGTGCAGGATCCCAGTCTGGGGAGCCCTTTGTGAGGAGGCTCAGACCCCCAGCTCCTTGGGGAGAACTCCTGCAGTTGTAATTGTCCTCCCATTTGTGGGGCACCCACTTGGTGATTTGGTCTTGAGAATGTTGCATCTCCACCCCTCCTACCCATCTTGTTCTGGTTCTTTCTTTATATCTTTAGCTGTAGAATATCTTTTCTTCTGGTCTTCAGTTCTTGTCATCAATATTTGCTCTGTAAATAGTTGTAATTTTGGTATGCCCATGGAGGAGGTGAGCTCAGGGTTTTCCTTAAGCTGCCATCTGGCCATTTCTCCCTGAAGTAATTTAGATTATTACTCAGATTTGTTATTTTCATGGCAGAATATTAAAAAAAATTTAAAAAATCAATTATTATTCATTTGTAATAAAGCTATTAACAAAGCAGCCATAGTTGATCACTGTGTGTAGTTGTAATTTTCACTTTTGTAATGAATTCTGTTTTTTACTTGAGCTCTCTAAAGCAGAAAGAGAAGGCACTAGAATGGACTATGGTCTAGAACTAATTTAATGTGCTAAAATTATAAAAGGAAAAAAGGGATTCAGTATAACTTGTCAAATAGAGTAGTTGCCAATTCACTTAAAATCATTTAAATTTCCTCTTCTGATTGTCAGCAAGCAACAGAGAGAGGAAGATAGAAAATGGAGATGTGGAAAGGAGAAATTGTAGGGTTTAAAGGAAAGGTAAGTAAAGTGGGGGTAGGAAAGGCAGTGCCCTTTGAGATCCATTTCAATAACTTAAAAATGGCTCTGTGCACAAAACAGCACATTTTCTTAAAGCACATTATAAATGAATGGAGAATGGAAAGAAGACTTAAGCTTGAGGAGATCTGGTATTCTGTCAGAGAGGCCTGGGGAGCTGGCAGTCTGGAACAGACAGTGGGCCCTGGAGAGAAGGGAAGATGGATTATGTGAAGATCATTTGTCGTAAATACAGAGAGCTGACAACTATGTAACACATGATGCAAAAGCCAGCGTGTGCTTTACTGGGCAGCTCAGAGGAAAAGGCCCCGGGTTAGGAAACAGGAGATCTTGGGTTTTGTTACTTTGTCTGTATCTCATTGGTGGAGATCAAGTCTCTTTGTTTCCACTGAGGTCATTAAATTCCCATTTGATTTTGAATTGTGTTTATTTCTTTACTTCCCCAGTACACAGGATCCAGTGTCCCTTTCGCTAAAATAAGTTATAATTAATGAATATACTTCTGTTGGTGGTGGTGGTGGTGGCGGTGGCGATGGTGGTTTTATTGCTGGGGAAGGGAGTGTTTTGAGAGAAATACATCAGTTAAAATGTCTCCCAGATACCGTACTTGCTACTCACTGTGGAGAAATAGCTGATTTCATCTTAAATGATTGTCTGTCAGGAAGAGTACAAGCTAACGTCTGCCAAACTTCTGTTTTTACAAAGCACTGTTCTAAACGTTTTATGCTTTTATCTCCTTTAAATTACCACCATTTATCAAGGCCCTGAAAAGTTCAGCGAGTTATCTAGGGTTACATAACTTGTTAAGGATGGATCAGGGAATCAAAGCAGAACTTTGTGACTTCACAGTTTAAATTTTCTCATTATAACATGTTTTCCCACTCATCCCTAACTTAACCATTTTAAACAGAGGAAATGATTGACTAATTTGCCTCAGCCATGCTCTTTCTTTCATAGCAAGTCACTGATATGTCTTAGAGTATTTTCCTAGCTTCTTTGGGGAGGGGATACAAGACTGAATTCATACTCTATTTTTAAAATTTCATCCTATAGAAAGATGTTAGGAAACTAGTATCGTTCACCCAAATGAAACGAAGATCACATTTTTTTTTCTAATGGTAAGCATGTATTTAATAATTATTTCTTTGTCATTCAAATTTGCAATAATTCTGAAATGAACATAGTTCCATTTGAAGCTGAGAAAACATAATTATACATGGATTATTACTGCACAAAAATATTCCCAGGGAATTCATCTTTCTTGAAGCCAAACTCCCACAGAAAAAGGCTTAAAACGAGGACTCTCAAGAGCTCACTATGAGGGCATGTGTTCTGTGAATACACCTGCTCATGTGCGTTTGTTGGTGTCATCAAGTCAAGGATGCTGTATCAGATAGGATCATTACAGTCTGTGTTACACCTGCACGGGCTTCTTTCACTTACTATTTCCATGAGAGCGTTCTCTGCTGTTTCTACTGCCACGCGCAGAAATAGGGTATCTGATAAAGCTGAGCTGTGGCACAAAAACATGGAAACGGCTCCCTGGCAATAATGGCTGAAAGGATGTCACTGAGCGGTCGGTGAGAGTTTCCTGTGTTGTCTCCGAGAGGGCGAGGCACTTAGGCCTTGGTTAGGAGGTGCAGAGCGCAGAGTCTGTGCACTTGTGTGTTACCATTTAAGGTAACAGTAGCAGCTAATATTTATTGAGTGCTTACTCTTTGCCTGACCCTGTCCAATATTTCAAGACTTATCTTCTTTCATTATCAGGTCAACCTGTAAGGCTAAATTTACTGTTCTTTTCACTGTACAATTGAGAAAATTGAGCCTCAGAGCAGCTGAGTAGCTTTGCTAAGATCCCACAGCTAGAAAGTGAGAGTTTGATTTGAACCTAATCAGTCTGACTCATAGAGTTACTGTTAGCCACCCACTGGTGGACCTCCGCCTCGCCTGCCTGTTAGAATTACCCAAGAGCTTTAAAAAAAAAAATTACTAGGCCAAGGCTGCAACCAAAACCAAATAAATAAGCACTCAGGGCAGGGCTTTGACATCAGTGCTGTTTAACGCTTTCTAGGTGACGTGAATGAGCGGCCAAGGGTGAGGATCCCCGCACAGTGACGCTCTGCTGTTCTTGCTGTGTCCCCCCTCTGGGAGGACCTCTTTTTGAGGTGTTTACAGAACACAGAGAATGATACCAGGAAGTTGAGAAATTCATTACCCATGTGCTCAAGAATTTACTAATCTAGGAGGGAGATAATACATGTATTACGTTTACCCGCTAAGTAACATACAAGGCAGTACCAGGTTTGTTGATTTGGAGGAAAATACTAAGAACCTGGGATTTCAAGGATAGGCTCCAACGGTTCTCAGACTGCCAAACTAGTTTCTTATGTATATTTCCAGGTGGCTAAATAGTTGGAGATGGTTCTTGGCTTTAATCAGACATTCAGGTAATCAGTTCTATACAGTTAAGGATAAAGGAAATGCTGTCACATGGTGAATGACTATGAGCCCTACACCCCTTTGGTCTGCTGAGCATAATTATCTAAGTGTCTCTTGGAATGAGAGCTGCCCTTTTGGGGGATACTAGTTTTGTGTCAGGCAGTGGGCTAAAGGCATTGAATGTTAGGTTATTCAGTCTTCACAATCTATTGATAAAGGTTATTATTTTTAGCCCTAAATTATACCTGAGGGAACTCTAGCTTAGAAATGTAAGCAACAAACTTAGAGTTGATCACACATCTAGTATGTGCTGGGTCCAGCCACAAACTCACATCTCCTGATTCCCTGCCACTACAAGATACAGTACAGATTTGAACCCCGGTTTCAAACATGAAATCATACAATGAGACTGGGACGCCATCTGATAGTGGACTGGGGAGGGAATTGCCCCAGTTTAGGAGGAGCAATTAGAGGGGAGCACACTGATGTGGGACTTCTTTACATGTAAATTTACTTTCCAGTTGGTTTGGAGGTAGCCTGTCTCAACAGTTACATTCATTGAGAAGGGCCTCTATATAAATTATGGCACTTCTGTTTGGTAGGAAACTACATAACTATTAAAAAGAATGAGGCAATACTGTATATATATGGATAAGAAAGAGGTCCAGGATATGTTAAGTAAATCAGCAAAAAATAGACTAGCCTGTACAGTATGCTAATTTTTAATTTATAAAACAAAAAAAATATATGCATGAATTTGTTAGTAAATATAAGAATATCCTTGGAAAGATCCATGTGAAACTGGGAATGATAGATGCCCCTGCTGGAAGTGAGCTGTGTGCCCAGGGGATGAGGTCGAAGGAAAACAGACTTTCACTGGCGGTGCTGTTTGTCCTTTTGAGTGTTACACCATGTACATGAAGTTATTACCTGCTCAATCTTTCTGCTTGATGACAAAGACAGAATTCTCAGAATTCTCAATGGCAACAGTGGTGTTTGAAATAAGCTTACAAAATTGAGTGTTGGAAATCTTAGCAAAATGAGATATTTTATTTGGCAAACCAATGAAACAGGTTCATGCACTGGTCCTGAGTGGGGATAAGCAGATCATTGAAGGCATATATTGCTCAGCACATTTATGCAGACTTTTATGATTATTATTTAAATTTGTATGGTTTTTCTTTGAGGCAATTTTTTAAAAATGTAAGATCACTATCCAACCATATTTCTGAGTGGCTAAATTAATAAGTAGACTGGAAGGGCTCATATTGGAAATTGGAGATGTAAAATGTATGCAAAGTCCAAAATGTTTTTAGAAAGTATTTTTCTACTTTCCCTCCCCCAATTGACATACACAATTTGGAACATCAGATACTTGCTAATAGTACCTGAGAAACTTGGAACAGATGCTGTATATCTTGGCTCCACATGATGAACTCCCTTCTGTTTCACTTATAATTAACATTTTGTTTAATTTTTACATCTGCCCTTTCCAGTAACATAAATATATATACACTCCAATAAAGAATCATTTTCCCCTCATGTCCATATCAAGTGCTTGAATGAATTTTTGTTAAGAAAAAAAGGAAGAATTCATTTTTCGCTCATAAAGTGATCTTTCTCCACTGTATTGAACAATTTCCTGGAACATTTCTTCTTGCTTTTCTTATACTGTCTGTCTGAAGACAAAGACTGAATTCATGAAGGCAGAGAGATTTGAGATCAGCCCTCAAGATTGAATTTTAGAAACACTAGTAGAAAGATCAAACATTTTATGAAGCATGTTTTACATTCAGGATTATACGTAACAATGCATTTCATTGCATAAAAAGAAAGGTGTAAGCTTGCTCCAAACCCATCATTTTTCCTCCTCTCTAACCTTTTTATTTCTGAAGTTTTTTTTTCACCTTTTGAAAAAATTGAAACTATGCCAGTCATATCAAACTTTCTTAAATTTGGACAATTTTCTGAAGCTTTGGCTATATTTGCAAAAATGTATGTGCAACTTTCCTAAGAAATACTTTATTTGATTTGAGAGAGAGTATTAAAGGCAGAGTACTGAGAGGGACAGACTGACTACTAAAATCACCTTGGCAACTTCCTTAAAGAGATTCCTAAGTCACACCTTGAATTTCTGAAGCATAGCTTTAAGGATTTGGCCTGGAAATCTGCATTAAAAAATTTCCCAAGAGATTCAGATGCTTAGCCAGATTTAGAAACCTCTAAACTAGAAAATGGACATGATTATGAGCCGATTGGATTTCTGCCTTTAAAAAAATTTAGGCTGGGAGAGAGAAATATGCCTTCTTGTCTTTGAGGTTACAGCTGTGCTTCAGACCCCTTCTTCCTGTCCCTGCTTGGCGTCTCTCCACCTGTTGCTTCTTTTTCCTCTCAGTCTCTAGGTTCCAGTCTGCAAATACAACTTTCTACTTTTATTTGAATCTATCTCCCTACGTCTCAACAGCCTTGCCTTATTCTTCCTTTTATGCCCCATTTCTCCAAAAAGCCATGGCTTTGCTCTGCCTGGATTGGCTTAGCTCCAATTTCAGGGAAGAAGTGAAACTGTTGTTTCAAAAGTTGCCAAAGACACTTAAGTGTGAATTGCAGTGGTTCTTCTTCATACTTCATTGTGTCTTTTCTTCTGTGTAGTAAACTCCTGGAACTCTCCTCTCTGTGACTTCTGAGACATGAATCTCCCCTGGTCATTCTTCTCAGGCTACTTCCCAGCACCTCGTCATCCTCCACTGAGGATCTTTTGTTTGTTTTAATCAGCATAGTTCGTTTTCCCCAGTTTTGTTGAGAAGTAATCGACATATAACATTTTACTAGTTCAAGATGTATGACATAATGTTTTGATATATGTACGTATTGCCCAGTGACTACCATGATAAGGCTAGTTGACATGGTATCACCTCACATAGTTGCAATGTTTTTTTTTTTTTCTTATGATGATAGCTTTCGAATATGCAATACAGAATTGTTAACTATACTCACCATGCTATATGTTATATCCCCATAACATTTATCTTAATTGGAAGTTTTTACCTTTCGACCCTCTTCACCCATTTCCCCCACCTCTCTGCCCACCTCTGACAACCACTGATCTGCTCTCTGTATATATGAACTCAGTTTTTTAAATTCCACATATAAGTGAGATCGTATAATACTTCTCTTTCTCCATCTGACATATTTCACTTAACATAGTGCCTTCAAGATCCATCCATGTTGCTGCAAATGGCAAGATTTTCTTCTTTTTATAGTTGAATAATATTCCATTATTATGTAATCTATGTATATATGTATATGATATATATACACATCACACTTTATTCATCCCTCTATTATGGATACTTAGGTTGTTTCCGTATCTTGACTATTGTAAATAATGCTGAATTGAACAAGGGGGTGCAGATATTTTTTCAAGATAGTCATTTTATTTCCTTTGGATTTATACCCAGATGTAAAATCCCTGGATTGTATAGTAATTCTATTTTTAATTTTTTGAGGCACCTCCATACCGTTTTTCATAGTGGTTGCACCAATTTACATTCCCACCAACAGTGCACAATGATTCCCTTTTCTCCATATCTTCATCAACACTTAACCTCTTGTCTTTTTGATGGTAGCCATTCTGATAGGTGTGAAGTGACATCTCATTGTGAGTTTGACTTGCATTTCCCTGATTAGTGAGGTTTAGCACCTTTCATGTATCTGTTGGCCATCTGTATGTCCTCTAGGAAAAAAATGTCTAAGTCCTCTGACCATTTTTAAAAGTTTGTTTGTTTTTTTTTTTTTTTTTTTGCTATTGACTTATAAGTTCCTCTTACACTTTGGATATTAACCCCTTATATATGTGATTATATGTTATATGTTATGATACATGATTTGCAGATATCTTCTCCCATTCGGTAGGTTGCCTTTTCATTTGTTAATGATTTCCTTTGTTGTGCAGAAGCCTTTTAGTTTGGTGTAGTTAATTTTTTTCTTTTGTTGCCTTTGCATTTGGTATCAAATTAAAAAAAATCATTGCCAAGACTAGTGTCAAAGAGTTTAACCGCCATGTTTTCTTCTGGGAGTCTTATGGTTTCAGGTTTATGTACAAGTCTTTAATCCTTTTTGAGCTGATTTTTGTGTGTGGTGGAAGACAGTGGTCCAGTTTTATTCTTTTGCATGTGGTTGTCCAGTGTTCCCAGCAACATTTACTGAAGAGACTGTTGTATATTCATGGTTCCTTTGTTGTAAATTAATTGACCATATGTGTGTGTGTTTATTTCTGGGTTCTCTGTTCTGTTTTGTTGATCTACATGTCTGTTTTTATGACAATACAACACTGTTTTGATTACTATAACTTTGTAATGTAGTTTGAAACCACTAAATGGCACTGAATGATCTGTTCTTTCTCAGATTGTTTTAGTTTTGGGAGGTCTTTTATGATTCCATACAAACTTTGAAATTGTTTGTTCTGTTTCTGTGAAAAATGCCATTGGAATTCCAATAAGGATTGCATTGAATCTGTAAATGGCTTTGGTTAGTAAATAGCTAAAGAAGGGAATATTTGAGCTGACAAATACTTCAGTACTTCACACAGTCTTTTATTCTGGAACCAGTAGAGTTAATGCCATGCAAATTACTCTGAACTACTATATTTTATGATATATTCCAAGTAATTTAATTTTCAGTCATGTTTTGGGGCTGTTTTTCCTTTGAAATATGAAACACATCTTCTTATGAATCTGTGAAATATTCTGAGGAAAACAAATTAAAAAACAAAGTGATCATTAATGTCCTTTTCAAGTCAGAAGTTCTATAAATAAACAGTAATGTTAGGAAATACATATCTTAATGACCAAAATGTTTGAAATAGTAATAATAAAAATCTAAGCTATTCTGAATTCTGAATCCAGTAAGGTTCTAAGTTTTGTTGGTTTTACCTCAAAATTCTTCACATCTGTATACGCTTTTTGCCCCTCTCCCCATCCCAGCTTAGAACCCTTAGACCTCTGAATTATTCTTGATCAAGCTCTTGTGCTAGATAATGCTTTCTAGCTTGGAATCCCATTATAATTAAAAAGATTTATTTGTTTATAAATTACATATATGCACCATTGTATTAATATTAATGTTATAAAATTAAACAAAAAGAAATGAAAATGTAATATTAGATATAAATACAGAGAGTGATTAGGATGGCAGCGTAGGATGGCCCTGAGTTTACCTCTTTCCATGGGCACAAAATTTATAACTATTTACAGATCAACTCTCGATGAGAAAGACTGAAATCTAGCAGAAAAGATCTTATACAGCTAAAGATATTAAAAAGGAAGCACAATGAGACATGTAGGAGAACAGAGGACCTGGTATACTCAAGTCTTATACCCTTGGGGTAGGTGACCCACAAATAGAATAATTACAATTGCAGAAGTTCTCCTTAAGGAGCACAGGGGATCAAGTCTCACAATGAGATCCTCAGATGGGTCCTGTACCAGAAAGATGAGCCCCTAGAATATTTGGCTTTGAAAACCAGTGGGGCTTATTTTCAGGAGAACCAGAGGGCTGTCGAAATAAAATGCCACTATTAAATGAGGCACACAAAATCTCACATGTTCCAGAACCCAGAGAAGAAGCAGAAATTTGGAAAAAGACTGGGTCAGGTCCACTTGCTGATTTTGGAGAGCCTCCCAGAGAAGTAGGAATCAATTGGAGCTCATTCAGGGAACATAAAAACTAGCCACATCCATGTTTTGGAGGTCATTCTACCACAAGGACACTGGTGATGGCAAGCATCATTTTGGAATCCTCTGTCTTGCTTATTAGAACTAGGACTTGACCCTGTGGGCACCAGTGCGGGAGACCTCAAGAAAAGCAGCTAGTCAGGTGGAGAAACAGCCCCACCTACCAGCAGGTTCCTTAGGAACCCCTGAGCCCACAGCTGACTCGGGACCCAGCCCTGTCCATCAGAGGGCCCAGGATCCATTCCCATCCACAGCTGGGCTGACACACCAACTCCAGGACCACAGGACCCTGCAGCCAGAAACTCTGGGACCTGGATCAACCCACCAGTGAACTAGCATTAGCCCTGGGACCCAGCTCACACATTAGTGGGTAGGCACCAGCCTCAGATCCCTTGGGGCTGAGCCCCAACCACCATAGGCGTACAACAACCCCAAGAACACTGCAGCCCAAGCTGACTGCTCTGTCAGGACCCAGTCCACCCTAAGCAGGCCAGCACCAGCAATGAGGACAACTGAGCCCCACTCCAAAAAGTACCACACCAAGATACACTGTAATTAAAATGGCAAAAATTAAAAGTAAAGAGACAGTATTAAAAGCAGCAAGGGAAAAGCAAAAAGTTATGTGCAAGCAAACTTCTGTAAGTCTATCAGCTCACTTTTGAGCAGAAACACTGCAGGCCAGAAGGGAGTGGCATGATAAAATGCTGAGAGGGAAAAACATACAACAAGAATACTCTGTCCAAACACTTATCCAGATTTGATGGAGAGATCAAAAGTTTTACAGACAAGCAAAAGCAAAAAGAGTTCAGCACCACCAAAACAGTTTTACAAGAAATGTTAAAGGGAACTTCTTTAAGTAAAAAAGAAAAGGCTGCAGCTAGGAATATTAAAAGTACAAAAGGAAAAATCTCATTGTAAAGGTAAATATACAATAAAGGTAATAAATCAACCAGATATAAGCTAGTAGGAACGTTAAAAGACAAAAGTAGTAAAATCATCTATATCCACAATAAATAATTAACGGACTCACAGGAGAAAAAGATGTAAAATATGATGTCAAAAAGTAAATGTGGCAGGAGGGCAGGAAAAATGCATGGTTGTTAAAATGTGTTTGAAATTAAGAGGTCAGCATTTAAAAAATAATTATATATATAGTGTATATATACCCCCTATATATATGTGTGTATGTATATATTTCCTCCAAGAAGGAGAGAGAGAGGACACAAATACACAAAATAAATGAAAATGGAGAGATTAGAACCAACACCACAGAAATACAAAAAATCATAAGAGAATACTATGAACAACTATATGCCAATAAATTGGACAACTTAGAAGAAATGGACAAGTTTCTAGAAACTTACAGTCCACCAAAACTGAATCAAGAAGGAATAGATCACTTGAACAGACCAATCACTAGAAGTGAAATAGAATCAGCAAAACAAAACAAACCAAAACAAAACAAAAACTCCCTGCAAACAAAAGTCTAGGACCTGATGGCTTCACTGGGGAATTCTAGCAAATATACAGAGAAGAACTTCATACCAGTCCTTCTCAAACTCTTCCAAAGATTGAAGGGGAAGAAACACTCCCAAACTCATTCTGTAAAGCCACCATATTACCCTGATCCAAAGTCAGACAAAGACACTACCAAAAAAGAAAGCTATAGGCCAATATCATTGATGAACATAGATGCAAAAATCCTCAACAAAATATTAGCAAATAGAATCCAAAACACATAAAAAAAGATCGTACACCATAATTGAGTTGGATTCATCTCAGGAACACACAGATGGCTCAACACAAGCAAATCAATCAACAGTGATACACCGCATCAAAAAGAGAAAGGACAAAAATCATATGATCATTTCAATAGATGCAGAAAAAGCATTTGATAAAATTCAACACCCGTTATGATAAAAATTCTTACCAAAGTGGGTACGGAGGGAACATATCTCAACACAATAAAAACTATTTACGACAAGCTTTCAGCTAGCATAATACTCAATGGTGAAAAGCTGAAAACCTTCCCCCTAAAATCTGGAACAAGACAAGGATGCCCACTCTCACCACTCCTATTCAATATAGTATTGGAACTCCTAGCCATAGCAATTAGACAGGAAAAAGAAATAAAACGGATTCAAATTGGAAAAGAAGTAAAATTGCCATTATATGCAGATGTCATGATACTATATGCAGAAAATCCTAAAGGCTCCACACAAAAACTACTAGAACTAATAAAAGAATTTGGCAAGGTTACAGGATACAAGAATAACCTACAGAAATCAGTCGCATTTCTTAACATTAACAATGAAATACCAGAAAAAGAGAGTAAAGAAACAATCCCTTTTAAAATTGCATAAAAAAAAACCAACTTAGAAATAAATCTGACCAAGGAAGTGAAAGACTTATACATGGAGAACTACAAAACACTGATTAAGGTAATTAAAGATAACTTAAATAAATGGAAATATATCCCATATTCTTGGATTGGAAGAATTAATATTGTTAAAATGGCCATACCACCCAAAGCAATCTACAGATTTAATGCAAGTCCCTATCAAATTACCCAGGACATTTTTCACAGAACTAGAACAAATAATCCTAAAATTTATATGGAATCACAAAGACCCAGAATTGCCAAAGTGTTACTGAAGAAAAAGAAAGAGTCTGGAAGAATAACCTTCCCAGACTTTGGACAATACCTGCAGAGCTACAGTAATCAAAACAGCATGGTATTGTTACAAAAACAGACATATGAATCAATGGAACAGAATAGAGAGCCCAGAAATAAACCCACGAACTTTTGGTCAATTAATCTTTGATGAAAGAGGCAAGAATATACAATGGAATAAAGACAGTCTCTTTAGCAAGTGGTGATGGGAAACCTGGACAGCTGCGTGTAAATCAATGAAGTTAGAACACTCCCCTCACACCATACACAAAAATAAACTCAAAATGGCTTAAAGACTTAAACATAAGACAAGACACTATAAACCTCTTAGAAGAAAACAGGCAAAATATTATCCAACATAAATCTCAAAAATGTTCTCCTAATGCAGTCTACCCAAGCAATAGACATAAAAGCAAAAATAAACAAATGGGACCTAATTAAACTTACAAGCTTTTGCACAGCAAAGGAAACCATAAGCAAAACAAAAGGATAACCTACAGAATGGGAGGAAATATTTGCAAATGATGAGACTGATAAGGTCTTTATCACCAGAATATATAAAGAGCTCGTGCAACTTAATAAGTAAAAAACAAACTACCTGATCCAAAAATGAACAGAAGACATAAACAAGTAATTCTCCAGTGAAGACATATAAATGACCAATAGGCACATGAAAAAATGCTCAATATCACTAATTATCAGAGAAATGCAAATCAAAACTACCATGAGGTATCACCTCACACCAGTCAGAATGGCCATCATTCAAAAGTCCACAAATGATAAATGCTGGAGACACTGTAGAGAAAAGGGAACCCTCCTTCACTGTTGGTGGGAATGCAGTTTGGTGCAGCCATTATGGAAAACAGTATGGAGATTCCTCAAAAGACTAAAAATAGACTTACATATGACCCAGGAATCCTGCTCCTGGGCATATAACTAGAGGGAACCTTAATTCAAAAAGACACCTGCATCCCAGTGTTCACTGAAGCACTATTTACAATAGCCAAGACATGGAAACAACCTAAATGTCCATCAACAGATGACTGGATAAAGAAGCTGTGGTATATTTATACAATGGAATACTACTCAGCCATAAAAATGACAACATAATACCATTTGCATCAACATGGATGTCCCTGGAGAATGTCATTCTAAGTGAAGTAAGCCAAAGAAGAAAGAAAAATACCATAGGATATCACTTATATGCAGAATCTGGAAAACAAAAAAGACAAATGAATTAATTTACAAAACAGAAACAAACTTAGACTCACAGACATAGAAAACAAACTTATGGTTACTAAGGGGGGAAGGGGTGGGAAAGGGTAAATAGGGAGTTTGAGATTTGCAGATAATAACTTACATATATGTATATTTATATAAAATAGATAAACAACAAGTTTATAATGTATAGCACAGGGAACCATATTCAATATCTTCTAGTAACTTTTGGTGAAAAAGAATAGGAAAATGAACATATGTATGTTCCTATATGACTGAAGTATTGTGCTATACACCAGAAGTTGACCCAACATTATAAATTGACTATACTTCAATAAAAATATATTAAATAAAAAAGTAATAAAATAAAACAGTGATTGTATCAAATGACAGGAGGGACATTATATAATGATCGAGTGAACAATCAAAGAAGAAGATATAACAATTGTAAATATATATGCTCTCAACATAGGAGCACCTATTTGCCTAGAAAAGATTATCCAACATACAGAGAGAAATTGTCATTAATAAAATGATAGTACATTCTTAATACCCCACTTAGGACAATGGACAGATCACCCAGACAGAAAATCAATAAGGAAACACTGGCTTTAAATGACACTTGAGTCCAAATGTTATGTATATAACATTTCATCCCCAAGTGGCAGAATACACTTTCTTTTCAAAGTGCATATGGAACATTCTCACGTGCTTGTTCACAAAACAAGTCTCAAGACATTTAATAAAACTGAAGTCATATCAAGCATCTTTTTTGACCACAATGCTATGAGGGTAGAAATCAACTAAAAGAGTAAAACTGCAAAAAACACAAACACATAGAGGTTGAACAGTATGCTACTAAATTTAACCACTAAAGAAATCAAAGAAGAAAGAAAAAATACCTGAAGACAAATGAATATGAAAATACTATAATCCAAAACCTACAAGATGCTGCATAAGCAGTTCTAAGAAGGAATTTTACAGTGACACAGCTATCTTGGGCAACAAGAAAAATACAAATCAACAACCTAATCTTAAACCTAAAGGAACTAGGAAAAGAAGAGCAAACAAAACCCGAAGTTAGTAGAAGGAAACAAATCATAAATATCAGACCAGAAAGAAATGAAAAAGAGACTAAAAATAAATTAAAGAGATTGCTACCAACAATTGCTAAAAAGTGGACAATCTTGAAGAAACCACAAACTGCTAGAAATGTACAACTTCTCAAGAGTGAACCAGGAAGAAATAGACAATGTAAGCAGAGAAATTACTTCTAAAGAAATTGAATCAGTAATAAAGAAAATTCCCAACAAACAAAAGTTCAGGCTTTACAGATGAATTCTGCCAAACATTTAGAGAAGAGTGAATACTTAGCCATCTCAGAGGCTGGGATCATTTCCAGACTCATTCTCTGAGACCAGCATCACTCTGATACCAAAACCCAGAAAGATAATCACACACAAAAAACGAAAATTGCAGGCCAGTATCAGTGATAAAAATAGATGCAAAAATCCTCCACAGAATTTCAGCTCCTGAATTCAATAATACATTTAAAGGTTCACATACCATGATCAAGTGAGACTTATCCCATGGATAAAAGGATGGTTCAATATCCATAAATCAGTCCATGTGCTACACTACATTAACAAATTGAAGAACAAATATCATATGATCATCTTCATAGATGCATAAAAACCTTCTGAAAAGTTCCATTTCCATTCATGATAAAAACTCTCAGCAAAGGGGTATAGAAAATATATGCCTCAACGTAATAAAGGGCTGCATATGACAAGCCCACAAGTGACATCATACTCAGTGGTGAAAAGCTGAAAGCATTTCCTGTAAGCTGAAGAACAAGACAAGGATGTCCACTCTTGCCACTTGTATTTAACATAATTTTGGAAGTCCTAGACATAGCAATCTCACAAGGAAAAAGAAATGAAGGAATCCAAACTGGAGGTGAAGAAGTTAAAAGGTTACTGTTTGCAAATGATGATACTATACATAGAAAATCTTAAACATGCTACTAGAAACTACTAGAACTCATCAATGAATTTGGTAAAGTTGTAAAATACAAAATTAATATATGGAAATCTCTTTTTTCCAAAGAAGACACACAGATGGCCAACATGCTTATGAAAAATGTTCAACGTCATATCATCAGGGAAATGCAAATCACAACCACAATGAAATATCACCTCACACCTATCAAAATGATTACTATCAAAAATATATATTTCACACACACACACACACACACACACACACACACACACATATGTGAGTATTACTCAGCCATGAAAACAGAATGAAATCTTGCCATTTGCAACAACATGGATGGACCTAGAGAGTATTATCCTAAGTGAAGTAACCAGACAGAGGAAGACAAATATTGTATGGTTTCACTGATGTGTGGAATCTAAGAAACAAAACAAATGAACAAACATAATAAAACAGAGTTATGGAAATGGAGAACAAACAGATGGTTGCCAGAGGGGAGGGAGTCGGGAGGAGGAGAGAAATAGATGAGGGAATTTAAGAGGTACAGACTTCCAGTTGCAAAATTAATGTGTCATGGGTATGAAAGGTATAGTGTGGGGTAAATAGTCATTAAATATGTAATATCTTTGTATTGTGTCAGATCTTAACTGGATTATGGTGGTGATCATTTCAAAATTTACAGAAATATCAAATTACTGTGTTGTGTAACAGGAGCTAACATAGGTTTGTAGGTCAGTTATGATCCCCAAACAAAAAAGAGATCAATTTTGTGATTACCAGACATGGGGTGGTGGGGGAGAGGGAATTGGAAGAAGGCAGTCAAAAGGTACAAACTTTCAGTTATAAGGTATGAAAGTACTAGGGATGTGATGTACAACAGAATGTAATATAATTAACACTGCATATGTTATATATGAAAGTTGTTAAGAGAGTAAATTCTAAGAGTTCTCATCATAAGAAAAAGAAATTTCTTTAATCTTGTATCAATGAGATGATGGGTATTCCCTAAACATAGTGTGATAATCATGTCTTGATGTATGTAAGTGAGATCGCGCTGTGCACCTTAAACTTACACGGTGCTGCATGTCAATTAAGGCTCAATAATGCTGAAAGGAAAATAAATTTTAAAAAATACATTTTTTTCCAGAAAAGTAAAATATAAAAAAGCATTTCTTCTTGCCCCCCAGTGGGTGTCCTTGCACACTCCTTCAGTTGATATGCTCCATTCTTGTCCAGACTGTAGTGGTAACTTCTAAACTGGTCTCACGACTTCCAAACTTGTCCTTTTTTCTTTTTTTTTCACTCTGTTTCTGTCACATCTTAACCCATGTGTCAGTGACCCTTTAAAAGTGTAAATCTAATCATATCACTCACCTTTCAACTCTTCTTTGATTCTAAATTGACAAAAAGATAAAGTAGAAATTTCTTAGACGATCACATGAGGCTTTGCATTTTTCAGACTGATTTCCTCATAATGACCTATGTTCTAGCCATGGGAACTACTCAGTTTTCTGAGTAGTTTAGTAACAGAAATTTAGTAAAGTATTCTTCACACTTTAAATTTTTATTGCAAATAGTGTTTCTCTAACTGGAATTGTCTTCCTTTGTTGGCCATTTTTTACTCATATTTAACCTTTGAGGTAGTCCCCAAATTCTGTCCTCTATTACATAGCCCCTGATCATTTTTACCAGTTAACCATTTCCCCCCTTACTGATCATTTTGAAATGTATAGAAATATAAAATTTCAATATTTTGCATTTCATGGATTTATTGCAGGAGTCTACCTCTAAATTGAGCTGCTAGAAACTAGTGATCTGACATGTTGTTCTCAGTATCTATGGCAACCAAATTATCTGTGGTGGTTAGAACAATGCCTGGAACATAACAGTATAAGTTTGTGCAATAAATAAATGAATGGGCCCATACCAAAACCATTACAGAAAATGCTACATATTCTATCTGATGGCAAATACTACTTTACAAAAAATTTTACTGTAGTATAGAGAGATCGTTTACCCAAGATCAAATATTCAGCATCTTGGGATAAAATCCTGAATTTAATATTACATAAGAAATTTGGTGATGGAATTGGTAAAAAGACCTGGTGTTTGAAATGCTTACACCAGTGTCCCTCCTGTGTATCAACCCTGATTGCTACTTAAAGGAGGACTGAATTATGAAGTTTATTTACACTGAGTTTTGACATATACCATCTGTATGTAGCCAAATGATGTTTGCAGTTGATTTTCAGTAGTGTTCATCATATTCAAGAAAGAGGTTTACTTGTATTCCTGTTTCATTTAAACTTGTAAAAATAAGAATGCATGTTGAGTTTTTATTAAATTCTCATTTAATGTTTGTTAATATGATGGTTTTTTTTCCTTTACTATGATGTAGTGTTATATTGATTTATTTCCTGATATTGGACCATCCTTGAATTCCTGTACCATATTTTCCTTGGTCAAGGCATTATTTTTCTGATAGTAATGTTTTATATATCTGCAGACAGTTCACCTGGCTCTTTTGCAGTTATCTTCGTAAGAGTAATGGATTTCTGTTGTTTACATGAAAATATTAAGCAATGTAATTCTTCATTATGTTTTAGAAAACATTGGAAATAAGCACTGAATCAAACTTAATCCAAAAGTTGAATTTAGATATGAAAGTTCTAACAGTTCAAACAAGTCAGGAATATGATGGCTAACATTTATAAGTGCTAAATTGTGCTAGTTTCTTTTTTAACTGCTTTATATTTATTAACCCATTTAAATCCTGTGACATTCCTGTGAAACACAAATTATTATCCCCATTTTGGGACTGGGTAACTGAGACACATAGATGCAAAGTGCTGAGGGCCACATAGATGGGAAATGGTAGAGTAAGGATTTGAACTCAAGCGTTCTGGCTCTACATTCTTTAAAATTATGCAGTATTCCCCTAGCATGACACTGGGAGAAACACAAATTCCAAGAATTATTTGTTCAAAGACAAAATCTGACAATCATTGTTAATATGTGACTGACTAAACAATGTAGAATTTATAAGAGAAATACCATAGCTATATATCATCTATTAATATAACAATGTAGATTGGGGAATAACTGTATTTAACTATTTAAAAACCTAAATATTATCAAAGTAATACTCCTTTTTTTTTATCTTTCAGCAATCTTGATACAGAAGAACTATGTGGTAAGTTTCTTTAAGGCTTATCAAACCCGTCACTTTAGAATAAAAAAGAACACTGTCTTATATACTTCTGCATACCCTGAAATTTATGTCATAGACTAAGAGTTCTGGAATAAAGTAAAAGATATGAGATCTGGAGGAATTTATCTTTATCCATGGGTTTGCCCAAGCATATATTTCACTGAGGAAAGAGTTGGGCCTTACTAATTTATTCAAAAGAGGATAATTGTTACTGCAATTAGTGTATTCAGTTTCACAAGAACAAATCTCCACCAGCTTGAATATATTTTTAAATTGGTGCTTAATACAACTTCATTATTCCCTTCAAATACATTGTGCGGAGCCTTTTGTTATGGTTTTACAAAGATGACCCCTTGACATGTAAAAACAACTTTGTCCCATACCTTCTTAAACCATTCTGGAATGTCACTTGCAAAACAAGTGATTCGATAGGAAGAGATGTCTTAACAAATTCCTGATTTAATGGCCTCTTTATTTACTTGCTTCATTTTTTATGGGTGGAAACAAAAGTCATAGGCTAGAAATATAAAAAGGCAAATATTTTTGAGATTTATTCTTTGTTATGTAAAATTTGTTTTCTGTAATAATAGAATTAGATTAGGAAACTTCTCTATACTTACTAAGAAAGCTTTGACTAGAATTTCCCCCCATAGTTTTAGTTAGGGAACTAGATAGGGGGTTTTAATTCATTTGTCCAGTAATTACTCCCAGTGTGTGTTCTAATCCTCCCCCTTCTGTTTTAGGATATGCATTTTAACTTCTAGGGTGGTTTCATTTCTTATTATTTTGTGAATATAAAGTAAATATATTCTAATCAAAATGGATTCTAATCAAAATCAAAAGCTTCAGTTCTAACAAGTAAAATGTGTCTACTCACATCCAGTGCCAATCCCCCCTTGTGCCTGGTGAGACAGGGCAGTGTTTGATCGGCATAGAAAATGGATTTCATGTGCTGTTTCATAGATGTCAATTAAAAAGGTCCAGGTTCCTAAAACTTTCATTCTGTTGTTTTTACTTAGTTGACCAAATTATGGAATTATAGAATTCACAATCTATTAAAATAAAATATAGATATTTATTATTTTAGTTTTGAAAGTAATATTTAGCTATTTTTAAAAATTTAGCATCGCAGAATTATGTAAGTGTGTAAGAGTCAAAGTAAGTGTATAACTGATGTAAGTGTATAAGTGTCAAAGTCTCTGTCACGCACCTCTTTTTCCCGATAGTGATCTCCACTGCTAACCGCTTAGAGTGTATCGTTCCAGACATTTTTATGCATATATTGACATTGATATATGTGTGTATATATTTTTTCCAACAGTGAAATCTTACTATGTGATCAGTACAGGTGCACACTTTTCTACCTCATTTGATTAAAAAGGCTGCATAGCGCCCCATTTACCTTAACTTTTTCTACCCAGCCCTTTTAGTGGGTTTTCTGGTTGTTTCCAGCTGCCCACTGGGACAACAGCCCTGAAGTAAATGTCCGCGTGTATTCTCTTTCCACTCTTGTACAGGTAGTTGTGTATGTAGTTACTCAGTCAGAAGTTCTTCCAATGTGCATGCCCACCAGTAGTGTACAGACAAGTCAACATTCCCTTTCATAAATAGCTTTTAGGCCATAACTTACTCCTATCAGTCGATGCATACCTTGATTTTAATTAGGTAATTGTGTCTGAACTCTAGCATGAGTCTCTGATTTTCTGTTTGTGCCATCTTTTATCTGTGATCTAAAATCTACTGGGAGCAAAATTATTACTTTCCTGATCTTACCCAGCTTCTGACTGTCTTTAAACTCTTATTCGTATTTACTGAACTATTTTGCAAATCTTGAGCTTGGGAGCTGAGTATTTTGAGATATTTATAGATGGGTGATGAATAATTGCAAAGAACGTTCAAGTAGCTAGAGTGCTTGATCTGAAAGCATATCTATTAGAAAGCCTCATGAGCAAGGTTGAATACATTCGATGGTCTTAAGTTTTCATCTAGTTAGTTTTTGCCTAACAAGTATTAAATTATTTTAAAAGTTATATGAAGTCTATAAATAAGATCTGTAAAACTGAGGGTACAGGAAACTCCCATAAAAACTACAGAAGCCTCATATGGCATGTTCATTTAAGTAGCTATGCCCAAGGCCCCCTAGTCAGACTGTAGAGAAGCTTGCATTGCCAGAGCCTGGGCAGTGCTGAAGGTCCTGCCAGCTGTCTGGGTGCTAGAAAAACAAGTAGTCTCTACTTCAGGCTGTTAGAACTGTGGCTATTTGGCACATTTATAAAATCACCAAAACCAGTTGTAGAACAGTTTGAGTGACATTGATCTCTATTCTTTCAAAATAACTCAGTCTTAGATTTCCACCTCATGCCTTTGTTCAGAGTCATCTCTGACCCCTTTCTCTGTCTTTCTCTTTCTCTCTCTGCCATCTCAGTTATTTTCTCTCCTGCCTGGTGTTACTGCTTGGGAAATTACTGCAAGGTGCACACTGTGAGTCTTGTCTAAACTCATGAACATGACTTGTGAGATCAGTTCCCAGTGTGGCCTTTGTGGCAGCTGTAAGTTCTCTGGTTCTGACTTGGAATTCCTGGGTCACACCTGAAAACTCAACAATTTGGACGATTGAGATGCAGGATAGAAAAATCTCTGTAATTCGGTGATGTGACACCACTAATGAAGTACAGTAGGCGCGGGAGGAACTAACCTTTGGTTAGCATTTTAATAGAGACGATGTTGCATTAATATCCATGAGGAGATAATCTGCTTTCTGACAGGTAATTTATGAAATACATTTGTTTATAACTCTTGCTCTATTCTTTCATCATACTCATTGTCCAGATTTACTTTTCAAAAATTCTTCAGTTAAGGAGAATTTGTTTTTACACATTTCCATATGTGCTATAAATTCTGTTTTGCTCTTGCCCGTGGAACCCTACTGGTTTGCAAATTGGCCATTGTATACAGAGGGCACAGGGAGACCGAAGAAAGAGGCAGACCACTCCAAGTTGGTAGGTGCCAGGTTTAATAGACACAGGAAGTTACATACAAGGCTTGTCTTGGGCAGCTGCAAAAGAAATAGATCTCTGCACCCTCCCGCCAGAATCTTAAAAGTTTATAAAGAAGCCTTAACTAGATTTAGTCATGTACACCATCCAAACTGCTTTCTCAAGGATGTGTCCTTGAAAATGACTCCCACTGTGGGAGTGATGGGGAACACATGCATTCCAAGGACAGGAGAAGGAATGAGGATCTTCCAATTGCCCAGGTATTAGCTTACAGGTCAACCAGTAGTCACGTCCTCTACATGACCTTCTCCACACTGACGTACATCTTTCAATAAAAGTAAGTCTTTTCTCCTAGAAGTTCTCCTAGTTACAAAAGACAAGAGTTTGAAGGGTAAATATTTGTTCTGAATCTTTCTTTCCCTGATGCCAAACACATTTGCCCAGCTCACTTCGGTACCATTTTAAAAATAAGGAACATGAGTCATAATAACAGGAATAAAACATTAGTCAAAACTCAGCCGCTCCCAAAGCCATCACTGGCTTTCCTTCCCTGCTTGCCATATCTCGGTGTATGCAGATATACTGCTGAAACTTCAGGGTCCTCCCCACTTCCGCCTCAAGCTTTGGTATGACCTGTGGTCCTTGTTCTGTGACTCAATTGCTCCTGGAAGTTGATACTAGCTACTCTCGTCTCTCCTTTTGATGGTTACACCAACACTCCCCAAACCTTCCTCAGTGTATCCAGGTAACTATTTTAATAGGAAAAATTTGAGGTTGTCATTCTTCTTTTCAGAGTTGTTCCATGGCTTCCCATCGCCCATAGAGGTTCTCAAATTTAATCTGCCTCATAATCTCTAGTGAGCCTGTAAAACATGATGAAGCTTGGGCCTCAACACAAAGATTCCAATTTAATAGATGAGACCTTGTCAAAATACTCATTTCTGACAAGTACTCTAGAGCAGTGCTTCTCAAACTTAACACGTGCCTACAGCTCACCTGGGGGCTTGTTAAAATGCAGATTCTGCCTCAGGAGGATGAGGTCGGCTTGAGGTGCTGCATTCTAACAAGTTCACAGGTGTTGCTGATGCTGCTGGTCCACAGGCCACAGTTTGAGCAGTGAGGCTGCGGGGAATTCTCTAGAGGATCCGATGCCGATGGTCAAAAACACCGACCTAGACTGAAGGATAAAGTTTAGAGCACCTAGCAGGGAACATTTCCAGCACATTCAGCCTCCTGTCTCATCACTGGTGTGCAGCATTCTGCTTCTTTGCTGTCTCTTATCTTTATATATCTCCCAGGTCTATCCTTTATGTTCCAGCAATGCTAAACTACCCACACTCCTGCAGACGTGACTTCCATGCCTTTGTTTACCCTCCCTCTGATTGTCCAGCGGACTCCTGTTTACTGTTAATGCAGGCCTCATTGGTGTCTCCTCCATGAAGCGCTCTCTGACTCCCGCCGGGTGGGTGTGGGCAGTCTTTGCCCTGTACTGAGATTGCACCTTGTACCCGGCTCTCGAGCCATTGTCTTGGACAACGATCATGTGTATAGCAGTTGTTTTTTTTTCTTTCTTGAATGTTTATTTCCTCTACTTGATTGTAGGCTCCTTAAAATAGAGGCTCTGTCTTTTTATCTTTGTGTTCCAAGTTCCTAGTATAGCACTTTGCACATAGACGGCATTAAATGCGTGTGTTAAGTGGTGGGATGAGAAGATGAACCCTCAGCATGACCAAGTGGAGAGAGAATGATCTCGTTTTTGTCTCCATTAAATGTCTCTGACTTTTTCATCTAAATTCCCTCTTTTCAGTTCATTGGAGCCCTACACATGTCTGTCAGTGTGTGAATTATACAATACTTTGAATGATACTTCACTGCACCACCTCAAAATGACCCTTACAGTTAGATTCACAACTTCAGCTCCTGCCAGAGCTTGAATGTTGTAATTCTCTCTTCTCAGAGTTATTTCCTTTGTGATCTAGTATATTGCTTGGGGAGTGGTTGTTTTTTCCTGACTGCTTGGATGGATGGGAGGAAAGAAGGAAGGAAGGCTGGAAGGCAGGCAGGCAGGCTAGATCGGTGTCCCCTCCAAAGCCTCTGACCATTGTCTTCTCTTGTGCTTTATCAGCACGTGCCTGCGTGCATTTGATTTCAGAGTGGAAAGACAACTTACATCCTTTCCAGGGACCTTCACTGATTAAGCCAAATAGCTTCTATATGAGTTGAAGTATTTATTTGATCTATGTTTTTATTGAAGCGTAGTTGATTTACAATATTGTGTCAGTTTTAGGTGCTGATTAGCATGCTGATTCAGTATTTTTGCAGATTATATTACATTATAGGTCATTACAAGATAATGGGTATAATTCCCTGTGCTGTACTGTGTATCCTTGTTGCTTGTCTATTTTACATATAGGAGTTTGTATCTGATAATCCCATAACCCTAATTTGTCCCTCCCCCTTCTCTCTCCTCTTTGGTAACCACAAGTTTTTTCTATGTCTGTGAGTCTGTTTCTGTTTTACATATAGATTCATTTGTATTATTTTTTAGACTCTATATATAAGTGATACATAGTTTATTTCTTTCTCTGACTTATTTTACTAAGCACAATATTCTCTAGGTCTGCCCACATTGCTGCAAGTGGCAATATTTCACTCTTTTCTACAGCTGAGTAATGTACCACTGTGTGTGTGTATACCACATCTTCTTAAGCCAATTGTCTGTTGATAGGCACTTGAATTGCTTCCATGGCTTGACTGTTGGAAATAGTGCTGCCATGAACACTGAGGTCTGTGTATCTCTTTGAATTAGCTTTCTTGTTTTTTCTGAATGTATATCCGGGAGTAGAATTACTGGATCATACGATAGTTCTATTTTTAGTTTTTAAGGCATCTTCATACTGTTTTTCCTAACGGCTGCACCAATTTACATTCCTGCCTACAGTGTACATTGGTTCTCTTTTTCCATATCCTCTCCAACATTAGCTACTGGAGACTTACTGGTGATAGATATTCTGACAGGTAGGAGGTGATACCTCATTGTGGTTTTGATTTGCATTTCTCTAATATTAGTGATGTTGAACATCTTTTCATGTTATCTGTTATATCTTTGGAAAAATGTTTATTCAAGTCTTCTGCCCATTTTTTGATTGGATTTTTTTTTATACTGAGTTGTATTAGCTGTTTATCTATTAACCCTATGTCAGCTGCATCATTTATATATTTTCTCCCATTGTCTTGCTTTTGTTGATGATTTCCTTTGCTGTGTAAAATATTTTAACTTTAATTATGTTTCATTGTTTTATTTTCACTTTTATTTCTTTTGCCTCAGGAAACGGAACCAAGAAAATAGTGCTACAATTTATGGCAAAGACTGTTTTGCCTATGTTCTTTTCTAGGAGTTTTATGGTTTCATCTCTCACATTTAGGTCTTTAAACCATTTGAGTTTAGTTTTGTATATGGTGTGAAGAAATGTTCTAATTTCATTGTTTCACATGTCTGGTTTTACCAGTACCATTTGTTGAATATACTGTTTTCCCTCCATTGTATATTCTTGCCTCCTTTTTTATAGATTATTTAACCATAGTTGCATAAGTTTATTTCTGGGCTCTCTGCTCAGTTCCTTTGATGGACGTCTTTGTTTTTGTGCCAGCACCACACTGTTTTGGTTATTGATACTGTAGCTTTGTAGTATACTGTGAAGGCTGGAAGGTTTATATCATCAGATTTATTCTTTTTCTCAAGATCATCTGGGCAATTTGGGCTGCTTTGTGGTTCCATAAATATTAGGGTTATTTGTTCTAGTTCTATGAAAAATGCCCTGGGCATTTTGATAGGGAACGCATTAAATCCAGAGATTGTTTTAGGTAGTATGGTCATTTTAACAATATTAATTCTAATCCCAGAACGTCAGATACATTTCTATGTTTTTGAATTGTCTTCAGTCTCCTTCATGAATGTTTTATAGTCTTCAGCATATAAGTCTTTCACCTCCTTGATCAGGTTTATTCCCAGAGGTTTTTTTTTTTTTTTTTTTTGGATACAATTTAAAATGAGAATTTATTTACTTTCACTTTCCGATAGTTCACTGTTAGTGTATAGAAACACAGCAGATTTCTGTATGTTAACTTTGTATTCTGCCACCTTGCTGAGTTCATTGATTAGTTTGAATAGCTTTTTTGCGGAGACTTTAGGGTTCTGTATATCGGGTATCATGTCCTCTGCAGATAGTGACAGGTTTACCTCTTCCCTTTCAATCTGAATGTCTCTTATTTCTTTTTCCTGTCTGATTGCAGTAGCTAGGATTTCCAGTACTATGTTACAGAAGCAGTGAGAGTGGACATCCTTGCATTGTTCCTGAATTTAGTTAGAAAGGCTTTCATTTTTTACCATTGAGTATTACCCTGGCTGTGGGTTTGTGATAAATGACCTTTATTATGCTGAGATACGTTCCCTCTGTACCGGCTTTGATCATAGTTTTTGTCATGAATGGATTTTGAATTTTACCAAATTCTTTTTCTGTGTCGCTTGAGATGATCATGTGGTTTTTGTTTTTTCTTTTGTGAATGTGGTGTACCACATTGATTGATTTGCAGATGTTGAACCATCCCTGTGACACTAGAATGAATCCAACTTGATCATGGTGTTTGATCCTTTTCCTATATTGTTGGATTTGGTTTGCTAATATTTTGTTGATGATATTTGCATCTACATTTATCAAAGATATTAGCCTGTTATTTTTTTTTTTTTTGGTGACTCTTTATCTGGTTTTGCTATCGGGTTAATTGTGGCCTTATAAAATGAACTTGGGAATATTCATTCCTCTTCAGTTGTTTGGAACAGTTTGAGAAGTATAGGTGTAAGTTCTCCTTTATGCATTTGGTAGAATTCCCCCAGTGATGCTATCCAATCTTAGACTTTTGTTTGCTGGGAGTTTCGTTTGTTTTTTAATTACAGATTCTGTTGCACTTCTAGTGATTGGTCTGTTCAACAGTCTGTATCTTCTTGACTTGGCCTTTGCAGGCAGCATGTTTCTAGAAATTTGTTCATTTCTTCTAGGTTGTTCAATCTTTTTCCTATGTATAATTGTTCATAATATTCTCTTGTGATTTTTTTGCATCTCTAGGGTATTGGTTGTTACTTTTTCTCTTTTATTTATTGTTTTGTTTATTTGGATCCTTTCTCTTTTCTTCTTGGTGGGGCTGGCTAAAGATTTATCATTTTCATTTATCTTTTCAAGCATCAGCTCTTGGTTTCATTGATTTTTCTATTTTTTTTTTTTAATCTCTATCTTGTTTATTTCCTCTGCGATCTTTACCATTTCCTTCCTTCTGCTTATTTTAGGCTTTGTTTGTTCTTCTTTTTCTAATTCTTTTAGGTAGTAAGTTAGATTGTTTATTTGAGATTTTTCTTGTTTCTTGGGAAAGACCTATATTGCTATGAGCTTCCCTCTTAGAACTGTCTTTGTTGCATCCCTTAGATTTTGGAAATGTGTGTTTTCATTTTCATTTGCTTTGAGATATTTTCTGATTTCCTCTTTGATTTAATAGTTGACCCATTGGTTTTTTAGTGGCATATTGTTTAGTATCCACATGTTTGTTCTTTTCCTGTTTTTCTTTCTGTAGTTGGATTTCTAGTTTCATACTGTTGTGGTTGGAAAAGATGCTTGATATAACTTGTTTTCCTCTTAGATTTGTTGAGGTTTGTTTTGTGACCTACTATGTGATCTGTCCTAGAGAATGTACCATGCACACTTGAAAAGAATATATATTCTGCTTTTTTGGATGTAGTGTCCTGTCGATATCAATTAAGTTCAGTTGGTCTATTGTGTCATTTAGGACCTCTGCTGCCTTATTGATTTTCTGTCTGGATGATTGGTCAATTGATGTCAGTGGGATGTTGAATTCTCCACGTAATATTGTATTATTGTCAATTTCTTCCTTTGTTAGGATTTGCTTTATGTATTTAGGTGCTCTTGCATTGGGTGTATATATGCTAATGAGTGTCATATCCTCCTCTTGTGTTGATCCCTTTATATATACAGTGCCCTTCTTTGTCTTTTGTAATAGTCTTTGTTTTAAAGTTTGTTTTGTCTGATATGAGTATTGCTGCCCCTGCTTTCTTGTTATTTTCACACCTTTTTTCTATCCTCTCACTTTGAGTCTGTTTGTATTTTGCCCTGAAGTGAGTCTCTTGTAGGCAGTATATTGAAGAGTCTGGTTTTTATTCAGTTAACCACTCTGTGTCTTTTGACTGGATCATTTAGTCTATTGATATTTAAGGTAATTCATGATAGGTATGTACTTATTGCCATTTTATTCTTTTTCTTCTGGTTGTTTTTGTAGTTCTTCTTTGTTAATTTCTTTTTGAGTTTTCCATTGTGGTTTAATGATTTTCTTTTGTAGTATGCTTGAGTTCCTTTCTTTTTCTTTTTTTCTTTTGTGTTTGTGTGTGTGTATACCTGTTGTGGGTTATCATGTGTCCATATATGTTGACCTATAATTAACCTAGTTGCTTTAAAGTGATAATCAGTTAAGTTCAAACACATTCTAAAATATCTACATTTTTACTCCCTTCCCCACATTTTGTATTTTTGATGTCATATTTTGTCTTTATGCATATCCCTTTAGTGTTTATTGTAGTTATAATTGCTTTTACAATTTTTTTTTAATCTTGTACTGGCTTATTTAAGTGATCTTCAGTCCTTACTACGTATTTGCCTTTCCTATTGGGATTTTTCTTTCCTATAGATTCTTTCTTTTCCATTTAGAGAAGCCTCTTCAACATTTCTTTTATAGTAGATTCAGAATTGCTGAATTTCTTTCAAGTTTTTGCTTGTCTGAGAAATTCTTCCTCTCTCCTTCTAAATGGTAATCTTGCTGGGTAGAGTATCCTAGGTTGCAGGTTTTTCCCTTTCAAGACTTTGAAAGTATTTTGCCACTTCCTTCTGGCCTGCAAATTTTCTACAAAGAAATCAGCTATAAGCCTTATGGGGGTTCCCTTGTAATTGACTCTTTGCTTTTCTCTAGCTACCTTTAGAATTCTCTCTTTAACTTTTGCCATTTTAATTATGATGTGTCTTGTTGTGGCCTTGGTGTGGTCTTTGTGTTCATCTTATTTGGGATCTTCTGTGTTTCCTGTACCTGGATATCTGTTTCTTTCTTTAGTTTTGGGAAGTTTTCAGCCATGATTTCTTCAAATACATTTTTGATCCCCTTTTCTCTCTCTTCTTCTGGAACCCCTATTATGCATATGTTGGAGCATTTTATATTATCCTATAGGTCTCATATATTGCTTTCATTTTTTTTCCTTTTGTCATATCATTTATATTCTGTCTGCTCTTCTTGTTGGGTGATTTCCATTATTCTATCTTACAGACATTTACAAGTATTTCTTTGTCATTTAGTCAACTATTCATTACTTCTAGAATGTTTTTAATCTCAGAAATTGAATTGTGTATTTTTGGTTGTGTTGTCTTTATAGTTTCTGGTTCTAGTTTAAAATGATCTGTGTTTACTCTTAATACTCTTTCTTTATTCAGTTAGCTTTTTTATTACCAACTTTTTGAACTCAGTGTCTGGTAGACTGATTATCTCTGTTTTATTATTTATTATTTAAGGACTTTCTCTTTCTCTTTTAATTGGGAGTAGTTCCTCTACCTTTTCATTTTATTTAACTTTCTCTGCCTCTATGAATTTAGGAGAAACAGTTATGTATTGTGGTCTTGAAGGGGCATTTTTAGTGGCAACATGCCTGTGTAGACTGTTTGTGTCCAGTGTCTTTGGTGCAAGGGCTGATTTTGATTTGGATGCCAGCCATGTCTTTCCTCAGGGTGTGCTGGCAGCTACCACCTTGATAGTGGGTGTTGTTGGTGTTGGAGTATCTAAAGCCTGTGCAGGGTGTAGGGTAGGACTTCCTCTCGACTCTGTGCCTGTCTCTACCCTGTCAGGAGTAGGGTTTACACTGAAGTTGCTGGAGCAGAAGCCCTGAGGGCCAGGCTCCAGCTGGCTCTTTTCCCTTTAAGTGTGTGCTTTTCCTTCTCCCTGCACTGAGGCCTTTGCTTGAAAGAAGGAGAGTGCTAAAGTAAGTGGGGCTCATGTGCTTACAGTGGTCTGATGTGTGCCTGTGTGGGAATCTGCAGCTCCCCTCATAAGCAGGCTAAGTCTTTTTCCTCATTGTGGTTGTCCCAGTGCAAGGTTGTGGTGAAGAGTGGGTGGGACAGGAGCATTCATTAGGCTGGGACTGGGGATAGGGACATTGTGGTTGGAGGAACTGAAGCAGCTGTGTTACTGTTAAAGGTCTGGGCTGCTTTGGGGGCTCTGTCCCATCTAGAGTACATCTCAGGCCTCTGGGCCACCTCTGTGCTGCTAGATTGAGACTTTTCTCAGGATCCAGCTGCCCTAGATCCTGTGCCAAGCTGTAGTATGCAGTGAGTTGTCTGGAGTATTCACCTAGCTTGGATGGGGGAGTGTGGCAAGGGAGCAGCCACTAGGGCAAACCTCTCTCCTCCTTGTTTGTTGGCAGCCAGTGCCTGCACACTCTTTGTGAGTGGAGTGTAGGCTTCGCCAGCCTTTCTCTCTCTCCCAGTGATTCTCCCAGTAGCTAAAGGGGCTTATCTCGTCCACATAGGACCTCAGGATGGGAGGCCCAGTCTGTGATTTGCCCCCTCACTCCCTAGGACAGAAATCTGCCTGTGCGGTCTTTCTTTTCCTCTCCCAGGAGCACAGGTCCCAAGCTGATCCTTTTTTCCCCATCCTACCCAGCTATATGGGAATCTTTCTTAAATCCTTGGTTGTATAGGAGTTGTTCTGCCAGTTTCCAATCAGGTTTTCCATGATAATTATTCCACATGTAGATGCTGTTTTTGATGTGCTCGTGGGTGGAGGTGAGCTCCGTGTCCTCTTGCTCCAGCATCTTAATCTCCCTCCCCAAAATATTTGTTTTAAAAGATGGCTTTCCTTCTTTTTTTTAATAACCATGCCTTTTCAGCACCAAATTTTTTTGTTTTCACTTTAGCCTGTTTGTATTTAAAATCTGCATTACAATCTTCCTTGAGTCTTTGTACATATTAAAATAAAAATGTGCTAACAACTTCACCTTTTGCATTTTTTATTTACACTTTTACTTGTTTCAACTTACTATAGACTTTAGTCTGATCATTTTAGGTTTTGAATTTAACAATATTTTATAGGCACATTAACTGCTTCCTGGTTTATAAGGAGTTTTGTCCACAGGGACTTCATTTACTGCAAATAATTGCACAAATAAGGTCAGACATCTTTATCAACACTGTCAGGAAGTCAACACTAGTCAAGAATTCAAATGTTATTTTGGAGCAGGTATCTGCTTTCTTGTATTCCAACTAATCCCTTCCTGAAAGAAACTATATGAAATATGTACCACAATGTTTTAGAAGAAATGCATAATCAAGAATGCATTTGCTTTTTGTCAAAAACCTGTCATTTGTTTTTAATCCATGTATACACAGACTATATTTTGACAACCATAATCTAGAATTGATTTATTGTGTTTTCTTTTTTCTCAGGAGAAGCCTGAACATTTACTAATAAGTCAGTCAGTGACACTTCCCATTAGTTATCAGTATCAATGTCAACGAATAAGTCTACTTGGGGAGCATTAAATAAGTTAATCAAGGAAATTCCCTCAAACATGCTGAATTTATTCTAGTGGTCATGAGTGGCTTCTATGTGATTATATTTATAATTCAAGTTTAATTCCATAGATACTTACGGTACACTAAAGAGAGGCAATAATAAACTACAGTTCACTCAAGGAATGGAAGATTATTGATGTTCTAGTAACTGGAAGCTCTATGTCTTTTCAATATACAAATTTCTCTGAATTTACATGAGGCTAGATCTCTGGCATTTCAGAAAAATATAGATTTATATAAGCAAATATAAGGTAGTGCATTTCTCTCTATTATATTTCAACTTACTAGTTTGGGATCAATACATATTCCATACCTTTCATTTTAATTGCAACATCCAATGTAGTATTTATTCTCAACCAACTGAAAAATGTGTTAAACATGCCTTTTCCTCTGCCCAGATTGTTGGAAAAAGTTAAATAATGACAAAAGTAGTTACATGGAAGACACCACAGAAGACCATACTTGTGTTCTGTTTTATTCTTAACCTTGAAGAAAGCTTACCTTTCTCAAATGTCTCCCAGAAGAAACAATAACATTTAGCTTAATTTTTTTGGAATTACTGTCCTAGTGAAATTTATAATGATATGCTGTTGAGAAGTTTTTATTGAAGCAGTCTTGTCTGTAGATCCAGATTCATTTTTTCCCTTCCAGGTTTGGCTTTTTTAATGAAATTATATTGACACTTGGTTACTCTCATTTGAAATTTTTTCAGTTTTATCTGTTTGTTTTACTCCTTTAGTGAGTAAATCATTGGTTTTTGCTTTATCATTACCTAAATGAAAACATGTATTTATTTCAATATTTTCACTTTTCAGAATATTTTTCTCAGCATTTGGGCGAGTATGAGAATGTACTAGCAGCACTGGAGGACTTAAATCTTTCCATCCTGAAGGCAATGGGAAAAACAAAGAAAGTAAGGACACTTTGTTGTTTTCTATAAAATCACTTTGAAAAATATTTTTCTTGAAAATCATACTTATTTCCTAATGTATCAGGAACTATAGATTTATTTTTATCACTGATAATTTTTCTTGACATAAATGAGCTATTTTACTTATTTGCAATACAATTAAAAAAAGCTTACCAGATGCCAGGTACTGTGCTTCATGCTAAGGATACAGACATAAAGAGCTGTTCAAATGGCTCTTATTCTGGTGGGGAGACAAACGTGTAAATAAGTGATTAAATATAGTACGATGGAGAGAAGCATAACATAGAACACCTAATTCATGCTAGAGGAGATGACACTTGAGCAATTTGAATTAAAGGAAGTAGTTATAGCTGGGCAAAGAAGAACCAGACACAAGGACAATCACATGCAAAGGCCCTGTGTCAGGAGGGACAACAGGCATTCAAGGAAATAAAGATGGCAAATAAGGCTAAAATACAGAAAACCCAAGAGTGACGTGACATGAAATAAAACTGATGTGATAGGGAGAGGCTGCATCTTCCATGATGTTTTAGTAAACATAAAGATTTAGACCTGTATCCTAAATGCAAATAAATCAGCCATTTTAAGCAGAGATGTGAAAACTCATGCAGTCTTTTGAAAAGACTGTGAGAATTAGTTTGGGCTTAGGGTGGAGAACATGGAAGCGCAGAATCAGGACGATGAGTGAGGAGGCTAGTTCACTAATCCAGTTGAGAGATGTTGGTAGTTTGGAAGTATTCGCAGAACATCTGGAGAAAAGGAAATGAATTGCTCATACCTGTGCGATCTCATCAGTGGAACTTGGAGAAAGGTTGAATATGGGGATCGGGAGGAGGAATTGTCAAGGATAAATCCTGGTTTTCAGCTTGCGTATCTGGGTCGTGACACTATCAAGACAGAGAATGCTCCAAAGAGGACCACGTTTAAGGAGATAAGATCAGAAGTTTTTTTTAGGTACATTGGATCTAGGCTACCTTTGAAACAACCAAGGAAAGTCAAATAAACCACTGGATACATAGATCTAGATCTGAGAGGTGGAGTCTAGACTGGAGATATCAAATTTGTGAATTGTTAGTGCTTAGGCAAAGAGCTCGAGTGATGTGTCATCTGGAGAGAGCATATAAAGTAAAAAGAGAAGGGAATGTAGCACTGAGCTTTAAGGAGCTTCAGTTTTTGATGGTGAGTAGAGGAGAATGAGCTCACAAGACAGTCATAGGACTGGAAAGAAAGACAGGAGGAAAGCTGGCCGAGTGTAGTGTCCAGAAGCTGAAGAAGAGAGTATGTCGTGAAGTAGGAAGTGGGCAGTCGTGTTGACTTCTATGAAGAGGCCAGGAGAGATGAGAATGAAAATTTCCATTGTCAGTAAGTCAAAAAAGATATTTTAGCATGTAAGGTGCATAACAAGAAACGAAAAAAATTAAAGCATATATGGAATTTCTGGATAAAGAGAGTAGATTAATAATATGAATCTATGGTAAGGAATTCTGCCTCTTGAAGCTCCATGAAAAAGTCCAAAATTAGATTTTTTTTTAAATGGGGAAATTCATAGCAAAAAAATTTGGAAACTGAAAAGCAAATGGACAAGCAGTAGTTGACAGAAGACCTAAGACATGGAGAAACCACCAGTTTGATTTGTAGAAAGTGTCAGGAATTGGTGGCATTAGTTGCCACTGGAAAAGGAGGGGAATGGCAGGGCTAGGACAAGGTAACCAGTTGGAAGTCTGGGTAGGAAGCAGTTAGAGCCCCGGATCCCCTTATCTTCTCTACCCAGCTAAGCAGCTGAGTGTTCATCAATCCAGGTGGAAAACACACTCTTGCTCTCTGGAAAAGTAAGGGAGAGTCCTGGCGTGGCATCAGTCATAGCCGAGAGACTAAATGAAATTTATATACTACGTGAAAACACATCCAGCTCTCTTCCCTAACTTAAGTCCGAGTGTTGGCAACTAGGCATATATCCTGCAGGCAGACAGGGAGAGGTTGTCTCTGAGAACTCTAACCAGTAAAGGAGAAAAGACCTACAAATTCTCCAGTGATCAGCTTGGCCTGAATTCTCCTCCTGATTGCATAATCAGCTTGTTTGTAGCCCACCCTTAAGTATGCAGTCAGCCAAGTGCCACCAAACTCCCTACAGGAAGAAAAAGAAAGCAAAACAAACTGAAAAAGAAGAAATACGGAGGAAAGGACTAATACAGCAGACTAAGCAGAAAGATGAACATTTTAAACTAAGGTCCTAATCTCTTCCAAGAGATAAGAGAAGATATTGCATTCATCAGGCAAGGACAGAATGACAAACAGTGGACAACCGGAAAATAAGAAAGTGCTTTTGGAAATTTAAACAAGAGAGCAGAAATAAAGACTTGATAGAATTTTGGAAAATGAAGTTTGAAAAGTCTCCCCAAAAGTAAAGCAAAATAACATATGAAAAATGGTACATCAGGTCCAGATGTCCTATATCCAAATAATAAATTACAGAAAGAGAAAACAGGAAAATGAAATCTGAATACGTTTTCTCTTGACCTCTTCAGGAACGTTTGAAAACTGCATATAATTTTATCACTTGGCAACTTCTCTCCAGAAACAGTAATTTTTAAAATCTCTCCTTGATATGGCTGGCTTCTTCTCTTCTTTGTTTTAGGTCTTACCTTAAATACCATGTCCTCAGAAAGGTCTTCCCTGACCACCTTATCTAAAAGAGGTTGTCTTTATTAGAGTAATTCATTTGTTCCTTGCTGTCAATTACCAGGATAATTAACCATGTATTTTTTTTTAAATTGCTTGTTGTCTGTAAGAAGGGAGAATGGCAGTGTCTTTTTTGAACACCCAGAGCCTAGCTGTTAAAATGGCCTTGACAGTTAAAAGAAACTCAATAAAAATTTACTGATCAATTAAATGAATTGACAAGATAGATATTTATACAGCTCCAAAGGCTAAATATTTTTGCTCCTTAAAGAAAAATTGCTCTTAAGATCATTTAAGAAGTTTTCAGAATCCCTTTAATAAGAAAGCAAAGCAGTATTCTTCCTTATTTTCTCACAATTTGCACTAAAATCATGTCCTTTTTCCTAGTCTTAATGCAAGGCTTTGTGGGATGTAAATCAAGGTCAACCTGTTATTTTGGTCTCTTAGGTCAAAGGCTTTCCCAGCACTGACTCTTCAACATGCATTGAACCATATAGTCATACTGCTTAACCAAGGATAAGATTTTTGATTTAAAAAAAAAGAAGAAATGGTCAAAAATAAAATTAGATTATTTGCACGATAGCTCAAAATGAGTGAGATGCAGGAGTTCTGACGTTTCTCCAAGCCACAGTCAAGCTGACGTCCTCTCCAGACTGTCCAGCACAATGAGACTTTCTGGCTGAGAAATTCAGTATTTCCTTCTGAGAGTCTCTCTGTATTTTTCCCAGATAAAAATCCTGCCACAGTAGGAAGCCTGACTGTTCTGGGCTTTTATGAAAAATGCAGTGCAAGCCACTGTGGTCTGTCTCTACTGGCAATGCATTTGTCTGCTGTCAGAGGAGGGAGAAAGTGGATTTCAGCTGCTTAACTTAAACTCCAGGATGGATACAGTCTGCGCAGATAGAAACTCAGGACAGTTACAGTCTGTCATCTCTTTGTTCCCTTCCTCCTCCTCCTCCTCCTCCTCCCTTACCCCCAGCCCTTTGATAGAGACTCAAGAGTTACCTGGATTATTTTATTTGGCTTATTTTTCTGGAACAAGTGCCATAGGTCAGATTTCAGAAGGTCATTTGAAAGCCTGAAGGTCTGAAGGTAACTAAAACCTGAACTTCCTGACTTTGGAACTACACCCGCCAAAATGGGTTTCTCAATTTGTATTTCTTCTGTCTACAGTAGGGTAATAAGTAAATTATGTCACCAGTATGCCATGTGCTTATAATCTCAAAAGCACATGCAGAATTCCGGTGCGTAAGCTAAAATTCATCCCGGGCCATGTTATATGAGCATAAATGGGACTCCCATAAAGCTTACTGTCAGCGCTTCCAAGGAGACCATCATAAGCTAAAGTGAAGAATAGTGTCCTTAAAGTAATTATTCACAGTGTGGCGGTCGTGTTGCTGAGTGGAGCCGGGAAATGTCCAAATTAAAACCTGTATATACATTTCTCGTTTTCTTCTAAAAGTTATTTTTCAAATAAGCACACCCTACAATACATCACCAATAATCAAAAAAAAAAAAAAAAAGTTGAATCCTCGTACTGCTGTGCATCTGTCCCTCCCTTGCCTCTTAAGTCTGTCTTTGGGATCTGTGTTGCTCCCCTGGCATTTGTACACACCATTTCTACCTTTCCACCTCTCCCCTGTCCCTGTTTCCTTATATTTAGCACCTAGGCCTCCCAAGCGCCCATAATCCTTCCACAAGTTAAAAATTATAATCATTTTGTTTACAAGAAGTCTTATTAAAAAGAAAAGTAGAAATAGCAGTAAGTCTCAGAGTTCCTATCTGGGGAAATCATGATTAACTACTATTTTTACACTGGTTTTATCATTAGAAATTTCCCCTGTTTTCCCCAGGCAAAATATAGGCGCTGAAATACTACCATGTGTGAAATAGGAGCACCTTCCTAGGCTCACAGGAGAAGCCCCTTTCAGGCTTGTAGAAGGCAGGCACTTCATTCTTCATTATAGTCTCATTATAATCCTTTTAAGCATTCATTAAAAATAAAATGAAAAGTATATTCTTGGACTCTAGAGCAACCATAGGGAAACATTTTCCAAAAAGCTTATTTGACATCCTGATTGTTCCTTGAAATGATCTTTTATGTGGATGTGTTTAGGGAAGAGGAGACAGAGAAGCACATGGAAAACGGGAGAGAAGGCTGCAAATTTGGCCCAATAGCAGAGAAGCCCTGTGTCAGACCCAAGTCTTAGACTCCTCCTTGCACAAACGTGGCTAGACTTCTGCCCAGCGCTGGCAGAGGGGAACCCAGGTCCTTGGAAAGGCTGCTTCATTAAGTTTTGAGAAGTCTGAAATACTCGCTCACGTACAGAGTGAGAATTGTGGGCGGAGGATTGCTGTCTGGGGAGGGAGGGCGCGGAGCTGGTATCACAGACCTGACCCCGTTCACGTGAATATGACTTTCAGGGTCATTTTAAAGTGAGATTACTGTTAGGGTGCAGCCCGTGAGGTGGGTGATTAGTTTAGGCAAAGAACATTGACAAAGTGGTAGCGAGGAGGCTGAGACGGAAGCTCACAGCGAAGCCTGGGCAGCTCAGGACCTGGGTCAGCGCCCGCCTGGCAACCGCATCATTAGCTCCGTTGTAGCTGCAGCCGCAGCCCTGCCTTATTACCTGACCGCCGACCCGGCTTCCCTGAGACAAGTTGCCAGACAAAGCCCAGTGTCTCTTCCCTACTAGTATAAGGCTGGAGTAGCTACGAGCAAAAAGGGGATATGAATTAACAATAAGGGCCAACTAACATTTATACAGAGCCTTAGAGTATTCAGCATCCTTTAATATGCATTATTTCATTTATTCTTCGTAACATCCTAATGAGGAAAGTTAAGTAAAAGAGGATAGACTTATTTCAAAAATGTGGAAACTGAGTCACAAAGTGCTTAGTTGATTTATTAATATCATAAATTGAGTGAGATTTAAGCCAAGTGATTTTCATTTGAAATTTTTTTGAGGTTTCTGTGGTTCTATATTGAACATATTAAAAATAGGTAATTCTGAGTTGTATCGTGGTACAAAAGATTTTTGGTGTTGGATAAATTTGTTCTTTGGAACAAACCCTTCAACATTCCACTGTGGCTCAGCAAAGGCTGGAGACTTCAGCTCCCCTGGTAAAGTTATTTTCAGTTTGACTAGTGAGCAAATAGGTGCCCAGAGCTTAGCATAATATGTGAAGAACATCGGTAAGAAATTATAGACAGAAGCAGATGATGATTAAATACTGAAATAATTAAATGCTGAAGTCAAAAGATGAATGGTGCATATGCAACATTCTAGACAAAAACAAAATTCATATATTTTAAAACACACAGTCTATTCTCATCAGAGAAATAGGTGGAACTTTAATTAGAAAACAAGGGAAGTTACATGCCATATTTAGCTTTTTACTTGGAGAAAGAAGTATATACAGAAGAAAAGCTAATATACACAAGAGTAAAAATATTGGTGGCCCTCTGAGCTCTGCGTAGTAGATTTATAAAGGATCCAAAAGCATCCAAATAGAAATTCAACTGATTTCTTTTTTCCAAATTGCTAACTATTCCAACACTTTTCATTCTTTATGTACTCACTTAAAATACCACGTTTACCATTTGCTACATATTTATGCTCATGTTTGTGTCCCAGCTGACTTGTTCCACTGATAAAACTTTATCTTCTAATATTATTAACACATTGTCTTAATTCTTGCTCAAATATTTGAGTATATTTGAAAACGTGAAAATGCAAGGCTACCCTGGTTGTTCTTCCTTACCAAAGAGTTGCTTTTTTCTGTTTTGCCATTTTTATAGGTTTTATAGCTGTTTTTTTCCAATTCCTGTGGTTTTGCATTAAGTTTGTAATGTATTTTGTAATGTAAATTTGTAATGTAAAATTATAAAAAATTTTAAGAGATTGTTATCTTGGAAATATTATGCCTTCCCCTCAGGTGCATACATATTTCTTCACTTATCCAAACTTCCTTTTATGTCTCATTAAAATTTTTAGTAACTTCATATAGTTTCGAAACATGTCTTATTCAACATATAGATATTTTATGTTTTGTTGCTTTTATAAATGGTTTGTCTCTCCCTGCTTCTACCTTCATATTGGTGTTACATTGGAAAATGATTGATTTTTTTGTATATAAATTTGATAACTAGGTTAGCGACCATCTTGAGTAGCTGTTCCAACTGTGACAGTCTGTTTGTCTTCCTTAACTGATATTATAGGTTTGAACATTGAGAGCCATTGCCACTTAGTGGAGGAACCAACCTAGCTCATCTGTCTTCCAGAAAATCTAACCAATCTCTGTGTTGTCTTGAGCTTTCTTGGCTCACTGTCTTCCATTTTTCTACTCTGAACTTTGAGGCTCCACTTTATGCCTATTTTTGTTATGCAAAGTTTCAAAATCTTCAGTGCCACAAGACCGTAATGAATTGTAACCTCTACATTTTGTATCTTAGAGAAATGAGATTATTTCCCACAATACCAAATATAAAGTTTAAAGGTTTCACAAAATACTACAAATAAAAGTTTGTAGAAAACGTAAACAGATTATATTTTTGTGAGAAGAGAAAAAACAAATAATAAAACAATGAACATGTTTAATTGATTGCTAATATGTTGAATAGGCTGTGAATAAACTTGATATTCGAAAACAATAGATAAAACTTCAGAGGTGGGAGTGAGATTTGAATAAGGAGGTGAGACTGGGCAGGATTTTAACAGAGAAAGGAGATAAAGAGCCTGCAGGTAACTATGCGTCTTTTGACCTCTTAAGTAGGCCGTTTGTGGGCCTTGTTCTGCCAAAGGCCTTCAGTCATATCCAGAAGAGGCAATGGTTTATCAATGGGTGGGGCAGGCCATGTTGACTGTAGTTTGCCACATTTTACCTTATTTACTGTTTCCTGAAGGAGTAGTATAAACAGCAAGCAGTGATCTTGTGTATAATCTTGAGTTGAGAGGACTTGAAAAAAAATAACTCAATAAATTCCTAGAGCTGTGACAGTTAGAGGCCCCAGGTAGATCTCTGGTGTACCCCAAAGCCACAGGGATCCCTGTAAATAATCGCTTTTTTCAGGATCCCTTTTTCTTTTCAGACGATCCCACCAATTCTTCCAACCCCCCTCCCCTCCCCCACCCAACCGGAAGTAAAACATGGTGAGAAATTGCTGTATTTTGTGTCATATACCTAGCATTTTGGAGCTGTTAATTTTCTTCATGGGAATCTTATTTTTAAATTTATCCTTCTTAAATCGCTGGCTGGAACACAAACACTTATGTTCTATCTAATGAAGTAGTGAGTAGAAAGTACACTACTTTATTTAAACAGAGAAGGTGATTTGCTTAAGGATACAGTTCTGAACTACAGTTGCCTTCATGAAGTGACAGCCCAGTTTCGGAAGAACTGATCTTTGAAAAGTTCAAAGCGAGATAAGGGAAAGAGACGTTAATACAAACATTTCTAGGGGATACACAGCACAGCATGTGATTCCTTCTGTCATGAGAGTCAAATCTGATATGACATTTCTTTTGCCTAAAGTGTGAAAGTGCAGAGGGATAGATTAAAAAATGGACCGTGTTGTATTTCTCAGATCCGACAGGCATCGGTCATTATCCTGTTGAAGTTGTCCTTTCCCTTTCTTGTTTGCTATTGCAAACAGAAAATACTAAATGTTATTTGAGGAATATTTAGCTTTGCCAAAGTTCTTGTTAGAATAGTATATTCAAAACCAAAATAAATACGTGGTGCATTATCCCTGTGCTTCTTGTGTGGCTACAGGACGGTAGCGCTCATGGCCACATGGTGCTGTGTGATGTCACTTTTGGAATGATGTCTTCAGTGATCTGACACATGTGTACAAGCTCGTGGCCTATAGCTCTAACAGCCCTGCAGGGTTGCAGCCCAGACTCTACGAGTGTTTCTCTGGTGTGTTTCAAAAGTGACACACTCCTCGAGTTTCTTTGAACTTGGACAACATTCAGTTTGAATTTCTGTGATGGCTCATATTCCCTTTCCAAGATTACCCATAGCCCAGTACGCAGCTTGACTTCTGACCGTGTGGGAAGGAGATTGTTTTCACTAATTGTGCATGTAGGTGTCCGAATACCAGTGTGTGTTGTTACTCTGTGAGATTCAGTGTCTACTCAGGCAACCTCTTAACTTTCCTTTTTGAACCCAAATAATAATAATAATAATAATAATAATAATAATAATAATAATAATAATAATAATAATATACCTAACATTTATTGAGTGACTTACCAAAGACTATGCCAATGCTTTTATTTTAGTATCTTATTTCATCCTAATATTTTATTAGGTAGGTTCTGCTTTGTTCCTGCAGTGTTTAAAGAAACTAAGGCAACAACGTATTAGGTCATACAGCTAAGATGTAGAGGGTAATCTCAAAACTGATGCCCTGGGAATTTCTTCCTAGCCTTCTTGGCTTGAAGCTACCATGGTTTCTTGTCAGTTTCTTGAAAACATGACAGAGTCATGACAAAACCATGGTTGGTTGGAGAGAAAAGAAAATAATATTTTAGGACTTGTTAGTTATACAGTTATCTACTGCTGCGTAACAAATCTCCCTCCACCACCACCATTACCTATTATTTCATGTGGTTTTTGAGGGTCAGGAATTTAGGAGTTGCTCAGTTGGATGATTCTGACTCAGTTTTGAGTTGAGATTGCAGCCTTCTGAAGGGTCTTGAGGAAATGCTTCTGAGCGGCTGTTGGCATATTCAGAGGGAATGTGAGCATCAGCCATGTAGCTTTGGTTCGTCATCATGTGGGGCTCTCCTTAGGGCTGCTTATACGGCATGGCAGCTGGCTTTCTCCAGAGCAAGACCCAAAAAGAACGAGAGACAAAGAGAGTCAGGCAAAGAGATGCACAGAGAAAGACTAAGATGAGAGAGACTAAGATAATCTTGGCAGGAACTTTCTACCACAGTTTCTTTCACTTCTGCCACATTCTACTCATTAGAGTCAAGTCAGTAAATCCAGCTCTCCTTGAGGGGAGGTGAAATAAACTCCACTTATTCAAAGAAGAACTATCACAGAATATGTGCACACATCTTTAAAACCACTGTAACAGTCAACTTTTAACTGTGTGTGTGTCTGTTGAGATGGGAGTCGTGGAAGGAAATCTTTATCTGTTTTTTTCTCCCTGTTAATATTTGTCTCCATTAAAATAAACCAAATTGTTTTATAAAATTGACATGTATGTCCATCCCTTGTCTTAGTTGAGTATTACTAATGCTGAAAGACAGTGAGAGTCAGCTATGTTTTTAGAACTGTGCCTGTATAATAAAATAGGTATCAAAAGAGCCAAAATATGTGTAGCCAGAGAGGAAATACATTTTTATGTGTTTGAGTTAAGTTAATATTAAAGATGACTTGTCTACAATAAGCTTTTAAGGAAGTACTTCAAAAGTACCAGCTTTCAAAGAGGGTTTCCATTTTTTTTAATGACTGAAAATCCATGTCTCTTAGGAATGACTCCATTCAGTCACTCATTGAGCAGAAATGCTGTGCTGGGAAGTGGAAAGGAATCTAAGTTTTGCCACACAGTGTCCTCAGGTGGCTTACCATTGAGCAGAATGCATAATGCAGGACTGTCTGTAACGCAAAGCTTTGAACAGATTTTATAGGAATGGTTCAAACCAGGTGGTAAGAATAGAAAATAGAAATACATTGCTTTGTCCAACTAATCTGGAAAGTTACCAAGGAGTAAATGGCATTTAAGCTGAACTTCGAAGAACTAGAAAGAAGGTCTACAGTCAGAGATTGCTGGAGAAATAGTGGGAATGGAAGTCACTTCCAGGAAAAGAAATAACGTAAGCAAATGTGTGAGAAACAAATGTGTTTTCATAGAAATACAGGGAATAAAGCATGTTTGAAGCATAAGGCTATTTTGGTTGCTAGTGGGTATTCAGGCTGGAAGGCAAGCTGCTGGGAAATTTAGAGTTTAATTATTAAGCAGTAGAGGGACACTGAAGATTAAACAGAATAGTCAGCACCATGGAGGTCAGTCAGGCGAGCTCCGACTTCTCTCAGACACACTTAATAGGTTCCCCACTGTAACCTCTAAAATAAGGGTAATGTTTACTCCAGCCGTAATATTGATCTTCATTTGAAAGAAAAGATACTGTGCATAGTATGCCATTTTGTGGCATATTTATGTGCATCTAGGTGATTTTTATGAATTCTAGAAAGTTTCTATTTTCAACAAGGATTACATACCCATATAGAAAAAGTATAATGGAACTATGAATTTTCTCATTTTTAAAAGTCATTCTTTTTTTAAAAATTGAGTTATAGTAAGTTTATAATGTTGTGTCAATTGTGTGTACAGCACAATGCTTCAGTCATACATGAATATACATGTTCATTTTCATATTTTTTTTCACCATGAGCTACTACAAGATCTTGAATACATTTCCCTGTGCTACACAGTATAAACTTGTTTATCTATTCTACATATGCCTGTCAGTATCTATAGTCTCGAACTCCCAGTCTGTCCCTTCCCACCCGCCTCCCCTCTGGCAACCACAAGTCTGTGTTCTATGTCTGTGAGTCTGTTTCTATTTTATATTTAAGTTCATTTGTCTTCTTTTTTTTTTTTTTTTTTAGATTCCACATATGAGTGATATCATATGATATTTTTCTTTCTCTTTCTGGCTTACTTCACTTAGAATGACATTCTCCAGGGACATCCGTGTTGCTGCAAATGGCATTATGTTGTCATTTTTATGGCTGAGTAGTATTCCATTGTGTAAATATACCACAACTTCTTTATTCAGTCATCCATCGATGGACATTTAGTTTGTTTCCTTGTCTTGGCTACTGTAGATAGAGCTACTATGAACATTGGGGTACAGGTGGCTTAAAAATGTCATTCTTAATCTGATTATTTTTTGGTTGCTAACAGTCAAAATGAATTAAGAAACACAAAGCCAAGGTTGCCAGCACTGTTTTCCTATTCCAGTATATTTTTGTATGATCCATAAGCAGTAGATAAAGGCCAAGAATTTTTGGCTTAACAACAACAAACGTTTATGCAAAATATTCAGAAAATATTTGTGTGATGATTTTTCTTTTTTTTCTCAGGGACATCAAAATATGTAAGTTATTCTTTTTCTCCATCACATGGTCATGTCGTTTTTCTGTATTGCTCTGAAAATTAGGATTTCAGTTAAATGAAATTGGGGTAGAGAAGGGATTAATTTACAAGTGTTATCTGTAAAGGAGAGAAATGTATTCTGATTTACCTTATAATTTAGTCAAATATGAGCAATAATAACAATATTATTATAGTGAACATTTGTTAGCATTATGACTTCCATCTTTTTAAGAAAAACATTAGATCACTAAATAGCACACTGTCAAAGTTTCATTATAATATATGCAATATTAAAAATGACATTATAGCACTTAAATATTTTAAATGAAAAAGAAATCACCTATATTACTGTCACCCAAATAAAAGGGCTGTTTTCACGTTTGTGCCCCCTTCAGTTCTTTGTTGCGTCTACTCTTTCTTTTACTCCCCGTGGTTGAGTCAGCCACGCAGTCCCAGTGACTTAGTCTCTTTACTGTTGCTCACACCCATGCTTTTCGCTCTCAGCCTGCTGTCTGGGCCATGTTAGGCAGAGTCACCATAATTCTCACTGAGATTCTTTGCCACAGACCCCAAATTCAGTATTCTGCTTCCCGTGTTGTCTATAGAGCATGCTTCACCCTGCAGGATGAGAAATCATTCCAAAAAACAAGACTTTCCCTCATCTGCCTAAAACCTTGCAATGGCTCCCCATTGCCCTCAGGAAAAAGTCCAGACTCTGCCCAGGGCACACAAGTCTGGGCCCTCTCTGTCCATCTGGCCCTGCTTCTCTTCTCTGCAGTCCAGCCTCTTGCCTGTTCTGTGTGATTCCTGCCCCAGCCATACTTGGCTGTTTACAGTTCCCTGAATTCCGCATGCTCTCCATTGCATCTGGACTTTGCCTTAGCGTGGTCCTTCTGAGTGAATGAATTCCTTTGCCTTCCCCAGGTTTTTTCCTTGGGGCTTCAGTTATCCATTTGCTTTTTTTTTTTTTTTTTTTTTTTCAATATTGTGAAGAAGTTTATTCTCCAAAATGATCAGTACATTAACTTTCTGTCAGGTGTATGTAAATGTGTGTATATAATTTGACAAACTTGTTCTAAAAATTTTTTTTCTTCTTTTCTTTTTTCCCATTTGCTTTTAATCTGGCTGGTCCTGTAATATTCCTAGCGACAAGGGCTCAGTTTAAATGTCATTTTCCCCAGGAAGCCCTCCTTGACCACCGAGGGGAGGTGTGTGCTCTGAAAGCACTCCACACATACCCCGATGACTGCTCCTACCACTTTACGCTGGCTTGGGGTACCCCGTGCTGCTGGGCTGGTTAAGGCACTGAGTAACATTGTTTGAATACATATTAGCCCACAGGAAAGGCAAGGACATGCTGCAGATCACTGCTGAGCCTGTATCGGCTGGAAGGGAAGAGGGGCTCAGTGACTGCCGCACGATTCTGAACAGCTTGGAGAGCCAAAGTGACAGTTCATTCCAAGGAATTGGGGGAAAAGTAACGAGGGAGCAGATTCACAAAATATCCACCAAAAACCGTTTCTAAAGTCTGGACTGTTCAGTTGCCCAGGGCAACAACATACTCTTCCTGAATTTACCAAAGCGTGAAGCTGCCTGTCTCCTGGGTTCCACTGGTGCCGAGGGCAGTCAGGGCCCCCAAGCAGGGAGCCAGATGGCACTTTGTGGCCAGCTGGGGTAGGCTGAAGGAGAGAAAGGGATCGGCAGTTTAATCATGGGGCTCGTACAGTTTATATTTTATAAAGGATGCTACTTGAAAAAAAAAAGTCGGTCAACATCCAGTTTTCTCATGGTTGGATTTTCCCCCTTAGTCCTTATGTTGAACTTGCCTTTAAAATAGTTCTTTCTATGACACATTGTCAGTTCATGATCTTCCGTTCTGACATTTTGAGAGCTGTAACCAAGATTATAATGTGGCAGAACCCGGTAGGCGCAGGTGAGTAATATTTTTAGAGTTTCTTAGAAACATAAACCTCATTTCATGCTGATAATCTAAGAACAGGGAGGAAAAAGAGACACAGCATAGATTTCACGTAAAGTAGCTTGATAACATATTTAGTTATATGTTCTTCACAGTTTTAAACACTTTTCCCCACACAATTATTTTTAATAATGGTGAAGCAAAGTGGGCTTGTTTCTGGGAGAACTTCAGTCTGGTGAATGCATAGAAATGCACGTATATCCCTGAGTAGAGACAAACATGACTGTCAAGGTGCAAATATTGTCAATAACTGAATTACCAAAATCCAACAGGATTTAATTCACAACAATATAGGAAATTAACTGAAAAGGAAGCACAGCTCCTAGTCAGCTATCTCCTCATTTATGTGATCAAAACAGATCATCTGCAAAATATGTACTCCTACAACCCCCTGGAAAGCACAAAGGAGGGACGTGGAACCTGCCTACCCAGAGTTATAAATAGCGTCACGAGCTGAATCCAGTGCCTCTGAATCCTAGAGAGAAAACAGAAATTAGCCTCAAGACCAGAAGACACAGACTTCTTTTGAAAAGCAATAAGCAAACAAAAAAGGATGTGGTGTGGAGGGCTTCAGGGTGCTTTCTCAGTTCAATTTAACAAGCACACTAGGAGCACCTACCATACTCCAGATGTTGCCAAATGCTAAGCACCAAGAACATTTGTAATAGGAAGCAAACATTACCCTGCAATGATGTGATGGCAAAAACACTTTGATTGATAGCTATTACTTGATCATGGTTTTGCAGGATTTTTTTCAGCTGATAGAAAAAGTGATTGTTGATTTGATAAAAGAGAAATAGTAGGAAATTATGTAACCCCCCTCCTTCTCTGACCCACACGGTTTAATGCAAAATCATCAGCTCTTCCTGAAAGGGGCTGTTTTCTTCCTTTAATTTTTACTCTCCACTCCTTTTTATATTTTCTCACACATATCAGAAGCACAAGTAAAGCCCAATGAGCTGATCGTCAGTAAAAGAATAACTCCTGCAGGTTACTCATTTTAGACAAAGCGCTATGTAGAGAGCCCGTATTTTATGTAGCCTAAGAGACATTTTGTAAGCGTACCTTTCTAGATTCTGAAAAATTCTGAATTTTGAAACACGCCTGGCCCTGAGAGCGTCAATAAAAGATCGAGTTGAGATGGCTCTGTTGTTGTTCATGGCGTGGTAATAGGTCTTAGTCATTCTTTCAGACCACCAGATTGTATGCTTCAGCAATTCTGAAATGCAGTCCTATCTTACATTTAGAAAAAAAGACCAGTTCTTTGAGAAATTCATTGCATTTCAAGAGCAGCAGGACACATCATGCATCGGCAAGTGAAAATTGACCCCTGGTGCAATGGGGGAAAGTATGGATGGATTTATTAACCTTTCAAAAAAATGACACTCTTATGAGGCTGAACCAATTATGTTTGTGGCAGGAGCACTGGCATGTAATGAATTAAGAATGTCTTCACTTGTAGGCTTAATTTACTAAGAGGAATCAGGAGCTACATTCTGAAAGTAACTGATGATCTGTATGACTTAGATGGTGTTGAACATAATCAGTTGGTTTAAAGAATATTTCCTTTTTATATTGCTATAAAGTGAGATTAATTGCTGTGTCTTTAAAAGCTCTTTATCCTCTGTAGTGCTCTGTAGGAGGTTTCCTACTTGTAACCTGTATCTTCTTCGGAGGTGAAGACTGTGACCTCAAAATTGTGTCTTACATCTGGAAAGTCTCTTTAATCAAACTACAGTTAAGAAAAGCCCGTTACCACACACCTTCCTATGGAGTTGCGTCCTAAGCAGACGGGACAGCTGACTGCTAAGCCTGGGAGCTCTCTCTGAGAATGCGTTCCGATAGAAAGGAAGTCAGGGTCTCACACCAAGGCTCTGTCCGCTCTCACTTCCACTTACCACCACTCAGGGCTCCAAATCCAAAATTAAACATATAGCCTTGTATTTAGAGTAGGATGACTTATAGATTGATACCAATATTTTCTCATTTTACTGTAGTCGGACACTGTATTAATCACTGAGGGACCTGTAAAACCACAGAGTCCTGAAAAATGAACAGATTTAGTATTTGGTGCCACCTGGGGCTGAATGTCCCCCAAAGGGCATGAAACTTCAATAGAAGCATAGGTCCTAGGGCGTTCTTCTCAGCCATGCCCAGATAGCTGAGCCCAGACGACCACTTGGACCGAGCTCCCTTCACGTGCCTGACCTCTGTCCATGCCTGGTTCTATGCATCTTCCATGATTCTTCCTATCTTATCCCACCTGACCTTTTCACACAGAATCCTATGTAATTCTTAAAAATAGGGATAGCTGCTATTTATTGAGCAAATAATACAAACCAGCCACCAAGCATATGTTATCTCAGCTAATCTTTTAGCTCAATTGCATGACTCTCATAGCCAAGTATGGTAGACATGGTAGGTACTCAATCTTGTTTCCTCACCTCTCTCTTCACCTTCTCCAATAGTTCATTTATTTCATCCTGAGATTCCTTTATGTAACCCAACCAATATTTATGGAGTACCGTGTCTGCTCAAATCTTCCGGAAAGCAGATGCCAAGATGGACCTAGGAATATGAGAAAATTTCTTGGGAGAAATGCCTGTGAAAGGTCAAGGGGAGGGGACACAGGAGCAGTGGGAAGACCCTTCACGCTGTGATGCAGTCCCTCTTCATCGTAGAGAATACGTGACTCATGTAGGTCTTTATTCTTGATGCAGTTTTATAATGAGGCTAAACACTACAGTTCCTAGAATGTTCTGGAAATATTCTGAGACCAAGGTTGACAGCGTAAGAGAAGGAAACCTAATATTTCTCCCTGGAGTCAGACACACTGGTAATTATTAGCATTGCCACATGAATGCCGAGTACCTGATAGGGAGCTTTAAAGACCACATTAGTATTTAACAGGCTGCTATAAATGCACCGTCTTTAATCAGAAAGAATAAAAGCTTCCCTTTGCTTTCCTCTGGGATTCTACTTAGTGTTTCCACATTTTCATCGTTAGAATTATTTTCTTTCATTTCATTAAGAAAATAGTTATTCAGCAGTGAAGCAGCTGACCTTAGTTCCTGTTTACTGAAGTGGGACGAGTCAAGGATCATGTGAAATATCAGGATGCATGCAGCAGAATGACCATAATTCTGTGTGCTCTGCATGTCCCTGCATTGACCTTTCATGAGAGCAGGTAGTGTTACCAAGTCCAAACTCGTTCTGCTTGCCACACAACAGGCCAATAAATTGGGAGACAGAGGTGTTGGGGCAAGGAATAGCGACTTTATTTGGAAAGCCAATAGACCGAGAGGATGGCAGACTAATGTCTTGAAGAATCATCCTACTCAAGTCAGAATTCAGGCTCGTTTTATACTGAAAGTGGAGGGGGTGTGTTGGTTGTTGCAAACTTCTTGCTGTAGGAATTCTTTGTTCTTGGCAGCTGTCCACGTGGGCCAGCTCATGGTGCCTCTGTAAAACCTCTAACAAAACAAATGTTATTTTCTATTCTGCAACTTGTTGTCTTTATGTAAGTGCAGAAGTGGTAATATCATTAAAGATCAGAGCCTTGAGAAGAGGCTCTCCTGTGTATTTCAGGCTAACAGCAACAGGCAACATTCTCTTACAAAAGGTGCAGAACCAGTAAGACTGAGCCTAGAAAGCAGGGGACGGGGTAAAAGCCAAAGGAACAGATCTAATATGGAGACAGATTTGTTCTTTTCTATTTCAATAGCAAGAAAAGGGTAGAACGGGCATGAGACATTTACTTCACCTATGGAAAAAAGAGGGGAAAAATGGTTCTCTTCTTCCCACCTAGCACCAGTGAACAACGACAGCCTGTTCTGGGCTGGAAGCTGAGCCCAGTGTTCCCATTTCATAGATTTGAGGAAACAAACACAGGGGAGTTAATGGACTTTCCTAAAGTCACACTACGAGTTAATGGCCAAGCCTGTCACCCAACATGGAATCACATCTTCCATGAGCATCAAAAAAACATGATTCAAAATTGGATAGAAATACTCAAAACAGTTCCTTTCAGTCCAATCACTGAACTGTTAACACAGGGCCACTTCTGAGCAGAAGGAAGATTATCACTATAACCTCCCAAGTACAGGGTTCTACGTCTGTTGTCATGGCAAAGAGCAAAATCTAAGCTTCTGATTAAAATGAATTCTTTTGTAAGAAACTATCAAGATTCTTATCAGAATTTCATCACTGCTATATAGTCTTTCCCTTTTCTTCAGGCCTGGAGCTCAAAGTGCCTAATTGAAATTTGCTTTTTGTTATTTACATAAAAACTGAATTAATTTTGCTCTGTGCGTTTCTTGATTTTTTTCAGCAACATAAACATTCTTTAATCATTCTGAATATTGAATGTTTTGATTTCAGTAACAAAAAATAGACTGATAGATGATAAAGTTACAACTTGTTTCCTCCACATTTTAAATTTTACCGTTTAATATTAAGGTTTTTGAGTGTTTGCTTGAATATAGAACACAGAAAATCTATCTCAGATATGAAAGAGGAATACAAAATTATAAATGAAATACCTGGCAGCCTGGAGATACTCATTTCAGCATGGACTTTGATGAATCTTTATGTGAAGGGCTTAAATGTTTCTGAGAAAAACCTTCCGAAGCTGATATGATTTAAGCGTCTCTGATCAAGAAAAACAGATTTTCAGAAATTATGCTGCTTTTTTTGGCTACTGTCAGCTAAAGAGAAATTCAGCTGCAATTTACATGACATTTCCCCTCCGTTTTAATTGCTCCACTCATTCTCTGCCCTGGAAGGCTTTCCATCCAGCAGCCCCTGAAGGGCAGTTTTAGTGTCAGGAGCCTCTGCCCCTCAGAGCCTCAGGAGGCTGGAAATTGCTGTTTCTCTCCAGAGATGCTCAACACCCATCCAGAAATGATGGAGAGGATTTTTGTTTTTTAAACACTTTTTGATATGAGGCATCAGGAAAAAGACAGCTGTGTTCTAGTCTGCTCTAGGCAAGCTGTGTGATCTTGAACAAGTATCCTTTGCCTCTACCTCATGTTGGAAATGAAGAATTTGTATTCAGTGGTCCCTTCCCGCTCTATTATGCATTGTCTTTGTTTAAATGTGTCAACTGAAATAAACGGGCAGCCTGAAAGCTGAGAGTTACGTTTTTTTTGGTGGGAGGACTCCAGCTGGGATGACAGCCTCTCAGATCACTCTGAGGGATTGCTCTGAAGAGGCAGGGGAGGAGCTAGGATACGAGCTTTACAACAGAGTCCAGGTAGTTGGAACATTAAAAGATTACTTGTTATCTAAAGAAAACCAGGCATCTCAAGTTGAAGAATTTAGTGCTTTTCTAGGTACAGGAGGAAGCAAACATTGGGCTCATTGAATTCATTCCTTTGACAATTCATTCCTAGCTATCTAGGGCCAGTATCCTGTCCTTTCTCATTCTGAGTCCCCTCAGGGTGCACCATTGTGAGTGGCTGCAGAGGCCTGGCTGCAGGCTTGTCTTCCCTGGGGGGTGGGGCTGTGGCTGATGACTTGATGGCTTCAGCAGTCTTTGTTTACTGATATGGTTTGCAGTATTTTTCGTTCACAGATGCTTGCCTATGAAATTCAGTGACTTTCAGATACTGAAGTTTGTTTCTCACATCAAACTATAGATTCTTGTTAATAATTGAACATCTCTCTCTCTCTCTCTCTCATGCTAAATGAGACTTTTTAGTAGTTATATTTATCTCTGGAAAACGATATGGAGACTCCTCAAAAGACTAGGAATAGACTTACCGAATGACCCAGGAATTCCACTTCTGGGCATATATCCAGAAGGAACCCTACTTCAGAATGACATCTGCACCCCAATGTTCATAGCAGCACTATTTACAATAGCCAAGACATGGAAACAGCCTAAATGTCCATCAACAGATGACTGGATAAAGAAGAAGTGGTGTATTTATACAATGGAATACTATTCAGCCATAAAAACAGACAACATAACGCCATTTGCAGCAATATGGATGTTCCTGGAGAATGTTATTCTAAGTGAAGTAAGCCAGAAAGAGAAAGAAAAATACCATATGAGATCGCTCATATGTGGAATCCAAAAACAAACAAACAAACAAAGCATAAATACAAAACAGAAATAGACTCATAGACAGAGAATACAAACTTGTTGCCAAGGGGGCAGGGGGTGGGAAGGGACAGACTGGGATTTCAAAATTGTAGAATAGATAAACAAGATTATACTGTATAGCACAGGGAAATATATACAAGATCTTGTGGTAGCTTACAGCAAAAAAAAAAAATGTGACAATGAATATATGTATGTTCATGTATAACTGAAAAATTGTGCTCTACACTAGAATTTGACACAACATTGTAAAATGATTATAAATCAATAAAAAATGTTAAAAAAATATTTATTTAGTGGAGGAATGGGAATGTGTCCTAGTTAGCAAACCCCATGTGTATTTAGTGTTTAGCTAAAACCTTATTTGTACTTTCTCAGTGTTTTGTGTCTGTTAATGTAAGGTGTCTGTGAGATGAATGCATTTTAACCCATACAACTGCAAAATCAGGCTTTTGGGTTTCACTTTCTTTTTAAATGCACCTTCCACAGTTATAGTTACAGAGGGATATTCACACAATTACAAAGGGATAAATAATAGAGGTACCCATCTACAAATTTTACTCTTTCTTTTCTTCCAAAGTAAAGATTGATTGATAAGCTTGAAAGTAGAGCTTTGTTTAAAAAAAAGATACTCTGTGTCTGATAAAAGCAATTTGAAAACAGAGGTTTGAAAGTGTTGCGTTTCTTAGACCTAAGTAAAAATGTATTCACTTACTGATGTATTTTATTGTGGTGAGAACATGAGATTTAGCCTCTTAAATATTTACATTATTCTATTTTAGTTATTTTATAGTTGTTTTATTTTACTGACATTTTTATTGACTGTTGGTGCAATGCTGTGCCGCTGATCCCTAGAATTTATTCATCGTCTTAACTGAAACTTGGGCACATTGATGAGTAACTCCCCATTTTCCTTTTCTCCCAGCTCCTGGCAACCACCATTCCATTCTTTGATTCTATACATTTGACTGTTTTAGATACTTCTTATTCATGGTGTGGACTGAAAAAAAATGCACAACCTAAAAGTTGAGAATTATGGTTTTTTGGTGGACTTTCTGAGGACTTAAGCCCAGGAGACAGGCTTTCAGATAGCTCTCAGGGACTGCTCCAAAGAGGTAAGAGAGGAGCCAGGATATACAGGAGTTTTTACAACAAAAATCAGGTAGTCAGAACATCAAAAGATTACTGATGATTAAAGAAAAACCAAGCATCGCAAGTTAATGAATTAAGTGCTTTTCTGTGTATGGGGAGATGCAAGAGTCTTGGCTCACTGCAATTGTTCTTTGCTGTGCACCTTAACTATCCCGGGCCAGTGTCCTGTTTCACTCCACCCTGGATCACCTCAGGGTACACAGGTTGGGGGGTGGCTGCAGTGGCTGATGGGTTGGTGGCCACAACACCCTTTGTTTCCTGATATGGCAGGAGATATGATGGAACCATGCAGTCTTTGTCTTTCTGTGACTGGCTTACTGCATTCAGCATAGTGTCCTCAAGCTTCATCCATATTGTCCCATATCACAGAAATTTCTCTTTCTAATAGGCTGGATAGTATTCCATTACATGTATATACCACATTTTCTTTATCCATTCATCTGTCTGTGGACATTTAGGTCCTTTCCACACCTTGGCCATTGTGAATCGTGCTGCAGTGATCATGGGAGTGCTAACATCTCTTCCAGGTACTGACTTCAAATCATTTGGATAAGTTCACAGAAGTGGGACCTCTGGATCATGTGTTAGCTTTACTTGTAATATTTTGAGAAACCTGTATACTAGTTTCAATAACAGCTTCATTTTTCAAAAGGTTCCAATTTCTTCACACCTCTCCAACACTTGTCTTTTTTTTTTTTTTAATAATCATCATCCTGACAGGTGTGAGGTTATATATCTCATTGTGGTTTTGATTTGTGTTTCCCTGATGACTAGTAATATTGAGCATTTTTTCATACACCAATTGGCCATTTAAATGTATTCTTTGGAGAAATATCTATTCAAGCCATTAGCCCATTTTAAAAATTGGGTTATTAGCTTTTTGTTATTAAGTTGTAAGACTTCCTTATGTATTTTAGAGATTAACCCTTTATCAGGTATATGATTTGCAAAATATTTTCTCCCATTCTATAAGGTTGCCTTTTTACTCCATTGATTGTTTCCTTTGCTGTGCGGAATCCTTTTAGTTTAATATAGTCCCACCTACCATTTTTGCTTTTGTTGCCAGTGCTTTTGGTGTCATATCAAAAAATTGTTGCCAAGATCAATCTCATGAAACTTTTATCCTACGTTTTCTTCTAAGACTTTTATAGTTTCAGCTCTTATGTTTGAGCCTTTCTTTAATCCATTTTGAGTTGATTTTTGTGTCTGGTGTAAGATCAGGGTCCAACTTCTTTTGATTGTGGATATCCAGTCTTCTCAACACTTTATTGATGAGATGATTCTGTCTCCATTATGTATTCTTGGCACCTTTGTCAATGGTCAGTTGACTGTATATGCATGAATTTATTTCTGGGCTCTCAATTCTGTACCATTTGTCAGTATGTCTGTCTTATGCTAGTATAAAGCTGTTTTGATTACTGTTGACTTTTAATATGTTTTAAAATAAGGAAGTAGGGTTCCTCTACCTTTGTTCTACTTTCTCAGGATTGATTTGGCTATTTGTGATCTTTTGTGGATCTCGATGAATCATAGAATTATTTTTTACATTTCTGTAAAAAGTGCCATTGGGATTTTGATAGAGATTGCATTAATTCTGTAGAGCACTTGGTAATATGGACATTTCAATAATACTGATTCTTCTAATCCATGAGCAGATTTCTTCCTATTTATTTGTGTCTGATTTAATTTTTGTCACCTATGTTTTATAGTTCTCAGTGTACAAGTCTCTCACCTCCTTGGTTAAGTGTATTCCCAAGTATTTTATTCTTTTTGATGCTGTAGTAAATAGGATTTGTTGTGGAACACAAAGCAGCGATGGGCTGGTGATGCAGGTTGGTAAAATAATTTACCAGAAGCCAAGGAAAGTTTAAAAACAAGGAAAAGTTTATAGTTATGATGCTATAGGCAACAGTGGGCCAACAGGCAAGAGGTGCCTGCGTGAACACGGAGGATGGGCATTCAGGGTCTTATTGCGGGGAGGGGGCTGTGCCCACAGGGATTAGGGGGCTGCAGGATCAGTTCCTGCACAGGCACCTGATTGTTGTAAGATCTGTCAGGGACCTCTCTGAACAACAGGTGTTAACACCTTTGATAAGGGCAGGATGTGAGGCCTGTCCACCTGAGGTATTGTGAGACAGGCTGTCTCCTGGGACGATGAGTTTTGTTAGGGTAAACTCACACTCAAGAGAAGATGTTTTACATCTTGCAGAAATGCAAGTATGTGAAGGGTCCTGCAGTGGGGAGTGGGGGTTAAGTTGTCAATGGCTCCAGGCACACAAAAAGCCCAGGGGTGGGGGTTTTATGACTTCGGAGAGTGCCAGCCAGGCCCACAGGGTTGTGCTTTTAATTTCCTTTGCAGGTGGTTTGCTGTTAGTATGTAGAAATGCAACTGACTTTTGAATATTGATTTTGTATCCTGCAATTTTACTGAATTTGTTCATTAGTTATAACAGGTTTTCTGTGAAGTCTTTATGATTTTCTATGTATGAGAACCTGTCTTCAAACATGGACAATATTTTTCTTTCTTTCTGATCCTATGAGCATCTTTGATTTCCTTTTCTTACTTAATTCTTCTCACTAGGACCTCCGGTGCTATGTTAAGTGTAAGTGGTGAGAATGTGCGTTCTTGCCTTGATGCTGCTCAGAGGAAAAGCTTTCAGCCTTTCACCATGGAGTATGATGGTGGCTGTGGGCTTTTCATTTTTGACCTATATTATGTTGAAAAAGTTTTGTTTTATTCCTAGTTTGTTGAGGGTTTTTATCAAAAAAGATACTACATTTTATCAAATGCTTTTTCTGCATCTATTGAGATGATCGTGTGATTTTTACCCTTTATTCCGTTAATGTGGTGTATCACGTTAATAGATTTTTATGTGTTGAATAACCCTGCATCCCAGTGATAAATCCCACTTGGACATAGCGTCTGATTCTTTTACTGTCCTGCTGGATTTTGTTTGCCATTATTTTGTGGACATTTTTACATCTATATGCAGTAGGGATATTGGCCCATGGTTTTCTTTACTTATGTCTTTGTCTGACTTGGGTGTCAGGGTGATGCCGGCCTCATGAGTTTGGAAGCATTCTCCTCTCTTCAATTTTCTATGAGAGTTGAGAAGGTTTGGTGTCGATTCTGTTTCAAATGTTTGGTAAAATTCACAAGGGAAACCATCTGGACCTGGGCTTTTCTTACCTGGGAGGTTTTTGATTACTGATTCAATCTCCTTACAAATAACTTGTCTGCTCAGAATTTCTGTTTCTTCGTAATTTAGTACTGCTAGTTTGCATTTTTCTAGGAATTTATCCATGTCTTCCAGGTTATACAGTTTTGGGGGAATACACTTGTTCACTGTAGTCTCATGATCGTTTTTTATTTCTGTGGCACCAGTTGTAATGTCTCTTCTTTCATTTCTGGTGTTATTTATTTCTGGTGTTATTTATTCTCTTTTTTTTTTTCTTAGTCTACCAAAAGGTTTTCCAATTTTTTAATCTTTTCAAAAAAAAGTGATTTTCAGTTTTGTTGATTTTTCTACTATATGTTTATTTTCTATTTCATTTATTTCTACTCCAGTTTTTGTTATTTCCATACTTCTGTTAACATTAGGTTTAATTTATTCTTTTTCTACTCCTTGAGGTATAAAGTTAGGTTGCTTACTTGATATCTTTCTTCTTTTTTAAACTAGGTATTTATAGCTATAAAACTCCCTTTTGTACTGCTTTTGCAGCATCTCATAAGTTTTGGTACGTTGTGTTTTCATTTTCATTTATGATATTTTTAAAATTTCTCTTTTGAGTTCTTCTTTGACCCATTTGTTGTGCAGGAGTGTGTTAAGTTCCACATATTTGTGAATTTTTCCAATTTTTTTTTGTTACTGATTTTTAGTTTCATACCATTGTGGTCATAAAAGATACTTGATATATTTAAGTCTTCTTAAATTTAAGACTTGTTGTGTGGCTCAATATATGATCTATGTTAGATAATGTTCTGTGTGCATTTAAGAAGAATGTGTATTCTGCTGCTGTTGGATGGAATGTCCTGTGTACGTCTGTTAATTCAAGTGGTAAATAGCATTGGTCAATTCTTCTGTTCCCTTACTGATTTCCTTTCCAGATGTTCTATCCATTGTTATGTGTCTATTTCTCCCTTCAGTTCTGCCAGTGTTTGCTTTATGTATTTAGGTGCTTTGATGTTGCATGCATATATATTTGTGACTGTCATTTCTTCCTGGTGGATTGACCCTTCTATCAATTATTATATTTAACAATATTCTTCATGTATCTTGTGACAGTTTTGACTTAGTTTATTTTATCTGATGTAAATATAAGTACCCCAACTTTCTTTAGGTTACCATTTGCATGGAATACTGTTTTCCATTCCATCACTTTCAGCCTGTATGTGTGCTTAATGTTGAAGTGAATTTCTTGCAGACAGTATATACTCAGGTCCTTTTTTGTTTTGTTTTGTTTTGTTTTTAATCAATTTAGCCACTCTGTATATTTTTATTGGGGAGTTTAATCCATTTACACTTAAAGTAATTATTGATAAGGAAAGATTTATGACTGCCATCCTGTTAGTTGTGTTCTGCTAGTCTTATAATTTCTTTGTCTTGTCCCCGGCTGTTTTTATGTTTTGTTAATTTTTTGTATTTATATGCTTTGATTCCTCTTTTTTTTTATAATTCCTATAGATATTTTTGAGCTTACATGTGAGGCTAGAAGTGGGGCTGCCATCTTGCAAACATGACAGTGAAGATAAAAAATTAAAATAGCCAGGATACTGTTTGCTTTGAGGAACCTCCGACCCACCATGCAGCCCTGATCTGCCTGCCTCTGGTCCTCTCATTATGGGGGGGCGAGAACTACTTACACAGAGTGTCTTGTAACAGTCTATTTTAAACTAATAGCAAGCTGAATCACATGCAAAAACTCTATACTTTAACTTCTGCCCCCCATAAATTTATGTTATTGTTGTCACAATTTACATGTATTCATATTGTGGATGTTTTAACATAATTTTTGGTTATAGTTATTTTAAAATTATTTGTCTTTTAACTTTTATACTAGAATTAAAAGTGATTTACCCATTATTATCACAGTAATACAATACTATGCGTTGGTATATATATATATTTTTTTTTTCAGTCTTCAGTTTTATTAGGTAGAGTTGTTACAGTTTGATTGCGCATATACAATGTATTGCATATAAATACATACACACAAAATACTGCACGTAGTTTAAAAATTTACATATATGTACTGTTCATTGTTTCTAAGAATGTTTAGAGCTTTAGCTTTTTAAACTTACATTGTTATCAAAGAATAAAGCCAACCACAAAATCGGAATTAATTCAAAAAGATGCATACACCCCACTATTAACAGCAGCATTATTTAACATGGCAAGATATGGAAGCATCCTAAGTGCGCATCAATAGATGAATGGATAAAGAAGATGCAGCGTATATATATGGGATGGAATACAACTCACCCATTAGAAAGAAGGATATTTTGCCATTTGCAGCCCTTCATTCACTTTTTTTTTCCACTTCAAAAACCAAAATTTTATAACTAGCATAAACATTTCCATTGCATCAAAAAGAATGAAAATACCTAGAAATAAACTTAACCAAGGAGGTTACCTATACTCTAAAAATTGTAAAACATTGATGAAGGAAATTAAAGATGATACAAAGAAATGGAAAGATATCTTGTGCCCTTGGATGGGAAGAACCAACACTATCAAAATGGCCCTACTACCCAAAGCAATCTACAGATCCAATGACACCCCTGTCAAAGTACTCACAACATTTTTCACAGAAGTACAACAAACAATTCCAAAATTTTTATGGAATCATAAAAGACCCTGAACGGCCAAAGCAATCTTTTGTAGGTCTTTTTTTTTCTTTTTCTTCTTTTTGTTCTCCTTTCTTATGATTTGATGACTAGAGAAGTTCCTTTAACATCTGTTGTAAAGTTGGTTTGGTTGTGCTGAAATCTTTTAGCTTTTATTTATCTGTGAAGCTTTAGATTTCTCCGTCAAATCTGAACGAGAGCCTTGCTGGATAGAGTATTCTTGGTTGTAGGTTTTTCCCTTTCATCACTTTAAATATATCTTGCCACTCCCTTCTGGCCTGTAAAAAAAAATCAGCTGATAACCTTATGGGAGCTCCCTTGTATGTTTTTTGTTGCTTTTCTCTTGCTAATTTTAATATTTTCTCCTTATCCTTAACTCTTGTCAGTTTGATTACAACATGCCTTGGTGTGTTCCTCTTTGGGTTGATCCTGTGTGGAACTCTCTGCACTTCCTGAACTTGGGTGACTATTTCTTCTCCCAAGTTGGGAAACTTTTCAGTTATTATCTCTTCAGAAATGTTCTCAGGTCCTTTCTCTCTCTTTTCTCTTTTTGGGATCCCTATAATGTGAATATTACTGAGCTTCATGTTGTCCCAGAGGTCTCTTAAACTGTCCTCATTTCTTTTCATTCTTTTTTCTTTTTTCTGTTCTGCAGTAGTGATTTCACTAATCTGTCTTCTAGCTCATTGATCCATTCTTCTGCTTCATTTTTGTCTATTCTTGGTTCCTTCTAGTGTGTTATTCATTTAAGTGATTTTATTCTTCAACTCTATTTGGGTATTTTTTATATTTCCCAACTCTTTTGTTGAGAACTTCACTCTGTGCATCTATACTCCTCTTGAGTTCTCTGAACATCTTGGCCATCATTACTTTAAACTCTTTCTCAGATAAATTGCCTATCTCCTCATCACTTATTTCTTCTTCTGGAATTTTATCTTGTGCCTTGGCCTGGGAGATACTCCTCTGCTGCCTCATATTGTCTGTCTTTCTATTTGTGTTTTTAGGTAAGTTGGTTACTTTTCTCAACCTTGGAGAGGTGACCCTCTGTGAGAGACATCTTCTGTGTCCCAGCAGTGCACTCCTCTCATGTCACCCAAGGGCTAGTGTCTAGCTGGTCCTAATATAGAGTCTGACCTGTGATTGTGGATTCCTTCCACAGACTGTGGGATTATTGTTTTCTTATTTCTAGTATCTGCCCCTGGTGGATGAAGATGGACTTAGGGGCTTGTGCAGGTTTCCTGGCAGGAGGAGCTGGTGCCTGCCCACTGCTGGGTCAACTTGGTTCCTGGACTTCTGGTGGTAGTGCTGTGTCTAGAGGCCTTTTTGGCTCAGGAGGTCTGCTGATGGGTGTGGCTGTGTTCCCACCCAGTATGTTGTTTGGCCTGAGGCTTCCCAGCCCTTAAATTTATAGGCTGTTGGGTGGGGCCAGGTCTTAGTGCTAATGATACAATCAAGACACCAGCCTCCAGGAGAGCTCATGTAGATCAACACTCCTGGAATGTCCACCACCAGATTTTATGTCCTCTGGGTGAGCCACAGCCATCTTCTACCCCCACAGAAGACCCTCCAAATCCAGCAGGCAGGCCTGGCCCAGGTTCCTATGAAATCACTGCCTCTGCCCTTGGACCTGGCACACGTGAAATTCTTTGTACGCTTCTCAAGAGAATGAAGTCTCTGTTTCCCCAACTCTCATGAGGCTCCTAGAGTTAAGCCCCACTGGCATTCAAAACCAGGTGTCCTGGAGTCTCCTTCTCCTCCCAATGCTGGAACCCGGGCTGGGGAGCCTGACGTGGGGCTCAGAGCTCTCACTCCTGTGGGAGGGCCTCTGTGACTTAATTATTCTTCAGCTTGTGGGTCACCCACCCAGTGGGTATGGGGTCAGGTTATATTGTGAGCACGCCCCTCTTACCATCCTGCTGTGGTTCCCTCTTTATGTTTCCAGTTGAAGATGATCTTCTTTTCTAGGTTCCATTCTTTGTTTTTCTTGATGGTTGTCTAGCAGTCAGTTGTGATTTCATCATAGTCACGAGGAGAGGCGAGCTCGTGGTCCTACCACTCTGCCATCTTGACCGAAAATTTATATATTTACCTTTACCAATAAGTTTTATACTTTATTATGTTATCATGTCTAATGTGCTTTCATTTCAACTTGAAAAATTCACTTTAGCACTTCTTGTAAGGCGGATCTAGTGATGAATAAAATGCCTTCAGCTTTTGTTTGTCTGGAAGTCTTTATTTCTCCTTCATTTTTGAAGGAGAGTTTCACAGGGTATAGATACTGTTACTGGTTTTCAGGGTTTTTTTTTTCTTTCTTTCTTTCAGCACTTTGAATGTGTTATCCCACTCTCTTCTAGCTTGCAAGCTTTCTGCTGAAAATCTGCTCATAGTATTACGTGATTCCCTAGTTCATGACAGGTTGCATTTTTTGCTGCGTTCAAAACTCACTCCTCATCTTAAAATTGTGACAACTTGATTATAATGTTAATTGGTGTGGATTTCTTTGGGTTCATCTTATATGTGTCTTTTGGGACCCTTGGATCTGGATGTTCATTTCCTTCCCCAGATTTGGGAAATTTTCAACCATTATTTTTTTGAATAAGCTTTCTGACCCTTTCTTCCTTTCTTCTTCTTATAGGATTCCCATAGTATGTGCATTGATCCACTTGATTTTGTTCTATAAGTCTTATAAGCTTTCTTTACTCTTTAAAATTCTTTTTTCTTTTTGCTCCTCTGAATTATTTCCAATGACTTTTCTTCGAGTTCACTGATCCTTTCTTCTGATTCATCTAGTCTGATGTTGAACTTCTCTAGTGAGTATGTCAGTTACTCACTTCACCCCCAAGATTTCTGTTTGGTACTTTAAACGTTTTCTGTCTCTTTGTTGAAATTCTCCATCTTTTCATGTGTTGTTCTCTTGGCTTCAGTGAACATCTTTATGACAGTTATTTTGAATTCTCTGTCATGTAAATCATATATGTCCGTTTATTTTTTTAGCTGAGATATAACTAACATACAATGTTATATTTGTTTCAGATGTACAGCATAGTGATTCAATATTTGTATTTGTTGGGAAATGATCACCACAATAAGTTTAGTTAATTTCCATCACCACACATAGTTACAAAGTTTTTTTTTCTTGTGATGAAATCTTTTAAGATTTACTCTCTAAGCAACTTTCAAACATGAAACAGAGTATTATTAACTATAGTCACCATGCTGTATATTATATTTCTAAGACTTACTGTTTTATAACTGGAAGTTTGTACCTTTTGACCCACTTAACTATTTTGCACCCTCCCTCCCCTAGCAAGGAACAACCAATCTGTTCTCTGTATTTATGAGTTTAGGTTTTGGGTTTCTGTTAGCTTCCACATATAAGTGAGGTCATGTAGCATCTGTCTCTCTCTGCCTGACTTATTTCACTTAGCATAATACCCTTGAGGTCCATCCATGTTGATGTTAATGACAGGGGTCCCTTGCTTTTTATGGCTGAATAATATTCCATTGTTTCTGAGTGTGTGTGTGTATGTATCACATCTTCTTTATTCATTCATCCATTGATGAATACTTAAGTTGTTTTCATGTCTTAACTATTGTAAATAGTGCTGCAATGAAAATAAGAATGTAGATATCTTTTCAAGTTAATGTTTTCTTTTTCTTCAGCTGAATACCCAGAAATGGAATTGCTAGATCATGTGATAGTTCTATTTTTAATTTTTTGAGGAACTTTCATACCACAGTGGTTGCACCAATTTATATCCCCGCCAACAATGAACAAGGATTCCCTTTTCTCCACATTCTCACCAACACTTGTTATTTCTTGTCTTTTTTATAATAGCCATTTTAACACATGTGAGGTGATATCTCATGGTTTTGATTTGCATTTTCCTGATAATTATTGACTTTGAGATTCTTTTCATGCACCTGTTTGCATATATATGTCTCCCTTGGAAAAATGCTTATTCAGATCCCCTGACTTTTTTAATCAGATTTCTTTTTCCTGAGTATGAGAACTCATTTTATTATGGTTGGTTTTTGAAGATTTATGTTGTTACTTTGGAACATCTTCGGTTCTTCATTTTCCTGACTCTCTGTGTTGGTGTGTCTGCTCATTAGACAAAGTAGCCACCTCTGCCAGTCTTCATGGGATGGCCTCATACTGGAGAAGACCCCCACCAGTCAGCTCAGTCAGACATTCTTGTGGCTTCTGCCAGCTCTTTCTCTCCCCAGGGACAAGCAGGCAGCTGTGTTTTTTCCTCCACTCTCCTGAGCTGAAGCCAGGGGGAAGGGGTGTTAATTGTACCAGGCCAAACTTCTGTCTCCATTCTCCCCCAGGTTGTTAGGCTTCACCAGAACCATCAGAATTCCTAGACTGGCAAGAGAGAGGCAGTTCTTTTGTGAATCCCCAGAGAAGTTGAGGCACTGGACTCACAAATCAACTTTTTCCCTCCCCAGGCGAAAGCTGAGAGCTAGGACTGTCTACCCACTCACTCCGTGCTAAGCACAGGGGAAGATCTGTGCCATCTGCCAGCCGAAACCATGTCTCCATTCTCCCAACATGACTAGACTGTGCCAGAGCCATCAGAGCTCCAAGACTGGCAAGACAGATGTCAGTTCTTGAGCAGTGCTGGAAATGCTGAGGTATTAGATTCATGGGTCAACGCTTTCATCCTCCAGCTCTTTCTCCTCCACCGGGGAGGCTGAGCGCTGGGATTTTTTCATCCACTCACTCTGTTGAGCAGATGGGAGGATCAGTGACATCTCAGCCAAGTTGGCCATCTTGGTTCTCCCCAGGTGGCCAGACTGCACCAGGCCTGTCAAAGAACCGAGACTGGCATGACAGAAGATAGTCCTCTGAGGAGACGCCCTCAGAAAAGGTGGGATACGAGACACACAAATCATCCTTTCTCCTCGCAGGAGAGAAGCTAAGATCCAGGGATCTCTTTCTGATCTTATGGCTCTGTGCTAAGGCCAGGCAACTCTGGTGAGAAGGTGTCCCAATCTCCATATTTAACTTCGGTTAGTCTGACTTTCCCAGGGTGCAGGAGCCTCTCAACTAGTTTCTGGACTTTTCACAAAGGAAATTTATCCATGAATTGTTATTGAACCTGTGTATTTGTAGGAAAATGAGGGTCTAGGTCTTCCTACTCCACCATATTGGTGATGTCACTCTCCTGTTTATTCACTTAAGAGTAAGAAACTGGGGTCTCTTAATTTCAAAGCCCATCTTCTTTCTAGAAAACCACAGTGCTCATTTATTGAAGCTTCCAAATTGTTCTGCTATAAAATGTATCACTATTGAAGTATATTTGTAGAAAAGAAATTAATTTAATTATGTTGTGCTTACAAATGCAATAGGGCTCTCTTTATATGATTGTAACATACTTACACACAACACACACACATACGTTATAGTCTGTATTAATGTTCAGACTTACCTATAATCAAACATTAAATTGACAGTAAAATATAATTGCATCAATAAAAATTGTTTAAAATAATAATGTTCATTTAAAAACACAAGACAATGAAGACTGTAAAAGTTTTTTGTTTTATATATCATTTCACCTACCAATTCCATTCCTCGAAGTGTGCCTAGGGAAATAATTCAGTATATGTGCAAGAATGTTCATCATATAATTGTGCATAAGAAAAATTAGAAACTATCTAAATGTCCAACAGTATGAGATTAGATCAATACATTATTAATACACAAAAATATTCTATGCAGACACTTAAAATTCTATTGGAAATGCACATTCATGGACATGGAAAGATGCATATATTTTAAGAGCAAATAGCTGATTGAAAAATAAAGTTATTTTTGGAAAATAAACAATATGTTATAGATATTTTTAATAGCCTTACTGAGATAAAATTTACATATAATAAAATGTACCAATTGTAAGTATACAATTAAATAATTTTTAACAAATGTATAGTGTTGTACAACCAACATCACAATGCAGTTTAAGAATTATTTTTTTGATAGTTTATGTTGCTTATCTATGTTTTCTAATTTATACTAAACAAATTACTTTAAAAGTTAAAGCTGCTTATTTTTTAGTTTAAAATTTTGATATAGTAACCTCTTCTCATGAGCACACTAAAATCAGAACTATCTGCAGGACAACTGTAGAAGACTGAAAACTACCAGGGAGGTCTTTCACACCTAAACACATAAAGACAGAACCACAACAAGACAAGTAGGAGGGGTGGACTAGGGATATATTCAAATCCCATTCCCCCTGGATGGGCAACCCACAAGCTGGAGAATAATTATATTGCAGAAGTTCGCCTAGAGGAGTGAGGTTCTGAGCTCCACACCAGGCTCCTCAGCTGGGGGCTGGGCACCAGGAGAAGGAGCCCCAGAGCATCTGGCTTTGGAGGCCCCTGGAGCTCAACTGCAGTCGCTCCACAGGACGAGGATAGACAGAGACTTCAGTCTCACGGGGGGCATAGAAAATCTCACATGCACCGGGACCAGCAAAAGCAGTAACTTGATAAGAGCCTGGGCCAGATCTACCTGCTGGTGTTGGAGAGTCTCCTGGGGAGGTGGGGGGGGGGGTGGCTGTGGCTCACCCTGGGGACAGGGACACTGGTGGCAGACGTGTTTGGGAGTGTTTAGGAGTGAATACACTGCTGAGGCTGCCATCTTGGCTTAATGGCGCCAGGACCTGACCCAACCCACAGCCTGTAGACAGCAGTGCTGGGACACCTCATGCCAGACAACTAATGGGGTGGGGACACAGCCCCACCCATCAGCAGACTGGTGGCCTAAAGACTTCCTAAGCCCTTAGCATGGGCTCTAGATGTGCCCTCAGCCACGGGCCTGCCCATCAGAAGGCCAAGGCAGCTCCCCCTACCAGTGGGCAGGCACAGGCCCTTCCCACCAGGAAGCCTGCGCTAGCTTCTGGACCAGCCTCACCCACCAGGGGGCACACACCAGAAGCAAGGAAACAACAATCCCACAGCCTGTGGGCCAAGCCCATCAACAGCAGGCCAGACCCTGCCCTGGCACCAGCTGGGCCCTGGCTCTGCCCGCTGGTAGGGCAAAGAAACTTTCAGGGTGCCCCAGCACCCACACTCAACTGTATCAGGGGTCACCTCCCCCACACACACCAAATGACCTCCGAGCTCTGGGATCCTGGGACTGCAGCCAGACTCCAGGAGCCAGCTCTCCCTGCCACTAGCTCATCACTAACCCCCGGATCTGGCTTCACCTGCTGGTGGGTGGGCAACAGCCCAAGTCTTCTGGACCCTCACTCTGCCCAGCAGTGAGCCAGCCCTAGTCCTGGGCTGCCCTGGGGTTCTGAAACCAGCTGCCTCATGACCAGCCTCACTAAACAGCATCCAGCAGCATCCATACAAGGGAAGGCCTGTCAACCTACCAGACTAGGGGGCCCACCAGACCACCCACATAGCCCGCCTCAGCAGAGGACCCACACAGCTCTCTTGAGGGGAGAACCCTAGGGCACACAGCTTGGGTGACAGGAGGGGAGTGCGCTGCCAGGGTGCACAGCACATCTCCTACAGAAGGCCACTTCTCCAAGGTCGAGAAACGTAACTAAAGTACCACATACATAAAAATACGACTACCAGCGTAGACAAAATGAGGTGGCAGAGGAATATGTTCCAGATGAAGGAACAAGATAAAACACCAGAAGGACGAACTAAATGAAGTGGAGATAGCAGTCCACCCAAGAAAGAGTTCAGAGTAATGACTGAAAGATGATCAAAGGAATCAGGAGGAGAACGGATGCGCAGAGTGAGAAGTAGGACGCTTTTAACAGAGTTATAAAATACAAAGACAACCAAACTCGAATAAAAAATAGCAGTAACTAAGTAAAAATACACTAGAAGGAATCAATAATAGACTAAATGATTCAGAATGGATCAGAGAGCTGGAAGACAGAATAGTGGGAATCACGGCCATAAATCTAGATGTCAAATAACTTCCACAGCATACTCTTGCAAATAATATAAGCCGATAGTAAAAAAATCTCAAAACACAGAAAAACTTAACACATTGAAATTATCAACTAGAGAATAAATGTTAATATATTTTTATAAATACATGGTGGGATTAATGAGAAATTAGAATGAATACACATAAAAAGACAAAACAAATTTGAGAAAGAAAATGATTGCTAGGAATACAAAAAAAAATCAGAAGACTAGTTTAATAGTAGATTATATACAGTGAAAAAAAAAAAAGGATAAGTGAACTGGGAGACAGAAATGAACTTATCATGGACTGTGGCTCAGGGAGACAAAGACCTGGAAAATATAAAAGATTAAGAGACATAAGGGCTGAGTGAGAAGTTGCCACACACCTCTAAGCAGAGTTCCAGGAGGAATTAATACGAGAATTTAGCAAGAAGAGCTATAAATATAAAAATAAATTTTATATCTATAAACCAACAATAGTTAGAAAATGTATAAAACCTGATTTGTGAGAGGCCTGTTCAGAATGTATAGAGGAAGAGTCTTATCATATAAGAAAATAGTTCAATAACTTGGGAGTATATGAGGATATTTAAACACAATACAAAACACAGACTATACGTGTGTGATGTGTTATGAACAATAATGTTCAATTCATTGTGTTCAGGAACATTGTACATCAAAAGACAGCACTTAGAATTTGGAAAAGAAAAATCCCAAGCCAGGAGAACATATTTGCAAAACTCAACTGTCAAAGTACCAGTTTCAAGAACTCTTAAAGAAATCCTATAAATCAATAAGGAAAGTCAGAATACATCATAGAAAAAAATGACAAAATGTAAGACTAGAAACTTCAGAGTGAGTAGGGGAAAACCCAACATAGCCTACGAAAAATGACTGAACTTCTTTTTGCTTATTGAGAATTGTAAGGTGCGGTGTCAGGCAATTCTGGTTTCCACTCATCTTTGTCCTTGTTAGTGGAGGGCTTCAAGGGACCCGAGCAGAACGTTTATCACTTGCACCCTGGAGTTTAAGGGACACTGGGAATGATTCACCACTTACCTGTGGTGAGCTCTAAGGTGAGAGGCTGTGATTGGAACCACCTCTGCCTGGTAGCAGGTGGGAAAGCAAGGCAGCTTGGTTAACAGCTGCACGTGTTACCAGAGGGAGTTGGACCAATGATTTATTCATGTTTCCGCTGTGAATTCCTCAACAAAGGAGAGAAAGAATAAAATATGTAGTTAGTAGTTAGTATATTAAAGAAGTTTTACTATATTGCTTCTAGGTGCGTGATTTCTTTTTCATTTATGAGGCTTAGCATTTGCTGTGATTCCTGAATCTCAGGCATAAGGCTTTTGTTCAAGGCTGCAAAATTCTCAGCTATTTCTAATTTTTTTTTTTTTTTTACTTTCTTATTTTGAGCATGAAGGGGGAGGTAATTCGGTTTATTTATTGATATTTTAATGGAGGTACTGGGGAGTGAACCCAGGACCCTGTGCATGCTAAATCTATTCTTTACTACTGAGCTGTATATACCCTTTCCACCTCAGCTATTACCTCTTTTCTGATCTTTATTCACCTCTTGGAATTCTATTTATAGAAGTTAGACCCTCTCATTTTCTCCTTTGTCTCTTCTATTTCATATAGTCCATCTCTGTACTTCACTTTGGATAATTACTTCAGATATATAGCCTAGTTCCCTGATTATCTCTATCTGTATCTAATCTATTTAACCTACCCATTAAGTGTTTAATTCATTTTTTGAAGTTCTTATTACTTCTTTTGAAATCTGCCTCATCTTTTGGCATAGTTTTTCATTCTTTTCTCATTTTCAGTTACCTTTTTTTTATGCCCTAAGTTTATTTACAAACTTATCTAGTACATTGAGTTCAAGAGTTTGATTCCTTCTTTCAAACTGTTTGCACCTCTTAAAATGCGCCTCTTCAAATGTTTCCTGGATTTTTTTTTAAGCAGTTGATGTCTTACTATAAAGAAAGATCCAGCAAATCCACATCCAAAGTACAAAGTCATCATAACTAGTAAATGCCACCTGTTTTCCACTGAAAATCGTAAATTCTTCCCTGGAACCTCCTTTTTCTTTGTGCAGTTTGGAAGCATGGATAATTAAAGTTTTTTTAAAACTTTGAATTCATACTTAGGTGGTCTGAGAAATACGGTTTGATGATGCATTCCACAGACAGAGAATGTATGTTTCTGTTTATGACAAATGCCCTGGGATACTGCTAGTACGGAACCACTTGAAGTTCATCCGTCACTTCAGGCATCCCCTGGACCATGAAGGTAGAGAAATTGAACTTCCAACTCTAATGTGGAATGAGGTACATTTTCAGGAGTTTTTTTGCACCCATAGCTAAGACTGAGACAGTTTATTTGTCATTTTCCTTTATCCACGGGTGCTGGTCCTTTGTGTGCTTCAATTCCAACCCTCTACCTTGACTCACCTCTGGCTTCCCCAGAAGTTGTTAAAATATGAAACTTGAAGTTTCTAGGTAAAGAAAATGCACGCAGGACAGCAGGGATTTCGGTGCTACATTATGAGGCTGTTTCTCAGTTTCCTGTTCATTTTGGACATTCTTGGTTTTCTCTTTCTTAGAAACTCTGCCGTGCATTTAAAATAATATTTGTCATAATATATCTACCACTTTATAGTAACTTTTTAAAGATATGAAACTAATCCTATTGCCAAAATGGAGCTTTCAAGAAATTTTTAAATGTAAATATTACCTTCCAATTTATGGGTTTGAAAATAGGCACTAAGAACTGATTTTAAATAGCCTGTATAATCATATAGAAGACTTTTTCAGGAAGAACACAGTATAATCCACTTGTCTTTTATATATGTGCTCCATGCATTTTTAATCATCTGTAAACTGGGGGAGTCTTTATTTCTTGTAATCCACCCCGGAGGGTGTGTGTGTGTGTGTGTGTGAGCGTTAGCAGGCTGCATTATGTTAGCTAGATAATACCATGGAAACACTCCCACCGCGAACACTTGAATTAATTTTAGGACGCTCACGAAGATTTCAACTCTCTCCTCAGCCTATGTATATATCCTTAAAACAAGCCTTGATACAAACCCAATTTTAAGAAAAGGCAAGCCAAGGCTGTAGTTTCAAACTATAGCCTGTTTCTTCATATAGTGACCATTCACTTTCTTGAATGTATTGCAGAAGTGGTGGGTGCTGTCTCTCACTATAACATCTCAGATTTCCCAGTGTAGGACACTGTTGTATGACATTACAGGTGCAAAGAGATCATTTGTACAGCTTGCTGTCGGTAGGTACCATATTGCAATGTGACAATACACCATATTTCATCAATTTCTAGGATGTGTATTTTTTCAGTTTCTAAGATGCAGATTTTTTCAGTTTTTAACATCTACGAAGTTGGGGTGCGTCTTGCACTGGAAAGGTGTATAAAGTTTAATTGCAAATATTTTAATTTTCTACTGGTGTACCAAATATCAAAATAATGATGCATCTTGTAACTAATGGCAATTATATTATACATCGGTGCTTGATGTTGTCTCAGAGGTCCCCTAAACTGTTCTCACTTTTGTAAATTTGCTTTTCCTCTCCTGTTCTGATGGCGTGACTTCCATTATTCTGTCTTTCAGATTGTGTACGCTTTCTTCTGTGTCACCTAGACTGATGTTAATTACTTCTAGTTATTTTTCTTGTCAGTTAGTGTGTTCTTCAGCTCTGACTGGTCATTCGTAATATGTTCTAGTTCTTGTCAAAGATCGCACTGTGCTCATCTATTCTTTCCCTAGTTCAGTTAGGATTCTTATTACTAGTGCTCTAAACTCTTTATGTGGTAAAGTATTTATCTCTGTTTTATTAGGTTCTTTTCTTATACTTTATTTGAAACATAATCCTCTCTCTTTGAATTTTGCTTAAACTTCTCACCTCTGAAATTTCGTGAAACAGTTTTCTGTTCTTGAATGGTGTCCTTGTGGGGGGCATCCCTATGGGTGGGAGAACTGAGTCTGAAATGAATATGGGTCATGTCTTCTCTTGGGATGTGTTGGCAGCTGCTGCCTTGGTGGTGAGATGGGCTGGAGATGGAGACAGGTGTGAGCTGGGGCCTCTTTGGTGCTCGGTGATACTCACAGCCCTGTTTGGGGCAGCAGTGGGGCAACAGGTGCTGGAACAATTTTTGAGGTTCAGGTCTGAGCTGATTCCTTTCCTTTGAAGTGTGCACACTCACCCCATCAATACTACCTCTGCCCTAGTGCAGGGCAGCTCTGGAGCAAGAGGGGCTGGTGCAGGCACCTGGACTGGGGCGCACACTTCAACAGTCCCAGCAAGCCAGTCAGAGCCTCAGGCAGCCCTCAGTCTGCTGCCTCTGCATGCATGCCAGCAATGGCTGCCCTTCTGTGTTCAGAGGCAGGGTTGGGCCTGAGCCAGCTCCATTCTCACTAAGTGTGCATGCTTTTCTTCGGCAGCAGCAGCCTTTGCATTAGTTGAGAGCTATGCCAGAGTAAGAGAGCGTGGAGCAGGCTGCCAGGGCTGGCTGGGGTACCCACTGGGGCAGGAGCAGGAAGCCAGCCACAGCCCTGGGCAGTTTTCAGACCACTTCATCCATGCTGTCCCAGGAGGGTAAGCAAGTGTGTGCATGCTCTTCAGAAGAACTCTTGGTTTCTTATAACCCTCTGGTAAATCCCACTGGTTTTCAAACCAGCTGAGAGGCCTTATCTTCCCAGTGTTGGACCGCAGGGCTGGGTGCCAAGCATGTGGCTTGAACCCACTCCCCAGGGAGGATCCCTGAATCCGTGATCGTCTTCTGTGTCACCTGCAAGGGGCATGGATTTCAACTTGATTGCTTCTCTTCTCTTCTCTTCCTTCCCAACTCTGTGGATCCTTCTTTACAGCCCAGGGTGTAAGACCCTTTCTGCCAGGCTCCAGTTTGTTTTCAGTGAGAGTTGCTCCACGTGTATATGTATTTTTGATGCGCTCATCGAGTGTAGTGAGCTCTGTGTTCTCTTACTCTGCCATCTTGATCTATTTTTAAGTCTCATTGGATAAAAATATTTGCCTATTTATTATTCTGAAGAAGTGATTCACTTCCTAGGAATATTTGTTCCTGAATAAAAAGTTCCTGTAGTACTTTGGTATTTTATTCATAAATGGGTCACAAAGGCAAATTATATCCAAAAATGTATTAGTGCTTATATATATTAGGTATCTACTGTTTCCCATGCATTACACCATTTGGCAATTCTCACAATATTTTAATACCCAATTATTCCTTCTGTCACAGAGTTTGCTTGGATCAAAAACAAGGATAATTTGTTTTTGAAAACAGGTAATATATGATGTTTTGAAGATGCATTTGTCTGACAAATTCAGTGACTTAGGCCTATTTACTCTCAATAATGTAAGACTGTGGTTAAAATATGTGATCATCTGACACATAAACTGTTTAGGGGGAGACAAGTTACAAGTGAATGTTACCCTTGAGGTATTTCATGTGCATAAAAATTATAGTCAAAGAAAAATGTATGAGCAATAATGTGGAAAGTAGCCTATTTGAAAGAAGGAACTCTGGTGATATTTTATTATCAACATCAACAAACATATATTCAGCCCCATTTATGCATAAATACAGCTCTGTGGTCTTTTTTTCACTTTTTTATTGAGTTATAGTCATTTTACAATGTTGTGTCAAATTCCAGTGTAGAGCACAATTTTTCAGTTATACATGAACATACATACATTCATTGTCACATTCTCTTTCGCTATGAGCCACCACAAGATCCTGTATATATTTCCCTGTGCTATACAGTACAATCTTGTTTATCTATTCCACATTTTGAAATCCCAGTCCCTTCCCACCCCCTGTCCCCCTGGCAACCACGAGTTTGTATTCTCTGTTTATGAGTCTGTTTCTGTTTTGTATTTTTGTTTTTTGTTTTTTATTTAGATTCTGCATATGAGCGATCTCATGGTATTTTTCTTCCTCTTTCTGGCTTACTTCACTTAGGATGAGATTCTCCAGGAACATCCATGTTGCTGCAAATGACGTTATGTTGTCAGTTTTTATGGCTGAATAGTATTCCATTGTATAAATATACAACTTCTTCTTTATCTAGTCATCTGTTGATGGACATTTAGGCTGTTTCCATGTCTTGGCTATTGTAAATAGTGCTGCTATGAACATTGGGGTGCAGGTGTCATTTTGAAGTAGGGTTTCTTCTGGATATATGCCCAGGAGCAGGATTCCTGGGTCATACGGTAAGTCTATTCCTAGTCTTTTGAGGAATCTCCATACAATTTTCCACAGTGGCTGCACCAACTTGCATTCCTACCAGCAGTGTAGGAAGGTTCCCTTTTCTCCACAGCCTCTCCAGCATTTGTCACTTGTGGACTTTTGAATGGTGGCCATTCTGATTGGTGTGAGGTGATACCTCATTGTAGTTTTGATTTGCATTTCTCTGATAATTAGTGATAGTGAGCATTTCTTCAGGTTCCTATGGATCATTTGAATTTCTTCCTTGGAGAATTGCTTGTTTAGGTCTTCTGCCCATTTTTGGATTGGGTTGTTTGTTTTTTTTCTTATTAAATCGTGTGAGCTGCTTATATATTCTGGAGATCAAGCCTTTGTCAGTTTCATTTGCAAAAATTTTCTCCCATTCTGTAGGTTGTCATTTTGTTTACTTATGGTTTCCTTTGCTGTGCAGAAGCTTGTAATTTTCATTAGGCCCCATTTGTTTATTCTTGCTTTTATTTCTATTGCTTGGGTAGACTTTTCTAAGAGAATATTTTTGAGATGTATGTCAGATAATGTTTTGCCTACATTTTCTTCTAAGAGGTTTATTGTATCTTGTCTTATGTTTAAGTCTTTGATCCATTTTGAGTTGATTTTTGTGTATGGTGTAAGGGAGTGTTCTAGCTTCATTCATTTACATGCTGCTGTCCAGTTTTCTGAACACCATTTGCTGAAGAGACTGTCTTTATTCCATTGTGTATTCTTGCCTCCTTTGTCAAAGATTAGTTGACCAAAAGTTTGTGGGTTTATTTCTGGGCGCTCTGTTCTGTTCCATTGGTCCATATATCTGTTTTTGTACCAATACCATGCTGTCTTCATTACTGTAGCTCTGTAGTATTGTCTGAAGTCTGGGAGAGTTAATCCTCCAGCCTCTTTCTGTTTCTTCAGTAATGCTTTGGCAATTCTAGATCTTTTTTGTTCATATAGATTTTATTATAATTTGTTCTAGTTCTGTGAAATATGTCCTGGGTAACTTGATAGGGATTGCATTAAATCTATAGATTGCTTTGGGCAGTGTGACCGTTTTAACAATATTAATTCTTCCAATCCAGCAGCATGGGATATCTTTTCCATTTTTTAAAGTCTTCTTTAATTTTCTTAATCAGTGTTTTACAGTTCTCCGTCTATAATTCTTTCACCTCCTTGGTTAGATTTATTCCTAGGTATTTTATTACTTTGAATGCTATTTTAAAGGAGATTGTTTCTTTACTTTCTTTTTCTGTTGATTCATCATTAGTGTAAAGAAATGCAACTGATTTTTGAACGTTACTCTTGTAACCTGCTACCTTGCTGAATTCTTCAATTATTTCTAGTAGTTTGTGTGTGGATGTTTTAGGGTTTTCTATATATAGTATCATGTCATCTGCATATAGTGACACTTTTACCTCTTCTTTTCCAATTTGGATCCCTTTTATTTCTCTCTCTTGCTGGATTGTTGTGGCCAGGACTTCCAAGACTATGTTGAATAGGAGTGGTGATAGTGGGCAGCCTTGTCTTGTCCCAGATTTTAGTGGGAAGCTTTTGAGTTTCTCACCATTGAGTACTATGCTGGCTGTAGGTTTGTCATATATAGCTTTTATTATGTTGAGATATGTTCCCTCTATACCCACTTTGGTGAGAGTTTTTATCATAAATGGGTGTTGAATTCTATCAAATGCTTTTTCTGCATCGGTTGAGATGATCATGTGGTTTTTGTCCTTTCACTTGTTGATGTGATGTATTACATTGATTGATTTGCATATGTTGAACCACCCCTGTGTCCCTGGGATGAACCCACTTGATCATGACGTATAATCTTTTTTATGTTCTGTTGGATTCTATTTGCTAGTAGTTTGGTAAGGATTTTTGCATCTATGTTCATCAGTGATATTGGTCTCTAATTCTCTTTTTTGGTGGTGTCTTTGCCTGGTTTTGGTATCATGGTGATGGTGGCTTCATAGAATGAGTTTGAGAGTATTCCCTCTTTTTCAATCTTCTGAAAGAGTTTGAGAAGGACTGGTATGAGTTCTTCTTTGTATGTTTGATAGAATTCTCTGGTGAAGCCGTCCGGTTCTGGACTTTAATTTGTAGGGAGGTTTTTTATTGCTAATTAGATTTCATTTCTAGTGATCGGTTTGTTCAAGTGTTCAGTTTCTTTTTGATTCAGTCTTGGTGGACTGTATGTTTCCAGAAACTTGTCCATCTCCTCTAGGTTATCCATTTTGGTTCCATGTAGTTTTTCATAATATTCTCATATGATATTCTGTATTTCTATGTTATTTGTTGTAATTTCTCCATTTTCCTTTCTTATTTTGCTAATTTGTGCACTTCTTCCTTCTTTGTGAGTTTGGCCAGAGGTTTGTCAATTTTATTTACTCTTTCAAAAAAACCAGCTTTTGGTTTGATTGATTTTTTTCTATTGTTTTTTTAATCTCTCTGTTATTTCCTCCCTGATTTTTATTATTTCCTTCCTTCTGCTACCTTTTGGGGTTTTTTGCTCTTCTTTTTCTAATTCTTTTAGCTGGTAGGTCAGATTGTTTATTTGAGATTGTTCTTCTTTTTTGAGGAAGGCCTGTATCACTATAAACTTCCCTCTTAGCACTGCCTTTGCTGCGTCCCGTAAGTTTTGTGTGGTTGTATTTTCATTTTCATTTGTCTCAAGGTACTTTTTAATTTCAACTTTGATTTCAACATTGACCTGGTGATTTTTTAATAGCATGTTGTTTAATCTCCATGCTTTCCTTTTTTTCTCCTTTGTTTCTCTATAGTTGATTTCTAGTTTCATGGCATTGTGGTCAGTAAAGATGCTTGAGATAATTTCTATCTTCTTAAAATTGTTGAGGCTTCTTTTGTGCCCAAGTACATGATCAATCCTAGAAAATATTCCATGTGCACTTGAAAAGAATGTATATCCTAGTTTTTGAGGGTGTAATGCTCTGAAAATATCTACGAAATCTAATTTTTCTATTGTATTATTTAATTTCTCTGTTGCCTTATTTATTTTCTATCTGGAAGATCTGTCTAGTGATGTTAATGTGGTGTTAAACTCTCCAACAATGATTGTATTCCCATCAGTTTCTCCCTTTATCTCTGTTAGTAGTTGTTTTATGTACTTAGGTGCTCCTATATTGGGTGCATATATATTAATGAGTGTAATTTCCTCATCTTGTATTACTCCTTTAATCATTATAAAATGTCCTTCTTTATCTTTCCGTATAGCCCTTGTTTTAAAGTCTATTTTGTCTGAAATCAGTACTGCTACACCTGAGTTTTTGGCTTTCCCATTTGCATGGAATATCCTTTTCCATCCTTTCACTCTCAATCTATATGTGTCCTTCTCCCTAAAGTGGGTCTCTGGTATGCAGCATATTGAAGGTTCTTGCTTTATTATCCAGTCTGCCACTATATGTCTTTTGACTGGAGCATTTGGCCCATTAACATTTACAGTAATTAATGATAGATGAGTATTTATTGCCATTTTGAACTTATTTTTGCAGTTGATTTGGTATTTCCTCTTTGTTCCTTTCTTCTTTATTTTGTGGTTTGTTAATTTTCCTTTGTATTATCGTGGATTTTATTTAGTTTTTGTGACTCACTTGTGAGTTTTTGGCTTGTGGTTACCCCTTTTTGTAAGTCTATTAACCTATTACTATAACTGTTTATGCTGAACAGATAGTACTGTAATCTGAAACCCATCCTACTGAGAACAAAAAGTTTAAAAGAAAAAGAAAAAAAAATACTCCATATTTTTTTGCTTCCCTCTCCCACTCTTAATGTCTTGTTTTACAATTTTGTGTTTATTGTAGTTATCGCCTTTCCAGTTATGCGTTTCTCGTTTTTGTAATATCCTGCTGCTTTTCTATTTAGACTAGACCTGTCAATATTTCTTTTAGCATGGGTTTAGTGTTGCTAAACTCTTTTAGTTTTTGCTTGTCTGTGAAGTTCTTTATCTCTCCTTCTATTCTAAAGGATAGCCTTGCTGCATAGAGTATCGTAGGCTGCATCTTTTTTTCATTCAGGACTTTAAGTATATCTTGCCACTCCCACCTGGCCTATAGTGTTTTTGTAGAGAAATCAGCTGAGAGCCTTATGAGGGTTCCCTTGTAATTCATTCTTTGTTTTTCTCTTGCTGCCTTCAGGATCATTTCTTTATCCTTGACTCTGGCCATCTTGATTATGATATGTCTTGGTGTGGGTCTGTTTGGGTTCTTCCTGTTTGGGACCCTCTGAGCCTCCTGTACTTGGATATCTGATTCCTTCTTTAGGTTTGGGAAGTTTTCATTCTTGATTTTTTCAAATACTTTTTCAATCCCCTTTGTTCTTTCTTCCCCTTCTGGAACCCCTATTATGTGTAGATTGGCATGCTTTATATTATCCCATAGGTTCCTTATATTGTTTTCATCAGATTTTATTTGTTTTTCTCTCAGCTGTTCTGATTGGGTGCTTTCTGTTGTCCTTCTTCTAGGTCACTTATTTGTTCCTCTGCATTATCTAGCCTGCTTTGCACAGCCTTTAGATCAGTTCTCATGTCAGCCAATGAATTTACCAATTCTACTTGGCTCTTCTTTGTAGCTTCAATTTTATTTTTGACATATTTTATGTCTCTAAACACTATCTCTTTTAGTTTCTTCAGTACTTTGATCGCTCCTTTTTTGAAATCTTGATCTAGTAGGCCATCAATGTCTATTTCATTGATCATGCTTTCAGGGGACTTCTTTTGATCTTTTAATTGGGAGTGGTTCCTCTGCTTCTTCATATTGCTCATACCTCTCTGGCACTGTGGCTTATGGAGTATCAGTTATCTGTTGTGGTCCTTATTTATCTATCTAAAGCCTATGCAGGAATAAAACTTAAAAAAAAGAGAATTTTGAAAGAAAGGAGAAAAAAAGGTTTTTAAACAGTGTATAATCAGTAATAGAAGAGCAAATTGAAGCAGAATAGCATTTGAGTGAGATGTCTTTTAAAAACCTTAAAAAAAGGAGAAAAGATCAGAAAACAATATTTGAGACCTGTGTATAATCAATAACAGGAGATCAAAACCAAGAGAAATAAAAATGCAATGAAGTGGATTTTTAAAAGTAGTACAAATAAAAATAAAAATATTTTAAAAGAAAAATTTTAAATGGATTTAAACTGGAGACACATACAATTGTTGCAAAAGTAAATTTTTAAAAGGTAATAGAAAATAGAACAGATTTTAACAAAAGATAAAAGAATTTTAACAGTGGGGGGGAAAAGGTTTGAAAACTGTATAATCAATAATAGAAGAGCAAGTTGAAGCAAAATAGCAATCGAGTTGAGACATCTTTTAAAAACCTTAATAAAAAGGAGGAAAAAATAAAAAATCAATATTTGAAACCTGTGAATAATCAATAACAGGAGGTCAAGACCAAAAGAATTAAAAATGAAATGAGGTGGATTTTTAAAAAATAATAGTAATAAGTTTTAAGAGAAAAATTTAAAAGGGATTAAAACTGTAAACATATACAACTGTTTATAAAGTAAAGATTAAAAAGGTAATAGAAAATAAAACAGATATAAAAAAGATTTTTAAAAAAAGGATGTGTTCTCCTGGAGACTGTGAGCTCTTGATGGTTTTTATCGAGAAGTCTGTCTTCGCCCTGTTTCACAAACTCAGCTTGCTGTTTCCAGAGGTCCTCCGTTGGTGCCCTCGTCTGTGCCTCTCCCAGTGCCTGTCAGTCAAGCAGATCGCACCCCCTCCCAACACTGGGTCAGGTGCTGCTCTCTTTCGTGGTAGGCAGGCAGGTCACTCCCCCTGCAGATGCCGCAGTCAGATGCTGTGCTCAGGCGAGGCAGGTGGGCGGCTCAGGCCCCCTCCCAGCACTGCGGTCATGTGTTGCGTTGCTGCCAGAAGGGTGGGTGGCCGCCCGCCCTCTCCAGGTACTGGTTGCTACTGCTGCTCTGTGCAGCTGCCCGCTCCGCCTCGGGTCGGTGCTCCGAAGGCGGGATCGGGGAAGACCACAGAATGGCCCCAAATCTCAGCTCCTTGTTTGTCTTGGAGGCACGAGTTCTCTGAGGTACCAGGGCAGAAAGATCCTATCTGCCTCGGGCTGTAAACAAGTCTCAGTCTTGCCTATGAGGTTGCGGAGCCCCCTGTGTGGATTCAGGTCTTGGCCCCGCCCCCGCCCGGGCGCTGCGCACAGGAGGAGTTGGCGGCTGTGGCTGCGCCCCGCCTCTCTTCTCGGGAGAAGTACCAGTAATGGCGCTGCCGGTCTGAGGAGAGAAAGGTTACGGTGCCCCTCCCCACAGGGCACACCAGCCCTCTTGCTTTGCTTTTTTCGCAATTTATGGGAGACTGAGGTTGTTCTGTTCCGTATGCCCTCCCAGGCACAGCGTGCAGCCCCCTGCAGTCCCTCGGGGCTGCCTCAGTGCAGGGACATCAATGTTGCTGCAAATGGCATTATGTTGTGTTTTTATGGCTGAATAGTATTCCATCATATAAATAAACCACATCTTCTTTATCCAGTCATCTGTTGATGGACATTTAGGTTGTTTCCATGTCTGGGCTATTGTAAATAGTGCTGCTGTGAACATTGGGGTGCTGGTGAAATATTTTCTGATTTCTAACAAAGAACATCTAGGTAAGATAGGACTTAGATATTATTTAAATTTATTGGTTATTTGATAACATTTTATTCCAAAATTAGAGCCTTATTTTCTCTTTTGCTAACCTGCAAAACTACAATTCACTTAATTCTTGGGAATCTGCAGTTTGAAAATATTTTGATCTGTTGTTCTGTCATCTAAGATTTCCAGAGACCTATCTGAACTTAACCTCAGTCTGTTTGCAAGACTCTAATTAAGGACCAGTTCTTTACTTTTTTATTTTATTAAGTCTTAATCTTGATATGGTATTCTCCTAATTTTAAAAGTGTGTCATTTAAAAATGAAAGTGTAAGAATGTTTAAAGAAATAAGACATAGACAATAGTGTAAGCCAGTTAGTATTTAAAAAGTAACAGTTTGGGAGGCAGTAGAAAAAGAGAGAAAAAAAGAATCTTTGTAAAAAGTGAATTTTTTCCTGTTATCAAAGCTGGCACAGATGTCTCACACAACAGGGAGAGCTCCTGGGACTCAGATCAAAAGGCAGTCAGAAGCCTACCTCCTGCTGCATGGGATCGTATCTGATCTCACAGACAAGGAGACACTGAGACTGGATGTCGTTGACTTGATTAACTTTTAAATAGAGCAGATACAAACAGGGAAGACTCTGCTCTGATTTTTGTAATTAACCTAGATGATTCATAGTGGGCTAATGGCAAAGGTTTCCACTCTTCTGTCACCCAGATTGGCAAGAGCTTGCTTTCTAAGGGATGATCTGACAGGTAAAATGCACAGGTAGTCTTCAAAGAACCCTGATTTCCAAAGCATCCTGCTTCTAATGCAAAGAATCTCACTTGAATGACTCCCAGCCCCGTTCCAGCTCCACACAAAGGAAGTATGTGGGTTGAAATATTTATATTCTGGTTCTCCAAAGGCACAAATGGAAATAGTAATAAATCTTTATTAACAATTTCCACTTAATTATTAATTGAACACATATTAGTGACTTGAATGAACATTATTGGGATCTCTGAAATATACTGTTAGCCTTCATTTGCCCACATCCTTTTTAATAGACATGAAGGACTTTCCTGTGTTTGGAAAAAGAGGCATAATCTGGGTATCAGGTAACACCTGTATATTTTTTTTTACTGCATTATTAGACCAATAAAAGTTCTTTCTACCAATCTCTCAGATTCTGAGGTTTGCTCAAAGGAACACATGCCTTAGGTCAACATATCAGTTTTTTTGGGAGTTCAGCATGCAAAGATCCCTTTTTTATACCTTCACAACCAATACATTTGTTGAGAATAAAAAGAACCAGGCTTTGACATTTTCCAGCTTGCTATCTATTTAATTTTCCATCTGCTTCTTTTGCCGCTGCCTTCCAAGGGAACACGTGCTGCATATCTGAGAGAAGGAAAAGGAGAGTGGAGCTGCGCCAGCTGGGTTTGCAGTCCTAAACCCCAGGATCCAGAAAGAGGGGAGGAAAGAAGTCTAACAAATGGTCCAGAAAATGAAATAAGGACAAACAATCTGTTAAAAGTAAAGCTGTGTTTCCCTTTGTTGTAGAGCCCACATAACTGGGCAAGCTGGGCAGCAGCGTCTGCCACCAGCCAGGGCTAGACGCAGGGGAAGGCAGCTGGTGACTGGGAAGAGCTCAGGCACTCCCCCCCGTGCCTGAATCTCCACGTTGTCCCACGTTCCTCGTGTAGGCTTTAAGCATTTCTGGATCAGGTGCTGTGAGCCAGGCTTTGTTCTGGGCATTCTGGAGGCAGAGATGACTAAGACTCATTCCCTAGTCTTTAAAGAGCTAACCTAGGATGGCGGAGACAGACAAGCAAGCAATGTATTACAACAGAAAAATGCTAAATGTGTACCCTAGGAGGAGAAAAGTGTTACAGGAACACACAGAGGGGAAAGGGTGTGTGCCTAATCCTGTGAAGGAAAGTGGTGGTTCAAGGGAGGAAAGGCAATACACAGACAATGCCACCAGCTGAATTTGGAAGGATAGATGGGAATATTGGAAAACAAGCTTTTTTTTTTCTCCTTAGCATCAAGGGCAGTGCATAACAGCAGATCTTCAAAACTGACTAAAAAAACTGAATCCCCCAAGGCTTAAACCTCCCCACCACTCCTCTCGATGTCAAGGCATCAGCATTTCTGTCAAATGTACCACTTGGGTTGTGCCATCTCAATTTTATCCGGAGAGTCGCTAAATGAGGCTGGCAAATTCTCAAGATGAGAGGCAAATCTCAGCATAACCATTTCTTAATTTGCTATGATAGGACAACGATGGAGCAGCCAGTTGTCTGATTTTAACTGTCCTTAAGTATCTAACTCTAACATCACCAAAGTCTTTGTACATGAGACCACAGTAGCAAATACAATCAATTCTCAGAGTTAGGAGATCACGTGCAAACATTCAAGTGTTGAATGAGTATCTGCTTTGGGCACCACAGGCTTACAGAAGCGTAAGGCGTGACCTTTGCCTCTCAGAAGCTAAAATCAATAGCAGTGACCAGAGTGTTTAAATTGGATAACGCAAAAACAAAATCTCCCTTCATACAGTTCTGACACGACAAATATTTAACATTTCAGTGAGGAAGGAAAGAATAAGGCCAGTGCAGTGCTGCATAGCGCAATAAATGCATACTTCCTTCACTTTGACGTGGTGTCTGCAAATAAGAATTAACGCTTTCATCATTTGCTTTATATTAGTGCAGTGTATACTGAGAGCCACATACAGTTGGCATGATCTCTCACTACACAATTATGCCTTCTCATCATTTTAATATACTTTATTTTAAACCTATGCTTTAGGAAAATGGAAGAACTGTGGGTAACGAATCAGGCACACCTTCTTTTTCTATCATCACATTTTCTTTTCATCTCAAAGTTTTACTCAACTCTATAAACACAGTGAGAAATAATTTTTGAAGCTTTTATTGCCACTGAATGGCAAGCTATTTGACCACATGAAATATTTTGTGTAGTTTTTATCTTGAATTAACTCACCAAAGTCCATATAGTTACTATAGCATGTAATATTTTGTTTTATAGTTAGTTGTTAGTTGGAGTTTAAAGACGTTAAAGTTTTAAATTTTTAACTAAGATACGATGACAAGAAAATTTCCTGTGTTGTTCACCTGCAAAAACAAAAAAGAACTTTTAAAAAGAGACTAATGATTGAAACCTTTTATGATTTTAAAATAGGAAAGAAATGAAGTTTTCTATGACAAATTCCAAAGAAACTTGCATCAGGAGGCCAGAGGTTCCATATTTCCTAGTTTAGAGTTGATAGAAGTGCAGAATATTTTTGAGTTTGGAAGTATGCCAGAGTCCTCAGTCTGATTTGTAAGGAAGAGAGAGACCTGACACCCAGAAAGGTTAATTAACTAAATCTTGTTTGCTTGGGTTTACAACCACGGCCCCAAGAATCCCTAGCACATTGTATTTCCTGGCATTACCATCACTCCTTTCAGATTTGTATTTTCAACCGTGAAATAATCATTTTTGTTTAGTAACGGAGCCAAATAAATCCTGTCCTTGACTGAACTTAACATCTGTCATTTCCACCTGAGACTCTAGAAAATCAGATTTAGCTGGCTAGTCCCATGACCTGAAAAAGTGGTTCTGACACCGTTTAATTCCATGCCAACCAGGTTTTATTTTCTTTCTTGGTTCTCCCTGAGACATTAGAGGATGACAGCAGGAAGTGGCGCCATCCACAACCCGCCTGTACCTAAACTCCGCTCTGGCAAGTGTAGCTGTTGTGTTTGCGATGGTCTCTATACATGTGGGGCTGTTTGGATGAATGGTACTTGTGGCTGAGATGTTGCACCAGAAGTTAGATGCAGATGAGTTTGGAGTAAAGTTCCTGAAGGAGAGACATTAGCGTATTTAGTAAACTGTTTAAATATTCCAAGCCTAACGTTTTCTGAATTTTGAGATAACTACACATAATTTCCTTTGGCTTCAGTGTAATGCAAACCAGGCATAATAAATACATTAAGAGGGAATTAAGCCAGTTGCTGACATGAGACTACATTTAGTCGATAACAGAAAACAAATCCAGAGTTAGTCACATTCCAGCCTTTTCTCCAGATCATTTTTCTCCTTTGCTGCAGATGTCTATTCCATAATTCAACTGAGTAGAGTCCTTTTTTTTTCTAATCATGAGGCAGGTGCAATGGGAGATGAGATATTCCATTCATTTCTGCAGCTCTGTTATTCAGCTTCTCGTGGGTAGAAGAGAGCTCTGCCCCAGTTTCCAGGGCCCAACACGTCTTCTGTCCTCTTTGTCTCTTTTTTGGGAGGGTTAATCTGAGATGGATGGATACACGAGGAAAAACCTTCCTGGTTATTTTTTCCTACCGTAACTTCTGATTGCATTTGTTTTGTCATCCTTAGGACTACCAAGAGGCTTCCAATTTGGAACAATTTGTAACTCGATTTTTATTGAAAGAGACCTTGAATCAGCTGCAGTCGCTCCAGAATTCTCTGGAATGTGCCATGGAAACTACAGAGGAGCAAACCCGTCAAGAAAGGCAAGTTGAATGTTTTCATATGACCCCATGTTAGGGCATCATACTTAGACCACTGAAAACTAAACATGAGAATGAATAGATTTAAACACAATGACAGGGGCCTCCACTGGCTGCAAGCCTTATATTTGCCTCTAAAAAAGACCATTCTCTCTTTTCTTTTTGTTTCCATCATTTATTGAACAAATTTTAATTGAGAATTTAGTAGACAGAGAAGACTTAAAAGCGTGTGACAATGTAAAGATACATTTTACATAGTCCCAGTTCTTTAGAAGGCTGAAGTCTATTACATAAATAAAATACAAATACTAAAACTATAATACAAGGTACAAAATGATAAGTACCACAGAGAAGGGGAAATACATTGCCAAAGGATCTTAAAAGAGTAAAAGATTGAATATGGATGGGGGCATAAAAGACAGTTTCATGGAGTTTCTAGTACATCTGAACTAATCTTGTTAATGGGTATATTTGAAAATATAGAAATGATGGAAAAAAACCTTAACAGCCTCCATGAGCCTAGTAGGACACTTGAAAATTCAATAGGTCTAATTATTTAAGGAAATAGGGAAAAGTGAGTGATCGGAAAAGATTTTAAAATTCAATGCCATAGATTGAAATCACTGAGAAGATAAGTCGTGATAATATAGTAGTTATATAAATAATGGCACTAATGCCAAAGAGAAACTTGGATTTGAAATGTGTAAAGCAGACATCAAAATAATTGTAACCAACAGTCGATACTTGGAGTTACCATTTTCACCTTGCGGTCTGGAAAAGGGCTTGGCAAAACCTGTGCTCATGAAACATATTTTTGCATGTGTTACTTTAAACCTGGGGATATATTTTATCTTACTTCTGCATTTTAGGTTAGTAAGTTTTCTGAGCAGGCTGGTAATAGACTACTCTGTAGGGCCAATGTTTCTAAACAAATTAATGGCTGCATAATTATTAGGACATCTCAGAAAAACAGTGGAATTTTCAACCTTATATTTACAGTGTCAAAATGAATGAGCATCACCAAATTCTAACAAAAAACCTGTAATCTCAGGTCTAATGCGCTTGTGCAGCTGGTGAACATGGATGCGCACTCTTCAATGGATCTGTGAAGCATTTTCACATTATAAACTTAGTATTTTTGCTGTATTGGGTGATTCGGTATTGAATGGAAAAGTGTAACAATTAGCTTTAGAAAAAAAACAGCCCATCTTCTCAGATTTGTACAGAGGATAATTGAACGTCTTGAAGCACGATGACTGGTTTCATGTTCCTAATAAGAAAATAAGGCTTGATTAGTTGTCTTTTGTTCAGATTTTAATGACATAAAATGGATTCTCCATTTTTAGAAGCAATCATTTGCCACCTGAGAAGAGGCTTGAAAAAGGACTCCACCCCTTTTCTCCACCTGCACTCTGGTTTTTTTTTTTTTTTTTCCTATAGTTATTTGCCTTCTGCATTTACCACCCTAGAGGGAACTTGTGACAGCTCTTCCTTGTGTCGGGCCACAGGCTAGCCTTGAACTCTTGTGACCACTTGCAACAGCTGCATAGCAGCTGTGTCCAACGAGAAGGAGCACGATAATTCAGAGTCAAAGGAGAGCAGAAGACACTAGAGAATTAGTCTTTTATTTCTAGGTTTCTAGCTCAAAAGCAGCTTGGAAGAATGGGAAGTATTACAGGTTTAATGTCAATTTGGGGGAGCGCTATTGTATAGTATTTGACTAAGGCACCCAGGGATGCCCAAGTCCCACCCCAGTCCGAGTACTCTTCCCGGGGAGGTTCCTGGTAAAAATATATATTTGTATATATATTTTGTTTGTTTATGTGTGTGTGTATATATGTTTCTTTTATATATATATATATATGTATATATATATTTGTGTTGTGTGTATTTTGTGTGTGTGTGTGTGTGTGTATGTGTGTGTATATATATATATATACACACACATACACGCATTTGTTTGTTTATATGTTGTGAACAGAAAACAAGATTCCACTATGGATTTCTGCCCATAATACCCAGTGTGAAATCTCTGGTTCCCCTGAAGCATGTGAATTAGGCCCAAGCCCATAGGGGCTATCTCTCTGCCCCCACGGCCCCATCTTCCCATCAGCTAGCCACCAGAAACTAAACACCATTGGAGAAGAGACAAGCGATGTGAAAGAAGGCTGCCTTTCTCCTATGTTATCAAACAGGAGATGGGTGAAGAAGCCTCCTGGGGGCATAAGACTTGAATGGTATCTTTTGGGGGGACAGACACTCCCGGAAAGGAGGGTGTCCTCACTCACCCCATAGCACCATCTTCTCTCATGTGGCTAGCTCCTCTTCCTAGTTTGTTTGGTCGCTGTTTGGACAGCATTTTTTTCTAGGAAGCTTTCACTGATCTCAAAACAACTTTGTGCCTCCCAGTCCTCCACCGTGTAATCCCTTTGTACCCTCTGCTTGTGTTACTCACAGTCTCAGTCCCTTACTTATCTCCCCCGTTAGACTCTGAGTGTCTCTACTGCAGGGGCTTTGCTTTGCTTCCCCATACCTGGCACAACTCCGTGTTAAATACACAAAACTGAATAAATGAAAAGAGGATTCCAGGTCGAGGGAGCCATAGAGAGGAGCAAAGAGTGAGGACCTGGGACCGTGGGGAGACAAACTTACCTGGAATCTGGGGCGAAGATAGGCCTTGAAAGCCAGACCAGCTGCATTTATACTCCGTATGATCACAGACTGTCATTGGTGGTTGTAAATAAAGGAGAAATATAATAAAAATGAGTTTTTAAGGAAAATTAGTTTCACAGTAGTGTGTAGTAGAGATTTGGGGAAGAGGAGGACTAGCCCAGAGAGGAGAGATCAAATGAGTGCATCCAAAACTTCATCAGTGTGTTTTATGCCAAAAAAGAGGCTCCATTAGGCTCTACATGGTCAAAAGTTGGAACCCACGGGTACCTTTAGGAATGCCTGGGTTGTCATAATTTGCTTCCCCTTCAGCATCACTATGACTTTGGGGCCTAATATTTGTGAAACCTAGGGATACAGAGACTTGTTGAAATATAGAAAAAACGGAGAAGTTGTCTGTTCTAGCTATCAGCCCCAGGGAGGAATTACGCAGTCTCGTTCATCCTGCAGTAATGAGTTAGCCATGCTGTGTTGAGCAAAATGTCTGTGTCTATTCATGTGAAAATGACAATTTCAGAGAGAAAGGATGCGTACAGCCGGAATGCCACAGAGGTGAGATTTTCAGATGGCATTCTGGAACACTCTTTGTATCTGCCCTGGCAAACTGGCTAAATGGGAGCCACTTCAATTCCATGTCTTTTGAAAACACTGAATAGCCAATGACAAGAATAATCATGCCGCTACGCTGAAATTTCCCTCCAGAGGCTCCTCTGTCCTCTTACATAAGCCTTTCTTTCTCACAAACTAGATTCCTGGGAACACAGTTTAATTATATGTGAATTTCTTTTTTATAGCGGAATCTGCAAGTTTGTTCTATTTTCCAAAGTTCTCTTTCCAGAAAGACAATTGATTCCTTCTGGGCTTGGAAATTATTTTTCTCCTTTTGATGCTTGTTGATTTTAGACGTAAGGGAAGGCTTGGATTTCACACAGAGGTGATTATAAACATACCAGGGAATTTAAGCTTGAACATAAAGAAGGGACGCTCTAATCGCTTCCTCCTATGACCACCAAAGGTACTAGAAAGTTGATTTTTTAAAAAAAGTATGCCATAGGAAAATCTAGAGGAAGGTCCAATTAAAGACTGGAGAATAAACATAGAATATTTATTTTTCTGCCTCCCTAAACCCTTCAAAAAATGGCATTTGAACTGTCTAGACAAAAAGGAATCATAAACCCACAAAAATGAGAAGGATAGAAGCTTGGAACTTGAAAGCAAGGTGAACCTAGTGGTAACTGCTTTAGAAGACCTGAGAAAGCTGAAACGTAACCAGGCAGTGTAAGAAGCCAAGATGCAGCCCACAAAACCTCAGAAAGCCTCGAGAATCAGCTTCACCATGTGCGACTGATAGCGGGGATGAACTGGGGCTGACATATGGTTGAAAGCTGCACCCAGGCTGTATAGTGACTGCCACTCCCCAGTCCTTGAGGAAGCCTGGAGGTGTACTCTCCGGAAAAGGTGAACAGATTGACACTGGCACAGCTAAGAGTCAGACATAACACTAAAAAATGAGGCATTAAGTGGAAGTCTTTACACTGAACAGTGAAATTTGAAACCACCTTAGCGTCCTGTGTTGCCAGAGCTCTGACCGCTGGGCTTATTCCCTCCTGTTGGAACCTGCTTTCCTTCTCTCTCTCTCTCTTTTCCTTTCTTCCTTTTCTCCTTTTCTCCCTTTCTTTCTTTCCTTCTTTCTTTCTTTCTACTGAAGTATAGTCAGTTTACAGTTTGTATCAATTGCTGGTATACAGCACAATTCTTCAGTCATACATGAATATATGTATGTTCATTTTCATATTCTTTTTCACCGTGAGGTACTACAAGATCTTGAATATATTTCCCTGTGCTATACAGTATAAACCTGTTTATCTATTTTATATATAACTGTCAGTATCTGCAAATCTTGAACTCCCAGTTTATCCCTTCCCATCCCTCTCCCCTCCGGCAACCATGAGTCTGTATTCTATGTCTGTGAGTCTGTTTCTGTTTCACATATAAGTTCATTTGTCTTTTTCTTTAGATTCCACATATGAGTGATATCATGTGGTATTTTTCTTTCTCTTTCTGGCTTACTTCACTTAGAATGCCATTCTCCAGGGACTTCCATGTTGCTGCAAATGGCATTATGTTATCATTTTTATGGCCGAGTAGTATTCCATTGTATAAATATACCACGACTTCTTTATCCATTCATCTGTCGGTGGACATTTAGGTTGTTTCCATGTCTTGGCTATTGTAAACAGTGCTGCTATGAACATTAGTGTGCAGGTGTCTTTCTGAATTAGGGTGGAACCTGCTTTTCTGAGGGATCTCATCAGTGCAATATAAAAGACTTAAAAGTACTGAGAGTTGGTGTCCTCCATTGAACAGAGCCTCCAAGCCAGAACCCCCTACAGTGGAGGCTGCAATTTAGCAGTTCCCACCACACATACAGACTCCATACTATGGATGATTAAATTAGTATTAAATTATTTGGGGGAGGTGCTGCATGTAACAGAGTGGGAAAGTGGCTTAATCACATAAGGCCATATTATTGCCTACTAAAGAGCCTGGCGTGGGGCAGCCTAAGGCAAATTATGGCAGTTTCCAGATTTATCATACACTCCCTGTCTTTTTCACATCTTAAGTACATGTCTTTCCTTCTCAAGTTTATGCCTTATGGCCAAAACTATTTGTTGGAATTCCAGCTATCATGCTCATATTCTAACCAGGAAAGAAGTACAGGGAAAGAACAGGCAGCCTTCTAGCTTAATCCCCCCTTTTAAACAACCTTCCTGGAAGTTCCTTACATTTCCACATGTATGTATTTGGCCTGAGCTGTTCATGTAGGGAAGTTGGTAGCTAAAGCCTAAAACTGAAAAAGAAAGAGATAGCATTCATTTATTCCTTTATTGAGGTATAACTGACCTACAACACTATGTTAGTCCCAGATGTACAACATAGTGATTCAGTATTTCTATACATTACAAAATGATCACCACCAAAGTCTAGCTACCATCGGTCAGCATACAAAGTTATTACAATATTATTGACTATGCGCCATGCTGTACATTTCATCCCTGTGACTCACTTACTTTGTAACTGGAAGTTAGTAATTCTTAATCCCCCTCACCCTTGTCACTCATCTACCTTCCCCCTCCCCTCTGGCAAACACTAGTTTGCTCTCTGTAACTATGAGTCTGGTTCCGTTTTGTTACGATTGTTCATTTTATTTTTGCAACTGCACATATAAGTGAAGTCGTATGATCTATCTTTCTTTGTCCGACATACTTCACTTAACATTATACCCTCTAGGTCCATCCATACTGTCACAAATGGCAAGATTTCATTCTTTTTTTGATTGCTGAGGAATATTCCAGTGCTTGTGTATGTGTCTAAATATATATATATATTTGTGTGTGTATATATATATATATATACACACACACACACACACATTATATATATGCATAGATCATACACACACACACACACACACACACACACACACACACGACATCTTTATCCATTCACCTATCAGTGGACACTTAGTTGCTTCCATATCATGGATATTACAAAAAATACTGCAGTGAACACAGAGGTGCATATATCTTTTCAAATTAGTGTTTATTTTCTTTGGAAAAATACCCAGATGTAGAATGCTGGATCATATGGTAGTTTTATTTTTAAACTTTGCGGAACATTCATAATGCGTTCCATAGTGGCTGTGCTAATTTGCGTTCCCACTAACGGTGTCCAAGGGCTCCCTTTTCTCCACATCATTACCAGTCATTTTTATTTGTTGCCCTTTTGATAACAGCCAGCCTGAAGGGTGGGAGTCTTGTGGTCCTGTGATCTTGATTTGCGTTTCCCTGATGAGTAGTGATGTTGAGCTACTTTTCAAATGTCTGCTCGCCTTTGTTATGTCTTCTTTCAAAAAATGTCTGTTCAGGTCCTCCCCCCATTTTTAATTGACTTGTTCGTTTCTCTAATACTGAGGAGTTTGTATGAGTTCTTTGTCTATTTTGGATATTAACCCCTTATCAGTTACATCATTTTCAAATATATTCTCCCATTCAGTAGGCTGCCTTTTCATTTTGTTCATAGTTTCCTTCACCGTGCAAAAGCTTTAGTTTGATTCAGTCCCATTTGTTTATTTTTGCTTTTGCTTCCCTTGCTGAAGAGAGAGGTGTGAAAAATACTGCTAAGACTAATGTCGAAGAACATACTGAATACGTTTTCTTCCAGGAGTTTGATGGTTTCAGATCTTGCATTAAGTCTTTTTTTTTTAATTGAAGTATAGTCTTCCATTTTTATTTTATTTTAGTGTATGGTGTGATAGAGTAGTCCAGTTTGATTCTTTTACATGTAGCTGTTCAGTTTTTCCAATATTTGATGAAAAGGCTATATTTTCCTCATTGTATGTTCTTGCCTCCTTACCCTAGATTAATTAACCATTTAAGAATGTGAGTTAATTTCTAGGATCTCTATTCTGTTCCACTGATCTAGGTGCCAGTACAATATTGTTTTGATTAGCATACCTTTGTAGTATAGTTTGAAATCAGAGAGCATGACACCTTCAGCTTTGTTTTCCTTTCTCAAGATTGTTTAGGTTATTTGGGGTCTTTTGTGTTTCCACACAAATTTTAGAATGAATTGTTCTAGCTCTGTGAAAAAATACCAGTTTTATTTTGATGGAGATTGCACATACACTTGGGTAGTATGGTCATTGCAACAGTATTAATTGTTACAGTGATTGAGCACAGTATATCTTTTCATTTGCGTTGTCTTCAGTTCATCAATGTCGTACAGTTTCCTGATTGCAGGACATTTACCTCCTTGGTTAGATTTATTCCTGTACATTTTATTCTTTTTGATGCAATTGTAAATGGATTTGCTTTCTTAATTTCACTCTCTGATAGCTTGTTACTGTATAGAAATATTGTTAGTGTGTAGATTTGTGTATATTAATTTTTTAATCCTACACATTTTTTATCCTACAGGTACTAAATTTGTTTATTAGTTCTAATAGGTTTTCTGGTGGCATCTTTAGGATTTTCTGTATATACTGTCATGGAATCTGCAGTGAACTTTTTGTTTTTCCTTTACAATTTGCATTCCTCTTGTTTCTTTTTTGTCTGATTGGTGTAGCTAGGACTTCCGATACTATGCTGACTAAGTAGAGAGGGTAGGCATCCCTGCCTTGCTCCTAGTCTTAGAGGAAGTGCTTTCAGCTTCTCACGACTGAGTATGCTGTTAGCTGTGGGTTGTCACATATGGCCTGTATTTTGTTGAGGAATCTCCCCTCTGTAACAACTTTCTGGTGAGTTTTTATCATAAATGGATGTTAATTTTTGTCAAAAGCCTTCTCTGCATCATCGAGATGATTATGAATTTTCATATGATTTTTATTCTTCAATGTGTTAATGTAGTGTACCATGTAGATTAATTTGCAGATATTGAACCATACTTGCATGCCTGGGATAATTCTCCTTGATCATGGTGTATGATTCTTTCATTGAATTTAGTCTGCTGTCACTTTGTGGAGGATTTTTGCACCTATGTTCATCAGTGATATTGGCTTGTAATTCTTTTTGTGGTGTCTTTGGCTGGTTTTGGAATTGGGGTGATGCTGGCCTCATCAGAATGAGTTCAGAAGCATACCTTCCTCTGCAGATTTTTAGAGTAGTTTGAGAAGGACTGGTATGAACTGTTCTTTGCAGTTTGGTTGACTTCCCCTGTGAAGCCGTGTGGTCCTAGACTTTGGTTATTTGGGAGTTTTTTAACTAACTAATTCAATTTCATTTTTAAAAGAAGTATTTGTATCCTTTAAATGAATGCAAACTTATTTAACAACTGAATCCTTATGTTTTAACAAAGTTTGGTTTTCAAATAGGGTCCCATATTTCCAGGCTTTCCACCATTGGAAAACTTATTTTCATAGCCACTTTTTTTCTTATGAATCTTTTCAGTCTCAGTTTACTTAGCAATTAATGCAATTAGAAAGGAGGAAAGTCGATTTACATCAAATTTGTAGTTTATGTTATCCACCCCAGGAAGTGGTCAATTTAAATTTAACGATGTGGTGGCAGACGGACTGGAATTCTCCAAAGTTGCTTCCCCTAGCCTTGGTTCTTTTCTGTACAGAATCTCCTTTTCAGATACCTTACCCATCCTCCACACTTGAGGTTTCACCTCTGTGTGTTTGGCTCTATTTATTTCTGATTCATATGTTTGTTTCTATAAATTTATCCACTTTTGAGGGTTTTCCAGTTAATTTGCATACAATTGTTTGTAGTAATCTCTTAAAGGTCTTTGTACTTCAGTGACGTCAGTTGTAACTTTCTTCCCATTTCTGATTTTATTGGTTTGGATCCTGTCTTTTTTTCTTCCTAAGTCTAGATTAAAGTTTATCAGTTTTGCTTTTCTTTTCAAAGAACCAGCTCTTACTTTCATTGATCTTTTTTATTTGCTAATGCATGAGAAAACCCCTGCCACTAATACGTGGAATGGAGGTCTCCAAAGTGGTGCTCTGCCTGTGTCCCTGGGAAGAATCACCGTGCCCTTCTGCCTCTGTGAAGCTCTCCAAGATCGGCAAGTGGGCTTGACTCAGGCTTCTTTAAAATTGCTGCTTCTACCGTGGGTCTCGGATTGTGTGAGATTTTGCCTATGCCCTTTAAGAGCAGAGTGTCTGTTGCCTAGAGCCCTCCAGCTCTCCCGCGTGCAAGCCTCAACGGCATTCAAAGCCAGATGTGCCGGGGGCTCGTCTGTGTGGTACATACCCCCCAGACTGGAGGACTCAGTGTGGTAGCTGGACCCCTCGCTTCCTGGGGGGAACCCTTGCAATTGTGATTTTCCTTGTTTGTGGGTTGGCTCCCCAGGTGTGGATCTTGACTATACTGCATCAGCATTGTCCTGCCTGTCTCATTGTGGTTCCTTTAGTTGTGGGAAATCTTTTCAGGGTGTTCCCGTCAATCGTGGCTCTGTAAATAGCTGTGAGTTTGGTGTCCCTCTGGGAGGAGGTGAGCTCAGGGTTTTCCGACTGCACATCTAGGCCACACCTCCGCAGGAGATAGTAATTTAAGCATGTTCGATACAGCTAGACCCAAATAAACATTTGTTGAAAAGTGTTGTCTTTGTGTAAGGGGAATGTGGGCATGGTATGGTGGAAGGGAGAGCCTGTTTGTAGAAGTAAGTTTATAGAATTACTTGACTTTTTAAATTATATGAATATTTAGCTTTGATGTAAGCAATTAAGTTTGTAAGTGAATAAAAGAAAAAACACCATAGGTGTTCTCAGACATAACAAAATACGAATAAATATTTTTTCCACTAAAGATTTGGACAATAAAAGAAAGAAGCTTTCTTAAATTACAAATTCAGGTATAATTTTTACTCAAACTTTTTTCTTGGTTTTATTTATTTTTAAATTAAATTTATTTTTTAAATTTAGTTTTGTCTTTTAGCTTTTATATATTTTATTGAAGTATAGTCAGTTTAAAATGATGTGTCAATTTCTGGTGTACAGCATAATGCTTTAGTCATACATACACATACATATATTCATTTTCATATTCTTTGTCACCATAAGTTACTACAAGATACTGAATACAGTTCCCTGTGCTATACAGTATGAACTTTTTTTTAATCTATTTTGTGTATATATATCAGTATCTTTTACTCAAACTGTTTAATTGCAAGAGTTAGAAAAGGTCTTCTCCTTGGTTTCCCTTACTGTAATACCGTATCACCATGTTGTCTCTAGACCACGTTGCCAAGCTCTGGTTCTCGTAAGTTTTCTTTTCACTACACTAGGAAATCTTTGTGATTGATCGTTGAAGATCTGTTCCTTCAGGTAAGAGACTGAAACCTTGACATTGAGGTTAAATATTGTCTTTGTTGTTCAAGACGAGGGCCAACCAAGCCAGAAGTCCTGTCAATTCAATGGCCTGGAAAACGAGCAAGTCGCCGAGTCCAGCGACACAACAGCTTCTCTCCCAGCAGCCCTCAGTTTAATGTCTATGGTCCAGGTAATGAAGCTTTGTTATTTTTCAAGTTGGCTTAATTGTATCTTCATATTGACTTATTTAAAAAGGGGGGAAAGACAGCCAAAACAGTAATAATGGAATGCTTTCCTTATACCAAATAAGTCTGTCTGAAACCAAAGCAGTAAAGAATCTAAGATAGTAAGAACTAGGGTGGTGTTCCCAGCCATCAGTTCCGGGAGAATGCAGCAGCCGTGCCCGGGCAGGACACAGATACACGGGGGGGAGCGAGGACAGGGGCCCAGTCACCTAACGTGAGAAAGACTTGAGACCTGTAGAAACCCTCATCATCTCCGGGCAAAGGAGGTGCCCTTCGGTCTGCACCCCAATCCCAGATCCCCAAGCCTGCCTAAGCATCCTCTAGTTCATTTTAGGAAAAGGATTATTGTTTGCTCTCGTGACAGGATTGAAGTCAAAGCAGTGCTTTTGAAGTGTGTAATGTAGTCTATGCTTCTTTAGATTAAGACCTTAATAATAATTATTAGGTTATTACATTTTAACCATGTTATTTATAATAATTACCTTAAAATAAATTTGAAATATGAAAACTTACATTGTTAAATATCAGAGCAAATTTTGTAAAACATGAATACATGTGTCTGTGTATATAAATGCACATATCACTTGAACATGTCATTTTAACACAAATGAATATTTAAACGTCTACCATTTCAGAAAATTAAAATAAAGCTTGTGTTTATCAGACTACTTGAAAGATTTCAAAATGCTTTCTTGAACACTGTCTTATTTTATGCTAACATCTTATAAGATAGATGTCAGTATCTCCATTTTTCCAGAAAGTGAAATAGTTTGTCCAGAGGTAACAGATTATTACTGCAATTTTACTTTGAAACAGACAACCTCAAAATCTCCATGATCACAATTGGAAATACTTGTTTTTTTCCTTTCATGGGTCTATGGTTGATTGTGATTTGGGTGATCTCAGCTGGATGTGACTCCAGCCCGTAGGTGGTATTCAGCTCTATTCCTCATGTAGCTTCTACGATCAGTGAATACTTAGAGCAGTATCATCTTCTGGTGGGTATCAAAAGTACAAACAGCCAGGAAAAATCACACAGCTCATTTACAGCCACTGTAGGAGTGGCCAAGATGGAGGAATAGGAAGACCTTGAGCTCACCTTCTCCTGTGGACACAAAATTATGACTATTTATAGAGCAACTATTGATGAGAAAGACTGGAAGACTAGCAGAAAAAGATCTTTACAACCAAATACATTAAAAAAGGAACCGAGGCAAGGTGGAGAAGTGGCATGCTCAGGATCCATACCCCTAAGAAGGCGGTCCACAGATGAGAGGATAATTACAGTCAGAGCCCCGTGTAGGGATCTATAGCCTGAGTCTTGCACTGGGAAAACAAGCCTCCAGAATGTTTGATTTTGAACGCCAGCAGAAGTTTACTTTTGGGAGAGCCAGATGGCTGTGGGAGATAAGAGACTCCACTCTTAAAGTATGCTCACAAAATTTCACACATTCTGGGATACAGGTAAGAAGTAGTGATTTGAAATGAGAATGGGTCAGACCTACCTGCTGATCTTGGAGAACCAGAGAAGCAGGAAGCAACTGGATCTCACCCTGGGGACATAGACACTGGTGGCCTTTTTGAAGAGCTCATACTACCATGAGGACACTGATGCACTCACTGGCAGGCATCCTTTTGAAGGAAGGGCAGTTTATGAGACTTATGGGACTACATCTAGTGTACTAACATGTGTATTACAGGAGTCCAAGAAGAGAGAAGAGAAGAGAGAGAGAAAGGGGCAGAGAATGTATCTGAAGACAGCAGCTGAAAATGTGCTCAGTTTAGGAAAGGAAACAGAAATTCAGGTCCAGGAATGACAGAGAGTCCCAAACTGGATCACCCAAAGAGGACCATGCCAAGATACATTGTAATTAAAATGGCAAAAATTAAAGATAAAGAGAGAATATTGAAGCAGCAAGGGAAAAGCAACAAGTTACGTTCAGGGAAACTCCAGGAGGCTACCAGCTGGTGCTTTAGCAGAAACTGCAGGCCTGGAGGAGCGGCATGATGTATTTAAAGTGTTTAAAGGGGAAAACTTATAACCAAGAATACTCTACCCAGCAAAGCTTTCATTCAGATTGATGAAGGGATCAAAGTTTTACAGAGAAGAAAAAACTAAAAGATAGCATCACCACCAAGCCAGCTTTACTAGAAATATTAAAGGGGCTTTTCTAAGCAGAAAAGAAAAGGCCACAACTAGAAATATGAAAAGTATGAAAGAAAAAAATCTCATTACTGAAGGCAAATTTACAGTAAGGCAGTAAATCAACCATAAATAAAGAAGTTTAAAAGAGAAAAGTAGTAAAATCATCTATATCCATAATGAAGAGTTAAGGGATATAAAAAATGAAAAAAAGTAAAGTATGATGTAAAAAAAATTAAATGTGGAGGTGGGAGTAAAAATGCAGAGTTGTTAAAATTGGGTGTGAACTTAAAAGGTCAAGAACTTAAAAAAATCATGGAGATAGACAGAGATAAAGAGAGAGAGACTGATAAATGTAAAACTCATGCTAACTACAAGCCAAAAATCTGTAATAGATGCACACACACAAAATAGAAAAGAATGCAAGTATATCAGTAAAAGTAAAATCATAAGGGCAGTCATCAAATCACAAGGGAAGGGAGCAAAAAAAAGAAGAATGGAACAAAAGAGAACTAAAAACCCAAAGCAAAAGACAAAATGCCCATTAGTACATACCTATTGATAATCTCTTTATATGTCAATAACTAAGTGCCCCAATTAAAAGACATAGAGTGGCTGAATGGATACCAAAACAAGGTCCATATATTTGCTGCCTACAAGAGATTCTCCTCAGATGTAAAGACACAGACAGACTGAAAGTGAGGGGATGGAAAAAGGTGTTCCATGCAAAGGGAAATGGAAAGAAACCTGGGGTGGGGATACTTGTATCAGACTTTAAGTAGACTTTAAAACAAAGACTGTAAAAAGTGACAAACAAAGACATTGTTAAATGATAAAAAGATCAATCCCAGAAGAATTTGTGTCAATCAGACACACACACACACACACACACACACACACACACACACACACACACACACATATAATTCTATCCAAAAGCAGCAGAATACACATTCTTTTCAAGTTCACATGGAACATTCTCCAGGATAGATCACATTCCAGACCACAAAATAAGTCTCAGTAAATTTAGGAAGACTGAAATCATATTAAGCAACTTTCCAGCCACAACACTGTGAGACTAGAAATCAACTATAAGGAAAAAAACTACAAAAAACATATGGAAGCTAAACAACATGCCTATAAACAGTCAGTGAGTCACTGGGAAAATCAAAGAAGAAAGCAAAAATTAACTGCAGACAATTGAAAATGGAAACACAATGATAAAAAAATCAATGGGATGCAGCAAAACAGCTCTAAGAGGAAATTTATAGCCATACAAGCTTACCTGAGGGAATAAGGAAAATCTGAAATAAATAACCTAACCTTACACTTTAAGGAACTGGAAAAAGAAGAAAAATCAAACCCAAAGTCAGTAGAAGGAAAGAAATCATAGATATCATGAAATTGATGAAGTGATTGATGGAAATAAATGAAACTGAGACTTAAAAAACAGTAGAAAAAAAGATCAGTGAAAATAAGAGTTGGTTTTTGAATTGATAAATAACACTGATAAACCTTCAGAAAAATTTATCAAGGAAATAAGAGAGACCAAATCACTAAAATCAGAAATGAAAGAGAAGTTATAACTATCATCAGAGAAATACTAAGGACCATAAGAGATTACCATGAACAGTTTTACACCAACAATATGGACAATGTAGAAAAATGAACATAGTCCTAGAAATATACAGTCTCCCAAGACTGAACTGGAAGAAACAGATAATATGAACAGACCAAATACCAGAAAAGAAATTGAGAACAGTGTTTCATTGTTTCAACCTCCAACAAACAAAAGTCCAGGACAAGTTATCCTTACAGGTGAATTCTACCAAATATTTAGAGAATAGTTAACATCTATCATTCTCAAACTATTCTAAAATATTTCACAGGAAGGAACACTTCCAAACTCATTCTGTGTGGCCAGCATCACTCTGATGCCAAAAGCTGAAAAAATATCACCCAGAAACAAGAAAATTTCAGGTTAATATCACTGATAAACAGAAATGCAAATATCTTCAGTAAAATGTTAGCAAACAAATTTAGCAATACACCATGATCTAGTAAGATTTATCCCAGGGATGCAAGGGTGGTTCTGTAGCTGCAAACCAATCTGTGTGATGCACTACATTAACAAACTGAAGAATAAAAATCATAGCATCACTTCAATAGATGCAGAAAAGGCTTTTGACAAAATTCAACATCCATTTATGATAAAAAAAAAAAAAAAAAAAACTATACCGAAAGTGGATAGAGAGAGGACATTACTTAATAAAATAAAGGCCATATGTGACAACCCACAGCTAACAACATATTCAATGATGAGAAACTGAAAGCATTTCCTCCAAGATGAGGAGCAAGACAAGGCTGCCCATCCCCACCACTTATATTCAACATAGTATTGAGTCCGAGCCACAGCATCCAGCCAAAAAGAAAAAAAAAGGGGGGGGGGAGTTAAAGGAATCCAAATTAGAAAAGAAGAAGTAAAACCATCACTATTTGAAGAAGACATAATACTATACATAGGAAATCCTAAGGATGCCACCAAAAAGCTACTGGAATTCATCAATGAATTCAGTAAAGTTCCAGGATACACATTTTTTCTTGTAATAACCTTTACTGAAAAAGAATATGAAAACAAATATATATGTATATATATATATATATGTATGCATGACTGGGACATTATGCTGTGCACCAGCAATTGACACATTGTAACTGACTATACCTCAGTTCAAAAAAAAAAAAGTACAATTCTATTATTCTGAGCCAGAGCCAGAAATAATTGATCTAATTAATGTATAACCAAAGAAGCTGAGTCTGAAATATGAAGAGTTTGGTGCAAGGTCATGCAGCCAGCAAGAGGCAGAGTTGACAATATCTCTTAAGATCTCATCACAGCCTTCTGTATCTTCTAGGATACAAAATTAATATGCAGAAATCTGTTGCATTTCTATGCACTTAACAATGTAGTATCAGAAAGAGAAATTATGAAAACAACCCCATTAAAATTCCATCAAAAAGAATACAATACTTATGAATAAATCTAACTAAAGGAGTAAAAGACTTGTATTTGGAAAACTGATGAAAGAAACTGAAGATGACACAAACAGATGGAAAGCTATAGGATGTTCATGGATTGGAAGACTTAGTATTGTCAAGATGACCATACTACCCAAAGCAATCTACAAACTCAATGAAATGCCTTCAAAATATCAATGGCATTTTTTTCACAGAGCTAGAACAAATACTTCTAAAATGGCAAGGAAACACATAGGGCCCCAGATAACCAAAACAATCTTAAGAAAGAAGAACGAAGCTAGAGGTATCTGGCTCTCTGATTTAAAAGTATACTACAAAGCGGCAGTGATGAAAGCAGTACCACACCCATAGACCAGTGGAACAGAAAAGAGAGCCCCAAAATGAACCCACACTTCTATGGGCAAATAGTCTTGTCTATGACAAAATAGGCAAGAATATTCAGTGTGGAAAAGACAGCTTATTCAATAAATGGTGTAGGGAAAACTGAACAGTTACATGCAAAAGTATCCAGCTGGACTACTCTCTCACACCATGCACAACAACAAATTTAAAGTGGGTTAATGACTTAAATGTAAGACTTGAAACTATAAAACTTCTAGAAGAAAGCAAGGCGGTGTGTTCTTTGACGTCAGTCTTGGTAATACATATTTTTGGATATCTCTCCTCAGGGAGGGGGAAAAAGGAGATATAAACAAATGGGACTACATCAAACTAAAAATCTTTTGCACTGTGAAGAAAGCTATCAACAAAATGAAAAGTTCATCCACTGAATGGGAGAAAATGTTTGCCAATGATGTATCTGGTAACTGGTTAATATGCCAAATATACAAAGAGCACATACAACTCAACATCAGAAAACAATAAGCAGATTGAAAAATAGGCAGAAGTCCTGAACAAACATTTTTCCAAAGAAGACCTACAGATGGTCAACAGGCACGTGAAAAGATGCTCAACATCACTAATCATCAGGGAAATGTAAATCAAAACTAGTGAGATGTCACTTCACACCTTTCACAATAGTTATCCTCAAAACACCACAAATGATAAACGGTGGTGAGGATATGGAGAAAAAAGGAACCCTAGCACACCATTGGTGGGAGTGTAAATTGGTGTAGCCACTATGGAAAACAGTATAGAGTTTCCTCAAAAAACTAAAAATGGGAGTGCCATATGATCCAGCAATTTCACTCCTGAGTGTATATCCAAAGAAAATGAAAACACTAATTCAAAAAGATACATGCACTCTACTACTCATAGGAGTATTATTTTACAATAGCCAGGATACAAAAGCAACCTTAAGTGTCCATCAACAGATGAATTGATGGAAGAAGAGGCTATATATATATATTTATATTTACAGTGGAATATTACTCGGCCATAAAAAAGAATGAAAATTTGCCATTTGCAAAATGAATGGACCTGGAGGGTATTATGCTTAGTGAAATAAGTCAGACATAGAAAGATAAGTACTGTATATTATAATTTATATGTGGAATATAAAAATAAAACGAATGAATATAACAAAACTGAAACAGACTTACAGATACAGAGAACAAAGTGGTTACCACTGAGGAGAGTGAGGAGGGGAAGGACAAGACAAGACTTGGGGTTTAAGAGATACAAACTGCTAGGTATAAAACATATAAGCTACAGGGATATATTGTACGGCAGAGGGAATATAACCAATATTTTATAATAATTTTAAATGGATTATAGTCTATAAAACATTGACTCATGTTGTACACATGAAACCAATGTAATATTGTAGATCAATAATAGTTCTGTTTTTAAAAAGGTACAAACTTCTCATTTGGTAAATAAGCACTAAGGATGTAAAGTACAACATGATAAGTATAATTAACACTGTATATCTTATTACATTAAATTTGTTAAGAGAATAAATCGTGAGTTGCCTTTACATGGAAAAATTTTCTATTTAATTTTGTATCTATATGAGCTGATATTGTTTACTAAACTTTATTTTGCTAATCATTTCATAATTATGTAAGTCAGATCATTATGCTGTATATCTTCAACTTATACAGTGCTGTCTGTCAATTATATTTCAATAAAACAGGAAGGAAAAAAACACAGTTTGCATCTTGTCTAGTAAGTCTCCACTGGCCGAACTGTCACGTGCCAAATTCAGGAACAGTGGGGAAGGGGATGCACTCCACCCATTGGGGTAAGAGGTACCGCAAAGTCACGGGGCAAAGGGTACATACGTGTAATTCTGTAACAGGAAGAAAGTGAAGACGTTACAACAGTAACACAATCTATCTTTTGTGACTAGAAAATGGCAATATGAGGCTCGTGTGTCAAAACATAGATTGTTCCTTCCATTCTAGCCATTTAAAAGGAAAGTATTAAGCCCAAAATACCTTTCTGTGGGACTTTGGCGTGACAGCTCCCTTGAATTCTCCTAGAAACAACCTAGAGTGGAAAGCTGTTAACTGACTTGCAGATTAAAATATAAACAAACTTCGTTTATATATTTATAATATTTCCTATTGTAAAAGCATCCTTATTTATGTAGCCGCTTCTTTTGTGGCAATACTGCTGCTGCTTTTTGCGTCATGATTTATTTTGAAGCTTTGAGAGGAGCTTCACCCAAAACAGCAGGTAAGAGAAGTGAATGTTAATGTAAAGTAATACCCCTTTATTATAACTGAGGCCTTATCTTCCTAACGTTCAGCGCTAACACAGGCTTTATAGTCTTGAATTCAATCACATTCTCCTATCAAGAAATATCAAATAATGTTACTTCAGCAGATGTTCGTGAAAATGCATTAGAGCAAGCTGCAGGGGGACACACAAGGACGCCAGGTGCTTGTGCGAGGGCTCAGGCCACAGCTCTCTTCCCCTTTGCATAATAACGTTTATAACAGCAGCAGCAGTAGCCGCAGGACTTACATAATGTCCAGCCTGGTGCCGGATACAGATACGTGTGTGTAGACGCAGACATAGTACATGCAGGTGTGTGTATACGTGTGTATATAATCCTCACAATGACTCGGGGAGTCTGGTGGTATTGTTATTCCCATTCTAAAAATATGAAAAGTGAAGTCAAAGGAGTCAAACAGTTTGGCCAACATCAGCAGACTCCCGTCTGTACTCTGAACTGCTGTGCCGCGGCCGGAGGGCCCACTCGGGTTAACCCCTAGGGAAGGAGGTACCGGCTACCTTGCCCTTACATTTCTGTTTGATTAACAGTTTATCCCTTGCTGTGGTCCGGGCTCTGATTTCCCTGGCTCCTGCTACTGCCCCAGAAGTTAAGTTTAGAACTGTTGATTAGTACTTTCCTTTTTCCAAAAGAAAAATCAGCCACATCATGGGGTGGTAAAAATGGCCCAGCAGGATCTGTTCCTTTGACTATCAGAGGCCAATACAGGCAACAACAATAATTTTAGGAAAAACCAGACTTATGAAGATGAACACACTGGGATGCCTAGATCTATGGAAATCAGTAACTTACAAAGAACTCGTGTCGGGGGGTGGGAAATATATATATACACACACATATATATTAGACGTGTTGATGTCAATGACACTGTGTTCTTCCTCCAGGTTAACAGGAAAGCTCTGAGATATCAGAGCATTCTGCTCTGTCCAGGGTTTAACATATTGCCTCATGATTTTCCCCTCAAGGCTTACTGGAAGAAGATAACCAGTGGATGACCCAGATAAATAGACTCCAGAAATTAATTGACAGACTGGAAAAGAAGGTGAGTGCTTCCTTTTCCTTCTTCTCTCTCTCACTTTCCAATAGATTATGACTCATTATTTTTATTGCCCCAACATCCATGGCTGACAATGGATAGAATATCAGCCAGGATCCCAATGAGGCCACAAATGACTGCTTGGTAGTTATTTGGGATTCTTGTTAAAGCGAATGTAGAAGCTCCTGTTAACTCTCCTTCTCCCCACAGCCACCCCCAGTTATAGTTACAGTTGGATGTAGAGTTTAAAGTTAAATAATTGTGCTGCATTCCTGACTCTAAGGTTATCACTCGTTTAAGGTAGCAGTGTGCTTGAATGATGCAAATGGCAGCTCTTAGGGATGACCTGGTTGATGTCTTGGAAATATTTCAAAGTGATTCAGGGAGATGGCTGTGTGGTACATTAAAAGATGAGATTGCACGCTCAACTTCTAAAAGTTAGCATCTTTTTAAAACAATTTAATCTAATTTATTTTATTTTTAACACCTTTATTGTGGTATGATTCCTGGACAGTAAACTACACATATTCCAGATGTACAATTTGATGAATTTTGATAGATGTCTACACCCATGAAACCACCACCACCATCAAGATGCCTAACATTTCCATCACTTCCCAAGAGGTGCACATTTCAAATTCCCAGTTTATCCCTTCCCACCCCCCTTTACCCGCTGGTAACTGTAAGTTTGTTTTCTATGTCCGTGAGTCTGTTTCTGTTTTGTAGATAAGTTCATTTGTGTCCTTTTTTTAGATTCCACAAATGAGCAATATCATATGGTATTTTTCTTTCTCTTTCTGGCTTCCCTCACTTAGAAGTTAGCGCCTTAACTGATGGTTTCTGGCATTGAAGCTACCAGGTTAATCAAGCAAGTTAGGAGATGATAAAGAGTTCTTTAGAGCTATATCTTGCGTTCTCAGCTATTGTGTTTTTATTGAATAATTTAATTAGTACACAGTAGTCCTGATATTATAGTTATATTCCTCTTAAACAGCTTTCATGAAGAGGCTGCTTTATCATTCAGTAAGAATATGTTTTCTGTGCATGCCAGGCACTAAAGAAGGAACATTTATATTTGAGACAGAGTTACTGACTTTGAACAACCTAGAATTTATTTGTAAAAATATTCTATATTCACAAAAATGAGTCAGCAGATTTTTAAAAAATATGAGCAGCACAGAGCCAGGCTCATTGTTCAAGCTCAGTGACCGCTTGGTGAGTGACTAAGACGTGCCAGAGGGATGGAGCACATGCCGGAATCTGCAGATGCTAACCTGAGGGGGTGATCACTGCAAGGCTGAGTGCTTGGGAAGGACCTCGTATGGCAGGAAGGGCTTAAGTGGGCCTTTGAAAATGATGACAATAAGAATTTTGAGTGCAAACAACAGAAATTATTTCTTTAGTAAAAAAAAGAAATCGTTAAAAGAAAATGGGTTCACAGAATCAACAGTCCAGAGATCCAGACTCAGGAAAATCAAGACAAGATAACTCCAGGGACGAAGGTAAGCGAGAAATACTCATTAGTCCCTCAGGTTGTCTCCACTGGAACAGATGAGTTCCAGCAATTTCTATTCTGTGGACATTCTGCTCAAGATTTCACTTTCCAGGAGGGAGAGTCTGGTTGGTCTTGTTATGGTCACACATTGGTCTCTTGGACATGGAAGGAGAGAAGACCTTGATTAATAGTCCCAGAGCACTGTACTGAAAGGAAGTGAGATAATTCACTGAAGGAAATTGTATTGGCATTAGAATTGGAATGAATACTAGTCGCTTAACAAACTAATGAGTAAATATTTGCTGTGGAGAAGTAAAATTTTAGGAAACCGAGCAGCTGGAGAGGGCGTGCAGGAAGGTGATGGCATGAGGAAAGGTTAAGTGGCCTGGCCTGGTTAGAGGCTTTCATTGAGGGACGTAGTGACAAATAAGGTTGTATGGATGGATGTGGTCATGTCATGGATGGCCTTCAATAATAGACTGAGGAATTTGGACTTGATCTTGGAGACAACAAGAGGCATTTACTGTTTTTCAAGAGATAAGTGACATAATAAAAAAAAAAAATCCTTTAGAGAGAAAAATGGACAGCAAGAATACGAAAGGGATTCAAACAGAAGAGGCAAAGTCAGAGCCACCAAAGCCAGCTCCAGTAACGACATTGAAGGTCAGGCTGTAGACCTGAGCCCACTGGGGTCAGGTGTAGCAAGAGATGGGCCTGGACGAAGTGACTGAAAAGAAAATAGCAGATTTGGAAGACTTGAAGTGAAATTAACAGGACCATTGAATGGGTGTGATGGGCTAAGGACAGGGTGGTCTCCAATAGGAGTCCGAGGATTTGAGCTGAAGTTCGGAGACAACGATAATTAACAGAAAGGGGAGAGACAGTGAGAGATAATTCGGGAGGTGAGATGAAGAGGTGAACTGCTTTATTAAATGTATTAATTTCAAATTGGGGTTGGGTATAGCTCAGTGGTAGAGTATGTGATCAGCATGCCCAAGGTCCTGGGTTCAATCCCCAGTACCTCTGTTAAAAATAAAAAATAAATAAATAAACCTAATTACTAACCCGCCAAATATACATATACATATATATATACACACACACACACACATATATAAAATAGGACATCTAGGTAGAAATACCCAGTCAGATTAATTTGCAAGAAGTGAGGCCACAATAGATTAAGGTCTTAAGAGCCAAACACACAGAGTGAAACCTCAAGTGCAGAGGATGGGTAAGGTATCTGAAAAGGAGATTCCGTACAGAAAAGAATCAAGTCTAGGGGAAGCAACTTTGGAGAATTCCAGTCTGTCTGCCACCACGTCGTTAAATTTAAATTGACGACTTCCTGGGGCGGATAACATAAACTACAAATTTGATGTAAATCGACTTTCCTCCTTTCTAATTGCATTAATTGCTAAGTAAACTGAGACTGAAAAGATTCATAAGAAAAAAAGTGGCTATGAAAATAAGTTTTCCAATGGTGGAAAGCCTGGAAATATGGGACCCTATTTGAAAACAAAACTTCGTTAAAACATAAAGATTCGGTTGTAAATAAGTTTGCATTCATTTAAAGGATACAAATACTTCTTTTAAAAATGGTTTTGAAGTTCTTTCTTTGGTGTCATAAATTTACATCATTATTTTTAAAGGAATAGCTCAAAGTCAGGTCATGTCTTTTATTTTTTATTCCCCCAACTTTAAATCAAAGTATTTTGACATCTCTTTCTTTCCTCGGCTTTTGTCTCCCTTCCTTCCTCTGAAAGGGTTTCATTATGAGATCAGCATCTGAGAGATGTGCTGAGAGTACAAGGTGATGGTCTTCAGCGTGGGGCACCAGCTGTGTGGGGCTCAGCACGATCTGCCTTAATGAATGGAGAAACAGTGCAAGTTGGGTTTTTTTCTGCAGCGTGTTCTGTACTGTGCTGAATTGGGTTTTTAGAGGAAAATCTACCCAATTGCCAAACAGTAGCTACGTGCATGGTATTTCACTCCTGGCTATCTTGTCTCCTGCAGTTGTTAGCACTAAGTTTGATCTCCACATTAAAAATGAGTGTATTTACAGTGGAACACATATGATCTTTTCTCTCCACTAAGGATTTCTGATAAATCTTTTCTGTACTGTAAACCAAGCCCAAAACCATTTATGTGGAGGAAAAAAAAAAACACTTGAAATTTCTGCAAGTTCCTTCAGCATTCCTTTTTTCCACTTTAGCCTCTGTTAGTACTATGGGCTTGAGATTATATCTTAGGCTTCACTTGAACACTGCAGAAAACACCTTTACTGTTAAACAAAACCACAAAACCTCGTTAATCTTCATAAGTGCATCATCAGATCACAGGACATCCACGTTTAAAGGGGTGTAATTAAGGATATCCTACTCATACAACTTGTAAGTTCTTCTTGTCTTAGATTAAAGAAGGTAGAACTGAAAAATGTGCCTGAGTTATTGTTAGGGAAAGAGCAATCAAAAGAGATCACTATTGTTACACTTTCTATATACAGAATACTTTTAAAGATTCAGTCCACATCTATATGCATTATATAAGTTTGTCTTCACAGAAGAGCTGATTTAAATGGGGATTGATTCAGCCATTCATTCATTCAACTAACATTTATTTAGTATCTACTTTATGCCGGGTACTATTCTGGCAGTGAGAATAAAGCAGTGATCAAAACAGGTAAGGTTCTTGGTCTCCGGAGAGATAGACAAAGCCCAAGTAAACACATTCATGAAATGAAGTAATTTCAGGTAGTGTAAGTGCTGTGAAGAAAAAGTAGGACAATATGATGAAGATGGAGGGTTGGATACTTAAAGTGGGTCATCTAAGCAGATAGCTTTAAGGATGTGATATCTGAGTTGAAGTTGGAAAGATGAGAAATAGCCAACTAGATGAAGACCTAGGGATAGAAAATTTTAGGCAGAGGAAACAGTAAAAATGAATTGCAGAGAAGTTAAATGACTTGCATAAAGTTCTATTGCAAGAGAGCATCCTAGCTAAAGCGACATAGCTCTGCTATTAACAGGTTTATGCTATTACAGACAGTCTGGATTTCTATAATTTTCAGTTTACTTTTTATCTATTTGAAGGAATTATTGTGCATAATTCTCACTTGTTTGCTAGTTTTGAGAAATCATTAACATACATCATTAAGTTTAAAGCATACAGAATGATGGTTTTATTTACATACAATGTGAAATAATTACAGTAGGTTCAGCTGACATCCATCTTCTCATACAGATATAGTAAAAAGGAAAGAAAGAAACAGAGAAGAGAAAAATGCTTATCCTCTTAGAATTTACTCTCTTAACAAATTTCCCACATACTATTAGCAGTGTCAACTATGGTCATCATGTTGTTACAGTACTGAGTTAATACTTATCTCATAACTGGAAATTTGTGCCTTTTGACCGTCTTCCTCCTATTTCCCCTCTCCTCACCCTCTGCCTCTGGTAACCACAAATCTGATCTCTTTTTCTATGAGTTTGGGAGTTTTGTTTTTAGTTTTATTTTTTTAGATTCCACATATAAATGAAATCATACAGTACAGTATTTGTCTTTCTCTGTCTTATTTCTCTTATTTCATTGTTAGTATATAGAAATGCTACTGATTTTTGTATGTTAATTTTGTATCTTGCAACTTTACTGAATTCACTGATGAGATCTAAAAGGTTTTTTGGCTTGTGTCTTTAGGATTTTCTATATATAAAATCAAGTCATCTGCAAATAGAGATTGTTTTACTTCTCCCTTTACAGTATAATGCCTTTTATTTCTCTTTCTTTTGCTCTAGGCGGGGCTTCTAGTGCTGTGTTGAACAGGAGCGGTGATAACAGACATCCTTGTCTTATTCCCGATCAAAATTTCACCACTGAGTATGACGTTAGCTATGGGCTTGTCATATGTGGCTCTTACTGTGTTGAGATATGTTCCTTTTATGCGTAATTTGTTAAGAGTTTTTATTATGAATGAATACTGAATTTTACCAAACCATTTTTCTGTGTCTATTGAGATGATCATATGATTCTTTTCTTTCATTCTATTAATGTGATTATCATATTGCTTCACTTGTGTATGTTGAAGCATCCTTGCATCCCAGGAATAAATCCCACTTGATCGTGATAAATGATCCTTTTAAAATGCTGCTGAATTTGGTTTGCTAGTGTTTTATTGAGAATTTTTGCATCTATGTTTATCAGGGGTGCTGACTTGTAACTTTCCTTACTAGTGGTGTCCTTTTCTGGTTTTAGTCTCAGAATAATGCTAGCCTCATAAAATGAGTTTGGGAGTGCTCTCTCCTCTTCTATTTTTGGAAGAGTTTGAGAAGGATTGGTGTTAATTCTTCTTTAATTGGTGTTAATTCTTCTTTAATTGGTGTTAATTCTTCTTTAAATGTTTAGTAAAATTCACCAGTGAAGCCATCTGGTCCTGGGCTTTTGTTTGTTGGGTGGTTTTTGATTATTGATTCTCCTTATTAGTAAATGGTCTATTCAGATTTTATATTTCTTCCTGATTCAGTCTTGATAAGTTATATGCTTCTAAGAACGTCCCCATTTATTCTAGGTTATCCAGTTTGTTGGAGTATAGTTTCTCATAGTAGCCTATTATGATCCTTTGAATTCTGTAGCATCAGTAACAATGCCTTCTTTTTCATTTATAATTTTGTTGGTTTGGGTACATTCTCTTTTTTCCTTAGTCTAGCTAAGGGTTTGTCAATTTTGTTTATCTTTTCAAAGAACCAACTCTTATATTGGATAATATTTTCTGTTGTCTTTCTGTTCCCTATTTCAGTTATTTTTGTTCTAATCTTTATTATTTCTTTTCTTCTGCTAACCTTGGGCTCTGCTTGTTCTACTTTTTTCTAACTCCTGAAATCGTAGAGTCATGTCATTTATTTGGGAACTTTCTTTCTTATTTCTTAAGTAGGTGTTTATTGCTGTGAATCTCCCTCTTAGAACTGCTTTTGCTGTATCCCACAAGTTCTGGTATGTTGTGTTTTCATTTTTGTTTGTCTCAAAATTCTCTTAAATTCCCTCTTGAATTTCCTCTTTGATCTATTGGTTGTTTAGTAGAGTGTTGTTTAACTTCCATGTGTACGTGAATTTTCCACTTTCCTCTTATTATTGATATCTAGTTTCACACCATTGTGGTCACAGGAGATAGTTGGTATATTTCAGTCTTCTTGAATTTGCTAAGACTTGATTCATGGCCTAACACTTGGTCTTCTCTAGAAGATGTTCCTTGTATACCTGAAAAGAATGTATATTCAGCTTTGGTCAGATAGGATGTTCTGTATATGACTGTTAGGATCATTTAGTCTGTAGTGTTGTTTCAGTATGCTGTTTCCTTACTGATTTTCTGTCCGGATGATCTATCCATTGTTAAGAGTAGGGTAATAAAGTCCCCAACTGGTATTGTATTACTGTTTATTTCTCCTTTTAGCTCTGTCAGTTTTTGGTTTATATATTTAGGTACTCCATTGTTGGTTGCATAAATATTTACAATTGTTATATCTTCTTGATGTATTGACCCTTTTATAATTATATAGTGACCTCATTTGTCTCTTTTTACCATTTTTAGTTTAAAGTCAATTTTGCCTAAGTATAGCTGCCTCTCCTTTTTTGTTGTTATTATTTGCTTGAAATGTTTCTTTCCATCCCTTTACTATCTGTATGTGTCTTTAAAGCTAAAATTAGTCTCGTAGGGGAGAGTATAGCTCAATGGTAGACTATGTGCCTAGTATGCATGAGGTCCTGGGTTCAATCCCCAGTGCCTCCACTAAAAAAATAAATAAATAAACCTAGTTACCACACACCCAAATAATATAAAATGAGTCTCCTATAGGCAGCATATTAGATACTGTTTTTTCATCCCAGCCATTCTCTGTCTTTTAATTGGAGAATTTATTTGCATTTCAAGTAATTATTTATAGACTTACTATTGCCATTTTGTTAATCGTTTTCTGGTTGTTTTGTGATCTGTTGTTCCTTGTGTCCCATCCTGCTGTCTTGTGTGTGTGCGTGTGTGTTGATGTCTTTGGGTATCAGTGTGCTTTGACTCCTTTATCATGTTCTGTTGAATACTTTCTGCAGGCTTTGTCCTTGTGGTTGCCATGAGGCTTACAAAATCTTATGGGGGTGCCCTTGTATGTAACTTCTCTTTTTCTTCTTACTGCCCGTACAATTCTTTCTTTGCCTTGGATTTTTGACAATTGAACTATAATGTGTCTGAGTGTAACCCAATTTAGGTTCAAACTACTTGAGGTCCTTTGGGCCTCATGGATCTGGATGTTCATATTTCTCCCAGGGTTCCGGAAGTTTTAACCATTATTGCTTTAAGCAGACTCTCTGTCTCTTTTTCTTTTCTCCTTCTGGAATTTCCACAATGGGAATAATGTTTCTTTCCAGTGTCTCCCAAATTCCCATCGGCTTTCTTCACTCTTTTTCATTCTTTTTCTTTTGGCTTCTCTGACTGGGTAATCTCGTGTCTTTTCTTTCAGTTCACCGATTCTTTTGCACGTTTGATTCTACTTTTGAAACTGTCGGATTTTTCAGTTCAGTTATTGTATTTTTCATCTCTAGGAGTTCGGCTTGGTTTTGTTTTTTGACGGTTGCTATTTCCTTGTCAAACTTCTCATTTTGTTCATACTTTGTTTCTCCAATTTTGCGTAGTTGCCTGTTTTCTTGCCGTTAAATAAAGTCCCTTAGGAGGATTATATTGCCCTCTTTGTTTGCCACTTCATAGGTGTTCATTTGTTTTAGGGCCGGTTACTGGAGCTTTATTAGTTTCCTTTAGTGATGCTGTATTTACCTGGTTATTCATGATCCTGGATTCCTTGCAGTGCTGTCTGTGCTCTTGAGTAGTTGGGCTCTTCTTCCAGACTCTACAGTTTGGGTTTCTGGGCATCTCTGCCAGTAGTGTTTTGGGGCAGGTGGGGCCTGCTGTTGGCTTTATTTTGGGTCAAGGCAATTGTTTGAGCTCTAAGGACAGGGGTAGGGGTTGTGCCACTGGCTGAGAACTGTCGAGTAGAACTGTTGGCTTGGTTCCCCACCCAAGTGAGGCTGTAGGACGGGATCCATGGCTGCCTGGCCAGGCTTCCTAGATGGTAGGGACTGGGTACTGTATCCAGCAGTAAATGGGGCTGTGAGTTAGCTTCTATGCCCCGGCAGGGCAGCAGGATGGACTCGGGGCCTCAACAGCTCATTGTTTGGGGACCCAAGTTAGTCCAAGTGTGCACTGAAGTCCCTGGTCAGGTAAGGCCACCAGTTTTGCTCTGCGGGTCGGGGGAAGCCATGGGCTGTGCTACCTATTCAGGTGCCACCGTGCGCAGGGCTGTGCGTGAGCTACGCGGCTTCCTGTGTGCTCTGGTTAGTTCCCTGCTCGCACAGACTGAAGGCTGCATTCATCAAGAGCAGGGCTAGGAATTAGGTTCCTTGCTGCGGTGCAGCAGGACAAGAATCTCTAAAGCTGGTAAAGCTCTTTGTTGTTTTAACTCAAGCCAACCCACACCCCAAGTTCCCTGACCAAAAACGGCCACTGGCTTTGCTCTGCCAACTGTTGACTCCGCCTGCTTCTTGGCTCAAGTACCACCGGGCTGCACAGTTTCCCGGAGTTGTCACCAGCCGTTTTGGTCAGATGGAGCTGGAAGACTCGATCTGCAGTAGCTGGAGCTACGTCTCAGCTAGGCAGGAGGAGGGAGTTTCGCTCCAGGCTATTCTGTTTCTTAAATGGGCTCTCAGAGTGGCGGATTCCAGGAGTCACCTTCAGCTGCTAATTAATCCCCCTGCTTGCGCATAGCGTGGGAACATTCCACACCTGGTACAGGGTTTGCTTCAGGGTAATCAACTTTGCTCACTCACCTCTTGGCTTAAGTGCTGCTGGGGCCACACTGCTTCCAGGAGCTGCCGCCAGCCCTGCTGGTAAGATGGGCCTGGAAGACATTCCCCACAGTGAGTGGGGATGTGATTCAGCTCCTTGCCTGGGTGTGGGCAAACTGGGCCCTGGGGCAGACAAAACTCCTCCTTTGAGGATCTGAAACAGGCAGATACGCACCCTGCCAAGTTCCCTAGTTAGAGTGGGTCCCCAGCTTGGTTCTGCAGGTGAGCAAAGCTGCTGACTGGGATTACCACCTGGGCACTGTGGCATGAACTTGGTCTGCCAAGATCTGTGCGCTGGCTGTTGCCCCTTCTCTGCCACAGCCGGATTCCCCTGAGTGGTTGAGCCCCACCCAGGGCTTCTCTGCAGTCCTGTGACGCAGGATCAGAGTAGGGGCTTTCACAACGTGACCACACTGCTGGGCGGGGCTAGTTGTCCCCCTTGGGCTCTCTCTTCCCGCTGAAGGAACCAGAGGCTCAGGGAAGATCTGTCCAGGTGGTGCTGTGCTGGCTTTGGGGGAGGGCAGTGCTGTCAACATGCAGCCACTTCTGTTACCTTCTAATGGGACTGTCTTGGTCTCTGTGGTACAGAAGGGTGCTGCAGCATTGTTCCAGATTCTCTCAGGGGGATCTTGTTCTTACTGGTTGTTAGTTGTTCTTGTGAAGAGGAGCAAAGCCAGGAACAGCCTATGTCGCCATCTTGGTGACGTCACTCTCAAGGATGTATGTCCTTAGAATGAAGTGCTCAGGGGTTACATGCTTGGTTTCACTCAGGACATTAGCGTTAGACACTGGTCACTGCAGAAAACTCTAAGGTCTGTTTAGTAGTCCTTTATTTTTAACAAATACCAACAGTGTATTCATTTGCTTTTTATTTCACTTTTTAACAAAGCAAAATTAGCACCAGAGTGTGAATGTCTATCATGGTGTCTCAAGTATATGGCCACATTTACCATCAGCAAAAGAAGTCAGCCTAGTCATCTGAACTCTTTCTTTTTACTGTTTCTAGCCTTTCTGTCTCTGCTTTAACGAATCTTCTCTCCACTTTGTTCTCTTTTAATGCATCAGTAAAGCACACTCAAAGCAATAACAAATTGAGCACATCTGAAATGGCTCCTTACAATTGACACAATGAGTAAAAAAATTTTTATTGGAGTAGTTTTACTTACAGAAATCAGAATTATTTCACCTCCTTTCAGATCACAAAGTTCTTTTGGTTCAGTGCTATCCCAAAAGTGCTTCTATTCAAATATGTTTTGTTCAGTTAACTAATTTCTGGTTCTCCCCATTTCTTCCGCTAACTGAAGGATCTCAAACTCGAACCTCTAGAAGAAGTTATTGAAGGCAATACTAAATCTGTAAGTATTTTTCTCGGTCAAAATTTAGAAATATGTACTTTGAAAACATGATTTAGTATCTTCAAAATTAGTACTATCTCAGTGAAAACGTGAAAAAACAGCATACGGGCATATTTCACTTTGCACGGCTAAGCAGTATTTTCTGAAGTGTGATTTGTGGAAAACAAATGCCTGCTTCACAGGGGTTTTGGGGAAGCAGCTCACATGTTACTTGTGCAAAATTAAATTTATACACATGTGTAAGTCAATGAGTTATTGAATAACTGAATGAATATGTCTGGCAGAAAAGGGCAACTTTTACACTGTATCATAAACTAGGCTGAGTAGGACACCTGAGCTGAAAGTTGGTCCCATTGAATATTGTATTTCCAGCATTTAGCCCAGGGCCAGGCACGTTGTATCCTGCTCCAAAATCATTTTTCAAAGGAAAAAAAAATGATGTTTAGAGAGAAGTGAACATTTATGCATACAGGGAAGAGATGTCCATCCAGAGGGGTAACAACTGATGGAGACTAAGAGAAAATGGACAAAGTGATCCTAATAGGTACATTAAATGCAGCAAAAAGAAATTAATGAATAAATTAACTAATTGAAAAGCAACACATACCATGCCTTATTATTTTTCTTTATTGTGAGGCAAATATAACGCATTCTGCTTTGGGAAATCGGCTGTTTGCATTTACATTCAGTGGCAATTTGGATTTTAAAATCTTGGGTACCTACAGAATATCACTTTTTTCTTAATCCCTTAAATATATACAGTATGGATCTTGTAGGATCAGTCACATTTGCATGAAACAAGGATAGGAGACACCTTTCATCCCCATACCAGTCTTAGTCCACAGGCACTGCCTGTGTGACAGGAGGTGAGACTCACCTGCATGTCGCCTCCTGTTCATCTGTCCAAACTCATCAAAGGGAGCTTTCAGAGAGGGAGCTTTGGAGGTTTCCCAGAAAAGTTTAATAGTGACTTGTGATTAGAATCCTATAGATGACAGACAGATTCCCTAGATAAAAGCGGTATTTTCACTACATGTTCAGTCATTCAGAGAAAGGGATGTGGTCTGTCTGTGTTAATCCATCCGGAACCCAGAACTTCAAAGCGGCAGATTTGGGCGGGAAGGCGAGAGGAGAGGGGTGTTGAGCACAGGCAGCAGGAGCAGCAGGCCTGTGCACAGTCCCACGAGCACAGGGCTGCGACCTTGCGGTCTTGCACCTGGACTGCCTCTTAGGTTTGCATGGAGAGGAAACTGCACTGCGGTCAAGGCAAAGGAACAGACCTTTTCTAATGTTGGGAGAGACTATTGTCTGTTCTTCAGTAATTTTTTAATGTGAGACTGTTCTCTCTCGCTAGCTATGAAGGAGGAAAGTTTCTAAGGATTGTTTCTGAAAGGTGGCAGACTGCCCCATTCTCTGGTCCCTGACAGCAGAGACAGGCCAATGTCAATTTTAAAAGATCCCTCAGCCCACACAGCACTGCCAGCTCAGTAGTGCATGGAAGTACTTTAGGGAAGAAGGGCTGGGCAGAGTGGTTCGGTAATCAGTATTATTTAAAATCAGGAAAGACTATTCTTTATTCTTAACCTTACGTAAAAGGAAAAGAATCATGCTCTTTGGGAATACACACATAGTAGTAGTCTGAACTGGTTTGTTTTTTCAGAAATACCCGTAAGATATTTGTCATCAAAAGTTGTATTTTTCATTAGTGGTAGTATATTCATCACTATCAATTCCTATGAAACCTCTATGTTCAGAACGACAAAAACGGTTTTTCGTGTTACTTCACAGCTAGCCCTCACAGTTATGTTACCGTGAGTTCAGGGATTTTATCCTGGTGAAGGAAACCAGTTTTAGAATTCATTGACTGGACAGGTATTTTTCCTTTTCAAAATGCATGAGAACTTCAAAAAAAAAAAAAATCCCACACCAGAAAGCAAAGAATACATTTTTATTATATACTTGGTTTTTTAAAAGTTAAGCTCTACTGAGCCTTTGCTATGTGCAAGTGTGGTGTTAAACCCACACGTATGTGCTCACTTAATCCCCACAACAGCCGTATGAGGTGGTGCTGGTATCAGCCCCATTTTACAGATGAAGAAACTAAGGTGCAGCAAGGTTTAAACAGCACAGCTGAACCCCAGAAGTTTTGTGCCAGACCCACACTCCCCACCACACTGTAACACTCCAACTGCAGTGTTTGGTGCACTTCTGGGCACTAGAGTGGAGTTGCTTTTTGCTAGTGAGGTTATGAGCTAATGGATGATGGTTTCATGAGACTTCCTACCACTGGGGCAGAGCAGATTATCTGGTAGGCTTTTTTAAGCACACAGCAAAAGTTTGGGCCCTGCTAGCTGCCATACTAGTTTTCTGGGACACGGGCCATAATATAATGATGAGTATAGCATGTAATTTCTTCTTTTAAGTCCATTTTTTCCTCAGCCCAGAAGTAACATTTATTATCTATCATGGGCAAGATCTTTGCATACCATACTCTATTCCATTTGATCCTCCTCAAAGCTCTGTGATACAAGCCCCACTGCTCCAGTTTTATGTAGCAGAAGACTTGAGAAAGGTTAAGTAACTTATTCAGGGCCACATAGCTCGTAAACGTGACGCGAGTTCTTTCACATTTATACCTCTTGTGCTTAAAGGAGAGAGAAAAAAGAGAAGAGGGCAAGATGATGGAGATGGATTAAAGGGCACCCAACAGTGCTCTAGAGTTTCCAGGGCTACCTGAAATCCTTTTCTGGATGGATCGTGTATAAATAAAACTTATCAAAGGAATCTTAAGAGTAGTCAGTGGCTAAAAGCAGAAGCATCCTGCACTTGTTCGTTCCCCAAATAACTTGCTCACCAACTGTGTGCTGGGCCCTGAGGGAGGGTGTAGAGTTAAACTGGTGACTAGTACAGACCAGAAGACAGACCGAAAGGAAATACAGGCAGTTAAATAAGGCTCTACGATAAACTATAATGAGGATTATTGCAGGAAGGTAAAGATCTGCATGGCAAGAGAACACGGCCTAATCTCCGAGGCCAGAAAATGCTGCTAGAATGACATATTATTCAAGGTTAAATTTTTTTAAAGTAAGTATATAAATAGGTATGTAAATAATACTTACACATCTCGTGTAACATTGAACTGTTCTCACTTTGCACTGAAAGAATAGCAGCTGCTCCATAGGAATGTTAAAATACTCCAAACGATTTGTACCAAGCCTGCCACACAGATAGCAACCTTAGAAGTTTACTATTTTATTCTTGCTATAATAAAACAGGGAATAAACGCACATGAGGAATAAACCTACATCTAAAGTCCAAGACCTTGGCTTTATGACTCATTGAAAATTTGGGGATAATTTATTATCTTCCAGCTGTCAAGTACTAAGCAGCAGGTATGAATCACTGAAAGATTACTATGATTTTTGAGGGGAGTTTCTTCAGCCAGATGAACACACGTCCTGGATCTGGACAGGTGTATTGATCCACCCAGATCCTTTATGCCTGGTGTAGTCGTGTGCTGTTCGTGGTATTTCTTCTCAAATGACTTATCAGGGGAAAAAAATGATCATTTTCCAGATATTTTCTACATGCAAAAGGAGTTTTTATTTAAAAAGTCAGTATCTTTTTTTTAATTGAGTTGTAGTTATTTTACAATATTGTGTCAAATTTCAGTGTAGAGCACAAGTTTTCAGTTATACACGAACATACATACATTCATTGTCACATTCTTTTTCACTGTGCGCTACCGCAAGTCAACATAATTTTAAACCAAGTTTGATCACATTCTGGTTCTTTTCAAAGACCCTAATCTTTCTCGAGCACATTACTGTTGCCTACATAACACTAGAAGCACTTATCATACAATAGAAGTTTACAAATCTGTTTTTTTGTTTTTTTGGTTTTTTTTTGCTTCTCCATCCTCATCAAAACTGTGAGTAATGTTTTGTGAGTAAATCGGTTCTGCTCTGCACTTCAATGTGTTTGGAGGCTATTGCCAACTAATATGTCAGAGACTTTCAAAACACAGTCTTGCTTTGCAATAGCTGTTAAGAGATTCAGCAGAGCACACAACGTTCTGATGTTTCTGAGGAAGGCTTGAACACAACTGTAAATGTAGTAATAGAGCCAGAATAACACAAAACAAATTATTTGTGTTCAGAACATCTCTTTGTGTCCAGTTTTTTCCTTAAAATAAAAATACCCAAGAAATCAGAAGCACATGCAACTATAACCTAATATCATGGCAAACACTATTCAGTAAACCTAGATTAACCTTTCGTAATTAGATAGCACTTTTCAGCCCCCAAGATGCCAAATATTCCACCATAATTCCATTGTAACAACATCTCTACAAGGTAAATTATAAAGACAACACTAATCCCTTCTAAAGCAGAGAAACAAAAATACAGCCTGAAAGAGAGTTCTGGGCTGGTTGTTTACACCACAGGATCTCAGATTTCAGTAAGGATTCCAGGCTGTATATTTTAAACAAGAAACATGTAGAAATATCATGAAGACATTAGAACTCCTTCTCCACCTCTCCCATACTCCGCATCCCACAACTTGGCCTGGCCAGCATAGCAAAATTTAGGGTTTTCTTTGGACCTCAGAAAGTCTACCTTAAATTACCCAAGATTCAAAAAAGCTCACTTGTCACGATAGTCATAAAATGTAGGGAGATTGTCTGGGGCTCTTCATAAATTGATTTCTTTGTACAAATGTCTGAGGAAAAGAGAGAAAGACCTGTCTTGTCTGAGTTGCAAAGTAAATTTAATTTTTCCAATCATATTCACATCCATGTATATGAGTGAATGAATCTATATAGGAGACCACCCAAACTGAGTGGGTTGAATCTCAATTCACAAGTAGGCAGTTCAGGGTGAGATCACTGTGGTGGTTCTCACGGTCTCAGCCGTCCCCCTTTGAGCACCTGTAATCAGCCGTATGCCAGTTTCACTGTTCTTGGCTGGGCTTTCTCACATGGCCAGGGCCTCAGACAGGATGCTTCCACTGACTCTGCTTTGCTTGTGGGACCTTAATCCTCCAGCATGAGGTTTGGCAAAAATACAGCCCACTGCCTGTTTTGTATATATAAAGTTTATTGGACTAGAGCCACACCCATTTATTTACTTACTGTCTGTGGCTGCTCTCACAATAAAACAGAAGAGTTGAGTAGGAACCACGTAGCCTTCAAAGCCTAAAATCATTGTGATCTGGCCCTTCACATAAAAAAATGTTTGCTGACCCCATGACAGTCTGAGGGATCCAGGAGAGAGAGTGGAAACTCAAAAGGCCTCTTGGGGCCTAAACCTGAAACCACCATAGTGTCATTCTGTTGGCCAAAGCAAGTTAGAAGGCCAGCCCAGATCCAAGGGAAGGGGAAGCAGAATCTTTGTCTTGATGCATAACTGAGAAGTCACATTTCAAAGGGCATGGGTTCAGGAAGCGGTGAAGGATTCTGGTCATGTTTACAACCTACCTCACTGGGTCACATGAGAACTGTCTTCAGACTGAAATAGTCATGGTGGAGCAGGCGGGTATATGTATATGTCTCATTAGGAAAGCTCGTGAGCATTGTGGGAGTCACTGTTTATCACAAACACCCGATCAAGATGTCCCTGCAGATTTTTGTCAAAGGGACATGTCTGCTATTATTTTGGTAGAGATTAACTCTTAGTTACTGACATTACTGAAATTAAAACCAGGTCCTGGGAGCGTCAGATAGAGGGGACTGTTCATTACACAACCTTGGGAGGTGGCTGTAGACTTTGATCCTTGATCCTGAAGGGAAGCAAAGCCAAATTAAAATTACTGAGCTCATTTAGGGGCCTAGGCTACGGAAACAAATAGATCCAGGATGTGGACTGATTCCAATGCAATAAAAGTTTCCCAAGTAGACAGTCCGCACAATGATTCAGGGACACGGGCTTCTCCCATCTGTGGCTCTGCCATTCCTGAGGCAGGTCTTCATCCTACTAACAGGAAAGGGAAAGAGAGATGTGGGAGGGGTCTCAAAGTCTTCTTGCAAGTCTTGGCTCAAAAGTGGTACACAGCACTTCTGCTCACATGCTACCAGTGAGAGCTCGTCAGTGGGCTGCGTCTGCCTACAAGGGTTGACAGGGTATGCAGTCTAACTGTGCACCTAGAGAGAAGAAAGAAACGGATTTTTGATGAGCAGCTTTTAGTCTCTGCCACAGGCTACCTTCTGATCATCCTTTTTTTTTTTTTGCATTCTTTTTTCATTTTTCATGTGTATCTTTTTTCCCACATACATAGAATACACTCCCTTCACAAGGGAGACAGCCCAAGCTCTCCTCCAGTGACTGCTGCTAGCTCAATTTCCAGGGCCCCTGGATGATGTCTGGTCTTCTCTGCAAGGTCAGGATGCAGCCCCTTGAGGTCAGACTCTTCCTGCTGCACCCACACAAATAAAATATACAGTGATAAAACTCGGTCAGGATAAATGCCATAAACACTGCCGGTCAGAAAGCAGATGAATAGGAAATACACAGCGTTCACTGGTTAGTTTCAACAATGAATTCATGCTGGGAAAGTAAGTAGTTGTCAATGAAGGACGTTCCATTATTAAACACTGGGTCTCCATGCTGGGAGGAACTCTGTTGTCCGTTCTTTTTCTTTTAAGAGTTTTTTCTTGGTCTGTCATCCTCCATGACCACACCTGAAAGGGCCCACTGGGAATAGCACCCTTCCTGGGGTTATGCAGTGTTCACAGCCCACTGCCTGCTCATGTGAGTTGGGGGCCCAGGTATTAATTTAAGGCTTAAACAGTCAAAGGATTTTAAGACTAGGATCAAGATTTATTTGGCAATACAGTTGGTCAGAATTTTAGTAGAATTCTGACCAGTTTACAAACAGTAAGTTTAATGGGTCATATCTAAAATTACTCCTTAAACGTAGTTTTCAGGACTTGATTTTCTTTACTAAAACCTAGGAGGGCAAGAATTCTATCTTAATGCATCACTGTATCTTAGAATCCAGCACTTAGTAATTAGCTGTGGGAACATTTGTCGGCATCCAACCCAACGTGATCCATTAAACACAGGCTCCATCTAATGCCATTAGATTTTGAGTGGGACTTAACTATAGGTGGTTAATACTTGAGAACCCTGCAGTGGTTAATGTACCTTTGGAAATGCATCAATGAACACATCATTTAAAAAATTTGTTTGTTTGTAGTGATATTTATAATATGTCTACTATTACAAAATCTCCAAGGAGAAGGTGGAGCTGTGCTCTGTGTACAGTAGGACTTCTTAAAATTTGGTAAGTGACTCTAGGCCAGTGAGTCCCAACCTTGGCTGCACATTAGAGTCATTTGGAGACGTTTTTATAAGTATGAGGGCCTGGACCCACTCTCAGAGATTCTGCTATAAATGCAATTGAAAAGCCCCGTGATTCTGAAGGAGAACCACGGCTTTTACAAGGGACACGTCGTCGTGAAGGACACTTTCTTTAGCATTTGTATTAGAGGCAAGAAAACACCCTGCCTATACTACAGCTTTTATTCAGTGTTACTACTTGGACTAGTCATGCCTTCTGGTCGTATTTTGGATGAGAATTGTTGGATTTGCGCGGAGGGATGGGATGCGCAGCAGGGGCTCGGCTTGGGGAGGCCCCCCGACAGCCAGCGCAGTAACCCCCGCCCCTTGCTCTGCAGCACATCATGCTGGTGCAGCGTCAGATGTCTGTGATAGAAGAGGACTTGGAAGAGTTCCAGCTTGCTCTGAAACACTACGTGGAGAGCGCTTCCTCCCAGAGCGGATGCTTGCGGTAAGTGCGCCTGCGCCTTAGGTGAGGGCGGTGCGGGTCCTTCCAGCCTCTGGGTGACGATGCACTCTGCAGAGTTCACCAGGCTGTGTTCTCTTATACTTGGGCTCTGTGTGGATGTGCGCATCAGGGGCTCCGAGGGAAGTGAAATGGAGAGAACGAGTTGAGAAGAGGAGTTTCAAATCGACTGTAATCCCCTCTTTTACACGCAGGCAGGCTCACACTCTGGTTTAAAATCATCTGTGGCATATGAGGGCCCAACTCCAGTGCGTTAGCTCTGATTGCTCCCTTGGGAGCATGCGCTGTGGCCTAATAACCACCGTCTCAGCCATTCCTTATGAAGTGGCACCATCTCTGAAGTCTTGATTGCAGGACTTTGTCATTAAAACAATTTTTATTTTTCTGTGGCCACCCCAGCACAGGCTTCTATTATCTCAGGCTGCTAAAATATACTAACTCTTCCTCATCTCCAGGTGGTCCAATAAACAAGCATTAGAATGATAATTTTTCAGAAACGATTATCTTGGAATTCTCTTAATCAGAAAATTGCAGTAACTATGTAATGAGTATCTTATCAAATGCTAGATGTTTATCCTGACCCTACAGTTGTGTCACCAAGAGACCTCCGAAATCCACAGCATCGCTACCATTTTTTCTCCCTCACCTGAGTCCTTGGCCTCAGCCGTGCCCAGCTGCATGTTGCCTTTCCAGCATAATCTATTAATTCTTACCCCTGTGCCTTAGATCTGGCCACGCTCCTTCCCAGAAGTGTGTATCCAGTTGCAGGCCTCTCCCAGCTCATGCTGTACCTCAAGGCCAAAGCCAAAAGTCACCTGCTCCTGGAAAACTGCCACTACCCATTCTACCCCCACCTTGAGAGCTTGTTAAATTGCATATCATAATGCTCTTAGAATGTTGCTCTGGGAAAACTTTTTAGCACACCTGTGCACACGTGTGGGTGCACCCAGAAGCACGTACTTTTTGTCCTTGAGTGCTTTGGTGTTCCTCCCAGTACTTACTACTTGTATTTTATCCACACTCTGGGAAGAATAGTTCCCCAGGTAAGACGTCTGGCTCTGGAATTAAACATGGGATCATACATATATAAACAGCTCATATGACTTAATAAGAAAAAAACAAACAACCCAATCCAAAAATGGGCAGAGGACCTAAACAAGCAATTCTCCAAGGAAGACATACAAATAGCCAATAGGCACATGAAAACATGCTCGATATCACTAATTATCAGAGAAATGCAAATAAAAACTACAATGAGATATCACCTCACACCAGTCAGAATGGCCATCATTCAAAAGTCCACAAATGATAAATGCTGGAGAGGCTGTGGAGAAAAGGGAACCCTCCTACACTATTGGTGGGAATGCAGTTTGGTGCAGCCACTGTGGAAAACAGTATGGAGATTCCTCAAAAGCTAAAAAGTAGACTTACCATATGACCCAGATTCACTCCTGGGCTTATATCGAGAAGAAACCCTACTTCAAAATGACTCCTGCACCCCGATGTTCATAGGAGCACTATTTACAATAGCCAAGACATGGAAACAGCCTAAATGCCCATCAACAGATAAAGAAGTTGTGGTATATTTATATAATGGAATACTACTCAGCCATAAAAATGACAACATAATGACATTTGCAGCAACATGGATATCCCTGGAGAATGTCACTTTAAGTGAAGTAAGCCAGAAAGGGAAAGAAAAATACCATATGATATCACTCATATGTGGAATCTTAAAAAAATAAAAGACAAATGAACTTATATATAAAATAGAAACAGACTCACAGACATAGAATACAGACTTGTGGTTGCCAGAGGAGAGAGGGGTGGGAAGGGATAAACTGGAAGTTCAAGATTTGCTGATACTGACAGGTATATATAAAATAAACAAGTTTATACTGTATAACAGAGAAACATATTTAATATCTTGAAGTAGCTCATGGTGGAAAAGAATATGAAAATGAATATATATATATATTCATGTATGACTGAAGTGTTGTGCTGTACACCAGAAATTGACACAACATGTAAACTGACTGTAACTCAATTAAAAAAAAATGGGGTCATACTAACTTTGTGGTTTGGGGAAAGATCCTTACTGGCTCTAAGCCTCAGTTTCTTCATAAAGTGGTTGTGAGGGTCAACTGGGTGCTCAGCAGAGTGCCTCCCATCCGTGCAGGGCCAGGGAGCGTGAGCTGGGGTTACCACTGCGCTCACTGCTGCTCCCTCATTGTCTGGCTGGCTGACGCCTTTCTGGAGCAGAAGAGGGCTTGTTCGGCGCCATGAAGGTCATCCAGCTCACCATCTTCCCAGGAGCACCTTTGTAACTGGGACTAGTTTTTGTTGTTGCAACTATACTTACAATCGGCTCAGAAGGGCACAAATCAAAACCCCATTTTAGTCCTTTCATTTCAGTGATTTAAAAGTGATCTGCCAAAGTGAGAGTATATGTAGTTTTAAAAAGCCTACTCATTTAAAAATAAAATGGAGTTTTGGGGAAATGCAAGAAAAGAACGTCTATCTACACACGGTCCACAGTGGAAACTGCGGAAAGTAGAGCTCAGTAAACTCTTTTTTGGTTAGTGAAGCTAGAAAGAAAATAAAGTCCGGTTTGGTGCATCAGTTTCCAGGGACACAGTAGATATTTTACACTTACAAAAATGATACAAGGTTTGATTACTTTTTTAAGGTTCAGAAATACTGCTTTAATGTGTGTTTGGGAAAATGACCTAAAGCGTCGAAGAGTGCCCCAGGGTGAGGGAAACAGGCTGTGGGAAAGAGAGGAGGTAGGTGTGTGTTGCCTGCTGCAAAGTCTGTTCTCCCAGTGAGCATGAAAAATTGCTCCCTCAGCCTCAGCAGTGAAGTAGAGGGAAGGAGAGCATCCTTTTCCTGTTAAGATAAATCGAGACTCTAAGACTCTCCTTTTCCTTTTGCAAGACTGGTTTGTTTCTTAACAGCTCTCCACTCACTTCTTATTGCTGATCTTCTCAGCTTTCTTTCACTGAAATTATCAAAAAGTAGACTTTATCAGATGAAATAAGCATCAGAGAATCACCACACACAAATGGAAAACTGTGGAATACATGTCACGCCGGTGTGTCTGTCTAAATTCAGTTGTACTAGTTAGTCAAATACAATTTTCTATCTGCGTTAATTCATGAACCCTAAAATGGGCCACTCCTGCCCTCCGTCAGGCTCTAATGCACTCAGCCTGATTGCCAGAGGCTTGGCTGATAAAACAAAGGTCTGTGAATTACCAGAGTTTTGCAGTTTCTCCTTCTCCCACAGTGTTTGGCTCAGCCTCACCATCGAGAGGAAATGCTGCCATAAAATAAAGTAGAAATTGAGGATTTATGAGATTAGGCATTCTGTATTCATTTTCTCGTTTAGTCTTCACTGCAGTCGCCTGAGATGTGTATTCCATCTAGCTCAGGGGGAAATAGGCTCAGACGGGTTAAACAACTTGCCCGAGTTTGTCTGACTCCAGAACCCACAATTAATCTTTCTTGCCCATATTCGGTCACCCTTGAATCAGAGTTCCCTGGGCTTTCTGTGGTTACCCAGGTGAAGAATAGACAAGATCCCAAGATCCTTTCTGTTCCAATGACAAGATCTTACTTTCTTAAATTCAAGCCACTGAATTAGTGAGGCTTGTGCCCTCCAGGTATTTGACTAGGAGACTCAGGGGTTTGGGGGGCTGACGGGGCTTTTGTCAGTCAGTCGGCTGAATTTTGAAATGAGATGTTAGTGAAAAACCCAAACAGAGCAATTGTGTGATGCATGTGCAACACACATGCACACATTGTTTGATTACCCTTTTTGCACATTTTGTAGTCATGAAGGCTTATTAATCCCTGCATTTGGCATGGGAAGATGCCTACTGAGTATATGTGATGTACACAGTGTATTCTCAGAACATGCTTGACTCCAGACAAGATGAGAATAGTTTCTTCTTCTAAGGATCTTAGAATCCGGTTGGGAAAGCCGGATACTCATTCATGAGCAATTACAGCCATGTTCTCGGCCCAAAAGTTCTCAGCTGTTAAGTAGAATAAAATGCTTTCTGAATCACTCTCAGCTACCAAACTCTAGAATTTGTACTTGTTCTAACCTCCATGTCCAGGGCCTACAGAACATGAATGTGGAATCACATTGTAAGAATCAACCCTGGGAGTTGTACGTTGGCCAAAGAAATGCTCGTAAGAACTAACGGTACCCTGTGGCACACTGAACCATTAATTTATCAGCATTTTTATATGGATTAAACAAATGAGTGGCTGGAGCTTGGTGGAGAAGTGTGGGGACTATCCCTTCTGCTGTGCCTTTTACGCCGGGGTTTAGGCTCTGTGAGCTAAGGCAGGACGCGTGGGGAACAGAGGAAGCCAAGAGGAAGAGGGGGTCCTTTCCCTTATAAGCCAAGTGGCTTTAGGTAAGATCTTCAACCCCAGCTGTTCGGGAACCACATCCTTGTCCCCTGGAAGCTGTTTCACTGACACTTCCTGGCTCCTGGGAATGCTGAAGGTCTACTGGAGCTCAGGGATGAAGCTTTTAGCGACTGTATCCCGGGACGGCTCAGCCAAAGAAGTCCTGAGACGTCTTGCTTTAGCCATGAGTTCTGAGTGCTGCAGGAAGTGTGAATACACTGAGGAGGAAGACCGAGGGCGTTTAAGGTTCATAGAGTCACACAGCGACAGCCCAGAGGTGGGTCATGTAATTCTAAGTTTGTAAATAATTGAAGGCCAATCATTCAAGTCCTAAGCCTTTTTAACGGAAATACTAGTGACTGAAATTTCTAAAAATTTCGTCACCTTTTCTCACTGTCTCAGGGTAATCATTGCATATGTATTATTATCTGTAGTGCACAGTCTCAAATAGCAATGTCTTTAAACGTCACTGCTGTGTATTGGTCAGGTTTGCCCTTAATTGAAAGCACCCAGGCTGGAGAGCAATTCCGGTTAGCATTTTCACTCGCAGCCCTGAGTCAAAATCTGCACTGTTCTTTCTTTCACCTCTGCCACTTGGCTCTTGACCAGGCGGCCTACAGTCAGGGAGGAGCAGAAGGGGGCACCCCCAGCAAGCCGTCCTCTCACATCTGAGCCTAAGGATGCAAAGGTTCCCAGAGGTCCTTGCTTCTCAGCACACTTCCCTTGGCATTTCATTGGCCCAGCTCAAGTCACATGGCCATTCCCAGCACCAGGGAGGGTTAGGAAACAGACATCCAGCAGAGAGGGGGTTGTGAGGACTGTCTCAGCCCAGTGCTGGTTGGTACATAGGGTATATGGCAAACTGAACAATGGCGGGGTTCAGTGAGAAAGAGGGAGGCAACAGCTGCATAGTTGGGGAGGCAACAGACAGTATCTGCCATATGACCCCCAGAGGAAATAAAATGACTTACTCCATGGGAAATGCTTAGACCAGGGCCTGGAACAGAGCGATTCATCTTAGCAGCCATCACCATTGTTATTAGGATGTAAATGAATGTAATAATGGTTATCATCATTACTATCGGCTTGCTGCTTCTCTTTGTTTTCAAAGATATGTCTTTTTCCCGCAGTTTCTTTCTCCTTCTGCTCCTTTTATTTCTGTCATGCTTCTCCACTTTGACACCATTAAGGCTTAGCTTTCATAACTACTTACCCAATGGAAGTGCTGCTTTCTTTTTTGCTATTAAGTCAACAGTTAAACACACACACAATACCAAGTATTGGGCAAAGCATCCTACGTGTAACATCTTAGTTAATCCTCCTACTACTATTATTATCGCCATTTTTATAGGTGAGGAAAAAGGTTAGGCAGAGGGTCCAAGGTGACAAAGCTCTAATGCGTGGTAGATGAAGGCAGGTCTGTGTAGCCATACCAAACCACCACCTTATCACTGTGATAGCTTCCTCGGTCCTTCAGAACTTGAGCATCAGGCTAAACTTTTGTGAATTTCTTGTGGCTAGTCTGGAAAAGGAAGGTTGAGATAGCAGGATAAGAGATTTTTTTTAATGTAATAAGTAATACAAATGAATTAGTTTGTAGGAGGCAGTTCATAAAGAGCTGGAAATGCTAGGCTGAGTGTTTTAAACTTTATTCTAAAAAAAAATAGTCATGGGCTGAAATTTGTCCATTACATTGTCAGATTGCACTTAAGAGATTACAGACCCTTTAAGACTGTGATGAGGACTGCAGACTCCCTTCCCAGGAAAAGGTACCTATGCACACTGACTTGCTGCTCGTTTCTGGGATTTCAAGGAACACTCCCCACCCTGCCCCCCCCCCCACCCCCGGGCAAAGCCCATCTATGAACTCCTGGGATTAGAAATTTTCTGATTTCACTTTATATTAAATTCCTTTGATTATGGTATAAACCATTCCCCCAGAAAATCTGAAATTGGCTAGTAATAGTATTTGCTCCATCACACCTTAATTGACCTAAGCTTGATGAAAAACACCAAACTCTTCACAGGCAAAGAGCTAAAAAAAAAATAAGTATTAACACTTCTGTGTAGTTACCACCACCTGCTGGTCACACTTAGGTAAACCCTAAATCTGCACTGAACTTGGCTGTTTCACTGGTATGTTCTTTGCTCTCTATTAAATCAATACCCGTATTGTTTTTCTAACTTTCCACTTTGATCTGTAATCTAAATATATTGTGAAACATTAGGTGAACAAACCGGACTTGTGGAATTAATTTTTTAAAGGCATCTTTATATTTGTCTCTTACTCTTCCCTTAAGTGTATGAGTCCATCCACTCTTCCTTTCTTTTGACCTTGATTTGGAGCTTCGTCATCTCTCACCGAAGCTAATTTCACTACCTTTCCAGCTTTTCTTCCTGTTTGTATAACTGTTCTCCATTGGCTACTGACACTGCCATCGGAGGGCTCTTTTAAAATCCAGCTTTAATCATGAGATGCTCCCTGCTTTAAACACCCTTAGTATCCCATCATTGCTATGGGATTAAATCCAGTCTTCAATTCAACTTGTCTTTTCAACCACCCACCCTCTCTTCACTCCTCCAAAACATAGCCACTGTCAGGCTAGTCTAAAAGGCTGGAAGGAAAAAATTCGTCTTTCCCTAAATTGGAAAAGCAATTTAAAAAAAAAAACTGTGGCCAGAATATGGACTCAGACTTGATCTGGACACAGAGAGAGTTGAGAGGTATGAGTGTTAAAAGAGAAAGAAGGACCAACGTCGGGCACTGGCAAACCAGGAGTTAGATGTTCAGCAGCCGTGTGGTCCAGGTGACTCGAACAGCTTGCAGCAGGACCCCAAACAAAAGCTGTCAATCCAGAGGTAGAGGGTAAGGGCAAGAATTTCTCAAGACCCTTGGAGGTTGATGGGACTGATCCAAAGAGCTACGTTTGAGGGCAAAGAAGGTGGAATGCACTCACATTTCTCTGAACTCCGGCAAAAACAGAACTCAACACATCTTGAATGAAAGGATATATGAATGAATTTTTTAAAAGTTATTTTTGTGATATTTATAATACTGATACAATCTTTATGATGCCAAACCAGACATACTAATCAATTCTTGACAAAACGTTGGTTTTCATGTGGGAACCATATGTTTTTCCTATACTAATGAAGAAGATTATTTCAAACCACAATAGAGATGATTAGAAATATTCATTTACTTCTTGTATTTCATTTCCCATGGTTAATTTTGCCTTTTGTTTTCCATTTCAGTATTTCTATACAGAAGCTTTCAAATGAATCTCGCTACATGATTTATGAGTTCTGGGAGAATAGTAGTGTGTGGAATAGGTAAGTTATGAACAGCTTTTTGTTCTTTTTCTTTTAGCCAGGGAGGTAGCAATATACATGACATAATTTTAGGACGTGTAGAAAAAACTCCATTCCGTTTATCTCACCTTAAACACTGTCCCATTTGGTCATTTTCTTAACTCCCACTCTTCATGGATTAGAAACCACTTTCCTTCTGAAGCACAAACACTTTTGATAATGATCCCACTCTAAGTGTTACCATATGGTTTCAGGCAAACAGATTTAGATACAGATCACAAGTGTCCAAAGTGTACAGGGCTGGGAGACAAAGGATGCAGAAAAGGAAGGATGGAAAAATTTTTACTTCCTAATTTTTCATAAGCTCTGTGGTTTTTATTTTACAATAACACTATATATAATGGTTAAGATCATCACTGCTTAGCAGCTTTTTGAAATGTCTTTACTGCCAATAAAAGGGAAACGACATTGTTTGGAAAAGATTAAAAAAAATCAATTTCTCTTGTCATCACTCTACTTTGAACATATATATATATATATATATATATATATTTGTCAGTTGTTCCTCGATAAAATTTTAAAAAATCAACTTCTTTGAAATTAAAATAATCACTAGTAACAAATATATAAGTAGAAAAATAGGATGAAGGAAATATTTGCTATTCTGAGATTCTATGAATAGTTCTAGTTGGCTTTAAATGGCACAGAGATCATAGATCTCCAATAAGTCCAAATTCTGGGTGTTAAATTATGGTAATGGAACTAATACCTGGTAACTTAGTTGACACATATTTCACCTTAAAAGTTTTATTTCTGTGGCTATTTTAAGTGCTTTTGATATAATGCATAATGACAGCAACAGAATTTCAGGCACAAAAGGGATCTTTAAAGGAAATTTACTTTGTCCTTCCAGGCCTGTATTTTAGATGATTTTTTTTCTTTTTATTCTCTAGTGATGGAAAATCTAGAGTTCCTCTTCTTAGCTGTCCTATTCTTCAAACATCCTGACAGCCAGGATATTCTTCTGTTTAAACTTTTTCTGCAATTGTAATTATCTCCTTTTGTTTTTATCTTCTGTAGAGAATTAATGCTCTCCTATTTAAAAAAACTTCATAAAAAAATTTATGATGACAGTTGTTAAATTACTCCTGAGTCTTTTTTAAGGTGAAATAACCATGAAAAGGAGCCTTTATTCAGGCACTGAATCCAAAACCCTGCCACCTTGACTGAATTTGAACTTAATTACACTCTGCTTAAGAAGATTGCAAAAAATTGTAAAGCCTTCACCTCTACTTTTTTACACAGCCACCTTCAGACGAATTACAGCAAGACATTCCAAAGAAGCAACGTGGATTTCTTGGAAACTCCAGAACTCACATCTACTATGCTAGTTCCTGGTAATTCTTCTGGGCTCACAGTTCTTCTGTGTGCTTTCGTATTCCCTTTCTCTTTTAAAAAGACAGTATGTTCTCAATTTTATCAATGGTGCTCTCTACTATTTCTTTATATATATCAAAATTTGAGAGACGGGGGAGGAAATAAGGTATATATTTTTTCTATTGCCTTTAGTCCTTAGTTGACCCTGTTTGTACTCCTGGCTTTATTAGTCATTCGTTGGTCCTCTTCAAAATTTTAACAAACTTGAAGTACAAATCATAACATTTTCAAAAAGTATTCAAATGCTTTACTATATCACAGTATATTGAATTTGGAATAGGTGACCCATAGACTGGAGATTAGAATTATGTTAGAAATATTGTAATAGTTAAAATGTTTTTTTGTAATTGGGAAAAAAGAGGAGGGAAAGACAAATTTGAACTGAAATTGTCTAAGAAGCCTGGCCTAGCCAAAGCTTATTTAAGATAATTGAGAACCAAAATTCATTTGTTCATCTACCCATCCATTCAATTATCAATTAGACATATTTTTACTGAGTGTTAATGAGCACTGGACACTGGGGGTACTGGGTGCCTAGCCTGCTTACTTGCACTGATTGAGCTCTGATTTTGAACAAGCATTGTGTTGGGGGTTGGGGAGGGTACAAAGTAAAACTGAAGTCCCTACCCATAAAAATGCTTTCTGTCTAGTAGGAAAGACAAATGTTTGCAGAAAAAAAAAAATCAAACTCAGGACATAACGTAGTAGTTACCCAGTAGAGAAATAATGTACTACATGAATTTAGAGGAGTGATGGCCTCTTTAACTATTTTTAATGAAGATATAATCCTTGAGCTTAAAAGATGAGATTTGGACAAATCAGGATGGAGAAGAAGGGTACTTAGATGCAGGTAAATTGTAAACAGGAACAAATGCAAGATATGTGAAATATACTAGGCTAATTGGTGCAAAGATACGACTAAAGCATAAAACTTGTATATGGTACATGTGCAGAGAGAGAAGAGAGCAGGAAGTGAGAATTGAAAATGTCATAATGAGGAGTTTGAACTTTCTTCTTACAGCAACACGGAGTCATTAAAGATGTTTGAGAGTCACAGGATAGTGAATGCTCTATTCAGTAGTAACTGTGGCAGGAGGGAAAAAGGTGAAAGAGAGGAAAGGAATTGCAATAATCTAGGCCAGGAAAAAGAAGTACCTGAACCTGGAAGATACCCAGATAGCTCCCTGGCAGATAAAATTTTCAGAGTTAGCTGCAGCAAGATGATGGTTGGAGCCTGGGACTGGTGAGAACGTTCGTAGGTAAGAAGAAAATATCTAACAGAAGCCTGTGGAAATGCCTTTATTTAAAAGGTTGTGGAGACTGAGGGGAACCGGTCAGAGATAGGAGAATGCAGTAGAGCATCAAGGAAGCCAAAAGAGGAGTAACATGCAAGGTGCAGTGCTCCTCAGGGGGCCGATGTAGTACAGGGTGACCGAAGCGAATGGACTGAAAACTGGATTTGACAAGAGAAGTTTTAACAAAATGGTCGGAACTTTAAAGGACGGTAGATTTTGACGTGGGTAGGGTAATAAATGGAAAGTGAAAAAGTAAATTCTGGAATGAAAGCTAGAAGAGGAGATGGGGGAGATCAGGTGTGGATGCATTCAGGTTGGCTGACTGACAGTTCCAGCTGGAGCTTTACTTGTATTCACTCTAGAGCTCAAGGACAGGTTTATCTGGCCTGGAGATGGTAGACTTTTACAGTCTCTCTTCCTGCATTTCTCAGATTTAGCCCTCAAGTAAGAAAGCCAAGAAAATGGTTGAAATTTCTCAGGATTAACAATTTGACTCATCCAGTTTAAATTAGGATGCACCATAGCTTCAGGAAGGCTGCAGGTGAGGGTGATTGCAAAGGCTGTTAAGGAACAGACTTCAGCGACTGCCTTAAATTTATCCAAAAGAGGCTTTAGCTTAACTATTTTCCAGACTTCAAGAGTCTGTTATAAATGAGACAAAAAGAACCAGATCTAGTTCAAATAACTTCTGTAAATATGACTACTACAACTTCTGTGTGTAGAATGCAGGAAAGCAAGAGCTACATCTTATCTCCACATCCCCTTCCCCAGTGCGGTATTAGTACAGTGTATGGCACAAGGAACCAGATATTTCTAAATGAAGGAGTGAATAAGGACTTTGAAATCATCATAATTGCACTGATAGTCCATCACGAATTTCCCAAGAAGTCCTTTTTTTTAAACATTTTTTTATTGAGTAATAGTCATTTTACAATGCTGTGTCAAATTCCAGTGTAGAGCACAATTTTTCAGTTATATATGAACAAACATATATTCATTGTCACTTTTTTTTTGCTGTGAGCTACCACAAGATCTTATATATATTTCCCTGTGCTATACAGTATAATCTTGTTTATGTATTCTACATTTTAAAATCCCAGTCTATCCCTTCCCACTACCTGCCCCCTTGGCAACCACAAGTTTGTATTCTATGTCTATGAGTCTGTTTCTGTTTTGTATTTATGGTTTTTTTTTTTTTTTTTAGATTCCACATATGAATGATCACATATGGTATTTTTCTTTCTCTTTCTGGCTTACTTCTGTTAGAATGACATTCTCCGGGAACATCATGTTGCTGCAAATGGCATTATGTTGCCAGTTTTTGTGGCTGAATAGTATTCCATTGTATAAATATACTACCTTTTCTTTATCTAGTCATCTGTTGATGGACATTTAGGCTGTTTCCATGTCTTGGCTATTGTAAACAGTGCTGCTATGAACATGGGGCTGCAGGTGTCTTTTTGAAGTAGGGTTTCTTCTGGATATATGCCCAGGAGTGGGATTCCTTGGTCGCACGGTAAGTCTATTCCTAGTCTTTTGAGGAATCTCCATACTGTTTTCCACAGTGGCTTTCCTTGCTTCCCTCTCCCACTCTTAATGATTTAGATGCCTTCTTTTACAGTTTTGTGTTTATCCTATTTGGAATTCATGGTAGTTATCACCTTTCCAGTTATGTGTTTCTCATTTTTGTTGCATCCTGCTTCTTTCCTATTTAGAGTAGATCTGTCAGTATTTCTTTTAGCATGGGTTTAGTGTTGCTAAACTCTTTTAATTTTTGCTTGTCTGTGAAGTTCTTTATCTCTCCTTCTATTCTAAAGGAAAGCCTTGCTGGATAGAGTATCCTAGGCTGCATCTTTTTTCCATTCAGGACTTTGAATATATCTTGCCATCCCTTCTGGCCTGTAGTGTTTGTGTAGAGAAATCAGCTGAGAGCCTTATGGGGGTTCCCTTGTAACTCACCCTTTGTTTTTCTCTTGCTGCCTTTAGAATCATTTCTTTATTCTTGACTCTGGCCATCTTGATTATGATATGTCTTGATGTGGGTCTGTTTGGGTTCTTCCTGTTTGGGACCCTCTGAGCCTCCTGTACTTGGATATCTGATTCCTTAAGTTTGGGAAGTTTTCAGTCATGATTTCTTCAAATACCTTTCAATCCCCTTTGTTCTTTCTTCCCCTTCTGAAACCCCTATTATGTGTAGATTGGCATGTTTTATGTTATCCCATAGGTCCCTTATATTGTTTTCATTGTTTTTTATTTGTTTTTCTCTCAGCTGTTCTGATTGGGTGCTTTCTGTTGTCCTGTCTTCTAGGTCACTTATTCGTTCCTCTGCATTATCTGGCCTGCTTTGTACAGCCTTTAGGTCAGCTCTCATCTCAGCAAATGAGTTTACTAATTCTACTTGGTTCTTCTTTATAGCTTCTATTTCATTTTTGACATATTTTATATCTCTAAACACTATTTCTTCTAGTTCCTTCAGTACTTTGATCGCTCCTTTTTTGAAATCTTGATCTAGTAGGCCATCAATGTCTGTTTCTTTGATCGTGCTTTCAGGGGATTTCTCTTGATCTTTTAATTGGGAGTGGTTCCTCTGCTTCTTCATATTGCTCATACCTCTCTGGCACTGTGGCTGGTGAGTGGGTGGATCACTCCCCCTCCTGATGCTGCAGTCAGATACTGTGCTCGGGTGAGGCAGGTGGTCAGATAGCACCCCCTCCCAGCACCGCAGTCAGGTGCTGCGTTCCTGCCGGCAAGGTGGGTGGCCGCCCACCCTCTCCCGGGGCCAGTCGCTCTGCTGCTCTGTGCAGCTGCCCGCTCCACCCTGGGTCGGCGCTCCGTACGCGGGCTCAGGGAAGACGGTGGAACAGCCCCACCCCTGCTCTGTGCCAAATCTCAACTCCTTGTTTGTCTTGGTGGCACGAGTTCTCTGAGGTGCCGGGGTAGAAAGTTCCTATCTGCCTTGGGCTGTAAACAAGTCTCAGTCCTGCCTAGGAGGTTGAGGAGCTCCAGGTGTGGATTCAGGCCCCACCCCTGCCCAGGCGCTCGCACAGGAGGAGGTGGCGGCTGTGGCTGCATCCGCCTCGGTTCTCGCAAGAAGTACCAGTAGTGGCGGGTGGGTCTGAGGAGACAAAGGCTACTGTGCCCCTCCCCCCAGGGCACACCAGCTGTGTTGCTTTGCTTTTTTCACAATTTATGGGGGACTGAGGTGGTTCTGCTCCGTATCCCCTCCCAGCCACGGCACACAGCCCCCTGCAGTCCCTTGGGGGTGCCTAAGCACAGCCGTGTCCATCCTCCACCCGGCTCAGGCAGCCTGGCCCAGCCCCAGCAGCTGGCTCGCGTCTCGGGCTGGGTGTCACGGGGACCCTTTGTACCCATTTAACTTAGTTCTGTCAGTCAAGGGGTGTTCAGGGCATATGTGAGCCTTGGAGGCTCCCCCTCTGTCCCGCTGGCCTCTCCGCTGGAGAGGAGGAGATTCAGCAAATGAGCGCTATTCCTCCTTTGCTGCTCCCTCCCCACGGGACCGGTCCTGCACTGTTCTGCTTTTTCTTCTGTCTTTTTTCCTTTTCTCCTACCAGGTTTTTGGCGTCATTGTCTTTCGAAGAGGGTGATGTTCTGTTGGAGTTAAGCAGGTGCTCTGGTTGGCTGAGTGGGTCCGCAGATGTGAGTTTTGGTGTATTTGTGGGAGAGGGTGAGCCACGAGCATCCTTCTACTCCGCCATCTTGCTTCTCTCCTCCCAAGAAGTCCTGTTACTTGTAATTTTTGTGTGTTACATCATATTCATTTTTAACTCTCCCCATCTTGAAACCACTGGTTCAACAACGTAGAAAGAAGGGAGCTTGTTCTTAGTGTTGTCTTGAATCTTTCCAGGACAGAAAACACTTGAACCAGAATATAGTATAAAAAGAACACAGAAAAGGAGGCTAATGAGTTAGGAAAAAATGTCATAGCAAGAATAGGACATTTATACTTACCTGATAGATTTTCTGGTCCAACTTTACTTCATCATCTGGGATTAACTTTCTATTCACTATTAGTGTCATTGGTACATGCATTATATTACTGTTTCTCTCTCAGCGCATTTCTAATTTAGAGAGAAAAATTGAACACAAATAAAATGGGATCAATTCTTGTTCTCAGAGTTTAAATTCAATACAATTTAATCCCTTTTAATTGCTACCCTATTTTGCATTAATTTTATATCACATCTAATTTCAGCAATGATCACTGGAATTTGATAGAGTAAAAAGAAAAGTTAGGCTTGATTCTGACACAATTTTTAAAACCTAATTCAAAGAAGATTTTTAACATCTATTGGGGCACCCTACATCATTTTATTTATTTATTTATTTGGCATTTAATTGTTTATTTAAATAATTTACTGAGGTGAAACTCATAATCTAGAAATTAACCATTTTAAAATGAACAATTCATTGACATTCAGTACATTCACAATGTTGTGCAAACACCATTTCTATCTAGTTCCAAAACGTTCCCATCACCCAAAATAAAACCTCTTACACATTAAGCACTTTCCATCTACTGGCACCCTCCTCCTAGCCCCTGATAACCACCAACATGCATTCTCTTTGAATTTATCTATTCTGGATATTTCTTTTCTTTAACTTTACATATATATACTGTTCATTGTTTCTAAGAACAGTTTAGAGCTTTAGCTTTTTAAACTTACATAGTTATCAAATGAATAAAGCCAACCACAAAATAATAATCAACAGAATGCAGTAATCCAATCATAAGGGACAGTCAAATGTGCTTACACATATTTAAGAAATCAATCATCTAAATTATAATTAGTTCACTTGTGTCCTTTTTATTAGATTCCACATATAAGTGATATTGTATGGTATTTTTCTTTCTCTTTCCAACTTACTTCACTTAGAACGACCATCTCCAGGTCCATCCATGTTGCTGCAATTGGCATTATTTTATTCTTTTTTATGGTTGAGTAGTATTCCATCGTGTATATATACCACATCTTCTTTATCCAGTCATCTGTTGATGGACATTTGGGTTGTTTCCATGTTTTGACTATTGTAAATACTGCTGCTATGAACTTTGGGGTGCATGTATCTTTTTCAATTATATTTTTCTCCGTGTATATGCCCAGAAGTAGGATTGCTGGATCATATGGTAAGTCTATTTTTAGTTTTTTAGTTAACGTCCATACTGTCCTCCATAGTGGCTGTATCAATTTTCATTCCCACCAACAGTGTAGGAGGGTTCTTTTTTCTCCATACCCTCCCCAGCATTTATTGTTTGTGGACACTTTAATGATGGCCAATCTGACTGGTGTGAGGTCATTTCTCGTTGTAGTTTTTATTTGCATTTCTCTAACAATTAGTGATGTTGAGGATCTTCTCATATGCTTGTTGGCTATCTGTATGTCTTCTTTGGAGAGATGTCTGTTTAAGTCTTTTGCCCACTTTTGTGTGTGTGTGTGTATGTGTGTGTGTGTGTGTGTGTGTGTGTGTTTTGATATTAAGGTGTATGAGCTGTTTGTATATTTTGGAAATTAGTCCCTTGTCAGTCACGTCATTTGCAAATATTTTCTCCCATTCTGTATGTTGTCTTTTCATTTTGTTGATGGTATCCTTAGCTGTGCAAAAGCTTTTAGGTTTAATTAGATCCTGTTTGTTTATTTTTGCTAGTATTTCCATTACTCCAGGAGCTGGTTCAAAAAATATATTGCTGTGATTTATGTCCGAGTGTGTTCTATCTATGTTTCTCTTTAGGAGTTTTGTAGTACCTGGTTTTATATTTAAATTTTTAATCCATTTTGAATTTATTTTTTTATATGGTGTTAGAAAATGTTAAATTCCAGTCTTTTATAGGTAGCTGTCCAGTTTTCCCAGCACCACTTATTGAAGAGGCTGTCTTTTCTCCATTGCCCATTTTTGCCTCCTTTGTCATAGATTAATTGACCATAAGGGGATGGCTTTATTTCTGGACTTTCTATCCTGTTCCATTGATCTATGTGTCTTATTTTGTGCCAGTACCGTACTGATTTGATGACTGTAGTTTTGTAGTATAGTCTGAAGTCAGGGAGCATGACTCCCCCAGCTCTATTCTTCTTTTTCAAGGTTGTTTTGGCTATTCGGGGTCTTTTGTGTTTCCATACAAATTTTAACATTTTTTGTTCTAGCTCTGTGAAAAATGTGATTGATGATTTGATAGGGATTACATTGAATCTGTATATTGCCTTGGGTAGTACGGCCATTTTAACAATACTGATTTTTCCAATGCAAGAACACTGTATCTTTCCATTTGTTTATATCATCTTCAATTTCTTTCATCAGTATCTTCTAGTTTTTAGAGTATAGGTCTTCTGCCTCCTTGGGTAGGTTTATTCCTAGGTTTTTTATTCTTTTTGCTGCGATGGTATTGTTTCCTTAGTTTATTTTTCTCCTATTTCATTGTTAGAGTATAGAAATGCAACTGATTTCTGTTTATTAATTTTGTATCCTGCAACTTTACCAAATTCATTATGAGTTCTAGTAGTTTTCTGACTGCTTCTTTAGGGTTTTCTTTATATAGTATGTCATCTGCAAACTGTGACAGTGTTAGTTCTTTCCAATTTGGATTCCGTTTCTTTCTTTTTCTTCTCTGATTGCTATAGCTAGGACTTCCAAAACTATGTTGAATAAAAGTGGTGAGAGTGGGCATCCTTGTCTTGTCCCTGATCTTAGAGTAAATGCTTTCAGCTTTTCCCTGTTAAGTATGATCTTAGTTGTGGGTTTGTCACATATGGTCTTTATTATATTTAGGTGTGTTCTCATAAATGAAGACTTTTTATCATAAATGGATGTTGAATTTTATCAAAAGCTTTTCCTGCATCTATTGAGATGATCATATGGTTTTTTTATTCTTCAGCTTGTTAATGTGGTGTATCATATTGATTGATTAGTGGATAATGAAAAATCCCTATATCTTTGGGATAAATCCCACTTGATCATGGTGTATGATCCTTTTAATGCATTGTTGGAGTCGATTTGCTAGTATTTTGTTGAGGATTTTTGCATCTATATTCATAAGTGATATTGGCCTATAATTTTTTGTGTGTGATATCTTTGTCTGGTTTTAGTATCAGGGTGATGATGGCCTCATGGAATGAGTTTGGAAGAGTTCCTTCCTATGCAATTTTTTGAAATAGTTTCAAAAGGGTAGGTGTTAGCTCTTCTCTAAATGCTTTGTAGAATTCACCTATGAAGCCATCTGGTCCTGGACTTTTGTTGGGAGTTTTAAAATTACTGATTCAATTCCTGATACTGGTCTATTCATATTGTCTATTTCTTCCTTTGGTCTCAGCAAATTGTACCTTTCTAAAAAATTGTCCATTTCTTCTACATTGTCCTTTTTATTGGCATATAGTTGCTCATAGTAGCCTCTTATGATCCCTTGTATTTCTGTGGTGTCAGTTGTAACTTCTTTTTCATTTCTGATTTTATTAAGTTGAGCCCTCTCTCTTTTTTTCTTGATGAGTCTGACTAAATGTTTATCAATTTTGTTTATCTCCAAAGAACCAGCTTTTAGTTTCATTGATCTTTTCTATTTTTTTTAGTCTTTATTTCATTTATTTCTGCTCTAATCTTTATGATTTCTTTTCTTCTACTAAATTTGGGTTTTGTTCTTTCTTTAGCTGCTTTAGGTATAAGGTTAGTTGTTTACTTAAGATTTTTTGTTTCCTGAGGTAGGCATGCATTGCCGTAAACTTCCCTTTGAGAACTGCTTTTGCTGCATCCTAGAGGTTTTGGATCATTGTGTTTCCATTTTCATTTGTCTTGAAGTATGTTTTGTTTGTTTGTTTTGTTTTACAAAGGAACAAATTGTATTTTCTTCTTTTTTTAATTGAAGTACAGTCAATTACAATGTATCAGTCTCTGGTGTACAGCAAAATGTCCCAGTCATGCATATACATATATACATATATATAGTCATTTTCATTTTTTTCCACTAAAGTTTATTACAAGGTATTGAATACAGTTCCCTGTGCTTTACAAAAGAAACTTCAAAAAAATTATTTTTATATATAGTGGCTAACATTTGTAAATCTCAAACTCCTGAATTTATCCCCACCCACCCACCCCCTTTCCCCAGTAACCAAAAAAATGATTACTAAGTCTGCAAGTCTGTTTTTGTTTTGTAGATGAGTTTACAGTGTCTTTTTTTTTTTTTAGATTTCACGTATGAGTGATATCATGTAGTATTTTTCTTTCTCTTTCTGGCTTACTTCACTTAGAATGATGATCTCTAGGTCCATCCACGTTGCTGCAAATGGCATTATTTCATTCTTTTTTATGACAGAGTAGTATTCCATTGAATAAATATACCACAACTTGTTTATCCAGTCATCTGTCCATGGACATTTAGGTTGGTTCCATGTCTTGGCTATTGTAAATAGTGCTGCTATGAACATTGGGGTGCATGTATCTTTCTGCATTAGAGTTCCTTCTGGATATATACCCAGAAGTGGGATTGCTGGATCATATGGTAAGTCTATTTTTAGCTTTTTGAGGAATCTCCATACTGTTTTCCATAATGGCTGCACCAAGCTATATTCCCAGCAGTGTAGGAGGGTTCCCTTTTCTCTAAACCCTCTCCAGCATTTATAGTTTGTGGACTCAAAGTATTTTTTAATTTCCTCTTTGATTTCTTCAGTGATTCATTGGTTGTTTGGTAGAACATTGTTTAGCTTCCACATATTTGCAGTTTCTGCAGTTTTTTTTTCCTGTAGTTGAATTCTAACCTTATAGCACTGTGGTTGAAAAAGATGCTTGGTACAATTTCAATTTTCTTAAATTTACTGAGGCTAGCTTTGTGGGCCAGCATGTGGTCAGTTCTGGAGAATGTTCCACATGCACTTGAGAAGAATGTGTATTCTGTTGCTTTTTGGTGGAATGCTCTGTAGATATCAATTAAGTCCATCTGGTCTCAGGTGTTATTTAGGGGCTGTATTTCCTTACTGCTTTTCTGTCTATATGATCTGTCCATTGATGTAAGTAGGGTGTTAAGGTCCTCCAATATTATTGCGTTATTGTCAGTTTCTCCTTTTATGTCTGTTAACAATTCCCTTATATATTGAGGTGCTCCTGTGTTGGTGTGTATATATATGTACAATTGTTGTAGTCTCTTGAATTGACTTCCTAAGCATTATGTGGTGTTCTTGTCTCTTGTAACAGTCTTTATTTGAAAATCTATTTTGTCTGATACAAGTATTGCTACTCCAGCTTTCTTTTGGTTTCCGTTTGCATGGAATCTTTTTCCACCCCCTTACTTTCAGCCTCCATGTGTCTCTCTAGCTCTGAAGTGGGTCTCTAGTAGACAGCATATATATGGGTCTTGTTTTTGTATCCATTCAGCCAATCTGTGTCTTTTGGTTGGAGTGTTTGATCGTTTATATTTAAGGTAATTATTGAAACACATGTTCCTATTGCCATTTAAAAAATTGTTTTAGGTTTGTTTTTGTAGGTCTTTTTTTTTTTTTTTTTTTTCTGTTTCTTCTTTTTGTTTTCTTTTCTTACGGTTTGATGACTAGAGAAGTTCCTTTAACATTTGTTGTAAAGCTGATTTGGTGGTGCTGAATTCTTTTAGCTTTTGTTTATCTGTGCAACTTCTGATTTCTCCATCAAATCTGAATGAGAGTCTTGCTGAATAGAGTATTCTTGGTTGTAGGCTTTTCCCTTTCATCACTTTAAATATATCTTGCTACTCTCTTCTGGCCTGTAGACTTTCTGCTGAAAAATCAGCTGATAACCTTATGGGAGCTCCCTTGTATGTTATTGTTGCTTTTCTTTTGCTGATTTTAATATTTTTTCCTTATCCTTAATTTTTGTCAATTTGATTAGTACATGGCTTGGTGTATTCTTCTTTGGGTTGATCCTGTGTGGAACTCTTTGTGCTTCCTGGACTTCGATGACTGTTTCCTTTCCCAAGTTGAGGAGGTTTTCAGTGATTATCTCTTCAAAATTTTTCTCAGGTCCTTTCTCTCTCTTCTCTTTTCTGGGACCCCTGTAATGTGAATATTACTGTGCTTCATGTTGTCCCAGAGTTCTCCTAAACTGTCTTCATTTCTTTTCATTCTTTTTTCTGTTCTGCAGTAGTGATTTCCACTAACCTGTCTTCTATTCACTGATCTGTTCTTCTGCTTCATTTAGTCTATTCTTGGTTCCTTTAAGTGTTACTCATTTCAGTAATTTTATTCTTTAACAGAGTTAAGAATATATTCTTCAACTCTTTGCTAAAAACTTCACTCTGTGCATCGATACTCCTCTTGAGTTCTCTGAACATCTTTGCCATAATTACGCTAAGCTCTTTTTCAGATAAATGGCCTATCTCCTCATCACTTATTTCTTCTTCTGGGATTTTATCATGTGCCTTGGCTTGGAAGATATTCCTCTGCCGCCTCATATACTCTATCTTTCTATTTGTATTTTTAGGTAGGTTAGTTACATTTCTCATCCTTGGAGAAATGGCCCTCTGTCGGCAACATCCTGTGTGTCCCAGCAGTACATTCCTCTCTTGTCACCCAGGGCCAAGGTCCAGCCGGTCCCAGTGTAGAGTCTGGACTGTGTTTGTGGTCTCCTTCTACAGGCTTTGGGATTGTTACTTCCTTATTTCTGGTATCTGCCCCCTGGTGGATGAGGCTGGACTAGAGGCTTATGTGGATTTCCTGGCAGGAGTTGGTGCCTGCCTACTGCTGGGTCAGGCTTGGTCCTGGACCTCTGGTGGGTAGGGCCGTGTCTAGAGGCAGCTGTGGGCTCAGGAAGTCTGCTGATGTGTGGGTCAGCATTCTCATCCAGTATTGTTTTTTGACCTGAGGTTTCCCAGCCCTCAAGCCTACAGGCTATTAGATGGAGCTAGGTCTTGGTGCTGATGATCCAGTCAAGATGTCAGCCTCCAGGAAAGCTGATGTAGATGAACACTCTCGGAATGTCTGCCACCACCTTTTATGTCCCCTAGGTGAGCTGCGCCAGCCCCTGCCATCCCAGGAGACCTTCCAAAACCAGCAGGCAGGTCTGGCCTAGGTTCCTATGAAGTCACTGCCTCTGCCCTTGGACCTGGTGCATGTGAGATTGTGTGTGCACTTTCCAAGAGAATGAAGTCTTTGCTTCCCCTAGTCCTGTGGGGCTCCTGGAGTTAAGCCCCACTGGCCTTCAAAACCAGATGTCCTGGAGTCTCCTCCCCTCAATGCTGGAGCCCTGGGCTGAGGAGCCTGATGTGGGGCTCAGAGCTCTTACTCCTGTGGGAGGGCCTCTGTGACTTATTCTTTCGCTTGTGGGTCGCCCAGCTGGGGGAATGGGGCCAGACTATATTGCAGGCACACCCCTCCTACCATCCCGCTGTGGTTCCCTATCTTTATGTTTCCAGTTGAAGAGAATCTTTTTTGCTAGGTTCCGGTCTTTTTTTCCTCTGATGGTGGTTTAGCAGTCAGTTGTGGTTTGTAGTTGCGAGGAGAGGCGAGCTCTTGGTCCTACCACTCCGCCATCCTGACTGGAAATCACCCGTCCTACTCCATTTTAAAGTGAAAGTTTTATCACTGTAATAGACTCACCTCCAGGACAAACAGCAGACACATCTCCCTGGGCAAAAAGGTGAAATGAGCTTATTCATATTATATTTTTAATGTCCATATGGCTTCTTATATTTTAATAACTAGTTTTGTGCATTTTGTTTGTTACATTGTTATGAAGGCTAAAAGTAAACACACTTTGAAACATTTTAGCTGCACATATTTAGACGTAAAATAAAAAAGTCAGAGAAAAAGCTATTATGTATAGTTAGAGACATAGAATGAGTGGGTCTGTATTACTAATTTAACTCAAAAATTATGATTTCTAATAAGATTGCTTTTTAAATTAAGATTCCTAAGTGGTTTACCTAAGATACATCTTTAGAGATAAAGCAACTAAACCAGACTATATCTACATATAAAAATATAAGTCAAAATATGAGCTCTCAAGTATAAAAATCTTTTAAATGAGGCATACTGGATTATGGCAGGCTAGCCATCATAAAACACCTGGACAAAATGAGTACGAGAACGGGTCTGCAAAGCAAAATATCCCTTGGCAAAGGAGAAGGGCCCATGGTTGCGGGAAAAGAGGATACAGAAGAAAGATCCTGTTGCCAGTTAGTGTATTATTCAAACAGCTTTGCAAACAAATTTTAATCCTTTCCATTTGTCTGTTTCTCACCTCATTCCACCAGTCTTACTTCTTTGCCATAGGTTTGTCTTTGGAATACATATTACTGGGGAGAACATTCCCAATTTTACAGTATACATGTACTAAAGATTACCATTTAAAACACATGCATTTGCTTATGCCCAATCTTCCTGAACTGGGTAGATTAAAGCAACATCAACATGATTTTATCTTCAGGGCATTTCATTGCCAAAACAAGCTCTGTTATATGTAATGAAAATTTTTAGTTAAGACTACAGCCAAGTGACAAGAGATATAAGGTGCAACTAACAATGGCATAGGAGAGTTCAATTCAGCCAGGAAACAGCGACTTGAAAGATAAGTAATTCTGTAGACTCAACGTGGGGGAGGATGGTCTCTTCAAAAATGATTTGCTACTTGAACTAACAACCCTGGCAGCTATTTTCATTATTTAAAAGACTGTGTTTCTCTTTTCAGCTTCATGGTGGATCCTGAACAACTAAGATGTTCCTAAACGTTTTCTTTATGGTTCCAAGTGAAAAACAAGTGTTCGTATATGAAGTGTGAATTAGAAAATTCCCTGTACTTAATTTGCTCTATACTTTTGTTTGAATATATTTACCCTTAGATGTGCACTCTTCTTAAATTACTTTTGTAACTTTATCTTTCATGTGAATTTTAGCTCATCTTTCAAAGTTCACAATTATTGTCAATATTTGCTGATATGTTGTTACATTGTAACCTAAAATCTTTTAGTCACAAAATCCTCATGTGTGAAAAAGGCTACACATAAAGGAAAAAAACTGTTACGATAAAGAAAAATATTTAAAGTGAGAACTTTTAGTGTATTATCTCATAGGATAGCTTTTGTAGTTCTGTCATAAACTATAAAGGTTAAATCCGTGTTTTGTGATTTTTAAGTATCTGCTATTCTGCAAGTGAAATCTTCTCTTCATTAGTAATACCTACTCCATTTCCAGCTCATGACCCTGTGACTACTCACTTTGTTACTTAAAAAGCTAATACGTGATCCAGTATGACTGGTGTCCCTACACGCAGAGACAGCAGGGATGCATGTGCACAGAGAAGAGGCCACATGAGGACACAGCAGGAAGGTGGCCAACAGCGAGTCAAGGACAAAGGCCTCAAGGGAAGCCAGCTCTGCTGGCACTCTGGGACTTTTGGCCTCTAGAACTGTGAGCTTAAGGTGTTTAAGCTTAAGAAGAAAGTTAACACATGAGGATGAAACAACCTTAATTACAACCAGTATCATCTCTAGCCATCTGTCAAGTTATAAACTGGTTTTCACAAGGAAACAGTTCTGTCACGGGGTACCACTTACTAATGTAACGCCATTACATCATTTATTAGCATAATTCCATGTATGTAAGTTAAACCATTCAAGAAAAGAGGAGAGTTTTACTTTGAGAAAATATGGTTCAAAGTTTTTGGCACATGATCCAGAGCTATGTGACTCAGAGGTCTAACTTTTCTTATGAAAAATCGACATTTGCAGTAGATAATGATTTCAAAATATTTTTAAAACAAAATTTTAACCTAAGTGAACAAGAAAGAAATATAAAACAAGTACAAAACTTTAGGGAAATAACAAAACATGCAGTGGACAGAAAACATCTATTTTCTAGTTTCAATAGAACAACTAAAAGTAGGTACCTATATACTCTGCTGTACAAGCTCATAAATTAAATCTTTTAATAAACTCTCTTCTATTCTGATAAATGCTAATGAAAACGCAGTGCATACAGAAATTTGTTACCATATTATTCTCTAGTCCAAATTCCTTTGAAATCACAGGTCTTCCAGGAAAAAATATAAGGTGATTTTTTTTTTTTTTTACTGTTGGAAAACTCAGAAAGAAAGTTTGAACTAACATTTTATTTTTTAAATATAAAAGTTGACCTAAAATATTTTATCAAACTAATCTATGGAATTTTAACTTTTACCAATACCTTTGTATACCATCAGTCCTCAGTCTGAATAAAGAATTTTAATAGCTTCTACTAGACATAGGTAGTAAATTCTGACATATACAGACACACACATCTGTGTGTGTGTGTGTGTGTCTGTGTGTGTGTGTGTGTCTGGTCATTTCTAAAGATGACAAACACTATGAAACAACACCTGGCTCAACTCTTTTAATTTACATATACAAGGCAAAGAACAACATTAATAGAGATGCACAATGATTATTCAAACAAGCTATACATATGTACAAAGGCAAACAGACAATAAAACAGTGTTTGCAGTCTCACTCTGATTACATACAGTAAGAAAGGATCAGAAGACTTTGAAACCTCGGGGAATTTTGACATACAAACTCTTCTTGAAAACGCTGGTTATAAATGGTTTCAAAAATACAAATTATAGCCAATCAATACATTGTTCAGGCCAGCCCATTTCAGTATCAGATTCAGAAAGTGTATCAGGTCTTTAGGATACTTGGTAGTTTCCAAAATAGAATGGTAGCATGACTTTAAAAAGGTTCTGCCCTCAGTAACAGTGCTAAGTGGAAGGGCTCTTTAATTGAAACTGGAATGGGTTCTATCACATTTTTTAACTATAGTCAAAAGACACTGAGAATAGGCAAATAATAAAGCAAACCAATGTAATTATATGGTAATTCTGACCGAAGCTCTTTTATTACTTCATTAATTGAGATGACCCCAGTTCCTACATAAATTACACATGTGTTTTTGTGTATGTGTGTGAGAGTGTACGTGTACATTCATACACATGTAAATACTGGAACCTATAATAAAAAGGGAAAGAGTAGAGCAAAAACAAAAGGGAAAAACTGGGCTCTAGGTATAAACTCAGATTAAAGTAACCAATAAATTAATGAAGGTTTTTTTTCCCACTACTTAAAAAGCAATCCTTTTTTCTGGGGAACAAAGCAATGAGAGGGGTATACTAAAGACCAAGATGGCAAACCTGCCATGGACTAAAGTGTGAACCTGGGTAACAAGCCCCAAGACCAGCGAAGAAAAAGTTACTGGTTTTAGGAGTTCAGAATTCAGTTTAAGATAAGCTTTCTGCCAAATGATGTCCCTGAATGCCTTGCCAACAGACCCGGGAATCTGAGAGAATCTGGGAGAATCGAACTAGGAGAGTTTACACTTATCTCTGTAGCAATTTTTTTTGACACTGTGCTGGAAGACTTTTTTTTTTTTTTTAAACAAGAGTAACATCCAGAGTGATGAACTGCAGATTTTTGTATAAAATTTCTAGGAGCTAAAAGTTTAAACCCCCAAATTCTTCATCCATACATGTTCTTCTTATCAGAAATTATAGAATTGAAATTTAATGCACCTCAATTATTTGCAAATGCCTAAATTTTTCCTCTTTAGAAATAAAAGAATCTTAGACACTGTTGTTAACTTTCACAAACCTAGAGACCAGTCATATCTTTGAGAAGAAGTACCAATTAAAGTATTCTCCCTCCTTCCTCCTTCACTGAACCACCTGAATCATTCTAAGCCACTAGAGAGATTATAAAGATCCTTTCAAGTGCTGGTATGAAATCAGTGGGAAACAGAACAAAAGCAACTTCAAAAGCAACAAGAAATTACGTATCATATATACATAGTAGCAAATACTTTATATTTGAGAATCTTTATACCTTACATTTCCATTCCATTATTACAAGTGATGAAAAACAAAAAATTGCAAGTAGCTTGCAAATTACATAGTCTTCCCATTTCACTAACCAAATTCCTCCTTTCCAGTGTTACTTCCCAATTTATGCAGGAAACTGCCTGCAAAGCTGAAACTGATTAGAAAATTCTTTATAGTTTAAAATATCTTTCTCATTTTAGGAGAAACTAAATACTCAACCATCAAAAGTAAATTGAATTGTTGCAGTCCATGACAGTTATTGTTACTAGATCCACTTCATTTGCTGGTGTCCAAAATAGAAAACGAATAATTCTTTATCTTCAAATACATTTGTTTTTAAAATGCTACTTAAAACTTAGGTTGTTTTCCTGTAATAAAGAAGAAAAACTTAATTTATCAGTTAGCTTGAATGAATGCAGCTTTTACTAATTAGTTTATCAAACCAAATACTGTGACCCTACTAAGTGTTTACAGATCTAAATGCATGTTACTACAAAAACTATTAAGGTAGCTGGAATTTGTCAAATAAAGCAGTTCTGTGTTTAGTAAAACATATGCAGTTCATTTTAAAATAGATTGTGTTCCAAACCTGTTCTGTTTTTGTGGTACCTAGTTTTTAAAAAATATTATGTATAAAACAAAAGTAAACTCAATTCTGATGTATAAAGTTTGTTCAAAATAATGTGTATGTCAAACTTTTACTGATAAAATAAATGTGCTTAGAAGTGGAAAGCCTCTAGATGAGAAAGTGACTATATTTGATACGACACCGAAGTTTAGATTTATCCTTGCAGACCAATGATTATATGCCCCTCAGGTCTCTGAATAGGTAGAAAAATTCAAATACCATCAGGACACTCTTCCTCATTAAATATTCCTTGTGTGCAAGGTATTAAAAAGAAAACTTTTAAGTTTATGTTTTGATTTTTAAAAGAATTGTCTGGAGGTCCACAAGGTAAGAAACGTTGAAATGCACTTTGAATAAATTAAAATACAAAAAAAAAAAAAAAAAAAAGCTATGGATTCCAAAAGGTTAGAAATCCCCCAAGTGGAGAACACAGGAGGGATCCGGTATCTCACATGTGAGGCATTCTCAGCATACCTATAGTCTGGGCTCACCTCAACACTATGCTGCGGGCACGCCTTGCTTAACTGTGCTTTGTTGATTGATACTGTGTTTTCTATAAACTGAAGAATTGTGGCAACTTTGTGTCGAGCAAGCCTATCGACACCAGTTTTACAACAGCATCTGCTCACTTTGCATCTCTAAGTTGTATTTTGGTAATTCTCCCAGTATTTAAAATTTTTTCATTATTATTATTATATTTGTTATGTTGATCTGTGATCAGTTATCTTTGATGTTACTACGGCAAAAAGATTACAACTTGCTGAAGGCTCAGATGTTGGTTAGCATTTTTTAACTAACTTTTTCATTAAGTTGTGTACATTTTTAAAGACATAATGCTACTGCACAACTAACAGCAGTATAGTGTAAACAGAACTTCTATATGCACTGGGAAAATTTATGTGACTCCCTTTATTGCAATGTTTGCTTTATTGTGGTAGTCTGGAACCAAACCTACAGTATCTCAGAGATATGCCTGTATACCTTTTATATGTTTTTACCTATATAAAATAGTGTTTATGAAAACTAAATAAAAGAAAGTCAAATTCCAGGCAAAATGGAACCAAAGGTCATAAAAGATGGAAATCAACACTTACTGAGTACATAATGAGAGAGAAATACCATACTAAAAGTACTTTCATACGCTTCATTTAATCCTAACAACTAAAGATCATCACCTTTATCTGCAATTGCAAAACTGAAGTTCAAGAAGGTTAAGTGACTTCCTAAGTGTGAACCATATACCAGTGGAGCTAAAACTTGAACCGAAGCCTAATGCCAAGACCCATGTCCTTCCTAATCAATATCCTAAAAGCTAAATGTACGTATTTATTATGCATATTTATTCTGATAGAATTTGATAAGGTGACACAGAAATTATAAAGGACTAAGAAACAGCAAAGACTGTTGAAAAATAGTAAAGTTGTTTTATTGTATAAAAAGACTAACTCAACGATAAGGTGACACAAATTATAAAGGACTAAGAAACAGCAAAGACATGTTGAAAAATAGTAAATGTTTTATTGTATAAAAAGACTAACTCAACAGAACAGAGCCCAGAAACAGACCACAAATAAATATATTGCCACAAAGGTAGAAGAGGACTATTCTTTCAATAAACATTTCTAGGATGACTGGACGTTCATGCAGGAAGAAATAAAACCTGACCCCAATCAATTTTACTGTATGTAAATTATAAAAGTTAATTGAAAAACAAAACAATAGAACTTTTAGAAGATAACGTGGGTTTTCTTTCCATGACCTTTCAAATAGAAAAATACTTCCAAAATATTATGGTTCCATTTTATTTCTTGACCAGAGTGGTAATTACAGTAATTGGTTATATTATACATTTAGATTTAGGTACTTTTCTGAATTATATTTCACAATGAGAAAGGTTAAGATTTTTAAAAGACAAATATTTTAGATTTAAAACACTATGAAAATCTTTAAAAGATACTTAGAATTAAAACAATACAAAATTAGAAAACTACTTACTGGTTTTTGAAGTACAATGGGATGATCAGGCAGAAAGTCTGGTTTTTTTCTGCAGATGGAAACATTTGAGAGCTTCAACAGGAAATCTCTGCTGTATTTGATTCTCTCTGTGGATATTAAACATCAAATGTAATGCTACAAAATGCAGAACTCTCCCGAAATGCCTTTTGGCTCATTTCTTCATTTCTTCCTGGATGTCCCTTAACTATTCGGTATTTTATAAAGTGGTAAATAGTTTATGTAAAAGAGAAGGGGGAAAAAGCTCTGACAAGCATCTACTGCCTCCAATTTTCTTTTTACATGGAAACAAAGCCAACTAACCAAGAAAAAAGTGAAAGAAAGAGAACCATTTCAGAAAACTGGTAATACATGGCTTCTTTTACCTGGTTATTATCTAGTAGAGCAATCTTGTATTATATTAACAGCTGTTAACACCTATTGAGCAATTCACATCCTGCCAAAATGGAACCCTATATCTAGTCTTTATATTAACTTACCAAAAAATTAATACAATCAAAATAATTCAATTCATGAAACATTTACTATACACCAACTGTGTATCAGGGACTACAGAATCAGCAAAATTTTTCCATGAAGGGTCAGAGAGTAAATATTTGAAGAATTGTAGGACATGTAGTCTCTGTCACAACTACTCAACTCTGTCTTGTAGCAGAAAAGCAGGCACAGATAATAACCAAATAAAGTATGTGGCTGTCTTCCAATAAAATTTAATTTCCAAAACAGGCATTTGATCTGAGGGCCACAAATCCTAGGTTAAACACTGCAGTTAAAGGCCATAAGTTGACACAATGAATAAAAAAAAGAAGATCCTGTTACATGCTGCCAGCAAGAGATATACATTAAATATAAAGACAGGTTGAAAGTATATGAACATAAAAAGATATACCACTCAAAGACTAAGAATAAGAAGCCTGGAGTGGCTATCTTAACATTAGATAAAGAGATAACAATTATCAATGTGTTGTCCCTAGGGAAAGAGTTTCAAAATACATGAAGCAAAAATTGACAGAAACAAAGGAGTCAATACACAATTCCACAAAAATACCAGGTATTGTAAAAACCCTCCCTCAGCAATTGGTGTAAGTGGACCAAAAAAAAAAAAAAAACAAAAACAGAAAACACACAGATCTTAGTGATACTATAAATCACCTTGATTTAACTGACATTTTAAAAACTACATCTATGGCAAAATACAAATTATATTCAAGTAGATATGGTACAGTAACCAAGACAGACCATACGTTGGCCATAAAACAAGTCTCAATAAGTTTAAAAGGTCTGAACAAAGAGGACTCAAATAAAACAATAAATGAAAGAGGAGACATTACAACTGAAACTACAGAGATACAGAGGATAAGAGAGTATTATGAACAGTTATATGCAACAAACTTGACAACCTATAAGAAACTGATAAGTTTCTAGAAACATACAACCTACTAAGACTGAAACATGAAGAAACAGAAAATATGAACAGACTGATCTCTAGTAAGGAAACTAAATCAGTAATCAAAAATCTCCCAATAAACAAAAGTTCAGGACCAGATGGATTCACTGGTAAATTCTACCAAACATTCAAAGAAAAATTAATACCAATCCTCAACTCTTCCAAAAAATATAAGAGGCGGGAACACTCCCAAATTCATTTTTTGAAGCCAGCATCACCCTGATAACAAAACCAGAAAAGGGTACCAGAAGAAAATAAAATTACAGGCCAGTATCTTTGATGAACATAGATGCAAAAATCCTCAACAAAAATAACAGCAAGCCAAGTTCAACAATACATTAAAAGGATCATACAGAATGATTAAATAGGATTTAATCCAGGGATACAAGGATGATTCAATGTCCACAGATCAATCAGTGTGATATACTACATCACAAAATGAAGGACAAAAATCTTATGATATCTCAATAGATACAGAAAAATCATTTGACAAAATTCAGTATCCATTTATGATAAAAATTCTCAAAAAATGGGTATAAAAGGAATATTCTTCAACATAATAAAGGCCATACATGACAAGCCCACAGCTAATATCATACTCACTAGTGAAAAGCTGAAAGTTTTTCTTCTTAGAGGAGGAACAAGACAACAATGGCCACTCTCACCACTTTTATTCAACATAGTATTGGAAGTCCTAGCCAGAGCAATTAGGCAAGAAAAAGCTAAAAGTATCCAAATTGGAAAGGAAGAGGTAAAACTGTCACTATTTGTAGGCAACACAGAAAACACTAAAGATTCTACCAAAAACTGTTAGACTAATAAATGAATCCAGTAAAGTTGTAGGATACAAAGTCAATATATAAAAATCTACTGTATTTTTAGACACTAATAAACTATCAGAAAAATAAAATAAGGAAACAATCCCAATTACAGTTGTATCAAAGAACAAAAAAGCCTAGGAATAAATTTAATCAAGGAAAGAAAGATCTGTATGCTCTAAGACATTAATTAAAGAAAATGAAGACAAAATAAATGGAAAAATATTCTGTGCTCATGGATTAGAAGAATATTGTTAAAATGTCCACACTACCCAAAGTAATCTACAGATTCAATGCAATCCTTATCAAAATTCCAATGGCATTTTTCACAGAAATAGAACAAAGAATTTAAAAATTTTTATGGAATCATGAAAGACCCCAAATAACCAAAACAAACTTGAGAAAGAGCAAGAAAGCTGAAAGCAACACATTCTCTGATTTCAAACTATATTATAAAGCTATAGTAATCAAAACTGTATGGTTTTGGCCTAAAAACAGACATATAACTAAATGGAACAGAAAAGGGAACCCAGAAATAAACCCACAAATATACAGTCAATTAATATGCAACAAAGGAGCCAAAACTATACAATAGGAAAAGGACAGTCTTTTCAATAAATGGTACTGGGAAAACTGAACAGCCACGTGCAGAAGAATGAAACTGGATCCCCTACTTTACACTATACACAAAAATTAACTCAAAATGGATTAAAGACCTGAATGTAAGACCTGAAACCATAAAACTCCTGGAAGAAAACATAGGCAGTAAGCTCCATGACATCACTCTTGGCAATGATTTTTTGGATTTGATGCCAAAAGCAAAGGCAACAAAAAGGAAAAATAAATGAATGTGACTACATCAAACTAAGTCTTCTACACAGTAAAGAAAATCATCAACAAAATGAAAAGACAGCTTACTGAATAGGAGAAAATATTTGCAAATCATATATCTGATAAGGGGCTATTATCCAAAATATATAAAGAACTCACACAATAGCAAATAAAAAAAAAACCTGATTAAAAAATGGGCAGATGGGGGAGGGTATAGCTCAAGTGGTAGAGCACATGCCTAGCATGTATGAGGTCCTGGGATCAATTCCCGGTACCTCCTCTAAGAATAGATCAATCAATTAACCTAATTACCCCCCCAAAACCTAAGTAAACAAATGTCACTGTTCAAAACAAAAAGTTTAAAAAAAAAAAATGGGCAGAAGATTTGCATAGACATTTTTGTAAAGAAGACATACAGATGGCCAACATATACAACATATACAAGATGCTCAACATCACTAATATCAGAAGATGTAAATCAAAATCACAATGAGATATTACCCGTTAGAAAGGTGTTATCAAAAAAGACAAAGAATAACAAGTGTTGGCAAGGATGTTGAATAAAGGGAACACTTGTGCAGTATTGGCGGAATGTAAATTTGTGCAACAATTATGGATAACAGTATGGAGATTCTTTAAAATTAAAATTAGAACTACCACATTTTCTGAAGAAAATAAAAACATAATTTGAAAGCATATAGGCACCACCATGTTGATTGCAGCATATTTATAATAGCCAAGATATGGAAACAATCTAAGTACCCAATGATGGATGAATGGATAAAGCAAATGTTGTGTACACACACACACACACACACACACACACACACACACACACACACACAGAGGAATATTACTCAGCCATAAAAAAAAGGGAAATCTTGCCATTTGCAACACATGGATAGAACTTGAGGGCATTATGCTAAGTCAGACAGAGAAACACAAATACTGTATGACCTCACTTATACATAGAATCTTAAAACAAAAAACCATGAACTTATACAGATTGGTGGTTGCCAGCAGTGGGAGTAGGGAGTGGGTAAAGTGGGTGAAGGAGGTAAAAAGGTACACATTTCCAGTTATAAAATAAGTCCTACGGATGTAATGTACATCATGGTGACTATAGTTAATAGTACTGTATTGCATATTTGAAAGTCACTAAGAGAGTAAATCTTAAAAGTCCTCATCACAAAAGAAAAAAATTAACTATGTATGGTAACAGATGTTAACTAGATTTATTGAGGTGATCATTTCCCAAAATATACAAGTATCAAATCATTATGTCATAACCCTGAAACTAATGTAATGTATACATCAACTTTACCTCAACAACAAAAATGCTAAATAGTAAAAATAAAATAAATTAAAGAAGCTTGAAATCATATAGAACATAGTAAATCAAGAAATCTATCAATAAGATACCCAGAAAAACCTCAAATATCTTGGAAATTAAATAATATACTTCTCAATTATTCACAAGTCAAAGATAAAATAATGAAGAAATTTAAAATACATTTAACTAAGAACGTATAACATGTCAAAATTGGTGGAGTGCAGCTAAAACGTGCTCCGAGGGAAACTTATAAATTCTTTTTTTAAATTGAAGTATAGTTGATTTACAATATTGTGTTAGTTTCAGGTGAACAGCAAAGTGATTTGTTTATACATATTTTTTTCAGATTATTTTCCATTAAGGTTATTACATGTAATAATTTATCCTTCCATCTCTCCCTTTGCCCTTTGGTAACCGTAAGTTTTTTTTTCTATGTCTGTGAGTGAGTCTCTTTCTGTTTTACATATAGATTCATTTGTGTTACTTTCAGACATCATCACCATATATAAGTGATGACATAAATATTTGTCTTTCTCTGAATTACTTCACTTAATATGATAATCTCTAGGTCCATCCATGTTGCTGCAAATGGCAGTATTTCATTCTTTTTTATGGCTGAGAAATAGCCCACTGTGTATATATATCACACCTTAAGCCAATCGTCTGTTGGTGGGCACCTGGGTTGTCTCTATGTCTTGACTATTGTAAATAGTGCGACCATGAACACTGGCGTGCATGTATCTTCTCAAATTAGTTTTCATTTTTTCTGAATATACACCCAGGAGTAGGACTGTTGTATCATATGGTAATTCTATTTATAGTTTAAGGAAACTTCATACCGTTTTCCCTAGTGGCTACACCAATTTACATTCCCACCTACAGTGTAAATTTTGTTCTCTTTTCTCCACATCTTCTCCAACATTTGTTATTTGTAGACTTACTGGTAATGGCCATTCTGATGGGTATGAGGTGGATACCTCACTGTGGTTTGGATTTGCACTTCTCTAATAATTAATGGTGTTGAACATCTTTTCATTTGCCTGTTGGCGATCTGTATGTTTTCTTCAGAGAAGTGTCTTTTAGGTCCTCTACCCAGTTTCTGATTGGGTTGTTTGTGTTTTTGTTATTGAGTTGTATGAGCTGTTTGTATATTTGGATATTGACCCATCGGCCACATCTTTGGCAAATATTTCCTCCCACTGCGTAGGTTGTCTTCATTTTGTTGATGATGTTGATGTTCATTTTGTTCATTTGCTGTGAAAAGCTTTTAAATTTGATTAAGTTCCATTTGATACTGATAGTTCATTATGATTTTTTAGTTTTAGCTATTCCAGTTGAGTCCAATTTCCAACTTACCACATAATCCAGCAGTTTCACTCCTAGTTTTCTACCAAAGGGAAATGAATAAATACATCCACACAAGCACTTGTAGTACATCCATTTCATCCAAGTTGTCAATTGTTGGCCTGAAGTTATTCTCTTATTTTCTATTTAATGCCTGTAGGATATGTGGTGATAACTCCCTTCTTATCCTTGGTATTGCTCATTTATGTTCTTTTTCTTTACTAATTAATTTGTCCTTGAGATTTGTCAGTTTTATTTCTCTTTTCAAAGAACTAGTTTTGGGCATTTTAATTGTATGTATTGTTTTCTATTTTGACGATTTTTCCTTTTTATGAATTCCTTTCTTCTAGTATAGGTTTAGTTTGCTCTTCTTTTTGTAGCATTTTAGGTGGCTTGTTAGGTCATTTGCTGTAGATATTTTCTTATTATAAGAATTTATAAGAACAAAACTGAAAGCATGACCCTTCTCCCAGACTCCAGACAATACTACAAAGCTACAGTAGTCAGAACAATGTGGTTTTGTCACAAAAACAGACATACAGATCAGTGGAACAGAATAGAGTCCAGAAATAAACCCACACACTTATGGTTAATTAATCTATGATAAAGGAGGCAAGACTATATGATGGAGAAAAGCCTCTTCAACAGGTGGGGTTGGGAAAGCTGGACAACCTCATGTAAATCAATGAAGTTAGAACACTCTCTCACATCATATACAAAAATAAACTCAAAATGATTCAAAGACCTAAATATAAGACATGACATCACAGAACTCCTTGAAGAGGACACAGGCAAAATATTCTTAGACATAAATCACAGCAATATTTTCTTAGATCAGTCTCCCAAGGCAAAAGAAATAAAAGCAAAATAAATTGTAAAAACTCTGAGAAACTAGAATTTGCAGATATTGCTAGTGATACAGTCACTGAAAAGAATTCGTCTTGAAGTTACATAAACACTTACCATATGACATAATATTCCCACTTTTCGCCAAGAGAAATGAAACTCTACGTTCACACAAAAACTTTTATGGGAATGTTCACAGGAACATTATGAAATTCTAGTCAAAATTAAAAGCAATAAAAATGTCCATCAACTGGTACATAAACAAAATGTGATATAGCTATAGAATGGAATATTTATTCAGTAATTAAAAGGAAGAAACTATTGATGTTAAATAGAAGAAGTCATAGGCAAAATATTACATATTATATGATTCCATTTACATGAAATTTCCAGAAGAGGCAGATCAGCAGAGATAGACAGCGATTAGTATCAAGTTACCTGGGGCTGGGACTGGGGCTTGGGATTGACTGCAAATGTGTACAGGGTTCTTTTTGTGCTGATGAAAATGTTCTAAAACTTAGCTGTGCTGATGGTTGCACAAACTGCAAATTTACTAAAAAGACAATAAAATGCATACTTAAAATAGTGAAGCTTGTTACATGCAAAGTATACCTCAATAGAGATCCTTTAAAAAGGAAGGGGAACTGGGGGCTAATACCTCAATAGAGATCCTTTAAAAAGGAAGGGGAACTGGGGGCTAAAGAGTCTGATTTTAGAGAACGAAAAAAGGGAAGGAGGAAGGGAGAGATTGTGCAGTTGTTGTTGCTACATAATGTGGAAGAAGTGAATGAGGATTTTCCAGTGGCTTTTAAAAGAACTAATAGCTAATACTCAATTCCAAGTTGCTCTCTGGACTGTGCTGCCAGATAAAAAAACTGAGGAAGGCTGAGGAAGGGCTTAGGAAGTAAACCCAAAAGATAAGAAGATGGAAAATAAGAAATAAAATATAAGAAAATCAGAGAACCAACTAGAGAATCAAGTAGGCTAATATTACTAACATATTACTAATATAATAGTTTTAGGAAGAGAACACACAGAAAATGGAGAAAAGAAACATTATCAAAGAAATAGCCACGAATTTCCACATCAGAAGAACCCAAGTCTTGAAACTGAAGTTCACCAAATTCTCTGGAAAAAACACTGGGAAAAAAAAAAAGGCTACACAAAAGTACAACATTAGAAAATTTCAGAAAACCAAAGATAAACACAAAATCCAAAATATTTCCAGAGCACCAACAGCAAAACAAAACAAACGAAAAAACAAATAAAAAACAAAGCCATTTACTAAGGGCCTTGAGGGGTTGGGGGCACTGGACTTTACAGAATCAAAAGCCAATTAATAGAGACAGCTAGAAATGAAGCAAAATGCCTTAAAAATTCATAATGAAAATAATTTTCAACCTGCAGTATTTTAAAATCAAATTCTATATTTAATCAGTACAAGGGAAACGCAGCTTGTTCTTGTGAGTTCCCTAAGCCCAGGCTCCTGACTTGCAGATTCACCCCCTGCCGCAGGACGTCTCACTCAGCAGCTTTCGACAGCACTACTAGGCAGAGTTCTGCCAGTGCTCCTTTTCCTCCCCTTCCTCCTCCTCCAGGGCTTTACTGAGGTATAATTTACATATTATACAATTCACTCATTTTGAGTGTACAACTGAATTATTTTTAGCATATTCAGAGTTGTGCAAACATCGCCACAATCTATTTTTTTTGTTTGTTGGGTTTAGGCACTGAAGGAAATCTATGCCAAATCATTAGCTGACTGAACATACCACAAAAAACACTTGCGTGGCCACACATGACAAATACATACTTCATAACATTAGTTCAGGAAAGTCACTAAACAAACACAAAACAATTACAATAAGCGATAACAGACCCTAAGAAGGGGAGAAAATCTGATTTTCACAGTTAGCACATTGCAATACTCAAAATATCCAGTTTTCAACAACAACAAAAAATATAAGGCATTTAAAGAATGAAGAAACTGTGGCCCATACACAGGAGAAAAATAAATTGATAAAAAATTTCCCTGAAGAAGCATAGATATTGGACTTACTAGAGAAAGACTCTAAATAAACTATTGTAAGCATTTCCGGAGAGCTAAAGGAAATTATGAGAAAAGTGTCTTGCTAAATAGAAAAATATCAATAAAGAAATGGAAATTGTAAAAAGGAATCAAACAGAAATTCTGGAGAAGAAGAAGTTTAATAATTCAAGTGAAGAATTCACGAGAAGGGTTCAACAGCAGATACAAGCAGGCAGAAGAATCAGCACATTTGCAGGTAAGTCAAGTTAAACCCAGAACTGCCGCATGACCTGGGAAATCTACTTATAGGCATATATCCAGGGAGATGGAAACAGGTATTCAAACAAAAACTTGCACAGAAATATTCATAGCAACATTATTCATTATAGCCAAAAAGTAAAAACAACCCAAATGTCCATCGATTGAGAAATAAACAAAATGTGGCTTATCTATACAATGGAATATTATTCATCCATAAAAAGGAATGAAGTACTGGTATATGCTACACATGGATGAACCTTGAAAATCTTATGGTAAGTAAAAGAAGCCAAACACAAAAGGTCACATATTTTATAATTCCATTAAATGAGATGTCCCAAATAAGTAAATCCATAAAGACAAAAAGCAGATTAGTGTTTGCCAGTGGCTGGGCAGAGGAGAGAATGAGGAGTATTGCTAAATGGGTCTGAGGTTTCTTTAGGGGGGTGGTAAAAATGTTTTGGAATTAATGGTGATGGCTGCACAATACTGTACATTTAAAATGGTTTAAATGGTGAGTTTTACATCAATAAAAAAGAAGAAAAAAAGAAACCTAAGAATTGCAAAGGGGATGTCCCAAGATAACAGTAAAAGTTCATTCCAGGACAACAGCTTCAAAGCAGTACTGAAGAGTAACGAATCCATACTGGAAGAGGATGATGGAGGATTCTTAAAAAAAAAAAGTCTCTCCAAGGGAAAATATACCAACTGACATACATGACTATAAGGAAAATATCTTAGGTAAATGTGGCAGAGTTGTTGGAGCACTGGAGGGGAAAGGTTAACAATAGTTACACAGAAAAAGAAGGCAAACATTAGTTCCAGGAAAATTGATGGGACTCGGGGGGAGGGATAAATTAAGAGTTAGGAATTAGCAGATACTAACTACAACATACAAAATAGATAAAACAACAAGGTCCTACTGTATAGCACAGGGAACTATATTCAATAGCTTCTAATAACCTAAATTGAAAAAGAATATGGAAAAACTATATATATATTTATAACTGAATCACCTATGCTGTACACCAGAAACTAACACAACTTTGTAAATCAACCATACTTCAATAAAAAAAAATTATGGATTGTATGAAACACAGATATGCACCTCTCATCTAAGCAATTGTATTTACAGTCATATAATATAAAGAGTGATAATGCTTTAACTGAAACTTTTGAAGTAATTATGTAGGGGGAAGGGTAGATAGAAGGGTCAAAGAAGTGAGGGGACTGATGTGGAAGATATAAGTTCTCATTTTCCAAAAGAGGTCGTCAATATATATCAAAAAATGAGAAATACGGAAACAATTCAAGTATTTTATTTAGAAAAATGGAAATACTAGAAGAAAATGCTAATAGAATATTTTCATAACCAGTAACTTTTAAATTAGATAGATTATTTGTAAAAAATTAAGAAACTAAATTATTAACAATCTTTATTTTATTAAAAAGTAGCAAATGTGGGAGAGACTATTGGTTATTCCAAGAGAAGAGCAGTTCTCTTCCTTTCTGCTTCAGTAATAGAATTAGCTGGCTGAAAAGCTAAAGATTATATTTTTCAGTTTCCTTTGTACAGTGTTCCTAAGTTCTGGCCAATGAAACATTAGGTGAAAGTGATGTATGCAACACCTGGGTCATACTTTTACACAGAAACTTCTTCCTCCTTTCCTCCTTCCTGATGGCTAGGAAGGGAACATGGTAGCTGGAAAAGAGGCAGTCATCTTGGATAACGAGACAGAAGCCATGCATGGAAGAGGGTAAAGCAGCAAGACAGTATAACACTGGGGCCAGTAGCAACTTCACAGATTAGAATAAGTATATACACAGCTCAAAATTTTACATGACACAGAAGATAGAGCAATAAATTTCTATCTTATTTAAGCCACTGATGTTATGGTCTCTCCTTTAGAGCAGTCAAATCTATAGCTTGACCAATATAGACAGAAATCAACCAAAAGAATATTATAAAATTTATTAGGTACACAAGGTTTGCAGCTAAGCAAATATTAACTTTGCATGAATGCTTAGACTCTTATGAAAGTTGGAAATTATGGTAAAAATTTACCTTTTTTAACTGGAGACTGATGTTGTTCATTAAGACCTTGAGAAAAGGCTTGTATTCCATTTGTCTTATACTGTTGAAAGAAGAAAATATACTTTTTGATGAAGGTTTTAAAATTTTATATAACCTCTTTTTTACACCATCTGAACATATTTTCCTAAACAATCAAAGTATTAGTCAAGACACATTTTAGGGCTTTGGATAAGCCCTAAAACCTTATTAAGAATGCTTCTTATTAAAAATAATAGAAATATCTTTCAAAATATATTCACATACAACTTTTTTTTGTCATCATTATAAGTATTTTTGAAAGGGAAAATAAAGTCAAAGATGAATTATTTAATTCTAAAGATAAATAATTTCAAAGTAATTAAAAATAGGTTTTAGTTAATAAAAAACATATTTATTCATAAAAACCTACAATAATAATATTAGAGTATTTTTTTATCTCATGTGAGTAATTCATAATGTCAGTTTACAAGCATATGGTCTGTTTTACCTAACACTTTGGAAATAGTGGAAATAAGAAAAAAGTTGTTTTATCCAATGAGGCAAAGAGAAAGCAGAAATATTGGCAGAGCTCAATATCCTGAGAAGGGTGAAGGCTTAGCCCAGTTTTCCAGTCCTTCTTGTAGGACCATCTTTATTATGAGATTGGCTAAACTAATCTTATGACATTAAAAAAAAAAAGATGTTTAAACTCCTGCCTCTTCTTTTGATTCCAGGCTCACCAAGAAATATTCTGATTACAAGTCAGCTTCCCATAAATCTCCAGAGAGCAGATAATACAATATTGGAAACAATAACAGAATCCCAGAGCACAAGACAGAAAAATTTCTTATTATAAAATAATACGTTTTCTGATTTTATAAATGATTTTCATGATTTTGGTCCATAAGATCTACCCCTAAGAGATGATCTCCCCTTATGCTGACAAAAAGTCAGGTAGCAAATGGTAAACCTGACCCTGGACCACAGTAATTCACCAAGGTAGGTTTCTTTGGAGACATCTATCTCTAAGAATAAAATATCTCTGCTCCATCAATCACTGCATTAGCAGGTTGTGGCCCATTCCTTATATATCTGCAAATTCCACCAAGGTAATTTGCCTAAAGTCAAAAGGGTTAATTATCTACCCTATGATTCAATGAAGCATAATGAGGTAATTCTCCACTACTCAGACGTCAGAATAAATCAGAAAAAATAATCGAATTTTAGAATTTTTAAATTTTTAAGTAGAAGCAGAAAAGAAATTTTAAAAATACCAAAGGTTCTAGCTCTCCAAAGTTCTGTTAGATTTAATAACTATAATATAAATTATATGGTCCTTAGTTTTTTTAATTTGAAAATTTCAGCAGACACCCTCTTCACCATATACAAAATACTACTTAAATACAAGACCTAAAATCAAATTGTAATTTAAAAAATCAAGAAAACAATCTCTCTTTCAAAAAGAGAGTATCAAAAGAACAAAATACTCAGGAATAAATTTAACCAAGGAGATGAAATATCTGTACATGAAAAATTATAAGACACTGATTAAAGAAATTGACAATGACATAAATAAATGAAAAGATATCCCACATTCACTAACTGGAAGATTACTGTCCATACTATCCAAAATGATCTACAGATTCAATGCAATCCCTTTCAAAATCCCAATAGCATTTTTCATAGAAATAGAAAAAAAAGTCCTAAAATTCATATGGAACCCCAAGAGACCCTGAGTAGCCAAAGTAATCTTGAGTAAGAAGAACAAAAAGGGAGGCATCACACTTCCTAATTTCAAACTATATTACAAAGCTGTAATAATCAATACAGTCCAGTATTGGCAGAAAAATAGACACACAGACTAATATAACATAATTGGAAGCCCTGAAATAAATCCATGCATATATATTTAACTAATCGTTGACAAAGGAGCCAAGAATACACAATGGAGAAGGAGCAGTCTCTTCAAAAAACAGTTTTGAGAAAATTGAATATTTACATGCAAAAGAATGAACCTGGAACCTTACCTTGCATTACACACAAAAATGAACTCAAAGCAGATTAAAGACAAATCTATGACCAGCAACCATAAAACTCCTAGAAGAAAACATAGAGGAAAAAGCTCCTTGACGTTGGTCATGACAATGATATTTTTGGATATGACACTAAAAGTACTAGCAACAAAAGTAAATATAAGTAATGAAATTACATCAAACTAAAAATCTTCTGCACAGCAAAAGAAACAACACAACGAAAAGGCAACTAGGAGAAAATATCTGTGAACAATATATCCAATAAGGAGTTATACATATCAAGACATATAAGGAACCATACAACACAAAAGTAAAAAAAACTTATTAAAAATGGTCAGAGGACTTGAATAAATATTTTTCCAAAGAAGACATAGAAATGGCCAACAGGTACATGAAAAGATGGTCAACATCACTAATCATCAGGATAATGTAAATCAAAACTACAATGAGATACCACCTCACATCTGTTAGGATGACTATTATCAAAAAGATAAGTAATAACAAGTAGTGGCAAGAATGGGAGAAAAAGGAATTCTTGTACACTATTGGTGGGAATATAAATTGGTACAGCCATTATGGAAAACAGTGTGGAATTTCCTCAAAAAAGTTAAAAATTGACTTATCATATGACCCAACAATCCTACGTCAGCCAAAGGGGATGAAATCAACCATCTTAAAGACAGTGCACTCCTATCTTCATTGTAGCATTATTCACAGTAGCCAAGATATGGAAACAACCTAAGTGTCCATCAGTGGATGAATGGATAAAGAAAATGTGATCAGAAAGACAGATAGAGATATAGACACATATATACACATATAATGGAGTATTATTCAGCCAGAAAGAAAAGAAAAGAAAAGAAAAGAAAAGAAAAGAAAAGAAAGAAAAGAAAGAAAAGAAAGAAAGAAAGAAAGAAAGAAAGAAAGAAAGAAAGAAAGAAAGAAAGAAAGAAAGAAAGAAAGAAAGAAAGAAAATTCTGCCATTTGCAATACCAGATGAACCTGGAGAACACTGTAATAAGTGAAGTAAGTCAGACACAGAAGGACAAATCTCACATATATATGAAATCTAAGAGTCAGACTCATGGACTCAGATAACAGCATGGTGACTGACTGCCAAGAGCTGAGGAGTGGGGAAATAGGAAGATGTTGGTCAAAGGGTACAAATTTTCAGTTATAAGATGAGCAAGTTTGGGGGATCTAATACACAGCAGGGTGATTATAATTAATATTGTATTGTGTATTTGAAATTCCCTGAGAAAGTAGATCTTCAGTGTTCTTCCCACTCACACAAAAAATAACCATGTGACGTGACATTTTGTGGCAATCATATCACAAAGTATATGTATATGTATATTATATTTATGTATATCATCAGGTTGCATACCTTTTAAAAAAACATGTTGTACAACCTAAATATATTCAATTTGTATTTGTCAACTAAAATAGGCAGAAAAATAAAACAGCAAATTACAATAAAATTTGAGAATTTCTATAATAAAGACATGCAGAAAGTGCAGTGGAAGGAAGGGGTATCAAATACAACTTAGAAGTTTCAGAAAAGGCTTTACATATGAAGTGATGCTTAAACACTTGTAGGAGGTAGGAGACAGGGGTTAGGCTGGCTGATGAGTGAAAAATGAATGTGTATGGAAGAAAAGCTGCCTTGTGCTGGAAAGCATGGGATAATATGGCTTGTTTAGGAAATGAAAAAAAAGTTGAACAGGCTTGAGTAAAGCACAATAAACACAGTGTGTTGTTTTTTGCTTTTGTTTTTTAATTTCAGGTCAAGGCTCTTAGTAATTTGTGGTACTGAATACCTAATCTGCATATCCAGATATTCAATTTGGCCTTTTCATTTTTATAGCAAAAACATTCCCAGCCCCTGCTACTCATCTTAAACGACTGAGAAAAGGAAGGAGAATGGGAAAGAGATAAATTCATTTCAACATCCATTCCTAGAATGAAAATTTAAAGCGTTAAGTTTGTAAACACTATCAGAAGACAAGAGGTAAACAGGAAAAATACTGTAACTCACAAAGACCTAATTTCTGTAGAGAAAAAGAGCTCCTAGGAAACAGTGGTGGGGGAAGCCTCTAAAAAAGAACGGACAAAGGCCATGAATTGGCAATACAGATGAAAGGAAATTCATGTTACTCTTAAATAGATCGAAGATGGCCACCAATTTTTGAAATTCCTCCCATCAGCAGGTAAACTCTTCATCTCCTCCCCTTGAATCTGAGCAAGCTCTGTGGCTGCTCATACCAACCTAATACGACAGACATGGCATTGTGCTGGTTTCCAGGCCTTAGTTTTGAAACCTAGATGTGGCGCTGTGAAGAGCCCACACCACTTGGAGAGGCCATTTGTAAGTGCTCCCTCCTCTCTACAGGAGCAGCTGAACTCTAAGCCAACAGCCAGCATCAACCAGCAGCCACGGGAGTGGGCCTCAGGCCGTCTTGTCCAGCCACGACTTTAAAGCACTCCGGGCCTAGATGCTATCTGACTGCAACCACAGTACTGAAAAATAGCCATGTACCCTAGTTAGCCCACAAAGCCATGAAAGAGAATAATGAACTGTTCTTTTAAATTGAAGCTTTCAAGTACTTTTTTATGAGGTAATAATAAAGAGCGAAAGATTAAAAGAAGGAAGGACGATAATACCAGACATAAACATGGATTTTCACAAAGAAATTAAGAGTGCTGGAACTAAAATGAAGGTCAAGTACAATTCATTCTTTTATTTTTAAACATTATTTTAAACGATAATATATAAAAGCAAAAATAGTAGCAATGTCTTGTGTATTTATAGTAGAAGCTAAAGTAAAATTATTCAAATAGAGCAAAACTGGGAAGGAATACTCTACAAAAGGCAATGAGATCTAAGAAGTGAGTTTAACAAATTCAATATAAAAAATCAATAGCATTTCTGTATCCCAGCAACCAACATGTGGAATTTGAAATTTACAAAAAATACCACTTACAAAAAAAATGCTTAAAAATTTGACAAAAGATGTTCAAGAACTCTGTGTTGAAATATATATATAACACAGAGAAAAGTCTCATGTTTATGGATTAGAAGACTCAATATTGTTAAGATGTTAATTCTTCTCAAGTTAATCTTTAAACTCAATCAAAATTCCAGTAGGCTTTTTTGTAGAAATTGGCATGCTCATTTAAAACTGTGGAAAAGCAGAGGACCCAAAATAGCAGAGACAAATTTGAAAAAGAAGAAAGTTAGTGAACTTTCGCTACGTGATTTCAAGACTTATCAGAAAGCTACAGCAGTCTATAAAGTGTGATACTGCCCTAGAGATAGACATATAGAGGGATTAGATGCCAGTATGGTGACTATAGTTAACAGTACTGTACTGTATTGAAAGTTGCTAGGAGGGTAAATCTTAAATGTTCTCACCATTAAAAAAAAAAACAACCAAACCACAAGAAAGTAATTATGTGAAATGAAAGACGTGTTAACTCATTGTGGTAAACACTTTGCAACATACACATGTATCAAATCATCACATTCTACACCATAAACTTATACAATATTATATGTCAATTATATCTCAACAAAGCTGGAAAAAATAAGACATATAAATCAATAGAACATAACAGAGTTTAGAAATAAATTCACATTTGTATGATACACTGATTTTCAACAAATTCTTATGATTCAGTGACAAAGACAAAGAATTCAAATATTAAAAACACACAAAAGATCTGAACAGACCAAAAGGAAAAATGCAGATGGCAGATAAACTCATGATAAAATGCTCAATCTCATTAATTAGAAAAATGCAAATTTAAAATATAATGAGATACAAGTACTCACACACTGAAATGGCTAAAAATAAAAATACTGACTATACCAAGTATTGGAGAGGCCCAATACACACCGCTGGTGGGAATGTAAGATGGTACCACCACTTTGGGAAACATTTTGGCAGTTTCTTATGAAGCTAAACAAACTTATCATATGACCCATCAGATCCACTCCTGGGTATTATGTGTATGCCCGCACAAAGACTTGAACACAATTTCCACAGCAGCATCATTCATAATAATCCAAAACTAGATACAATTCAATGTCCATCAACTGATGAATAAACTGTCCTATATTCATACAGCAGAATACTGTTTCAAATTAAAAAGAAACAATCTCAAACTAATCTCAAAAACATTATGCTGAGCAAAAAAATAAAAATCTAACACCAAAGAGTATATATTGTGTGATTTCATTTATGTGAAATTTTAGAACAGCCAAAACTAATTTATAATTAAAGAAAGCAGATCAGTGGATGCCTGGAGCAGAAGAGAGCACTGGAATTAGTGGAAGTGAGGAAGGTAAATGACTGCAAAGGGGAAAAAGAACATTTTTGGGGAAAATGAAAATGTTCTATATCTTCACTGTGGAGTTGCTTATATGAGGTATTATATATTTGTCAAAACTCACTGAATAAAAGGGCTCATTTCACTGTATGTACATTTACTTTAATAAAGCTGGTTTTAAAAAATACAGAGTTAGTAAAAAGTGTCCTTTATTATAAATTATGTGAGATCTCTGACACAGGTTCTGGTAGCTTCTGCGTTATAATTGATGCAGCAGACAAAACTTTAAGCTTAGAAGTAAAGTTAATTAACTTATTTTTCTCTATAAAATTTATAGTATTAATATACCTTTTTTACATTATAAAGTTTCTAAAAGAAGGTCAAGGATTCCAAAGAGAGCAATGAATATTACTATTGTATTAATTAGAGAAATATTAGCTGCTAGAACAGATAAAACAAAACATTACAATGACTTAAAAAATTAATATAAAGCAAGAGTAATTAAGATTGCATGGTATTGACACCAATACACAAATAGATCAATGGTAGAGAATAGAGTCCAGAAACAGGCCCTACTCATATGAAACTTATACAATAAAGACAGCATAAATCTGTATGAAAAGAATGGATTATTCAATGAATTATGCTTTATACTGGTCATCTATATGAAAAAGTAGATTTCTATCTCATATCATACAAAAACTAATTTCATATAGACTATATGCCTAAATATGAAAGCAAAACTTTAAAGCTTTTGGAAGAGTATGTAGGAAAAATATCTTTTGATCTTAGGGTTGGGAAGACTTCATAAACAATGACATACAAAGTGAAATCATAAAGAAAAAGATTGATAATATGATTACGTTAAGATTTTATACATCTTACACAAAAACACCACAAAAAATAAGCAATTCTCTCATAGACCAAGAAAAAAATGGACAAAGGATTTTGAACTGGTAATTCACAAAAGAGAAAATCCAAATGGCCAAATTAAACATAGGAAAAGATGGTCCACTTTAAAGTAATAAAGAATTAAAAATTAAAAACAAAAAGATATATTTCTCACCAATTAACACAAAAAAAGGAGTAAAAGTCTGACAATAAGAAGGTAAGGACATAAAAAATCAGAGTCCTTCATACACTGCTTGTACAACTCACTGTGGAGAGTAATTTTGGAGAGTAATTTGGCAGCATACAGCAAATCTACTCTAGTTTCATACTGCAGAGAATCTCTCAAACGTGTATAAACTATAACATACAGATAGATGTAGTATTTATTATAAAATAGAAAAAAGTGTCATGCCCGTGAACAAAAATGGAACAAAAAATGTGGTATCTTAATAAATATATAAAGATATTTTTCAGTATCCGCACATACAGAACTACTTTATTCACTTTAATAGCTGCTTAGTATTCCATTTATGAATGTACTTGTGCTTGTGCATACATAATGTATTTCTGGAAGTATCTAGATAAGAAAGTGGTAAATGGTTAATCAGAGGAAAGAGGTGACAGAGGGATAAAGATTGGAGGGAAACTTCACTAAATATCATTTTATAATGTTTTGAATTTTTAGATTTGTGACTAGTCAAGTCAAAAAATTAAATTAGAAAACTTTAAACATAATCCTAAATGCAAAAAAATGTGGAAAAACATATGTGGGTAAAATACTATTTATGTAAAATTATAAAATTGTTAAAACAATTCTGTTTGTTGTAGCAGAAAGCACATTCATGGAAGCAATAACAAACTGAGCACAGTTCCCTTGGGGAAGTGCAGGAAGGGACGGGGATGGTGCAGGGACATACAGGTGTTTTTAACTAATCTGTAAGGTTTAAAAAATTTTTTCTAAAACAAATATAGTAAAATATTTAGATTTGAAATTGGTGAGAAATGGGTATAGTGAGTGAGTATTTTATTTTCTGTAATATATGCTTGAAATACATCACAATTTTTTAAAGCATATAAAGCACTGAGCATAGTGTCCGGCACACAACAGTCATCTAACAAATATTACTTTCCAGCCCGTAAAGCCTCATTTTATTATGACCTGTAAGACTTACTCTGCTAACTCCACTTTGTAAGCACTGAGTGTTGCATGGATATTCTTTTTGAAAGTTGAAAGGGAATACTGCTCCTGTTAGGAGAGAAAAAAACATTTTAAATATCCATTACTTCAATAAATGGTATAGTATCACCTAAAAACTTTAAGTATGCAGGATATTCTAGGCACTGTTTTGAAATGTTTTCTGATAGTTCATTTATTCAACACAATGAAATGTTAGCCATCGTCCTAGAGATGGGTTTATAACCATGAAAAAAGTTCAGAGATAAAAGAGTTCATAGCTTATTTTAAAAAACAAGCTCATAAATAATGACTGTAAAAAAAATAAGTTATATGAGTGGTACAGAGAAGATACCGGGGAAGAGCAGAGTGGGCTCTAGGGTATTAACAAGAGCTTCACAAAAGGAAATAATTTAATCTGGGTCTTGAAGAGAAAGTAGATTTCTATGGGGATGTGAATTGGCCAGGGAGTACAGAAGTATACTGAGAAAGGTTAAAATTAATTTCTGATTTACTTAACTCTTCTGCTTAATAAAACCCCATTCCTGTCCAGATCTTAAGTGGTTAAAATTAAACAAGAAATCAGGGCTACCAGCCCATTCCTATTTACTCCTGTAATAGCCTTCAAGGAAAAGGATTGGTGAAAACTGAACCTGTACGAATGAGGGAAAGAGGAGTGCTATAAAAAGGCTAGTCACAGAAAGGAGTGGCTGCCAAGGGTTTTATCTCCTTCCCTTTAGGACAAAATCTGAGACTTGGCCCCACACAACTGCTTCTTCAGTGCACTAGATAGGTATGCGTACGGCACCAGCATTGCTAAGCTATGGTCCAGATCCCTGAGCTTCATTCTGTCTGTCCTAAGGCGCAGCCATCTTCAGAGGAAACATGGCCAAACTAGAGACAGTCTTCCTTGTGGGAAACAAAGATGGGAGAACAAACGGAGGACTGAGGAATTATGTCACTTTTATCTTTTCTGCTTCATCCTTGTACTCAATAAAATGACTGTTTTTTCCTTTTCCTGAGTAGCCAGTTATTCAGTTGAATACATGGACTAAAAAGAATTTAAATAAATTTTATGTTTTACGTATATATATACACACACGTATAACAAGTAATGAAGAGGATAATAAGGTTAATATTCCAATTTAGGAATTAAATACCAAGTATTTGAAAAATTTGTCCAAAAGGTTAGCTTTATGGGCAAGAGAAAATATTTTAATTTTAGAAATTTTGCTTTAGATTTTCTGAAAAATTACATTATATGTTCCAGCTCAGGCACAGCCCTAATCTGTAAGTGTTGCTTTGCACTAATTTTTTTTCAGCTAGGTATATTTTTTAAAGGTTAGTGCTCTTTCCAGCATGACTGGCTCTGCAGCGATCATAATCACAGGACACAATCTGTATTGAGAGTATGATTCTGTGCAGAAGCCAGTTGTTAAACAGTGAAAATAAGACATGAAAAAAAAATACAAGAGTTGCTCTAGGGCAAAAACTAGTCTTCCCACCTTTGATGGCCTGGTAGACTGTGGACTGATAGACCATTAAGAATCCTTTTCTTAATATAAATCAGAACCACAATAAGGTATCACCTACACTGGTCAGAATGGCCATCTTCAAAAAGCCTACAAACTAGAACTGCTGCAGGGGATGTAGAGAAAAGGGAACCCTCCTACACTGTTGGTGGGCATGTATATTGGTGCAACCATTTGGGAACATGGTATGGTTTCTTTAAAAAACTGAAAACAGAGCTACCATATGATCTAGTAATCTCACTCCTGGGTATATATCTGGAAAAATGAAAAGTCTAATTTGAAAAGATACATGCACCTCAATGTTCACAGAAGCACTATTTACAATAGCCAAGACATGCAAACAACCCAAGTGCCCACCAACAGATGACTGGCTTAAGAAGATGTGGTATATGTACACAATGGAGTATTACTCAGCCATAATAATGAAATACTGCCATTTGCAGCAACATGGATAGACCTAGAGAATATTATACTTAATGAGGTAAGTTGGACAGAGAAAGCCAAATATATAATATCACTTATATATGGAATCTTAAAAATAATACAAATAAATCTATATACAAAACAGAAACAGATGCACAGACAGAAAACAAATTTATGGTTACCAAAAGGGAAAGGGAGGGACAGAAGGATAAATTAGGAGTATGGGACTAACAGATACAAACTACTATACATAAAATAGATAAGCAACATAATTTTACTATATAACATAGGGAACTATATTCAATATTTTATAATAACCTACAATGGAAAATAACCTGAAAACATATATATATATATATATATGCTGTACACCTAAAACGAAGACAATTTTATAAGTCAACTATATTTCAATGAAAAAAAAAGAATCCTCTTTGGTAATACTTCTAAATTCTTCAAACAGAGATAACTGGTTTTCATTATTTTTTAAATATCCACCATAAACAACTTATATAATATATATATTATTTAGCCTTTCAAATACTAATTGGCCGTTAACCAATTAATATTTTTAAATGTGTACCTAGATTACTCACCAGGGGTAGAAGTCAGATGACGAACAGGTCTTGCTGGTTGAAGCGGTTTACCGATCAATTTTTTTGTTTCCATTATCACAAAGATCTTGAGGTTCCATACTTTGGGGGGGAAAAATACATTTTATCTTCTGGACAAGACAATCAAGATGCTTTAACGTATCTACAAATAGCCATGACATCCATTTGAGGGTAACTATTTTATAAGATGGAAAACACAAACACAAAACAAGCATTTAAAATAACATGCAACCACTGCAGACCCCTTTACAGCATCTGTCACAAACACTCCCTCTTTAAAACATTTTCCTCTCTTAACTTCCCTGACTCTTTGGGATTGTTTCCTATTTCTTTGATTGTCTCTTTTAACTTCCTCAGCTGACTCCTCTTTTTTTCTTCAATTAAATTTAGGGATTCTTCCTCATTTGGCTTTGGTCCTCCTAACTGATCTATTCTATTCTCATGACTGCAACTCCCTATCCACATGCTAAATATGCCCTAATTCACACATCCAGCATCTACCTCTCTCTTAAATTCCAGTTCTGTTTTTCTAACTGCCAAAAGATACTTCCGTTTACATCTTATCACAGGTACCTCAAATTCAACATATCCATAATCAAATTCATTACTTTGACTCCAAAAATGTCCCTCCTTCTGTATTCCTTAAAGTCATCCCCAGCTCCCTCAGACCACCCTTGGTTAAAGACACCTTAAATTTGTCTAAATTAGAGCCCTGACACCACGGTGAGTTTCTCACTCCTATCCATTCTCCTTTCAAAATATCACTCAGATCTGTTTTCTTTACGCCCACAATTACTCTTACAGTCCCACAGTAGTTCTAAATGTATCTCCCTGAACACAAAGTCTAATTTAAACACTCCCTCTCCCTATGTACCTGAGACACGCGAGTGCGCCCACATCATGGCACTTAGACAACACCACACTCTGCTACAATGGCTGATTTATTTGTCTTCCATACTAAGCAAAAGTGAGGAACAGATTCTTCTTAAGGTGAGGAACACTTTTCACTCCTCCTGTGTCCCATACAACTAACTCAGTTGGACTGGACTGGATCCAAAGTAGGTGCAAAACAAGTACCTGCTGAACAAATGGGTGAATACAGCCTCTTTTTCTCCCCACACTATCATCTCTTTACACACACACGTGCTTAAAAAACTTCAGTTCCCCATCACCTCCTGGATTATTAATAAAAGAATCAGGAGCCAATTTCCATGTGTCTTGCATAGTAAACCATTTACCTGTTACATTATTTAATACCCAGAACAACTTTATAAATTAGGCACTAGTCTTGGGTCTAAGACTAGTTAGAGCTCACGTCTTGGGTCAGTCTACCGGGGTTCATATCACAGCAGCAACACCAACTTATATAATTACACAAAACAATAACCTCTACCTCCTAGGTTTGATGTGAAGACTAAATAAGAAAATCTGCAGAAAACAGCACAATGCCTGCTGCATAGTAAGAGTTCAATAAATGTTAGTTTTATCATTTTTCATCATTTTACAGACAAGACTTAGAGAAATCAGGTAACTGGCCAGAGGTTATGATTCCAGGAAGCGATGGCTGTGCTCATCCCCATGCTTCTGGCCATACTCTACCGTCAAGCTAGCCTCATACTCTCTTTCCACCCCCTACGTAGGCAGAACTGTCCAAGTTTGGTTCAGTACCCTTACATGTTCACAAAGCACCCCTGTATCCTCTTCCCATGTGGTATTTATTGCACTAGTTGCAATTACGTATTATCTGACTATTAAATTATAGCTCTATCAGTGAGGTATCTCTCTAGTGGCTAGCAGTGTCTAATACACAGCATATGTTCAATACATTGCTGAATTCATAAAAGTTACTCTGTTTCACTATATGTTTGTACATTCAGGTCCTCTGTCTGCAGTTCCCTCACTCTCCCTGCTGCTCTTCTCCCAAATTTCTATTCAGCCTTCAAGACCAAGGTTAAGTTCTTGCTATTTCCTTGTAAAGTATCCTCATGTCTCAACACTAACATTAAATAAGACAGTTTATATAAAGTTCTCCAGTTCCTAACAAATAGTTGATAGTAAAATAATAATGATAATACTTTTTCTTTCTTCCTCCAATTGGCCCGTACTATATTTTGCCTATTAATTTTTCTAAAATGTATCATAGAAAATCTATTGTATGCCTAATTGACTAGACTGAGTCAGCTGAGGCTAAAAAAACTAGACCTAGTAGCTGCAACATAATTGCTAAATAAATCTATAAATTTAAATACCTCCTATTTAATAAAAATCTTCTGATGCCTGAATGGATCAAAAGCTTTCCAAATTTTGATGCCTATCAAGACAAAGTCAAAAGTAAAACTCCACCTGACTTTGTACCTGCTCATCCAGAAACTGTAATGTATGATGTTGAGCAGATGATAATCGAAGTGACTGTTTCCCTAAGCATAAAATAGGGTTAAGAACTTCCTTTAAGCCTAAAAATGCCTTTGGACATAACTCAAATCTTAAAATCATAAATTTATAAACAACCTCTCAAAGTGAGCAATGATAAATAAGCACAAAATAGTTACTTTTCCCTGAAGTTGGAGATAAGCAAGCCAGTATTCCAAGTTAACACCTACCTAGCTTTGTATGTTAACTGGTATTTCAGCATGGTGATTAACAACCTTCTAGACAAAACTAATGCTGTTGTACCTGTTGGCATGACAACTTTGATATAATAGGAAACAAAAAAAGTTATAAGCATATATAGCCAAAAAAAGAAAACTTCTAATATTTATTGAGTATTTTCTACGTGGAAAGGCATATTTTACTATGAACCAAAAAGCAACCTAATATTGCATTATTTAATGTTTATTCTAGCCATTTTAATTAAGACCCTAATACTAGTAGTAGTAACTTTCCATCCTGTTTCCCATGTGAAACTAATGAATCGGAATACAATAGAGTACTCTGGCACACACTTTGTTGTTTTTCATTGCTCAGCTGAAACTGAGCTGGTAGGTTGTGAAGTCTTTTCCAGTTGCTGAGCAATGTAATTCCACCGTATTCAAACTAGGGATTTTCAAGAGTTGGGGAGTTACAGAACTATTACATGATTTTGCAACACAATAAACAAAAAAAACAAAAGATCTTTCAGAACCACCTACCCTTTCAATTTTTAGTAGGAAAACTACAGCAAAGGCTCCAGATATAAAAATCCACATCAATTAAGGAAATTAGAAAAAATGGTGCCAAACAGTACTCTATTTACGTATTTTTTTAAAGTAAACTATGCATACATACAGTGACATTACAAGGGATACATTTGGGATGCATAATATGTAAGATCACCATGTTTCAGTGTTTAATGGAAAAAGCAAGCATTTACTTTGTATAATAATAAGAAATTATTATAGTAAAACTGATCCAGAATTGTAGTCTATGGAAGACAGGACTCCACAAACCAAAGCCTAATTCTCAGTTTAGGTTAAAAATAAATAAAGTCTTAACTACAGAGTTAGAATATAAAATAACTTCAATCTTAAACAAACTCTAATGTCTCTCTCACTCACTGAATGCAGAGCTCCAGAAGTTTCCTTTGAAGCTGCTGAGGCTCCCTACCTTAGGCATTTACAATACAAAGTGTTACAAAGAACAGCTGCAGAAAAACCATAATCCCACCTACAACACTGGGTAGCAAGTAGTGGGCCTGTCATAAAGTTGTCTTTTGAAATGTAAATATATAGTTTTGTGGTATAAATATTTTTAAAGGACATTTTGATCCAATGTCTCAAAAATTCATCCTATTAATACATGCTAAGAAACAGTTACTAAAGTTTTTTTTTTTTTTCCAAGTTTACACATATTTAACAAATCATCTTAAAGGGCCAAGTGGTATGTATAGAACACTGGTCTGCAAGTCGAGAAACCTAAATGTAGCTGGTATTCAACATCTAGCTACACTAGCTAAATTTTAGGGGTTTTTTTGTTTAAAAGTATATCAAACTAAATATGAATCCTAAGGGCCCACCAATTCTGAAATTATAAATTAATCTAAAATTTTCTAAAATATAGTAGCATGAGTTAATAAGTATATATACTGACCAACTGGGGACAATTTCATTACCCAATATATACTATTTTTTTAAATTAAAACTATTTTTTTGAGATCCTACTACATGCTGACTGCTTTACATATATTATCTCATTTAATTTTGAGCCATACATTAACTGTTGTAGAAAATCATTATTAGTCACTTGACAGATGAGAAACCTGTGGCTCAGAAAAAATAAGAGACATGTTCAAGTACGCACAATTAATAACTGGTAGAAATGAGGTTTTTGACTATCAACTTCATGTCCTTGTCTCTAAACTCACATGTTTGGTAAGTAAAAGACACCTGACTCTCCACTATTCCATGTGGACACTGCTTGAATGGGAAAAAAAATTGTGAGTAGTTATATTTATGTATAAAACCTTGCTGAATAAACTGGTGTGTGTTAACAATTTCCATTTCTTCCATTTACAATTTTTCTTAGAGTACTAAGTAAGTTATGGGATTACTATGCTTTCTTCATTCTGTAGACATGGTACACTGCAATTCTAATCATGGTCACAACACACGAAACTATGTATTACACTTAAAATTTACAATTTAAATTCCAGATTTCTTTAAAAGAAAGTGCTGATGGCTCTGCTGCAATTAAAAAATAAGAGCACACAAAAGTAAATAAGCGGAGAGAAGAAATGAAAAGATCATGCTTTCACCTATGTCATGTATATTTCCCATATGATAATCAGGATTTGATCTCAATTTTCAACTTCAAAATATTTCTCTCACAAAGTTAGGATTACTTAAAGCCAAATGCTGCTTGTAAGTAAACATCACAAAATGATAAAGTGATAGATGAAAACTAACATTAAAAAAATATAGAAGAGTAAAAGATAAACTAATTATGACTTAGGTGATGAGGTGATGAAAGATTTTTTTTTTTGAAAGACATTTTTATATTGCACAAATCAGGTTGCCATACTCAGGAAAAATTAAAACTAAAATATCAAAAAGATATAAGCCAAGAGTGTTCCATTATATTTTCCACTTGATGCCTTTCGACCAAAAAATGTTTTTCTTTGTTAAGTATCTTTCAATACAAACAATTTAACATTCAGGTGGGATAAAACTGTCCAGGTAATGAGGGTTTGTGGTTGTCGTAACTGTTACAACTGTCCTTTTACAGGTTTTTTTTTTTTTTTTTTACAGTTTTGCTAAAACACTAGCAATTAGAAACTCATACAAATATCACGTTGTACACCTGAAACTAGTATGTTATATGCCAACTTTTTTTTAAAAAAGGCATATCCTTACATACAAATTGCTAATCTTAATCTTCAAATATGTTCATGAATCATTTAATTTCCTTCTGTGAATTGACCACATAGGTCTTTTGGTTCTTTATTCCTACTGGGTTTTCCTTTCTTATTAAATATAATTTCCTGTAATTCATTATTAGTTATTATTTATTTTATTATTAATGAAAAAAGCAGTCAGAAACAAACACTGTGTCCCAAAATTAGTTAGGATAATGCCAGGGGGTGGGAGACGGTCTTCAAACCACCCCTCTACATAGGACCAGGTCCTGGGACACACGACGATGTGCACTTACTTTTTTGGAAGTTTCAGTTGTGTGTTTTGCTCTGTTTTGTTTTATCACGACCCCCGGGCCACGAGCCCCTGGCGGGCTGTACCCCCGGCACCCCGCCCCTCCCTTCCGACCTGCTCGCCCGCTTCGCACCGCAGGAACTACCTTGCGGACCCTGAGGGGGCCCTGCCCGATTTGTCCCGACCCACTCCGAGCGTCCTTCCCTCACCTCCACTTTCCCGGGGTCCCGCCTCGTCGGCGGTGCCCACCCGCCTCCTCACTGCCCGGGGCCCGACTTCTGTCCCCCGTGCGGGTCCTGTTCCGCGGCCACCTACCGCCTCAAGATCCGGGAGGACTTCGGGGCAGCAGCGCCGCGACGCTCGGCCGAGACTCGGCGCCCGAGTGCCCCGCTGCCGGTCGGGGAACGGCTCCCGCCGCGCGTCCGCTCGAGGGAGCCCCGGGGCAGCGGCGGCGAGGGCGGGGCCGGCGGCCGCTCGGAGCTGCGGGGGGCGGGGCGGGGCCGCGGGCGCCCGGCCCGGAGCGCGGCCGCAGCCCGGCGGGGGCGGGACCGTTAAACCGGCGGCGCGCACTCCCCGGGACGTGCTGGGCGCCAGGAGCCGGCGCGGCGCCCCCCGGGAGCTGTGCGTCGTGCGGGGGAGGCCGCGGGAGGCCCTTCCGAGGTGCTGAGCGGCGTGTCGTGGACGAGCCGCTCCCGCAGGAACAGTCTGCCTTCGGGGACCACAGCGGCCGGTCCTGCGTGCCCGGGACCGGGAGGCGCGAGGAGAGCTGCCTGCGCGGGGCCGGGGAGCGGGCTCCAAACAGCCTCTGTGAGGGAGGCCGGCTCTGTGAGGGAGGCAGCCTCTGTGAGGGAGGCCGGCTCTGTGAGGGAGGCAGCCTCTGTGAGGGAGGCCGGCTCTGTGAGGGGGACCGCGTCTGTGAGGGAGGCAGCCTCTGTGAGGGGGACCGCGTCTGTGAGGGGGCCGGCTCGGGGCGGGGGGGCGCCTCTGTGAGGGAGGCAGCCTCTGTGAGGGAGGCCGGCTCTGTGAGGGAGGCAGCCTGTGTGAGGGGGACCGCCTCTGTGAGGGGGACCGCGTCTGTGAGGGGGGCCGGCTCTGTGAGGGGGACCGCCTCTGTGAGCCGGGCCGCTCGCGCGCTGACGACTGGGCGCCCCCCGCGTCAGAGCGGCCGCCCTCCCGGCCTGAGGAGGCTAACCGGCGCTGGGCTTCGGTCTGTCAGGGAGTCAGGGGGTTGGAGAAACGGTTAACATCAGTCAGGAATCCATGCTCTCCCTCAGACGGCCGTCCTGTCGGGAGCAAAGTTGGTTGAAGAGCCTCCATCCGAATCTGAATCCTTCGTTTTTAATCATCACCTTTATTCTGTTGGTCAGTCTTGCCAGTTGTTTTGGGCAGGGGGCCGTGGGGGCAGAGCACGGGGGGCAGGACGGCGGTCATCGGGGGCTCGGCCCGGTGGCCCGCTGGGGCGGGCTGGCTGCGGGCTGGGAGCGTCGTGCAAGGAATGCCTCCTAAACCGACCCTCGGGCCGGAATGTCGGAGCCACTTCCGCAGCCGCTCGACGCCTGCTTTGTCGCAGTTGGCTGGGGGAGGAAGGCAGGAGGAGAGAGGAGGCGCAAAGGGGCACGAAGACGAACTTGTTGAGTATGGAGTAGCTGGAGTTGGGGAAACGGCAATGGGGAAATGAAACAGGTGAGGCGGACGTGAATCCGGTTTTGCATCTTTCATAACTTTTTGGAGATTTGAAGGGTCATTCTGACAGCACCATGGAGGGTGGTTTAGGGGGAATCGCAAGACACAGCAACACTGGACAGGCCACAAAAAGGCATCCTTGAAGGTGTCTGCAGTCACTCCAGTAAGACATGATGACGTCTGAGAGAAGTAACGAAGAAGGGCAGATCTGAGATGCTGATGAAATGAACCCAACGGTTTCGTGACAGCTGGGGTAGAAGGAGTGAATAGGAGAATCTAGGGTGACTCTTTGGGTTTCTTAATTGAGTGAACAAGTGGGTAGGTGGTGAGACATAAGGGATACAAGGGATACAAGAGGCAGAACAGGTTTGGGGGGCTGCGATGAGTGCGGACTGGGACTTGTAAACATGAGATTATAACAGGATTATTCAAGTTGAGGTATCCAAACAGCTAGCTATTTTATACAAACACACAGATACATACAGATTATAAATAGGAACATTAGCGAAAGGATGCTGATAAAGAAAACTTAACGCATTCCAGAAGTATTTAGAAAGAAGAGTCAAAAGGCGAGTAGCCTGCAAAAGAAGGCTTTGTAAAGGCAAGGAAAGCTTGACTGGAGTGGGACAACTGAAGACGGAATGCCTCTCTGAAAAGGGATCATCCAAGCTAGGCCTGAAGGCCTGATGTAGAAGAGAAAAAGGGTGTTTAGGGAAAGGGAACTCTAGGTATTAATTTTCTGGGGTAAGAAAAAAACAAAAGGTTAGTCTATTTAAGAAACTGATGTAAGACCAATATGGCTGGGCTACGTAGAAAGCAAGAGAATGCTGGAGATGAGTTTGGAGAAATAGGAAAAGCTGAAATCCTACAGTGTTTTGAAGGCTCCAGTAAGGAGGTTGGATTTTATTTTAAGAGCAGTGGGAAGCATTGAAAGGTTTAAGTGGGATAGTAATACGGTAGGATTTACCATTTTAAAAGGTGTAAAGTTTCACAATCACTTTGATCCACAATCAAGTTATTGCTAGTTATTTAAGTGTAGAAATGGCTTCCAGGAGTATTCCTACCTTCCACTGAGACAGCTCACCTGGCATCAGAGACTAAAAAAAGCAGGTCAGAGGAGGTGTCATGATAAGGACCTGTCCTGTGTCATCAGGCACCAGAAGTCTCTGGACAATGGGGTCAGTAAATCCTTCCAACCCCTAGATGTAAAAAAATTGTAGTTGTAGGATTCAGTCCTCATTAATCTAGTCAAAATACAAGTTTTCTTCTTGAGGAATATATCCAGTAGTAACATACAATCACACACACACATAATTCTTTTGTACATATTACTAAATGAAATAAATAGAAATTATTATAAAAAAGTGAGTTGGAAAAAAATTTTTTTCAAACCAAAATCAATAATCAACTTCGAGTTAAAGATAAATTTTAAATAGAGTTAATAAGTAGACTCCTAGTTTTTTTTTGACAACCAATTGATGGAGAAGAGTAAGTTACATAAACACATTGAAACTTTGAAAATTCTCTTGTTGATTTGGCAAGAAATATTGATATCTGCAAGGATAATCTAGAACTCATAATACACCTCTATAAAAAGAGCTTGACAACAGGTTAATGAACAATTTTAAAAGTATTTGATATTAATTATGCTGCCCAAGAAAACTTGAAATGCCCTGAAATCAGAGAGCATTTCAATTATTAGGCTAAAGAAGGGTGGAGGGTCTTTTATCTCCTTTATAAGGACGTGGAGAGATGTTGAAGGACTTTAGGTAGGGTGTAAGATATGGGCATTCGGAAAATAATCACATAAGTGACAATGTGGCAAATGGATTGATGAGAGGGACAGGCAGCAGGCAAAGCAGAAACAGAAGCAGAGGGACCAGTTCATAGATTTTTACAGGCACTGTTGATTTGAGCCACAAGTAAGATAGGAAGGAACCAGGAAGAAACAGAAGTGCACATACTTGAAAGAATAGGGAGCACTGATGTAGAGTGTGTGAGAGTGGGAAATGAAAATGGTGATGCCCGTTGTTGACTAGAGCAGCCAGATGGAGCTCAGAAACAATGAAAACATAGTGTTAGTTCCCTGAGGGGAATGAGGAAATGCGATTAATCTACAGTGTAGGTGGAGGGAAGGAAGAAAGGTAAGAATAGGTAAAATAAGAAAAAAACACTGTAAGAGGGAGGGAGTCTGCTGAGGAAACTGTGGTAAGGGGCTTCAGGACTAAAACTTTCAATAGTATCGGTGGGAAATTTGCAGAGAGCTGAAGACAAGCAGTTTTGAGCAATTGAAGGTAAAGATAAAAAATATGTAGTGACATTAATCTTTATGGTTACGGGATTCACTGGTAAATACAGAAGATGATAGATTTGAATCATCAAGACATTGCAAGTGTTGAAGGTGGTATTTAGGAACGGCAGTACAAAAAGTGGAGGAAGCATAGTTCAGAGAGTGAATAGCTGAGTATAAGAGTTCGGAGATGCAGTGGTTCTAAGAATGAGCACTCAGAGTGCAGCTACAGATGTGAATAGCAGACGTATAATGGAGATAAAGGTCATTGAAATAAAAAACTGAGTCCAGGCCAGAGTATTCGGCCATTCACATTGACATTTAAATCATATGAGAAGAATGAAAACCAGGTGCTGAAGTTTGCATTATGGGAGAGTAAAAAGGGACGTGTGGATGGGAGGTGGCAGGCAGGAGCTTTTAAGAAAGGAGTCATATGGTAGGTGTATAGGATGAAACCAGAAAAAAAGGCATTACATAATCTAAGGAAGTCTTACAAATCTCCTAAGCTTATTCTTGCTGAAGGCTTAATAACTAATAAAAAGTTTAACGCAGTTTGTCCAAAATTATTTAAATATCCAATATCTTAAGCCAATAGTGTATTGGATGTAGAATATCAAGCACTGTGACAAGGTTTTTCAGAAAATTTTATTTGAACACTGGGAACTTAAAGTAGTTCTGTATCCAAACATTACACATATGCATAAGACATTTAAAAATTCAGTGAGCTCAATGTGTGTGATCATTTCCTATTTAGCAAGTTACTTTAAATGAGTTTTAGTTACACTGACAAAACTGAAGATTACCTCTGTGGTAGATCAAAGACTCTCACCTGTTAAATTACAAACTGTACTCATAGATCTTTACCCTATCTGAAAACTTATTCTGTGGGGGCAGTCCCAAAATAATATAGGCTTTTTATTTTTCTGTTTTTCATGTAGTATTCCACCTAAGGTCAAATACATGTGCATTTATCAAACATAAAGAACCTTAGTATTTATTTAAATTTGTAACTGAGCATGTAAATTGAATTTTAAAATTTAAAGCCTTTACAAACCTTTTTTTTTTTTAGGATTTTGTGCTATTCCACAATCATTTTAATAAATATTGCTATTATAAGAAAAAGAAGTTATGTTAATTATAACTCATTGTATGTCAATTTCCTTATATTTAATATGTAATAGCCCTTAGTTTTCCTATGATTCTGGCAATTATAAAAAATAGATAAATGTAATAATATTTTGTTAAGATAAAATGCTATAAAATTAATAGTTTGATATAATATCAAAATCAAAAAATATTTTTTAAACTTTGTGAAATGAATACTTAGGGCAAATATTTTTTTTCCAGAGATGAGTTACACATAGTGAACAGCAGGGGGCACAAAAAGTCAGAAGTTACTTTCCACAAAGCAAAGCATAGTAAAATCTCATGTTGAAGTGGAAAGCAGATAAATTTTGGAGGCAGACAGTTTGACGCCAACTGGCTCCATCATATATAAACTGAGAGACATTTACCTAATTATTTAACCTCTCTGACTTCTTAGGAATCATGGTAACTATGACATAGAGATTAAATATTAATATATGTAAGGCAGCTCAGTAAATATTAGGGTTTTTCCTTCAGTGCTTACTACATAAATATGTGCATATGCACCAAAACCACACTTAATAAATACAAGTTTAGACTTTATAGTAATTTTTGCAAACCATGAACATGGAAATAGCTGTAGTGTTTCATAATTGCATAGAGGCACAAGTATAGCTAGGTCATAAATAGAAGCTAAACAAAAGAAATAGTGTTATTATTCAGATACAATCAAAGCTTTTTTTATATGAGAAAATGTGAATGCTAGAGAAAGTGTATGTAAATAGGTGTTGTATATATTTTCAGCAAGGTTTAATATAGAAAAACCAGCATCAGAATCATCTGGGAGTGCTTGTTTTGAATGCAGATGCTTGTCCTACTCAAAATCTTTTAAAGATCTATGGGAGGGGCACCTCAGTTTCCTCTGGTAAAGCAGAAACAAGAATCCTTGCTTCTTAAGGTTCCTGTGATATTAAACAGTACACGGTGTGAGGCTAGCACCATACCTGCCACATGTGATTATTAGGGTTCTTTTCTTCTAAAATAACATATGTATACTTACAAATGACTTTCTCAAGAATGCCTGATCATGGTTCCATTTTTCTGACTAGGGGCTATGTTATATTCTTTCTAATGTGTTCCAGCACTTTCTGTGTTCTGCTTCTGTAGTAGTCCCTCGAAGTCATGTTCCACTTTAAGTAAAACTGAGTACACTCCACTGCCACCTCATTCTAAGATGCTATGTGTAATTTTATGTATGTGGTAGGTTAGTTACATTTCTGGACCTTGGAGAAGTGGCCCTCTGTAGGAGGCGTGCTATGCATCCCAGCAGTTTACTCCCCTCTCATCATCCAAGCTGCATGCTCTAGGGGTTCACCTTAAGAGGGCTGCGTGGGTCCTTCTGTTATGACGGGTTAACTATATGGGTGGTCTGGGAAGCCCCTAGTCTGATTGGTTGCCAGGCCTTGCCTTGTGAAGATGCTATTGGCTGTTAGTGGGGCCTGGTCATGAGGTGGCTAGCTGCAAAATCCTAGGTGGTTCTGGGGCTAGTGCTGGCTCCCTGGTGGGCATAGTCAGGGTCCCAAGGACTCTGGGGTTGTTGCCCACCCAGTGGCAGGTGAAGCCAGATCCTGGAGTCAATGCCATCTACTGTCAGGCAGAGCTGGTTCCTTGGAGTCTAGCTACAGTGCCCAGGGATCCCAGAACTCATTTCAGACTGTTGGCGAGGACGGGGTCAGTTCCTGACACAGCTGGGTATGGAGTCTGGGGTGTGATGAAGGTTGCATTGGCCTACTTGAGGGCCAGGCTAGGGTCTGTGTATATGCACCCTCACTAGGCAGTTTCTACCATGAGAATAGAAAACCAGTTTCTGTGTGTGTTACTTGTGCTCTTACAGGGTTTTATTATAGATACAGAAACAAAAAAAGAAAACAGAATCCAGACATAATGCTGAAGATAGTCATCAAATCACAAGAGAAGAGAAAAAGATGAAAGGGGAAAAAAAGATCTACAAAAAGAAATCCAGAACAATTAATAAAATGACAATAAGAAAATATATGTTGACAATTATCCTAATGTAAATGGACTAAATGCTCCAACCAAAAGACACAGACTGGTTGAGTGGATAGAAAAACAAGACCCATATATATGCTGCCTACAAGAGATTTACTTTGTATCTAGAGACACAGATTGAAAGTGAGGGGATGGAAAAATGGATTCTATGCGAAAGGAAATCAAAAGAAAGCTGTAGTAGCAATATTTACATCAGACAAAGTCGATTTTAAAATGAAGACTATTCTAAGAGACAAAGACTACATAATGATCAATGGATCAATCCAAGAAAAAGATACTAAAATTTTAAATATTTATACACCCAACATAGGAGCATAGGCAAATATTAACAGACATAAAAGGAGAAATTGACAATAACATGATTATAGTGGAGGACCTTAACACCCCACTCATATCAATGGACAGGTCATCCAGAAAGGAAATTGGCAAAGAAACAATTTTTAAATACAATGTTAAACCAAATGGACTTAATTGATATTTATAGAGCATTTCATCTGAAAGCAGCAGAGTACACATTCTTTTCAAGTTTACATGCAAACTTCTCCAGGATAAATTCATACATTAGGCCACAAAACAAGGCTTGGTAATTTTAAGAAAATTGAAATTATATCAAGCATCATTTCCAAACACAATGCAATTAGACGAGAAATCAATTACAAGAAAAAAACTGCAAAAACCACAAACATGTAGAGGCCAAACAATATGCTACCAAACAATTAATGGATCACTGAAGAAATCAAAGAGGATATAAAATAATATCTAGAGACAAATGAAAAAGGAAACACTTGATCCAAATCCTATGGGATGCAGCAAAAGCCATTCTAAGAGGAAAGTTTATAGCAATACAAGGTTACTTCAGGAAACAAGAAAAACCTCACATAAACAGCCTAACCATACACCTAGAGCACTAAAGAGAAAAGAACAAAAACAACAAAAACCTCAAAGTTAGTAGAAGGAAAGAAATCATAAAGATCAGAGCAGAAATAAAACAGACTAAAGAAAAGAAAACATCAATGAAATTAAAAGCAGGTTCTTTGAAAAGATAAACCAAATTGATAAAACTTTAGCCATACTCATCAAGAACAGAAGGGAAAGGGCGCAAATGAATATGATCAGAAATGAAAAGGGAGAAGTTACAACCAACAACACATTAATACAAAGGATCATAAGAGACTACTATGAGCAACTATACACTAATAAAATGGACAAACTAGAAGACATGAACAAATTGTTAGAAAGGTACAATCTCCTAGACTGAACCAGGAAGAAATAGAAAATGTGAACAGACCAATTTCCAATACTGAAATTGAATCAGTAATTTTAAAACCTCCAACAAACAAAAGTCCAGGGCCAGATGGCTTCACAGGGAAATTCTACTAAACATTTAGAGAAGAGTTAACACCTATCCTTCTGAACCTATTCCAAAACATTGCAGAGGAAGGAACACTTCCAAAGTCACTTTATAAGGCCAACATAAGCCAAAAACAGACAAAGATATCACAAAAAAGAAAATTACAAGGCCAATATCACTGATGAACATAGATATAAAAATCCTCAGCAAAATATCAGCAACCTGAGTTCAACAATACACTAAAACGATCATACACCATGATCAAGTGAGATTTACCCGAGGATGTAATGATGTTCTATACTGGCAAATCAACCAATGTGACACAGCACATTAACTAATTGAAGAATAGAAACCATATGACTATCTCAATAGATGCAGAAAAATGTTTTGATACAATTCAACATCCACTTATGATAAAAACTCTCCAGAAAGTGGGCATAGAGGGAACATACCTCAACATAATAAAGGCCACATATGACAAACCCATAGCTAACAACATACTCAGTGGTGAAAAACTAGAAGCATTTCCTCTAAGACCAGGAACAAGACAAGGATACCCAATTTTGCCACTGCTATTTAATATAGTATTGGAAGTCCTGGCCACAGCAATCAAAGAAGAAAAACAAATAAAAGGAATCCAGATTGGAGAAGAAGAAGTAAAACTGTCACTGTTTGCAAATGACATAATACTAGAAAATCCTAAAGGTGCCACCAGAAAACTACTAGAGTTCATCAATGAATTTGGTAATGTTGCAGTATATCAATATAATATATGTTGAATTTCTATGCACTAACAACAAAATATCAGAAAGAAATTAAGGAAACAATCCCATTTAGCACCACATTCAAAAAGACTAAAATACACAGAAATAAACCTACCTAAGGAGGCAAAAGACCTGTACTCTGAAAACTATAAGACACTGATGAAAGAAACTGAAGACAACACAGATGGAAAGATATACCATATTCTTGGATTAGAATAATCAATATTGTTAAAATGACCATACTACACAAGGCAGTCTACAGATTCAGTGCAATCCCTATCAAATTACCAATGGCAATTTTCACAAAACTGGAACAAAAAATTTTTAAATTTGTATGGAAACACAGAAGACCCTGAATAGCCAAAACAATCTTGAGAAAGAAGAATGGAGCTGGAGGAATCAGGTTCCCTGACGTCAGACTATACCACAAAGCTACAGTAACCAAATCAGTATGGTACTGGCACAAAAACTGACAGGTAGATCAATGGAACAGGATAAAAAGCCCAGAAATGAACATTCGTACTTAATGGTCAATTAGTGTATGACAAAGGAGGCAAGAATATACAATAGAATAAACACAGTCTCTTTGATAACAGATGCTGGGAAAACTGGACAGTTACCTGTAAAATAATGAAATTAGCACATTCTCTATCACAAGAGACAAAAATAAATTCAAAATGGATTAAAGACCCAAATGGAAGGCTGGATACTATAAAACTCCTAGAGAATAACATAGGTAGAACACTCTGACATAAACTGCAGCAATATTTTTTGGATCTATCTTTTAGAATGGAAAGAAAACAAAAACAAATGAAACCTACTTAAACTTAAAAACTTTTACACAGCAGAGGAAACCATAAACAAAGTGAAAAAATAACCTCCAGAATGGGAGAAGATATTTGTAAGTAATACAACTGACAAAACATTAATTTCCAAAATATACAAACTGCTCATATAGCTCAATATCAAAAAAGTAAGCAACTCAATCAAAAAATGGGCAGAAGACCTAAATAGGTAAAAGGAGAAATAAAGATAGCCAACAGGCACATAAAAAAATGCTCAATATTGTTAATTATTAGAGAACTGCAAAACTACAAGGAGGTACCACCTCACACTGGTCAGAATGGCCATCATCAAAAAGTCTACAAATAATAAATGCTGGAAAGGATGTGGAGAAAAGGGAAATCCCCTACACTGCTGGTGGGAATGTAAATTGGTGCAGCCACTATGTAGAATAGTATGGAGGTTCCTGAAAATATTAATAGTAAAATTACCATATGGTCCAGCAATCCCACTCCTGGGCATATATCTGGAGAAAACTCTAACTTGAAAAGACATATGCACTCCAATGTTCATAACAACACTATTTACAATAGCCAGGACATCAATGCAACCTAAATGTCCATGGGTAGATGAATGAATAAAAATGTGAGATATCCACACATACACAATGAAATATTACTTAGCCATAAAAAAGAACAAAATACCGTCACTTTCAGCAACACGGATGGATCTAGAGATTATCATACATAAGTATGTCAGACAGAGAAAACAAATATCATATGATATCACTTATATATGGAACCTAAAAAATACAAATGATTTATTTACAAAACAAAAAGACTCACAGACGTAGAAAACAAACTAATGGTTACCAAAGGGAAAGTAAAGGAGGAATAAATTGGGAATTCAGGATTAACAGATACATACTACTATATATAAAATAAACAACACGAATCTACTCTATAGCATAAGGAACTATGAACAGAATTGAATGTTGAATAATATCTTGTAATAACCTATAATGGAAAAGAATCTGAAAAAGAATACAAGATATGAATCACTTTGCTATACACCAGAAACACTGTTTATACTTCAATAAAAATATAAAAGTTAAAATAAGACTGAATATAAAGTGTTAAAAATTTGGATGTAGTTAATTTAAAATTTGTAAATTTATATAGGACTAAGCTTAAATATATAATTTGTTAACTTTAAAACTTAATGGTTTTATGAGTGAAAATCATTGGTTTGGATTTTAATAAATTTATTTTATACTCTTCACAAATCTAAATGACAATGTAACAAATACTGATGTAATCGTCAGCTAGCATTCTTATCTATTTATCAAAAGAAAACTTACTCTTTTCTATTATTAGTTAATCTAGTACAGAAATAAAGTAAAAATCATTATCTTCCATAATCCATAGATTTCTATTCTTGACTTTTAGGGCTTAATTTTCCTTAGGTTTTTTTAAATACATAACGTGTATAATCTTTTTTTTTTTTTTTCAAAAAAGTGGACGATACATATTAATTTGTGATCTGAGTTTTGTCCCACAATATTTGTAAATAATTTCAATTAAATAGATGAAAATTTACATCGTATTTTTAATGACTGCCTGTGTTTTACAGTGGAAGTGTACTGGAAGTTATTTCACCTATTCCACACTATTGAGTTCTTAGTTATTTTCTTCTATTATAAACAAAAATGTGTTAATCATTATTGTATGTATTTGTTATCTTGTCTATAACACCTTTAGAATAAATTCTTAGATGCAAAATTTCTAGGCCAAAGAATGTTTGTGTTTACTTTCCTATGTCTTCAAAATTGCAGGACTATTACTGCTCTTTTCATTTTTGTTGGTAGGTGAAAATAGTATCTCTTTGTTTTAACTCACAATATTTGATTATTAGCAATTTTAAGTTCATGTTTATTAATTACTGTATTTCTGCTTTTGTGAATTGCTTTTTCATGCCTTCAGTCCCTTCCCATTTTGAAAACATTAATTCTTTGTACTACTTTGAAAAGAGTTTTAGTGGTCTGTCTTTTGGCTTTACTATTATTTTTCTTTTAATCATATAATCTATGAATCCTTTCCTATTAATTTCTTATTTTCCACTGAAGTAAAGCTTACTTACAATCTTATGTTTCATGTGTACAACATAGTTATTTGATATTTTATTCATCACAAAATGATCACGATAAATCTAGTTGCATCTGTTGCTGTATTGTTATTAAAATTATTTACTATATTCCCTATATTAATTTATTAAATATTATTTACTACTTTCTGTGTGTTATACATTACATCCCCAGTGACATTTATTTTCTACTAGAAGTTTGTATCTCTTAATCTCCCTCATCTGTTTCACCCATCCCCATCCCACAATCCTAACTTCTGGCAACCACCTGTTTGTTCTTTGTATCTATGAATCTCTGTTTTGTCGTGTTTGTTTGTTTTGTTTTTTAAATTTCACATATAATTGAGATCACATGGTCATTGTCTTTCTCTGACTTATTTCATTTAGCATAATACTCTCTATGTCTATCTATGTTGTCGCAAATGGCAAGGTTGCATTCTTTTTATGGCTGAGTGATAGTCCACTGACTATGTATACATCTTCTTTATCCATTTATCTGTTTGTGGACACTTAGGTTGCATCCATGTCTTGGCTATTGTAAATAATACTATAATGAACATAGGGTTCACATATCTTTTCAAATTAGTGTTTTTCTTTTCTTAGCAAAAACACCTAGAAGTGAAATTGCAGCAACCTATGGTAGTTCAATTATTAGTTTTTTTGAGGAAAACTCCATACTGTATTTCATAGAATCTACCCAATTTGCATTCACACCAACAGTGCTCAAAGGTTCCCTTTGCTCCACATCCTAACTAACACTTGCTATTTGTTATCTTTTTGATAATAACCATTCTGACGTGTGTGAGGTGATACCTTGTAGTTTTGTTTCATTTACCCGATATTGGTGATGTTGAGCATCTTTCATGTGTCTGTTGACCAGAATCTGTATGTCTTCCTTAGAAAGTGTCTATTAAAGTCCTCAGCCCATTTTTTAATTGCATTGTTGTTTCTTTTTTTTTTTTTTGATGTTGAGTAGTACGAGTTCTTTGTATATTTTAGATATTAACCCCTTATTAGATATTTTTTAATTTAAGATTTTTTATTGAAATATAGTCAGTTTACAATGTTGTATCAATTTCTGGTGTACAGCATAATGTTTTGTCATGCATATATTCCTTTTCATATTCTTTTTCATTATAGCTTACTACAAGATGTTGAACATAGTTCCCTGTGCTATACAATATAACTTTTTAATCGATTTTATATACAGTAGTTAGTATCTGCAAATCTCAAACTCCCAATTTATCCCTTCCCACCCCTGTCCCCTCACCCCCAGTAACAAGTTTGTTTTCTATGTCTGTGAGTCTGTTTCTGTTTTGTAAATAGGTTCGTGTCCTTTTATTTATCTATTTATTTTTAGATTCCACATATAAGTGATACCATATGGTATTTTTCTGGTTTATTTCACTAAGAATGAACATTTCCAGGTCCATCCATGTTGCAGCAAATGGCATTATTTTATTAATTTTATGGCTGAGTAGTATTCCATTGTTTGTGTATGTGTGTGGTTGTGTGTGTGTGTATATATATATATATAAACTTCTTTATCCAGTCTTGTTAGATACATTGTTTGCAAATATCTTCTCCAATTCAGTAGGTTGCCTTTTGTTGCTAGTTTCCTTGGCTATGCAAGTCTTTTATTTTGATGTCATCTCATTTGTTTATTTTTGCTTTTGTTTCCCTTGCTTCAGGAGACATACCCCCAAAATATTGCTAAGACTGATGTCAAAGAGCATATTGCCTATGTTTTCTTCTAGGAGTTTTATGGTTTCACATCTTACATTTAAGTCTTTAATCCATTTTGAGTTTATTTTTGTGTATGATGTGAGAAAGTAGTCCAGTTTGGTTCTTTTTCAACTTGCTGTTCAGTTTTCCCAAAATCATTTATTGAAGAGGCTGTCTTTTCCCCATTGTATATTTCTGCCTCCTTCGTTGTAGATTAACTGACCATATATGTGTGGATTTATATCTGGCTCTTGATTCTGTTCCATTGGTAATATGTGTCTGATTTAGTGCCAACACCATACTTTTTGGATTACTGCAGCTCTGTAGTATAGTTTGAAATCAGGGTGCATGATATCTCCAGTTTTGCTCTTCTTTCTCAAGATTGTTTTGGCTGGGGGGAGGGTATACCTCAAGTGGTAGATGCATGCCTAGCATGCATGCAGTCCTGGGTTTAATCCCAGTACTTCCTCTAAGAATAAATAAATAAGTAGACCTAATTACCTCCTCTTACCAGTAAAAAAAATTTTTTTGTTTTGGATATTTACAGTCTTTTGTGTTTCCATACACATTTTAGAATTATTTGTTCTAGTTCTGTGAAAAATGCCATTGGTGTTTTGATAGAGATTACACTGAATCTGTAGTTTGCCTTGGGGAATATATGGTCATTTTAACAATATTAATTCTTCCAATACATGAGCATGGTATATCTTTAAATTTTTGTGTCATCTTTGATTTTTTTCATTAATGTCATGGTTTTCTCAGTAGAGGTCTTTCATCGCCAGTAAAAGGTTAGTTACATTTATTCTTAGGTATTTTATTCTTTTTGACTGCAACTATAAATAGACTATTTTCTTAATTTCTCTTTCTGATAGTTTGTTGTTAGTGTATAGAAATGCAACAGATTTCTGTATATTAATTTTCCATCCTGCAACTTACTGAATTCATTTATTAGTTCTAATATTTTTTGGTGGTGTCTTTAGAATTTTCTATATATAGTATAACGTCTTTGGCATATGGTGACAGTTTTACTTTTTCCTTTCCAATCTGGATTCCTTTTATTTCTTTTTCTTGTCTGATTGCTGTTGCTAAGACTTCCAATATTATACAAGTGGCAAGAGTGGGCATCCTTGTCTTTTTCCTGATTTTTGAGGAAATGTTTTCAGCTTTTTACTGTTGAGTATGATGTTGCTGTAAGTTTGACATATATGATTTTTATTATGTTGAGGTATATTCCCTCTACACCCACTTTGTTGAGAGTTTTTATCATAAATGGATGTTGAATTTCTTTCCTATTAATTTCTGCTTTAGGGTTCTACTCACAAAATTTTCCTTAGCACAAGATTATTAAATATTTACCTATACTTTCTGGAACAAATATAAAATCCAGACACAAGTGCATATAAGAATTTAACATACCAATTCATTCAATCATTTATTCATTCAACAAGTATCTATTGAACACATATACACTAGGCATTGTTCTAAATGCTGGAAATAAAGCAGCAAATAAGACCAAGGCTATCATGGAGTTATATTCCAAAAGGAATATGATCATGCACATATAATTTAATGTAAGATTTCAAATTAATGGGGAGAGAATGTATTATCAATATACAATGCTGCTATCACTAGTCAACCATTAGGAAAAGAAATAAATCAGAATCTTATTTGATACCTAATATCAAGTATATTATGAATGGATTAAATTCTTTATTTTTAAAATAAAAACATGAAATACTTAAAAAAAGTGAATATTATAGAAAGCAACATCATGTACATTCTTGAACATGAAAACTTTAGAGTAAGATCTCAAGAAAACTTTGGAAAGACCTCTTATTTTTAAAAATGGAATAAAACAAAGTAATTTTTGAACAATAATCTTTATTAGTGTATTTTCAAAGATACATATAATCCTGAGCTACTGTATTTATACATTTATCATTTACTCTTTGAAGTTTATGTGTATTTCGCTTCAAATTCTGATGAGTACATTTTATACTAATCAGGAACACAAATAATTTAAAATATTATTCTTATCTCTGGAATAGCCAATTAATTTACTCAGATCACCTCATTATCTAATTCTACTACTTTAAAAGCTTTAGACTATTACCTCTCAGTTAAGCAAGTTCTTTTTCAAAACTGCGAAGATGGGCAGTGCAAGAGCTGATTCCTTAAATCCTAGCGAATTTTTAGAAAACTATGTTGCTATTCATCTATCATCTATTTTCATGAATAAATTTGGTAATTATTTGACCAGCTATATTTGAGAAGAATGGTAAAAGTAACTGCATCTAATCTCAATATTTTAGCTAGTATAAAATGTCAAAGGCTGCCTTCACATATAAGTAGTCCATAATTATCCTAAAAAGAAAAATGTACCATGAAACAGAAGACAACCCAATGTAGATACATCTTTGTAAATGGTTAAATATTATGAAACATGTTATGTGAAATACTTTCTTCAGGCTTCATAAAGGAATACATACAGCTGATTAACATTAAATTTCATAAATCTAGGCCAGAACTTTTATAATTAGTAAATAAAAAACAGACCAAAATGAAAGACAAAAGTCCTGTGATCTTTGAGAAAAAACATTTATCCAACATATCTCCAACTGTGAACAAATAAATATTTTTATTCTTGTATTTTAAATTACTACCAAAATATTATATCTTTCTACAAACGACATAAAACAAGCATACAGTATCTAGAAATGGTCTTTATCTGACAAGAAGTGTCAAGTCTTTGAAGGTATACGCAAATTTTTTTTCCTGAATAAGGTCACTATGATCTTAGGTTAAAGTTACAGTAAGCAGTTCAAGCAAAATGCATATTGCTTAGATTTTAAAGCAAGCAATTGTGATAATGTTTAATTAAAATTAAGTATAAATGTGAAGCTATTATAGAAACATTTATAAACATTTCTTGGGAATACTCACAGATCAGCAAGTAATGGAATAACTGATTTAAAACTAATGAAAGATAATAATGATGTTATATGTAATGTGTGGGAACAAATCCAAAAATATCTTTAAGAGATGTAAAAGGACATGAGGACCAAGCTTTATTGTTTGAAGCTTGAAAATCTAGCAGCAAAACAAACTATTTGCATATAATGTGAGTGCATTTGTTCACAAAAGACTCCCAAAGTCTTGAAACTTCATACATAAACCAGAATGAAATCCATTAGGGAAATGATTTAAAGATGTCCAGAGTAGCTTATCAAGAACTGCTAGATACTCTCACCTGCATCACCAAATCATAAGCAAGCTTATGCAAAGCTGTGTTCTGGATAACTCACTCTTATGGCACCCCAATAACAAGCTCGGATAAGGCAGATCAGACCTAAGAGATAAGCGATTGCCCAAGAAACGTAGGTTGCATGAAATCGCCTTGCAAAGTCTTGGGTTCCAACCTAAAATAAAAAGCAATATAAAAACAAAAGGTTAGAAACTTTAAGAAATATCAACTTAGAGAACTTGTGTAGGCTTACACATGATTTTTATGAAATACATTCCTAAAACCACAAAATCCCTATAAAATATGTTGGTGTATTTGTTGACGACCTCTGACAGAATAGAATTCAATGAAATGATGCTGCTAGTTACAGTCACTATAAATTTTTTGAAGTAAACAAAAAATTCCATTAAAATGTATTATTTATAAAAGGAATTTAAAATCTGTATAACCCCTATGCCATTCCCATATTGATAATAAATCTGTTTGACTTGAATAAAAAGAATGGTTTTCCAGAACTCCAATGGCTGAATGAATATTGCTTTGGCTTTGGCCATAGCAAAATTGGTTCTTGCACTAAATAAAAACAAATGTGCTTTTGTTAAATAGATGGTAAAGTTCCCAATGTCAAGGACCTTCAGCGGGGTCCCAAGACATGACTTCACCTGGATGGGCAAATTCCATTGAAAAACAGGCCCCGACTGCTTTGGATTCAGACTCCTCATAGCTTCTGGGCCTGGTATGCCAGGGAGGCAGGCTCTTCAGGGATCACTGAAGGTTGATCCAGACCTCACCATTTACTGCTGATAAAGCTGAGAGGAAAGAATTCTAACGGTGAGTAGGGGAACACTCACAGTTAATCCAACTCCGATGAAAATACACATCATTCCAATGGTAATATATGCACAGCAGCGTCTCCGTGGAAGTGCACTACCCACTGAGGAACTGAAAATTCATGAGAGGAAGAAAGAACATTAAGTATTTACGCAAACGTTCTCCATTTCATCTTTGTGGTACTCTTGTATGGCTTTAGTACTTCCATTTATTTCTTCGACTTGAGAGACAAGAACATACATAAGAATGTCATTTCTAATGAGTGACCAAAATCATAATTGGTGAATTTGTGATATAGTATTGTTGCTTTAAACAAAATTCAAGTCTTAAGTCATTGACAATATCCACAAAAACCCCACTGTGGTCTATAATGATCTTCCAGATAAAAATTTATTTCCAAAAAGATCTATTCCAGAGTGGAAAATCAGTGCTATTTTACAAATAGCATTTGATTTTCTTTACATTTATAAGGGTTGCTAAATGTTTAGTGTAGGAAATTTGGAAAATAAAAAGAAAGAATAAAAAGGAAAAGAAAAATTACCTATAATCCCACTGAACATTTTGGCCTATTTTTTTCCAGCCATTTTTGTAACTTACCAATTTGGCAGAAGCATTTTCTTACATCATTAAGAATTCTGATGGATAAATATAAATTAACAAATTACCACTACTGGACATGTAGTGTTTTCCTTCTTATAAATAATGCCAGCTAAGCATCATCTAAAAGCATTGTGCTTGTTTTCCGTTGTTTTCTTAAGATAAATTTTAGAATTAGGATTCCAAAATTAAAGGGATTAAAGTTTTACAACTCTTTTAATACACCCTGTAAGAAGCCTATGAGAAATTCATAAAATATAATTCTCAACTGAAATTCCAAATCCAATAGTTTTTGGTTCTCTTGGCTTCTAATTTTTTTAAATTTTCAGAATGATAAAAGTACAGCAAAGATCAAAAAGCCAAATTAGCACTTTCTTCTCTTACTAAACAAACATATATTAACACATATCATATATCACACATTGTGTTAGTGAATGATATAATGAAATATCTGATTTGTCTGTGTATGGCCAATACCAACATTATGCCTAGCACATGGTGAATTACTCACGGAATGTCTACTGAATAAAAGAAATACAGAAATACATCACTTACTAGGCATAATTTAGACATCTGCTATTCCAAAAAGATTAATTTGGCATAACAGAAAAATAACTTCCTTTAAGTCCCAAATCCTTTTTTAAAAAAATGTTGAATACTGTTCCAAATATGTACCATAAAAGTTCCTGAATACTTGAAGTGAAACACGAACAGCCGGATGAGCTCGGGGTCATCATTAATTAAACAGCCTGCTATCTGGAGTTCTTAACAGCATCTGTGATTCGTTGCCTTTATGTTGTATTTAGCCTTAGACTACTTTTAGTTTAAATAACTATGCATGCATTTGGTGGTTTTTCTTGTCTTGTATCTCACAATTGGCCAGCACTTCTCATTTCCCCATATATCTGTTGCTGGGTGTCTAATCTACCAAGGATTAAAGCCAACTAAATTTGTTAGAATACACTCAGTAAGTCAAAAAGTGAGTGAATACTGGAACAGCTTTTCTGTGAGCCAGAGGAACACACTTCAGTTCATTAATTTCAGTGCATGAATTCTGCTTAGGAAACCCATGCTCATTTTTCCTCACTCAACTTAAAACAGTCACTACCTCTGGGAAGTCTTCCCAGGAATGAAATAACCTACTGCTACTCTACAACCCAACCGCCATCCTATCACAGGGATAAGCAATGACCAAAACCACATATCTCATGGATAATAAAATTTCTTATACATTTAATACATATGTGGTATCTGCATGCAATATTGTATTGTTTTATATGTGTTTAAACTTTACATGCATATATGTTAAACTGACTTGCTTTTTTATTTTGCTCAATACTCTACATGAGACGTCCATTTTCATATGTAGATATCTGAAATGTAGTTCATTCATTTTCACAACTATCTTCCATTATATGCAAATAACAGTTTACTCATTCTCCGTTTTGATGGACAGTCACGGTTTTTAAAAAAAAATTTTTTTTGCTATTACAACAAGGCTACTTCAAACACACTTTTATGTTTCCTTACGTACATATGCAGGAATTTCTTAAACATATACCTAGGAATAGAATTGCTCGGTTGTACTGTAGACATACCTTTAATAAATGCCACGTTTATATCTCCTGATACTATATGAGAGCTCCCAGTGCTCCACTCACATCTTCATCAACACTTCAATACAGTATTGTTCTCATGTTTGACAGTTTCATGGGTGTGAGTTGTATTTCATTGTGGTTTATTATGTATATCCCTAATTTGTAGTGAAGTTGGACATTTTCCAAATGCAGGTTGACTACTGTTTTTTTCTATTGCTTGTTCATACCTAGTGTCTCTTTGTCTTGGGCTGTCTTTAGCTTACTGATTCATAGATGAGATTTATATAATCTGCATACTATTCCAGGCAACTATATATACTGCACATATCTTCTTATAGCTTGTGTTTTTATAAGTTCATTTTTAATAATCATGATAAGTCATGATCATGAGTGTTTACTAAGAATATCAATGTAATGTGAAGTACTTCTAACATAGTTAAAACTATCAATCTTTTTCCTTTACAGTTTGCACTTTTTTATGCCTTGTCTAAGAAATTCTTTCCTATTTGTCATAAAAACATTTTGCATCTTTTCTTCTGAAAGTATTACAATTTTGCTTTTTGTATTTATGTCGATCTACAAGAGTATTGTCTTTATAAGTATAAATTTTTATTTTATGTATTTCAAAGTTATATTATTCTGTGCACACAAGTTCAGAATTCATGTTTCTGATGAAGTGACCATAATAATAATAATAATAATGTCATTTTACCCTAAAGCATATGAGATAATTACGATACATGCTAAAATGCTTTAATAGAGAAAGCCATAATACAGGAGCTTAAAAAGCTTATTTCACTTGCATATAAGAATTCAAAGGTAAACATACAACCTAGGGCTGTCTGTTCCATTGACTCAACACAGTAACAAGTCTCCTGCTGCAGTTGCCTTTTCCAGCCAATTGGAAGAAGGGAGAGAAAAGTAAGACAAGCAGCTGTGTCTTTAAGGAGAGTATTAGGAAGACATCACTTCTGTGAATATTTCACTGGCCCTAACGGAAACACATGGCCACAGCTATCTGTGAGAGAGGTGAGGAAGTGTCGTCTCTAGGTGGGTGGCTATTAAGACTGATAGTTCTTCTACTGCAAGGAAGAAGAGATCAGCGTCTGCTATTTTAACTAGCATTACTATTGCTATTTCATTGGTGCTTAGTGTTTGCCTAGAGTATCTTTCCTTTCGGTTAGTGTTTCATGGTTTCACCCTTTATTTAATATGTTCTCATATTTCATGTGCTTCTTCAAATTACATATAGATGTACTTAAATCTGGTCTGATCACTTCTTGCAAGTTTTATTGACAAGTATAGTCTAATTATATGTATTTCGACAACTAATACATATTATTTTCGCTTTCTATTGTTCCTCTATTTTCTTTGCTTTTCCACTCCCTTTTCTGGACTTCTTTTGGATTGACTGTGCTTCATTTATTTCATTTTCTACCTAGTATTTAGAAAATTTTACAATTTGTTTCTATTCATTTAGCAGTTGCAGTTAAATGTTTAATATGCATACCTTTTAAAAACTAAAATCATTTAGAAAATCTGTCTTCCAAATAAATGCAAGGATCTTAGAAAGCTTTAATTCCAAACATTCCACTCCCAACTTACATGTTCATGTTCTCTAATATTTCAGTTCAATTCTATTTTTGTTTCTCCAAATTTGTTAGCATTAATACTATTACTGTTATTGTTTTTGCTAATTTATACCATCAGTGTTTCTGATGAATGCTTAGAATTTCTACGCTTACCCTTTCTTTATTCTTGCATTGCAGAAATTTCTTCTAGGATATTTTCCTTAAGTTCATTTTTAACAATTTCTTTAGTGAGAATACCAGGGTGGTAACCACTCTTTTGGTTGGTACTATTGGTTGGTTGGTTCTGCATTTGCAAATATTTTTATTTTACTTTCATTAGTTTGTGATGGTTTAGAAAGGTCGATAACACTGGTTTGACAGTTAATTTCTCTTAGTACTTTGAAGTATTTTTAAACTTTTTGGCTTCCATTGTTGCTGTTGAGATTTTTGCTGATAGAACTGTTATATTTTTCATACTAAAAATCTGCCTTTTCTGTTTCTGCCTTTAATGTGTTCTATTTATCATAGGTTGTCTGCAATTTCACTATAACACATTTTATTCTGCTTAGATTTCATTGTTCTTTTTGAATCTGTGAGTTTCTATCTTTCATTGATCTTCAAATCTTCAGGGATTATCTCCTCAACGTGCCTCTCTATGTCATCCTCTTGTTCCTTCTATATCAGGTACATATCAGGTGTTCTCATGTACATTTCTCTTCATATTATTTTCATCTTTGTCCCTCTGATGGATTCTAGGTAATTTACTTACCTCTGTCTTCCACAACTTCAACTGTCACCTTAATCTGATCTGCTGTTTAGCTTGGTCCACTGTATTTTTACTTCTGTAATTTTTAATTTCTAGAAGTTTTATTGTTTCTTTTAAAACCTGCCTGTTAGGGTTAATTTTTAAAAATTTCTAGACAACTGTAGACTCATAAGCAGTTATAAGAAATAATACAAAGAGATTTCATTTGTCCTCTACCCAATTTTCCCCAATGGTAACATATTGAAAACTATAGTGCAATATTATAACCAGGGTGTGGCCAATCACACAATCCACTGATAGTCACACTTCCTGCTTCACTTATACTCATTTGAGTGTGTGTATTTAATTCTATACAATTTATCCCATGTGGAGATTCATGTATCCACCACCAAAGTTAAGATGCAGAAGAGTTCCATCACCAGAAGGATCCTTTTATAACCACATTTACCTCCCTCCTGCCGACCTGCTCCCTGTACCTCCCAGGCCATCATTAACCTACTCTCCATTCCTAAAATTTTGTTATTTCAAAACTGTTACATAAATGGAATCATACCGTACGTCACCTTGTGTGACTGGTTTTCACTTTGCATAAATTCCCGAAGATTCATCCAAACGGTTGCACCGATGAACAATAGTTCATTTCTTTGATTGTTGAATAGTATGTCAAGGTCTGGATAAATCAGTTTGTTTAACCATTCTGCCATGGAAGGACATCCAGGTTGTTTCCAGTTTGGGGCTATTAATACAGGTGTGTGTGTGTGTGTGTGTGTGTGTGTGTGTGTGTGTGTGTGTGTGTGTGTGTGTGTGTGTGTGTGTGTCTGGTCATTTTTTAATAGACTCTTACCTGTTTTCTTTTACTTTTTTTTTTTAAATTTTAGACATGGTTATAACATATTCTATATCTAATAATTATAGTATCTGAAGAACTCAGAAGTCTAATTATGCTGTTTCTACCAGTGTCAGTTCTACTTATGGTATCTTGTTTCCTCATGTAGTTGGTATTTTTGTTGAAAACTTATTTTGACAGATCTTAATATAAGGAATCATGGTGGGCATGGGTTAGGGATGGCTTCATCCACAGTTTTCATTTGCTCTTTCCATGCTCCCTAGAATGATACCAACCCTAAACCACTTTAAAACAATTTTGGGGACCGGGTTTTCCCAGACCATATAAATGATGTAAAATATAAACCTCAAAATCACTATTCTTATAAAATCTGCATTTGTATTCTTCCTTTTCCAACAGGCTTTTTGCCTTAACTTACTCTTTTCATCGAGAATAGTCTTTTAAGGACTTTATTAGGGGTGGTGGGGGGATGGTATTCCAAATCCCCACCTTCTGCAAGGCCAAGGCCATCTCTCTTATTCTTCATTTGAACACTGAAACCCAAGGTTCTGGGTCCCTAGTGTTGGTAAATAGCCTTAGGGGCCCTGGTTGTCATTTGCTCTCCATTTCTGGTCCCTGGGGATTTTCTTAACTTTCAGACGAGCTGAACTAGGCATTTAAAAGGATATTTGTAAATTGTTAACTGATCTTTCATATTATTGGATGTGAACACCAAGAGCCTCTAATATACCAAAATGTGGACACTGAACCTCCAAGAGAAAAAGATCATGCAGGGTTTCCCAAACATCTAACTATTCACCCTTCAAATGATTTACCTTCTTCTTCACAACACTCCCCTGTGGAACACTAGCATCATGAATGGCACCTGGAAAACGAAGATGGTGCCGAACAGTGTTATTTAAGCAGTTTTCAGACAAAGTAGCCAGGGAAGGCTTTAGTAGGCGGAACTTAAGGACAGGGTAAGATGTGAATAGATGGGAGATTAAGTCATCTTAGCTGATAACAATAGCTTTGTTCAGCTATGAAAAAATAAAAATTTTGTTCAAAAAACAAGCTGCAGAATGACCTCTCTTCTAGGGAACGTTTCTATAAATGAGTAGAAACAAGGGGCTTTTCAACTAATTTGTGAAGTTCAGTAGGGATTCTCCAAGTAGATAGGAATGAGAAAGAGACCAGCTAGTCACTGCAGGCCTAGCAGGAGACTAAGGGACAGAAGCAAGAAACTACATTGTGTATTTATGGAAGTAGAGGAATCCATTGAGGCTGGTTGTAGTGGTGGAAGAAAACCTAACAAAGATACAACTCAAGAAGTTAAGCAGATACCTAAACCTGGATGGTTGTATAAATCTTGTTAAGTAACAAGTGTGGAATTTGACTTTGGATTTTAGGCAATGGGTAGGCGTATAATAATCTATATGGTGCATTGATGTCAGTAAGTAGAAAATATCCTTCCTCAGGACACCTTACACAGCACTAATAGAAAGACCTAGAATAACAATGGAAATGGCACCTCCTTGGGTTGTGCAGTATACAACCTGCACAACTGTATGCCATGGTCATGAATCTGGGAGCTACTAAAAGAAACCAAAGAGTTTAAAATCATATTTGCATTTAGGGACCATTACTCTGAAAAATGGAAGGAGAACTTCAAGGCTGAAGACCAAGGGGTAAACTAGAAAGCCATTGTAGTAGTCCTGGTGAGAGATCCTAAAAGCTTGAACTAGATACAGTAGGAATAGTGAGAATAAGAGAACAGAATTGAATGTCAAGAGACAGAATTGATACGACTTGTTTTCATTTGTATATAGTAGATAAAGATATTCAGATTTCCAGCTTGGTCATTTGGGCAGATAGCAAAACACCCATTAATATAAGCTACTCATCAGTACATAAGGAAGATTAGTTTGCAGAGAGGTGTGGGGAAGTTGGATATGTTCTGTCTGAGATGCTTATGGAACATGCAGGTTGAAATGACTATACGCAAGATGGTGAATATTTAAATAGGCAAGATTGCTTATTTAAATCAGAAGCTCTGAAGAGATCTGGGGTGATTTAATGGTATATTGGTTGTGATTTAATGGCATATAAATGACATAAAAACATGAGAAATCACAGATATATTGTGGTTAAGTTCCAATCCTGGAGAATAGCAATATTTAACAACGTGAAAGAGATGCAAAGCCAACAAAGGAGAAAACAAAGAATGTTCTAAGAAATGGGAGAAAGCCAGGAGAATGTGATGTCTGGAAACCAAGAAAAGAACACATTTGAAAGAAAAAAAAAAGACAAGATTATCAACATAACCAGATACTATAGAGAAAACAAGCAGAATGAAGACGGACAGATCTATTAGAATTTGCCATTGGGAAGTAAATTTTGTCAGAGTAAATTCAGTGGCCCAGTGGGGACTGAGAGCTAATTGCACTTTACTCCAGGGGGAATGGGGTGCCATGATCAAAAAGAAATGGATATGCCTTGAAAGAAAGAGATCTACATCACTCTGAGAAGAAGAAATAAAGTGAACACAGCTAAAGATAGGTTTATAGGTTGGAAGCGTGAAGATGAGGGAGTTCACAGATAGCCTCAAACATCTGAGAGAGACAGGAAGAAGGCAACTCATCTGCTGAGGCAGAGTGGAGGTTATGAGGGATAGGGGTCTAAGAGGAACAGAAGATATCTGGAGATAACTGCTTTGAGGATTGGGGGAGGGAGTTAACCAAGGACACCGAAAAAGGGAGTATTAAGCAAGGGTTTAGCTGAAGTGTAAACAGCTAATCAGCATAGAATTTTTTCAGCTCTCAGTTATCTTGGTAAAGGAAGGCAGAAGGCATGGCCACACTGATGCAAAATTGGTGGTTTGAGAAGCAGATAGATGGATATGAATTTCAGGGACTGGTGATCTAGCCAGTCTGGAAAACCTACGAGTCACTCTATATCTATGTTCAAAATGAGCATCTCATCTCCCTGCCAGACAGAGTTCTTCTAGATCCTGCGTTCCTTAGCTTAGTGAATGGTTGGTTCTACAGCCTCTCACCTTTAAGGTCATCCGTGACCCCAATTTCTCTCTTATGCTTTCACATTCAATCCTATCTATTCCATTTCCTTAATAGGACACCTATACGTTGACTCCTCTGTACCACTATACCTTTGCACAGTTGCTCCTTCTACAAAGAACCATCGCCCTCTTTTTCATATCCTTCCCACTCATCTTTGACAACTTATTGCACATATCCCTCCTTCCTGGAAGCCCTCTCTCATGTACCCTTTCCCTCCAATCTGGATTAGGGGCTCTTCAGAGCAGAGTGTGCTGGGCATAGCCTTTCAGAGCACTTATAACGTTATTGTAATTGTCTGTTCTCTTCCCTATACCCACAAGACTAAGTCCCCTGAAAGCAAGGCTTATCTTTATTCTGAGTACCTAGTACCTAGCCCAGAACTGCCTTATTAATGAATAATCATAATCATAAAAGAAAGCACTAAACAGAAAAATAAAATGGTAACTTCTGAGAATAAGAGTCTGTTTACTGTTTGAAATGGCAGAAAGATACCCACACAAAAGTATCTCAGTGATGAAGGAATGATATTCATGGATAATTATCATGGATTAGATCATCATGTCTACTAGTCTTAGGTCCATTATAACATTTTCATGGAAATATGGTTCACACTGTCACTGCAGAATGCTAAGATTATATCTCCTGTCCAGCAGTGGCCACAAGCAGCCCAGTGGAAAGAGAGACCTCCCCTTCATCTACAGCAGCCTCAGTGATTGCATAAGTAAGAAACAGCGAGATGAAGAAACTGCTTCTTGGTCTGTGGAGCCCTGGGGGAAGGTCCCCCTACTTGTTTTGTGAGATATGAAAATAACAGGCTAGTTTCACATCAATGATTTAATAACTTCTATAACTTGAAAATAAATTTAGGGTATTTGTTATTTGAGTTTAAAGAAATAAAAATCTCAGAATCTTACTTCAACAGATGACTCATCATTTTGTCATGAAGAAAAACATTCAAAAAAGAAAAGAAATCTGGATACGAGCCATGAGCGTTCATGTGATAACAGTATCTTTGCTCAAATAAGTAATGAATGCCCTAAGTCTTCCCATCCTCAGCATGTGACTCAGATTCCATAAACACTCCTCTAAGAATGATATTGAAGCTGATTTATTTCATGTGAATTTCTAGGCAAGCTGTTCCTTAAGCAACTGATACAAATTCTTCACATTAATACGCCATCTTGTGATGCCTTAACCAACTGTAGAGTACCTGGACGTTCAAGACTTCTTTATTTTTAGCAAAAAGATATTCAACACTTCTTTCTTATTAGCAAAATATTGCCATTGTTCTAAAATGATTAACCAAGCAAATCACTTGAGCAAAATCCTTATCCTTTCTAACAGTTCCTCGTTTGTAAAATGAGGATAATAATCCCTGCTGTCCGTGACTGTGGTAAAGACTACAGCTAATATACACGTGCACACCACGCGATGATCACTGTGCTCAGCACAGTCTGCTAACAGCAAGTAGTCCCTGTTTTTTTACTTTCTAGAAGATTTTTTAAAACCCAACTTAATGTTCTTGGTTAAGATATATTCGATTTTCTTCATTTTTGGGAAAATACAGATAACCTACAGAAATATGGATTATTCACATACACATTCACACACGTGTGTTCGGGATGTCCCTCAAGGACACATTTTTCTGCACACTTATTTGGGATTATTCACTTTGCTTCACCATGTACAGACTTCTGGATTCAACTAAGTTAAGCATTCAGATGATTAATTTCACAAATCAATAAAAATGAAATATCTGTTCCTTTAAAGCTAGAAATGTGCTGTGAAGAAGTTATGCTCACAGGATTATTGTTAGTCAGAATTAAATCTATCACAGATAAATTGAGATATTTTGTTACATATACTCTGCTTCTCAGGCACTTTTTAATTCTTTTCTCCTATAAGCCCTTCTTAGGATTATTTTACTCTCAAAATAGACATAGTATTTATATTAGCCTAAGGATCACAAAGATTGAACTATGGGCTCATCTGTTTGATTTTAAATACTAAATTACCAAAACATTCCAGTTTAATTTCCTTTGCTTAATTTCCTCACATGGAAGAGGGAAACAGCAATTTTTGGATGAAATTTTTATTAGCAAAATAGATGCTGTGCAGAAAAGAGTTAATATAGCCCGCCTAAGATTGCTGTCCTTAGACAAGCTGGCTTGTAAGGCTGGCCCTTGGCTGACATCTGGGAACTTAGATTTCAAAAAAGTTCCCCACTCTTCCCCTTACTGAATCAGCCTTGCTGAGCCTAAGCTGTTTGTGCAAACAACAGGGGTCATGCTGAACACCTGCTTTCCTTTTGGGAGTATGGAATTTTGGTACGTGGTATGCAGTAGGTGCCTATATGACCAGCTCGAATTAAATAAACCTTACACACTGAGTCTCTAATGAGCTTCTCCGGTCAAAAACATTTCACATGTGTTGTAACAATTCAGTGCTGGAAGCATTAAGTCCTGTAGAACTTCACTCTTGGAAGCTTACTCCTGGTTTCCTCCAGATTTTACTCCACGTGCCTTTTTCTTTTGCTGAGTTTGCTTTCCATAATTTCACCATAAAGCTGTGAGTATGACTGTATACTAATTCCTATTAGTTCCCCCAGAAAGTCAACAAATCTTGGGGTGACTTGGGGGCTCCCAACACAGATGGCATAAAATGTCTTTAATCAAAATGTTCTCTATTTGCCCATTTCTACATTGTCTTTTGTTATTTTCCTTAGGTATACCCATTCAGGAATATGGAGAAACTGACTGAATAGTTAAGGGAGATAAATGATTATTAAAAACTTTGCCATCATATAATAATCTTGTTAGGCAGGGGATGACAAAAGTTAACAACTACCTAATTATAAACCCCCTAAATGTGATTTTCTCCTAGATTACAGCCCATTTAAAAAATACAAATTTTAGATTATTTGTAATAGATTATAACCTCTTAGAACATTAGAAAATTCTCTTAGGTTACTGATAATCTTAGTAATTTCACTTTCTTAGAAATTGATTTCCCTTCAGAGAATAGATAAACCCAATCATTTTGATTTCAAAATGTAATATATTAATCAACTTAAAGATGTCTATTTTTTAGTCTTGAAAAGCATAAATATATTAACCATGTATTCACCTTAGAGTATGTTGTAAAATAAAAATGTACTTAAGTGAAAATTCTGAACTCTAAATTGTTTGCAAGTACTTCCCACTAGTATTTCCAATAAAGGGAACTTACATTTTTTTGCAGTGTGGGCATTTTGCCAGAGTGTTGAACCTCAGTTCCATCCACTGTAAAATAAATAAGAAGAGATTGAAAAGAAAAACAACTGAAAACTATCCAATCTGATAAGATGTTTCTTTTAGGTCAAATGTCCTCAGAGATCACAGCAGAAGCCATCAACCTCTTCAGGTTATATGAGCTTTTCCCCTCCAACACATCTCCCCCTCCCTTAAAATAAAGGTTGGGATTCTCCTCTGAAACAGTTCCCATGATTTTCCCAAGGTTCTGATGCAATCTAGGTTTGCTTTGCAATGAAAACTGAACGTAATGCCGTAATTGGGGTCACTGCTTTTAGCTTTATGTCTCAGTTCACTGCCAGGGAATAAAAACATATTTCATGTACCTTCAAAGTTGTTTTTCCTTTAAATATTGATGAATAGTCTTTTAAATGCACGATTATTTAGACTCATTACTAAAATGCAACTATTCTATGTATGTGGAAAATGCACAAAATAAATAAGCTAAACAAATCATATACAGGTAGAGCTAATGTCAGGAAACTGCTTTCTGCTCATTAATTGCTTACTCTTTGTAACAAACACACTCCTTTGTGGACAACTTTCTTCCCTGTAATATAGGTAACAGAATGGGCTACCTTCCTCACAGTATCGTCATTCAGATTACTGGTAGTAGGTTAATGTTTTGGAAAGGATGTGCAATGTAAATTTAAAGTAAATCTTTAACCCCCAAATTTTCAAAATGCCTTTCTCATCTTCCATCGTTTGCTTTTCTATATATAGTCTCATAAAATATATATATCCTTTGTAGAATTCCTTTAAGTACATTAGCAATTTTATCATCAAAACAACTTTTCCTTCATTAAAATTAATCTTTGCTTAGGATTCCAGACCATTCATTTTTATCCAGAACCCTCAAATTCTAGGTAGAGTAGGGCTTTACTAAGTTATGCATATTGAAATGTTCCCACACAATAGGAGATAACTTTCAGAAAGTATCTGATGCATGACTTTTTTTCCTTTTTAATTTTCTAATGATTAGCTGTAAAAAAAGAATAAATCAATCTGGTTTTGCTTGGATTTCTCTCCATTTTTACTTCAAACCTCCAGAAACTTAGTTAACCTTGAAATAATCTCTCTCAATCACAGTAGGAATATAGAGTCCCAAGATAAATAAGCTAGAAATGGAACTTTACATGAATATTCACCTGTTTTCTTCTCAGTATCTGAGAATGCCTGAGCCAAGGCTACATTTTTTTCAAGCAGTGCTAAATCTGTCTTTCCTTACTTATTTTGTAACAAGTTAATTTATTTCAAAACTTATACTTAATAGCAAAACTTCTAAAATTAATGTACTAAACAGATTTACACAGATTTCTACAGAAATTGGTATAGAACATTAAGAAGTGAAGAATATAGTAGAAATCTTATTAAGTACTTTTTTATGTTTTTATAATTAGTTTTAATTAGTTGTTGAACTTGTAATATCATTTCAAATTAAAGTTTTTCATTGTTAGAAGTGGCTGAGGAAGCAACTGTAAAACCCTTAAACAAAGAGTAACCAAGCCTGAAGGCCAATGCACTGGCCTAGGAATGCTAGAATTTTAGGTGACCAAGCTAAGGGAGGTTATTTAGTCCAAATTTAGCACAGATTATGCATGATAAATTCAATTATTACTGACAAGCACCTAAGACTTTATTGTATAATCAGTAGGTTATACAGCCAGCAACCTAACAAATCTGGTTTTGTTGTTTACAAGTACTCATTTAAATGCTGCAAACTAAGAATAGAAAAGCATTTATTATTAGGAATAATTTTGTCATCATCCATTTGAATGAAACGCAAATACCTGTGCTTTTGAAAGAAGTTGACTTATCTAAAATGCAGCTTCTACACTCATAAAAGTTTACCACCAAATCTTCAAGTGTCAATAGAAAAAAATCTAATTCTTCCTGTTTTGCAATTGAGTAAATTTGATATGTAACGTTGTGTAAATTTAAGGTGTACAGTCTACTACTTTGATACACTTATGTATCATAACATGGTTGCTATTATATTGATATTTATCACATTATATAATTATAGTACAATATTATCTATATGCATTATACTGTACATTAGATCTCTGTGGCTTATTACTACTTCTTAGCAGTCTGCACCCTTAAACACTATCAGTCTTATCCTACCCTCACCCCAATCCCTGGTAACCACTACTTCACTCTCTGTTTTTCATAAGTTTGAGTTTTTAAAAAAGTCTAGATATAAGGAATATCATACAGTCCTCATCTTTCTCTGTCTGTCAGACATCTCACTTAACAAAATGTGCTCAAGGTCCATCTGTATTGTCACAAATGGCAGGATATCTTCCTTTCTCATGGCTGAATAATATTCCATTGTATATATGTACCACATCTTTTTAATCCATTCATCCATTGTGGATGAATCTGCACTGTTCCCATATTTTGGCTATTGTGAATAATTATCTATTTTCTATCAGAAAGATTAAGAGCAACTTCTCTAAAACCCAATCATTTTTACTAGACGTCTTCCAATATTTGGCTCTTTCTAACCATTTTAGTTTCTCAAAAGTATATTTTTAAATCAGTCTTAGAAGGCACATGAGGAAGTTACACTGCTAAAACCTAGTCATTTGATAGTACCCTGCTGGATTTTATTTTTTAATGGGTACAGTAGGCAACTGGTGTCATCAATACTCTGAAGTATGTTCAAGTTAAAACTACGGTCACTCTCTGCTATAGCATCAACCCAGAGGACCCTGGGAACAAGTGAAGCAAATCTGAACCTGTCTGAAGGTACTACATTGGCCCACTTCAGGGCAAAGTTTCAACCATCCTCTATGATTCAGGCACATATCGTAGGTTGTGTTAGAGTTTACTGGAAAATGCCAACTCCATAACCAAGTGTTACTTGACAAAGCACGTGGACTTGCCTTTCATTAATGACAGAGAATGCCTGCCCGGCATAGATGCAATAGTAAGCTCTCTGCTGTTTAGTTGTCTTAAGAAACTTCTTTACTTTTTAATGGAGGACTAGCTTGTATCACCTTTAATCTTCTGGGAAATTATTTTTTAAACAATGTCCCTCAAAACACTGGTCTAGCTAGGTCATTCCCTTAAAATTGTCTGGAGATTCTAAAATGTTTGCACAAACCAGATAAAACGTCCTCTTGGATTCTAACAACGATACATGCTCAAAGTGCTGAGGAATACACCTGTAGAAACATTCTGTTGAATTTTCTTTCCTCCTGGAAATTCTCAAGTATCCTAGAACTCTTTATTCACATAACACTTATTACTATCCTATAAAATGAGTGTTCTAATGAATACACTTTGGAAAACACAGATTTAGCTTTTCTAAACATTATCCTTGGTTTCAGTCAGGCTGTGAAACGAATAGTATGAACAGCATAAATTTGTAGTAGATTTCACTTTAGCATTATGACAGTGATATTATATTATGTTACTATAAATGACAGATATGGTTGAGGACGCAGTCCATTATACTGTTCTTTTATCTTAATCCATAGGAATAATTCTCTCTTGGGTCTCAGCATTTTAGTAAAAGCTCCGACGTGAACTTTTAAGGAAACATCATGAATATCTTGTAACAAGTTGTTTTCCTCTTTTCATTGACCATAGATGGCTCACAGCTAAAATTCAGTCAAATTTAACAACTTCACAGGTTTAAATATTATGTATACATATATTCTTCTGCGTGGCTTCATCATATTTCTACTTTATTTTTCATTCTCCTGATTTTTTCATATTTTATTTTCAATGCTATTGGACTTGCTTTTGGGTCTTGTAAGCCAAGGCTGAAACACATAGGGAGTAAGTAAATGAATTATCCTATTAGTTAAAAGCTTGAAGGGCAAAGAATACTACAAAGGATGTAAGATTATTTGGATCAGAATAATAATAAGGATAAAGTGAAGTCCTCAAGTCAGAATTGAGACTTTTCAGGTCTGTTTATTTTCCATAATACTCAGCATGTCTCATTAATCTGAAACTCTCAAAGGTGATAGCCTCCACTTTAGTATTGTGCTCTCCTAATTACCAAAAACTTTGTTTTCTGGGAATTTTGAAGTTATCTTTAAATACTATATATTAATCCCAAAGACCCTTTCCTCCTAAAGACTTAAAGGTTTTAAATCATAATTATATGCTAATATGATTTACTTGCCTGCACTGCATATTAACTAAGAAGGAGCTCCTTTCATAAGCTCATCTCTGGCTTGCATTTTACTTCAGTAATTTTCTTCTACAAAGAAAATATTTAAATGCATAAATTATTAAAAAAAAATAAAAGCCATGTCACATACACATCAATCTAATCTCTCAGCTTAGATTATTCTCTAGAATTCACTTCCAGAAGATTTCAAAACCTTAAACATAAACCTTTGTAACAGTCGTCTTTAATTTTACTTTTCTCCTCATTCCCTTATCTACCCTGTTATCACTAGAGTCAATTCTCTCTCAAATACTTTATGCTATTTATGACCATTGTCATCACTTTTGTGAATAAGAAAAGCTAAGTAACTAGTCTTCGGGCTTGCCCGTGCGCAATCTGTTACACACGTAGCAACCATGTATGGGTGAATTCAGTCATAAAGCTCTGCTGTAGCTTTCCATTACTCTTAGGATAACGTCGCTTCCTCTAGGCGAGGTGCCTTCGTATGCACACTAAGAACACTCTGCGTTTCCTGGCTGCAACCTAAATATATTCCACGTAATTCCTGCTTTAATTGTCTCTCTCCTCCTATGAGATTAGAAAATCTCATGAGGGCGGGGACTGCACCTTCCTATTTCCCCAGTGCATAGACCAGTATCTGGTACACACTCAATATATATTTTTGAACAAATGAAATCAGCTCACTTAAAATGCGGCTGCAAGGATTTACCCATGACGAGGATTTAGAATATAAAACATAACGGGGTAGAATGCAAATGCAAACTAATTATAGAAGGGAGTTCACTGAAGTAAGTTGAAAAAAATCTATTCTGAAGATTTTAAAATGGTAATTCAAAATATAATTTCTTTGCATACAAGAAAGAAAAGGATAGTAAATATATATTACATATATATTTAATTTAGTCATTTCACTTGATATGTACCAATACCTACAAAGGGAGTCATCCTATAGTAAATCAATAGTGATTTAAAAAATAAATTTTTCACTATCCCCAACAAATATGTCGCCTAATTCACGTACTTGGCCACTGATTTAATCAATAAAATGTAAGTGCAAAGAAGATTTATCTTGTCCTACTAGATTAAAAAAAATCCTTGAAATTCTAGTTAAATGTAATAAATCAAATGGATTTCCATTTCCTTTCCCAAAGCTGACTGAAATGATAGTAAACTGGATTTACAAATGTATAATACCTTAAGGACAAGGAGAATCCAAGGAGAAATGCCCTTGAATTTCTGGGTGATGGAAAGCTGATGAAGACTTGGTAACTAACTTAACAAAGGGGTTAAGCTGCCTGGCTACAGAGTGATAGCCAACGAAAAGCAGGCTGATTCAACTGCATGGCCACAATAGTTCAGACATTGGGGCTACACGGTGCTTTCAAAGGTGGGAGTTCGGGGTAGTGATGAAAACAGTAGCATCAGTTCTAAACTCTTCCCGTCATCCCCCAAAACCCCTCTCTCCCATTGGGAGGGAAGAGTGATGCAAGCGAAGAGCGATTTATTGTCTCAAAGAACTTGAACCAGAGAGCCTGTGAACTTAGCAACACCAGGCCCAGCAGAAGGCAAGAATAAAACACCATTCTAAAAACAAAGGAGTTAGGTCAAAGTCTACGGTCTGAACAGCAGATGAGAACTTCACCCCTGTTCTTCTTTCTTAGCTCCCATAAGTGTCTCTCAGATATACCTCTTCTAAGAGATCAGAGGGTTATTCCCCAGAGACACTTGCCTTAAAAAAAAAAAAAAAGACATTGATACTAATAGTTGGCAGCTCTTGAAGAAGAGAAAAAGAAGAAGATAAATAGGAAGAAGAAAGATGAGGTGGAGGAGGTGGACAGAGAAGAAGGAATGAAAAAGAGGGAGGGAAAGATGGAGGGAAGGAAGGAAGGAAGAAAGTTTAGCACCTGCTGGATACTTAGAGAGTCCAACTAGTAACTTACTCTCAAATATGAATGAGTTTTTCAGTAAAACTTCTATCAGAAAAGAAAAACAAACAGAAAAAAAAGAAAACAGGAAAAAAAAAAACCAAAAACAAAACAGAAACAGACTCACAGACATAGAATACAAACTTGTGGTTGCCAGGGGAGAAGGGGTGGGAAGGGACAACTGAGAGCTCAAGATTTGTAGATACTGACAGATATATATAGAATAGATAAACAAGTTTATACTGTATTGCACAGGGAAATATATTTAAGATCTTGTAGTAGCTCATGGTGAAAAAGAATATGAAAATGAATATAGGTATATTCATGTATGACTGAAGCATTGTGCTGTACACCAGAAATTGACAGAACATTGTAAACTGACTATAACTCAATAAAAAAAATGGGAAAAAAAAGAAAACAGAGACAAGGCATAAGAAAAACAAAACCTCAGAAAAAATATAATTAATAGCTTCAGAAAGATGCCATAAAGATGATAATGCTATTTAGAAAAATAGATAACATAAAGAACTCTTAGAAATTAAAAATTAATTTAGATAATCTGAACTTTAAAATTTAAGTTTAGAAGATATAGTTGAGGAAGTTTCCAAGTAATAAAAGAAAAAGCCAAATCTGAAAAAAAAGTTTTTAAAAAAATGAGAGAGAAAGAAAGAGTATGTCAGTTCAAGGTGATACAATCTCAAGAGTTACAGGAAGATGGAACAAAGGAAATGGAGTGGACTACAAAAGGGTCCACTGAGCATCCAGACAATGAGCTCAAAAAGATCATCTCTAAGGCACATTCTAATATAATTTCAGAACCTAGGAGAAATGAAAGAGGAAGTAGAAAATGAGAGAAAATAAAGAGGGAAAAATAGGTCACATGGGAAGGATCAGGAGTCAGAACAGCAGTTGATCTCATCAATAGCGGAGCAAAGCCTTCAAGTTTCCGAGGAAACAACTCGCAACCAATAATTCTACATTTGGACAAATTATAAAGTGAATATGAGATTATATTAAAAATCTTTTAAGAAGTAAAAAGACTCAAATTTATTTCCGTGCATTTTTTCTCAGAAAGCTAAGACAGGATATGCTCCAACAAAATTAAGGACTAAACTAAGAACTGTAAGGACGGCGCAGGATCTAACACGGAAAAGAGGTAACAGGAATTCCTAGAATAAGGTGAAGGAAAGTCACAGCGTAACAGCTGTGCAGCAGGAAGCCTAAACAGATTTCCTGATGTGTCTGACTACATTGACAGGAGTTTTATAGTTCTACGGAAGAATATGGGAAGAACTAATGATTTATAAATAAAAAATTAAACAAATCCAAAAGAGGGAAGGGTGATCATGAACAAATCCAAGAAAACTTTAAAAGCCATACAGGAGAGAAATGTAATGTAGTACTTGGCTCAGCTGCGAAAATAATTTACCTAATTATAAAAATGTAAACACTAAGTATTAATTGAATAAAATATTAAAACTCTTACTACAAGTACGAAAGCAGAGAAAGGACTATGAGTGTAGGCAGGGGCAGTAAGAATGCTAAATCGTCAGCTTTCATTTTGTAAAGTAATAGGTAATATCTAAAATTGCTTAATCAGAAAGAAAAAAAGATAAGCAAACAATTTAAACACATGGAAGTACATACCAGAAGAGCAGCTGAATGAGTTGAAGGTATTTGGGGGATGGTAACGGGGGGTGAGTTAGATAAAGAGATGACCACCATTTTCCCTATAAGCTTTACAATACTCCTTGACATTTGAAGTTATTATACATGAATTACTTTATCATAAATAAAAATTAGAAGGAAAAAAGAGCAAATAATCTACACTTTCTCAAGCTGCTTCTTCCCTTAATGACAACAGGTCTTGTTTATAAACCACTGCAACCTCAGCTCTCCCCATGTCTACCCTCTGGAAGGTTCCTTTAGCAGTTAGCTACTAAGGAAAATCTTTTGTCTCCTTTGGAGGCTGAATAACAAAAAAAAAAAACCTGTTCTTTATCTTCCTGATGGGGTAAGTCATTATGAAATTAACTTTTTAAGATCAAGCTTAGGGTTAACATTAAAAGTAAAACAAGAACTCCTATAATTTTTGCTCTACATTTGAACAAATTATAAAGTCAACCTACTTTATGTTCTGATTTTTTATCCAAAGATTTATCTAATTAAGGATACCAGAGTTAGTTCCCTTTACTCCAAGTTTCATATTTAAAACTCAGAAAAACTTTGATCAATCAGAATGAGAATATTTCTTGAACCTAGAACCGTGCAGCAAGGCCTCTGTGTGAAACTGTGCACGTTGTGCTCTGCTGAGGAAGTGAGGGTGGGTGGTAGACTCACCAAACCAAGACGCCCAAGCTGCTCTGCCTGGAGACAGAACGCTGCTTCTCATCAGCCCACCCAGAGAAGCCTTTCTTCGCAAATGAATCCATCAGAGTGTGCACCTTATATGTGACTCACAAAGGATACAGTGCATCCTAGCTGCAGCTCTGATTAACTGTCTTTCTGAAAAAGGCTCAATTTCAAACTTTTGATCAATTTGTACTTGGACAAAACTATAAGACTATGAGTAGATCAAATCTATGTAATCATGACCTATATTTACAGAGTGATGTCCCTAGGACAAATGTCTTGTCACGTACCAAGAACGTGTTTCCACAGTGCCCACACACGACCCTTGTACCTTCTGGCTGGACTGGCAATGCAGGTTGAGCTGGTTGTTCTTCAGAAATAAGCATTACTGGGCCAAGGTTAATTATGCGTCTACTGTGGAAAGAGATAGGAAACAACTTCATTATCCCACAAATGGATGGAGGGCAAAACTTGTAATACAGGCCCAAAGACATGGAATATAGCACTGAAAATCGGTTATACCTGGTTTATAAACTAAGTGAATTAAATGTCTAGCTTTAGGGCCAAAATCATAGAAAATAGCAATAGCCAGTATTTCAAAAGCAAAAAAATGAGATGGAATGGGATTGAAAACATATATTATGGTGTTGGTCCTAATCAGATGACCTTGGGAACCATTTAACTGCTGTTTCCAGCTTCTTATAAGTTCAAATCAGAAAACTGTTCTCACCATTCACTATCTAGGAAGACAACTTGAGTTTGAGAGAAGACTAAGTAAGTTAAAATATCGTGCATTAACAAATACAAGTGTGCCACGAAGGGACCAGAGTGCTCAGTCACAGTCAAATTTCTCTGAGTAGGCTGGTATTCCTTGATGTCTACTTAATCAGAGTTGGACAGAATGCAAAGTAGGACGCCCCTGTCCTTTCGGTTTCCCAGTCTACCATCAGATGGGGTAGAAAGTGATTCACATAATGGTCAAACAGACAGAAATCACAGGAAAAAACCAGTTAAGGTTTCGATGGACTCCTATCCCGCACGGCATTTGGCATGCATGGGCAAGGAGCTGGCACTTGTTACATAGATTATACTCAGCAAAGACTAGTGCAAAGTGCTGAGATGTGGTATAGCGCACACTGATTATTAAAACGCTTCCAGGTTAAGATGAAATATGTCAAAGGTGAACTAATTGATTATTTTTAGTTAAATTTAATGAGTCATCGATTTATTACAGAGAATTAAGTACTTACATAACATCAAGAAAACTTTCATTGCTCATTCAAGAATATTATCTTACAAATACCCGTGAGCATTAATTTCAAACTAAGCAATAGCACTTCTTTAATAAACAAAAAAAATATTATAGGGCCTATAATTTCTTTGAGGACAAAAACTTGGTTTAGAACAAAATGTGGCACGTAATGAACTTTTAATAAGAACTTGTTGGATTGAACAAATGAATGAATGAGGGAATGAATCTCTATGTCTTACCAGTTGGGTCTTGGACATCCTATTCGCCGAGATGTGTCCTTACAAATGAGGAGACAATTACAAGGGCATCTAACATACTTCTTCCCTGCTGGGGGGTTTTTAATTGGCTGATAAGGGCAGAAAATACAAAAACAGAAAATTAACCAAAGTACACATGGCCAAAGCTTGTCTGTGTAGAGAAGAAAACGATTCCTAAATACTAGGCTCCCTGTAGTGCTGTGTACATGTAATGGCAAATTCTGAGACACATTGAAATTTTAAAAATAAACCCTAACCATGAAAGTAGAAATATATTTAATTTAACCAACATACACTTGTATACACTTCCCCAGTTCCTTACTTAAAACTATAAAAATCTTACTTGAAATTTAGGTGCTCTTCCCAAAGTTCAGTTAAAAAATGTGTTCTTCAGATTTTTTGAATATTTCACTTAATTAGTATCAAATAAATCGAATATACCAAGCTGTTTGTAAATGCTTTGACACAGATGTCAATAATAAATGCATAATCACAAAAGCCCAGAAAAACCATACTGACATCTTAGAGATATAAAACACTTTTAAATAATTTTCCACGTAATAAGTACATAGTCCATGTTTGTAGTGAACTTTAATATATTTCATTTTAGTGAAAATCAGAATGGATTTGGTTGTGATGTGGATAGACAATGAAGATAACTATAAATAACTGTCTACGGTCAGTCTCTTTTTAGAAATAAAGAGCCAAATGGCATTAGATTTAAGTTCATAATGAAATTTTCGTAATGGCTTTAGCTTTAAACACCTGGAGGCATCCTTGTATGACAAAAGAGAAATAGACTGCCAGAGAGAAGCAAGGATGAAAACAATACGGCCACATCTGTATCCAGCCCACATCTACTTTTAAGTAACATTGCTGGAGCACTTCAGGGAGACGATGTGCTTTTATTAATGGAAATCTTCACTTACTGTAGCTTCATTGCAAACCGTGCACTTAACCACGTGCTGGTGAAGCTTGCCATCCAAATTGATGAGAGACTGGCACACGCGGCAGTTTATGACCGGAATACCACTGGCGTCTGGGCTGGCAATGGCGGTATACGGCGGCGGGAGCTCCGCTGAAAAGAGATTAGCCGCCGAATCAGTCTTGGAGGTACTACAGCTGGTTTGAGCATATAAGCAATAGAAGCAACGTAGGGAACTATCACAAATTTCTCCTGTTCGTTTATTTACGCTTTTCAAGTTGGCCAACATAGCATAGTTTCAGAGCAAAAACACACATGGGATTATCTTGTGAAGTAGAGTAATTCTTAAGTCCTAAAATCCAAATCACGTTTGCCTAGGTTTACACCAATGACCCAGTTTCCTTTTACTAACCTATACTCAAAACATCCACCGGATTCCTACGTGTCAACTCACAGTTTGTAATCACTTTCTAGTGATGATATATGCCCAAAATGAAAGTCTTTCCTAACGATCTGACTCCCAAGAAACAGAAATAGTCAATAAAAACAGAGTTTTAAAATCACTTATACGTTCGCATAAATTGTATGCTTTTCGTGCTCTGTTTAATACTAGAACAGAATACAAGCTGCCGGCTACGACAAGAACAAAATAGGGTTTGGGTGGCAATCAAGGAGAGACAAAAATGAACCTAGGAAAACTAAACTCATCAACATGGAACATGTTCTAATTAGAATCAACCATGTTCATTTCAGACAAAAAAACCAAGAATAAAGTAAATATAACAATTTTAGTCTCGAATTTTACCTAACATTAAAAATCTAGGAAATGTATCAAAGTATTTATGGGCAAATAATATGATGTCTGGGGTTTAGCTTAAATTCTCCAAGAAGAAACTGGGTTAACAGATGAAACGACAGTAGCAAAATGTCGACACTGAAGAATATGATGCCATAAGAGGTCACTCTGTTCTTACTACTATTGTGTGTATTTGAAAATTCCCAGAATACAAAGATACACACACACACACATGCACACACTGTTTTTTTGAAAATCCTAAAATTGACTAATTGGGTAATTGAATAAAGGGTAGAAGCCCACTTTCAGAATTGTGTTCAACTACCGGAAGTATGTATTTGTTACAAAAGTCAGAGAAAAGGAATCTAAACATAGTACTCTGGGCTGGGATTTCTAAAGCGGACTGCCTATCCTCAAATTTTGTAGCTATGTTAATTACAAGTATAGGAAGGCATTTCAAGGGAAGGTATTGTCACAGGACATTTAGAAAACGCTATCCCTCAACACATGATTGAATCCCATCTATAGAACACTGATATTCAAAGGGCTTCTGTGACACTATAAAATGCAGTCGCAACAGCTAATCATGAAAAGAGAAAACCTCCATTTTGAAATAGAGATTTTTCTATCACTGGATTAGATTCTGAACTCTGTGGTAGTTTACAATGAGTTAGAGGACAGCACGTTATGATAGGTTTAAAATCCCTTGTATTACCGCTTCACATCCTTGGGGCGTATCATGCAGATTTTTTTAGACTTGCAGAGAACTAGCAACAAGTCTTATTCATTCAAATGATTCACATTAAGCCAAATTTCTGCAGCAGAAAAGGCCACACTGAAATAACAACATGAACACATTTCTGAGAGGCTTATACCAGAACACTGCCAGACACAGAACTTGAAAGGAAGGTATAGATGTCTTAAATTATAAAAAGAGTTTTAAATCCTTGATAGAATTTGAGGTTGATGTGTAGAGTGACGTGTAATGTATTAATAAAGAAGAAAAAAAAGGTTAAAATATCAGTGAGTCAGCAATACATTTGAGCCCTTGCAATCTGCAGATTACTTTCTCCGATCTCAATAAAGAAGATATTGCTCTGGGAAAAAATACATACCTCATTAGAAAGTCAAGACACACTGCCCGGTGTGTATTACTAAATATTATTTTTAATAATTATTAGCAATAGAATTATTAATAAAAGCTAGTTTCCCCTTTGCCCTTTCCTTGAGTTATAAAGTAACGAAAAGTGGGTCTTTCATAATTCCAGGTCTCCATCTTACATAGTACGATAGAAAAGAAATTTAAAGACAAGACAATTTCACAAAGAAAACAAGAGCATTGAGGGGAAGGGGAGGAGCGCACACATTGCAGCTACATGTAAGGAAGGTAAAACCCATCCACTCCAACAGGCAAAAGTTTTGCTCAGTGGGATCTCCGAAAGATTTCAACAGGAGAAGCATCTGAAGTGTTTCAGAACCAACAAAACCCTGCGAACTTTTCCTCTAAGATTTGCACCACCTAATTTTTAACCTGTAAAAAAGACAAAAGCTTTCAATGACAAAAATATGCCAAAATCTTTTGGAGGCTTGGGAAGTGGAAGGAGAAGGGAAAGAATAATTGAGGATTACAAGTCTACGAGAGGAGAGACTCCAACGTCCACGATGCCGGGGCATGTCCAGCCTGTTCAGGACTGATTCAGCACTTGTCATAGTGCCTGGCCTTTGACAGATGCTCACTAAATATGTATTGAATGGATGGATGGATGAATACATAAATGAATGAGTGAGTGACCCACTGAAATTTATCAGACACACCAGTTACTCTTGGGAAAATGACACTAAGTGTATTACCACTCCTCTCCTTGAAGAGGAGCTAGGGTCCTAGCAGAGGGGTACAGCTTAACTTAAAAAAGGGCTCTCTTCCACAGAACAGTACCTTCTCCAACTCATGCACTGAGAGAGGCGGGGAAGTCAGGAGACACTGGCCTGGCCCGCCGGATAAGCACAACCCAGGAGATCAATACGATGACAGATGTTGCAGCCTAGCTGCTCTGCCAAACAATGCTTTAGGCCTGTCATTTCAATTTTCTGTCCATTACTTCAGCCCTAAACTGATTTAGAGATATTTCTTCTACTTTTACCCCAAGGAAACCTTCACCTACAACTCCATCTCCTCTTGTAAAGGACTTGTAATTCCAGAAATTTATTTCACAGTTAGTAAACCTGCAATAATTAGCAACTTGAAGATTGTTCATTTTGTCTCTTTCCACTTTAAAACAGTCGACAGATCACCACTATTATATCTATTTTAAATTTCTGCCCAGGATAAAGGGTCCATTGTAATCCCAGAACTTGGGATCACAAAAATTAAGAGTCACAAAAATTCTTAATTTTGGAAGAGTCTTCCTTGTTAAACAATGATCATTTTCTCTATGGGGTTTGCCTAAGGGAAAAATTTTTTTTCCTCCACGTGAGTAGTATTTGTTAGCCCAGTAGTCCTCAATCCTGAAAACTTCCTCAAAGTTCCAGGCATGTGCAACGTTAGAAATCAAGGCATCTTAGTCTAGTATATAGTGTAATTTCTTTGTCTTATGGAAGAGAAAACTAAAGCCCAGAGATTCTCTTTTTTTTTTAACGTCCACCGATTTATATTACTTGCTCTGTGCTGAGAATCACGCCAAGCACTTTAGACCACGCCTTTTTTCAATCCTCGTAACAGCCCAAGTTAGGCATCATTCCCACTTTCAGACAAGAAAATCACATTTCAAAACCATTGGATAATACATTCAAAGTTATATACCACAACAAGTATCAAGGCCATGATTTGAACCCAAGTCTAATACCAGAGGTGGTTCCCCAAATCACTGGATTCAACTGTTGCTCTGGTAGAGCAACATTTCTGTGAATTGCAGAACTGTCAGGTCTCTCTGAGTTCTTATAAAAAAATAGTAAAAGACTGTCCAAAAATAAGAAAATGAATATATGCATATTCACGTATGACTGAAGCAATGTGCTGTACACCAGAAACTGACACATTGTAAACTGATTAGACCTCAATAAAAAAAAGACTGTCTAAAAAATTAAAGTTTGCTGATTCTTATTTTGTAGTTAGCTTTATTTCCTTTGATAACTATGTAAATTTAAAAAGCTAAAGATCTAATCTGTCCTTAGAAACAATAATTAGTACCTATATGTCAACTAAAAAACTGTGCAGTATACCATATATATAGTTTACATGCAATATAATGTGTATGCGTATGTATAATAATTCTACCTAATAAAACTGAAAAAGGAGAAAGAAAAAAAAAAAAAACCCAAAACATGATACTACTTGTGATACCAAACAGGATTAAATCAAAGCATTTGCTAATATCCAGCATCAGTGAGGATGCAGTGAAACGAACACATATGTAGGTAAGAACATAAAGTGGCACAATGTATTTGGAGGTAATTAGGCAAAACAATCAAAATTAAAATAGACATAAATTTTTAGCTAAACCATTCTACCTGAAGAAATACACCCTATATCAGAGATGTATGTATAAATGTATATGCAAGAAAATTTACTGCAGTATTGCCTATGATGGCAAAAAAATCAGAAAGAACCTAAATGTTAGCCATAGAAGACATGTTTCTAAAAAGTATGGTGCAGTCACAAAATAGACTAGTGCGTAGACATTAAAAAGCATGGCACACACCTCTAAGTCATTATATGCAAACCTGTTAAGTCACAAGATCAGATAGTGAAATAACCTAGCATGCTGTTTTAAAACTGTGTTAAAATAAATATATTGAGAGTCTATTACGTGTTCATATACACATATATACTGGAGGAGGAAACTTACATTTATTTCACTTCATACTTTTCTGTATAGTTTGAATTTTTACCTTGAGAAATTTTTAAAACTAATATTATGTATATAAATATTCTCATTTGTACATTTAATGTAAATAAATATGTACCTTTTTTAACAACAAAAAAAGACTGTCTAAAAAATTAAAATCATCAGAAATTTCTCTTTTTTTTTTTTCTGGAGTTCTCAATCCAGGTTGCCTTTTTTTTGGTATATATATATATTTTATTGAAGTATAGTATTCTAACTTTTGAAGAAACTTTTATACAGCACTTCAACAAAGCCAAGAGCTGACTCATGTCCCAGAGGTCTCTCTATATTGACAACTGTCTCTCTTAATGAATAAAGATTTAACACAGGGACAAGATGTGAGGACTAATGATGATTCTGCAGAAATACTTAGACAAGAATCAGATCGGAGTTAAACGGGATTAGGAGGAGGAGAAAGAAGAGTCAGGAAAAATGAAAATTAGAACAGAATGGACAGAGTACGAAGAAAGAATTATCTCATATAAAAATTTCATAGAAAAACTGAAACTCGTAAAAGAGACAAGAAGCACTAACACAGACCACAGGCATACATAATGGTCTTCCCTGAAACACTCAAAAGGAACCATTACTATTCGGTAAACCCACAAGTGATCAAATTACACTTTCCCATCACAAACGTCAACCTAGTTTATCTATTTTATGCCAAAAAGCCCCTCCTCCCTGCTAATTCATCCTGGTGTATTAATCCACGCTTCATCTCTTACCAGATCTATCCTCGAGCATTTTAAAGGTTGAAATTGTTTTGTTGGATAGCTCTAATGTTTATTATCTCAGCTATTGCTTTATAAGTCTATAAAGTGACAATATTTTCCAATTTAATCCACTTACTTCACTAATATTCATTATGTTCAGTCCTTCAGGCCCTTGACAAGGATGTTCTATCAAAATCGAAAAATGACATCAGATTAAAATGAGAGGTGTTTTAGAACACAATGGTTATTGGATGAGCAAGAAAAGGATAAAGGACCAGCCAGTGAGGAAAGCCCTGGCTTTTCCTTTTTCTCCTCCGTAGCATCTCTGTGGTGGGCACAGTTAGGGACAGGAGTGTGCTGGCTGCTACGGGATATCTACTTCTTGTGTAAAAGCTTTCTAGTCCAGTTCAACCCAGATAAAGGGAAGACCACCTTATACCCCTCCCCTCTCTGAAACTGAATAAATAAATCATTCCTGGAGACTCTTGGGTTCTTCCAGAACCATGGCATCCTCAGAAGCGTCCATCTGGCTGAAGTCAGATTGGAAGGTAAATGTGCTAGTCATTAGGCTACCAACTCTCAGGTCCAAAGCCACCCTTCTCTGCTTTGTCATGCTGGAGCTCAAACTCTAAAAGCCACGTTTTTGCTTTGTCAGCTGGCCTCAGGTTGTGTTCTGTTAATAGGAGGTGATAAAGGGAACTTGCAAGGTCAGAGGAGGAAGAAGGGACTGGCAGCCGTTTCCCCTGGGGGACAAATCCTTCCCCAGAGCCCAGAGACACCAGCAGCCAGCTGGCCGGTGCCTCTTGGAAGTCACGTTCCAGCTCTATTCCTCTAAGTTACTAAATTTTAATAATTCCAGTCTCTTCCCTTTATTCTCTCAAACCTAGAGGTGACAGCTGTTTCCTGAATTTAATACCTATTTGATACCTGAGGATGATATTTTTACATTTTAGTTTCCTAGTTAACAACTTTATACCTAATCAACAATTCTTTCTGTTCTATTCTGTTATGTGGTTTCTATCTTCAGGTCCTAACTGTTACAAAAACTCGTACCAGAAGCAGTCCCAGGAAACAGACCCTCAAAAATGGGATTGGAGAGGTGGGTCGGTCATGCCTCGGGCTTGAATGCAGTGCTGAGCTCCTTCACCAGTGACACAGTGTCAGGTGGTAATTGATGGCATCCAGTGGCATCTTGGTGAATCAGATTATTTCCTGTAGATGATTGTGACGTTTGTGGCTTCTTCACTTGACAATTACGGCAGCAATAATTACTATATGGATTGTGATATGGGGTAGGTTCTCATGAATGGACTGGAGCATTTTCAGAAAAAGAAAAAAAAAAAAAAAAAAAAAAGGAGGAGCTCAGGTCTTTAAACTCTCAGCACAAGCCATGGTCGGAGAACCAGAGACCTTCTACTGCAGCCCTCGAAGTTCTGCTTATTTCCAGTTGCCACAGGGCTGATACTGCTGAAAATCAAACTCCAAACGTAATTGTGGAGATTGCTAAATTATAACACAGGTAAATCCACAGCCTTACCAAGTCTGCCATGTGGAAGTTAGGACGCTGATTGCAAAGGAGAGGAACTCTGAAACTTGGAATGGGACCATCTGGTTGTATCCAAACAGAGCTGAGAATCTGAAACCCCTGAGTCACTCTGAGCCTCCCTTGCAAGTGGATCATTCCTTCTTGTGTCTGAGGAGATCAGCTTCCTCTTAATGGAAAACTGTAACAACCTCACGTGAAGTAGCTGCCTTAAAGGGGACGACCATCTGCCTTAAGACCCGTCCTCAAACCCCTTGTTGTTTCAAGACCCATAAACTAAGATCAGAGCTCAACAAGCTTTAGGAGGACGAGGTCAAAGTGTGACTCAGAAAGAAGCGGCTTGCACATCAAGAAAACTGCAAGGTTTGACAGTGCATTTTGTCAGAAACCTGGAGAATATGCGTGGGAGTGAATCCTAAGGGGATTAAAGCAAGGAGGATAGAACAGAACACTGAGTTGAGCCAAATGTAGTAATACAAGTGCACCTGCCAGAAGCTCAGGACTCGATGTTTGTTTAAAGCTGGAAGCGGCTCCATCAGTTTACTTGTTGACTGATGAGACTTGGCCTTGCATTTAATGAGACTGAAATGTCAAAATATCCCTAGCGTGATGCAGAAGAAGCAATCAAAGGCCTATGGAGTCAGGCGCGCTGGGGTTAATTTACCACATGAAATCCACATGCCCACACCCCACTCCATCCCCCGAGAGGACCCAGAGGATACCCTCTCACTGAGATGCTGATTTATACACTATTTAGGAGAACACAAGCATTCTGCTGCGGTGGCCCTCCTACACAGGGCACTACAGTGCAGGATGACTCCAACTGAGACTACGAAATCCCACAGTGACAGAGGCCAAATGGCAGCACTTAAAAGTCGAAGACAAGGTGGGTGTATTTATTATAAAGGGGAAGAGTGGATATGAGAAAGTTTTGACCCACAAGGACCTTTGGCAGTGGCTCACTGAAATGAGCCTAAGAATGAGATAGATGGGTAACCTACACAAATGTCACCCTGGCCATACATAATACAAAATTACCAGGTCTTAAAACCAGCAGCCCGACTTGAGTAGTCAAAGTGGTGAGCCATGACCTTTTCAATCAGTTTCTAACAAAGGCAAGTTCACAGACCCAGAGCATCTTTACTGAAGGGTCTGTGGACACTCTGAGGAGTGATCCAGCAACACCACCATAAGCATATACTACAAATCTCCAAGCCTTCCCCCAACACCTCTGAGACCATCAGCTAGAGTGACTGCACACTGGAGAAAAAGAAAACGCCCACGTCTTTCAGGGATTACTAGAAACTGCTCTCAAATTCCTGAAGACTCAAAATTCCACTGTGGTTCATCAGTCAGAGAGGTTATGTCTACACCATCTGACCGCCAGGTTATAGACAGAGTACATCTGTATACCCAGATGCAGCCCGTAGTGGTCTTGGTAGAATTGGGACCCACTCTGAAGTCATCTTCCCAGTTCCTGAATATAGAATTGGAACAGGCATTCTTGGCAACCAGCAAGATACCTAAACTGGCCCATAATTTGAGATAGGAAGGGGCTCATAGAGGGCCCCTGGAACTTCTGCCAAGAGCAACTCCCCACCCCTGGGAGGACTGCAGAGATCAGTGCGACTGGGAAGGACAGGAAAGATGTAGGAGTGGTGATAAATGGCACATCGTCATTCAACTCACTTGTGTTCTAAGTTGGACCGCTGCCCCACAGCAATTCCAGTTCTGTAACTGAGGAGGTGTGATGTGAGTCCCCTCTATGAGCTCTGATGCCAGAGAAGGGCAAGAGGCCTTTGGTCATAATCGGGCAGAAAGCAGCAGCCAGCCAGGCCCTCCACGATGGATCTCCAGGAGTTGGTCAGCATTCGGTCACAAGTCCCTGAGCATCTGCTCTGTGCCAGACGCTGTACTGGATGTATGCCGGGGATGCCGTGGAGACGGAGGCATGCTCCAGGGCTCAAAGGGCTCAAATCCCTAACGTGTAGAAAGGCAGGAAAACTCCAAGTGCAATTTGGCACTTTAAGTGCTCTGAGAAGGACATGCACACAGCGGGCTGCGGGAGCAGAGAAGAGGGCATACAGCTCTGACTAAGGCACAGCATGTCGGGGATGAGGGGTGGGGAGGGAGGGGGCGTCGTGACAGAGGGTCACTCCAGCACAGCTTAGCATTCACGTGCTGCAACCTTGCTATGTATTTTTACCACTAACTCCTTTGTCCAAACAGCAGCTCTAGAAATACAGCCAAACCCTATGAAGTGTGGTTGCAAGATCAGCTTGAGACCAGTATCAGTCTACATCCTAGTGCCTCCAGTATTGCCTGCAGGAGCTCATGTGGGTCCACGGCTGACCCCAAGGCAACAATGGACCAGGCATTCTTATACAGCAGGTGATGATGAATGCTGAATTCCACGATGACCAATTTATCTGCTATTTTTCATTCCCTTCTGGTCTTAGGCATTTGGGGTGTATCAAAATACTGTCATATAACTGGAGATGCTGGCAAGAAATGCCAAAGGACCTGCCAATGACCACTTCCTAGATGACAAAAGCTCCTGCTCTGTCCTTTCTGTTTCTCATTAGGCAATGTTGTCACCCGGTTCTAATGCACTTCATCTGCGGCATCAGTGCTTTCTTCAAGTACTGACAGTTAATAAGTTAGGTATTCTTCCGTTTTACCAACCACTGTGTTTATTTTTATTTTAAAAAATGCATTTTTTTCTGACATGACTTATGTGAAATCATGCTGTTTATATGCCTGGGTCCATTCTTAATTTGTTATTTACAATATTGCTTCCAAGAAAGCATGTGTTTCAAGGAAAATAGAGAGAGATTCATTTTTTAGTGCAGAAAAACAAATTGTTTCCAGGGCAAAAAAAAAAAAAAAAATGTACTTGCCTAGAAATTAAGAAACTCCTACAGCCTGAAGAGGTAACGAATTTCTACTCTGTCTCTCCTCCCAGACCACTCACTTTCACTATCACAGACCGTGTGCATTTTCTAAGAGAAAGCAAGACACTCTTCACATATAACGAGGTATAAACACTAAATGATAACTTACGAGGTTTACAAATATTCATAAATCATAGTTATAAAACATACTTGATATAATGAAACTCAAAATTAGTTGTAAAACATTTTAGATGAGAAAGTGCAAGGGAGGAAATGACCCCAGTGTGCGGGGAAGGAAACAGTTCAGCTGGACTTGTGATGTTTTATTTGCTTAAATACATGAAACAGTATAGCGCAATGCTAAGGTCTGAGAGACTCACATGAATGATTATATTATACTCAGTATTTTTCTATCCTGAAATATTTCACTCTTTAAAAAAAATGACTTAGGAACTAATAGATCAGAAATAAGAAGTCACCAGTTTAGCACTTTTGGAATTTGGGACACACTCACCATAAATCTAAGCAAAATCAGACAAAATATATGCAGTGAATGGAACCTCTTAGAACCAGTATGTATTTTTAAAGCATATTTACTGAATTAATCCCTTAAATTCTAGAACATAGATATTTTTGCCCCATGGGTTCACTCAACTTCATTTAAAACAAATAGAGATTGCAAAAGAAATCAGAGGTTAATCCAGTAACTCGCTGTAGCCAGCATGAGGTATCGCAATGGAGCGCCTTCCTTTGCCACGTGGACACCTCTAATGAAGAAAGGCATTCAAGTGCATGGGCTGCTGGTTCCATCTTTTGTTCTCATGTTCCGCCAGCTCCCTGTAAAGTCTTCACTCCCTAAGTGACTGCAAAGTCACCATCATGGCGTCCTCCCTTGTTTTCTCACTCTGTCATTCATTCATACAACTGATACTTGTTGAGTGCCTAGAAGTAGAAGATCATAGGCAAGAGGCTATGCAGGATGCAGAGAAGAAAGATGCGGGAATCCGATCCCCCTCCTTGTCTCCCTTGATAAGGTCATGCACACAAATAAGTATCAAAATAGATAACGGAAATGTTGAGAGACATTGCTTTGGGAACATATATCTTCCAGTAACAGAGATTAGAACAAATTACATGAAAAGAAAGGGCTTTGATAATTGGATAGAATTTAAATGTTTCAGTGTCCAAAATCCCTCTCTTACTCATCTACCCACAGGAAGCCAAAAGTAAATCCTCATCTTGAAGACTAGAAGTGGCTGATAAATGATGCTGGAAGGAGGCAATGAATATGGTCTTAGGAAAATGCAGAAACCCACAGTGAGACATTTCCCTTTTCAAAACAGGGTTCTTCCTAGTAAGATCCTGACAGGCTGGAGTAATGAACCAAAGCAAACACATGAAACATAAGGTGCCATTGCAAGGACCTGCACAGAGATGTGGGGGCATGGACTTAAAAATACCATTTGTTAAAGTGTTCAGGGTCCTGGTCAAGGATAAACTCTACCAGAATCAATAACGTAATGTGGCCAAAGTGCTTTCTGATACATTAAATTTTTATTAGTAACATATTTGCCTGGTTCAAAAATCAATATTAACGTACAAAAGTGTATGCTTGAGTTGTTACTCCAATTTCTGTGCCCATCCACCATGCCTTACTTCAGAGATTTCCACTTAAATTATTATTTTTTTGACTCCTTCCAGTGCTTCTTGGTCTACTACAGGTAATAGACACATATACATATTCTCTTTCCTCCATTTTTCTTACGAAAAAAGGGAATATGCTTTATATATCATTCTTCATCTTGCTTTTTTCACTTCATTTTATATCCTGGCAGTCTTTCCATGCTGGCGCATAGAGTTTCCTCATTTCTTTCCCAGCTGCATAGTGTTCCAGTCTGTGGGCACATCACAGCTCATTGCACTGGCTTCACAACATGGCAGCAAAGTCTTTGATACTCATCCCATTAGAGGTGAAACCTATGCTCCTTCGGCGAAAGTGCAGGTGCTGTGTAACTATTTTGACCAACAGAGCATGGCAGAAGTGACACTGCATTTGACTTTTGAGACTAGGTCATAAAAGACCAAATGCCTTCTACTTAGGCCATCTGGTATTCAGGCACGTCTGATGGTTGCAGTAATAATGCTCTCAGGAGGGACTGGTAATAAATGCAAATACTATTTTTGTTGAGCAAGGCCTAACATTCTATACAGAGAATCAGAACAGGATCCCTGAATTCTATAAATCTGGAAAAATTGATCTTCTCATAAATTTTAAAATTGGCATTTTAAATTGTATTAATTGGTAGACTCCATACAGCTCAGTAGAAATCAATGTTTATTTGGGAAGTTCCTGTGGTCTAAGAGTAATTCCACCTCAGGTGTCTGTGAAAGGCTTCTCACTTTGAGTCTACGCAACGTCACTACTACGCGCTACTTTTCCTCTGGATGGTGGATCTCAGCACTTTAAGCACTTTAATCTCGGAAACTTAAAAATGTCATCTCGTAATGAAGCCCCCCCTCAAACTCTCCCTTTGCAGAAATCACCCAAGGTTGAACTATAGAGGGTTTCTTGTATACTGGTTTGAAATCCCTATCATGGATCTACCAAACTAAAATGCCTCAACAGACAAAGTATGGGAGGAAAAAGGATTTTGCCGTTGCCTTTAGAAACACATGCTTTAAATAGAATGCCCTAACTGGTCATGTGGCACATACAAATACTGCCTACGGAAGGAAAAAAATTACTGCATGTTAGTTAGTTGCTTAAAAGAGTCACGTAATACTCCTTAAAGTCCAATATACTTTCTTTGCAATTTTCAAAGGAGTACTGGAAGAAATAGGAACTTAAGTAAGACAGGGACATTGGAAGTAAAAGAATGAGGTAAGAAAAGATAATAACCATCTATATTTTGAAGTTACAGCTACATTCTCCTAGGTTCCTCCTAGGAACCAGATTCCTTACCAAGAACAATGTGTCATGGAGTATAAACGCAAGAGGGAACACGCTAACCACTCCTTCTCAAGATGGAAAACTGAGGCCCAGAGATGTAAAGTAGCTATTCTAAGGCCAACAGCTAGCAACTGGCAGAGAGAATTCAAGTGTCAGCTCCTCCAGGCCAAACCACACCTGAAGGCAGATCATCTCGGAGACTACAAAGGGATTTAGTTACACAGTGTTTGAGAAGCTTATCTGAAGGCCAGGAGGAGGAGCCACACTTTTCACTGCTTTTTCATATATTTATTTTTATAAAAAGAAATTCACTTTAGGATAGCAACCAGGGAAAGGAAAAAAAAATCTAGACAAGTGCCAAAGCAACACAAACGCTGATGCACTCCCCACTCACACTGAACTCCCCCCCGCCCAAAAAAAGTATAGAAGTTCTCTCAAAAGAACAGAAAGCAGCAGTAAGAATGCATCCCCTTTTAAGAGCTATTAAAGAGTTGTCACTCTGGGTTATGCAGTATCTCTCCATCCTCATAAAAATGAAACACAAAACAGCTGAGCACAAAGCTGTACCCAGGTTTGTCTGCTTCTCCCCAAAGTGGAAGGATTAGGGTTTCCATTGATCACTTCCCAGATAGCTGCTTACTGCCCTCAAATATAATTATGAACATTCATCCTGCTAACTCTCCTCTCTAACATCTCCATCATATGTCTGGCTAACATCTGTATCTATCCCACAAATTTTGCAAGATTTTAACAGAATGCTTTATCCTAAAAGTTTGGCATTGCTGAAAAGAGTTTGCAGAATCCTTGGAAATAAATGAGAAGTTGAAAGCATCACCCCCAACCCCCAACCACCACAACAACAAAGTGCTACCATAAATAATTCTTGAATGAAATTTGCTCCCGAGCCCTGATGTCTCCCGACTCCAGACTTGTACATCCAACTGCCTACTGGACATTTCAAATTGAGTGATGACTAAGGGTATTTCATACTCAACTTGTCTAAAACAGAATACTGATTTCCACTGTACTTCTCTCTCTACCCCCATACACTCAACTCTTGCTGTTTGTCCATCTTAGAAAAAAGCACAATTTTTTTACCTAGTCGTTTAGGTCTTTTTAGAGATTTATGATTCCTTTCTTTCCACTGATTCAATCCATCAGCAAGTCCTGCTGCTCTATGCTTAAAACATATCCTGAATCCAACCACGTTTCACTGCTTCCGTCACCTCTGCCCTAGTTCAGACCACCATTACCTCTTGCCTATTCCATCCTAACAGCTTCCTGGTTAGTTTCATGTCTTATTAGCCTCTTCTCATTTCCCTCCCCCCAATAATTCACTCTCCAAACACCAACCAGGCTGATCTACTTAAAAGGAAAACATTTTAAATTTCACATCTCTCCTTTGCTCCAAAGCTTCCTTGGCCTCCCATTATCCTTGGCACACAATCCCATCTCTGATGGTGGCCTGCAAAGCTACCAATTAAAGACTGTCACTCGCCACCTGCCATCACCAAGGACGAAGTAGTAGGCACCACAGTTGCTAACCTTCTACACGTCCCGAGAAGAGTTCAGGGTCGGGGTCAGGAATGAGGTACTCTGTCTGTGCTCCAGGAAAAACTAGCAGAATGGGCCTTCAGAGAGTGAGATATTTTTCAGGAGATTTTAGGAGCCTAATTTCTTCTCATATCTAGAAAAACACTAAAATCATTAACATAAAAAAGATCTGCTCCTTGTGAGTAGCAGCAACCTCCTGCCAGAATGTGTGCTTGATTGCACGTATACCCCTTCCACTAAAATCATATAGATACTGACTCCCCCTCCCCAAACTCTTTGGTACAGCTCCTCTGAGCTGAGAGACTGTTTCCTGGGCTATAGTCCTCATTTTGCCTCAAATAAAACTTAGCTCCTAACTCTCACACGGTGCATTTTTTTTTTTCAGTTGACAGTTTTGGTGACCAATGAAGGGACCCAGAGCAGACTTCTTTCCTTTGCCTGGACTCTACTAGGAACCAGATCTCGGTACCAGCAGAGGCCTCTTGTGCCCATCTACCTTTTCGAAGAGTCCAGATGAACTTGGGTGAGCCTCTCCTGGTTCTTAGATCTCCCATATTGGCTGATGATTTTGAGTTTTACTGGGTGATGTGTAACAGGTGCCTGTCCCCCTAGCTGAAAAACACTGAGGAAGATGCCCACCCAGCTAAAAGACACTGGGGGTGGCTGAAAAAAACAGGTTTACTCTGTTGAAAGAGACTGAGCGGCCTGGGCAGAGTAGTTAGGTAGGAGGCTGATCTGATGCCTCTCCTCAATTCAGCTGGCTTAACAGAATCTGTCAGGATAAAAGTGAAGATATTACATGAGAGCTTTGCTCCTAAGAAGAGTGACAAGGCTCCTTCTGGTCAGTTATGGCTTTCTCAGGAAACTCATAAATTTATGGAAATAGTGGAGACAGAGTCCTCATACCGTGTAGCAGTCCCGTAGGGAAACCCATTCATTAATTAAAAGATTTGTTCACCTGGGGATCACGTATAAGAACTGGCCATTCAGCGATCTGAGCAACCACAGCGGCCTGAGGCTACTGAACGGAGAAACCAAGACGTGTAAGAGGGCTGAAACGACTCCCCGGTGATACCTAGAGGGGTTGAGCGCACAAGCAGCACACTGGCCCACCACACAATGTCATTAGTGAATTTTATCCTCAACAAATTCAATTTTAAAATGGGAAGCAGAGTCTCTGAAACAGAGAAACAAGGGGTGTCGGAGAGCCAGCCTCAACTAACACTGCAGCCAGTTTTATGTGCATACATGAAGTATAATTACAAGTGCTTACTTAATTGGGAATTAAAGGAAAATATTGCCCTGAAAATGGTCAATAGGGGCTCTTTTATTGCATATGAAGTTGTTAGAGAAAGTTGGCTTGACAAAACATCTCAGAATTCTGACACTGAGGGAACAAGCTCCTCAAAGAGAACTTGCTTTTCTCTCTCTGTGCCTTGAGCTGTAAATATTTAACCAGGGTTCTCAGCAATACTTATCTAGACCATCTCCAATTCCTGAGACTGGGAGGGAAAAAAGAGTGAGGAAGAGGGTGTTTTAAATGTAACTTATTCTGATTGTTATTTATAAACTAGTGAGTTTCATATTGTAATACCTGATTAATAACTAAGTTTTAAAATGAAGCTTTGAGATCTCTGGTTGTGCCAGTCTATATGTCCATGTGTGTCATAAATATATGTTTTACGTTTGGATGGTATTATCAAAATTAATTTGTAAATGAGCTCTATTAAATTGGCTTAAAGAAAAGTGAGCACTTACATAAATTATTAGAAATATAAAAGAAAACTGGCCAAGATGAATTTCAGGTTCATGCTGAACTGGGAAATATTCAGAATTAATTAATACCTGGTATTAAAGTTAATTTGTTTGTCCATTTAATTAATATAGACATGTCTTTAGAGTCATCAACATTAAGTATAATATTTTTATTGTACTTAGGCTTAACAGAAGTACAATAAAATCTAGTTATATCTGTTGCGAATTTGTCAGCAAAAAATAACTTGGCATGACGAAAATTTTATAAGTAAATTAAATGTAAAGAAGATAAGAGTTTTAGGAATAATTATGTTTTAGGACAGGAATGTTTACTTAAAAACAATTTTTCCAGATATTTGGTAACTTGAAATTTTAGAGTTGTACTAAATTAAGTTAAATGATGGAATTTTATTAAATAGCTAAGTTCCCAAATAAAATAAGATAGTGAAACATTAATTACTGAACACAGGCTTCCTTTTACAAAGAATCTAAAAATACTTATGATTATTAATAAATATGTTTGTGCCACACTGAGATATTTTCCACAAGACAACACATGATTTTAGGAATTATTGTTGGTATTTATGTTTGACAGTCAACAGAATGATAATGTAAAAGTTGATAATTACTTACTTTCTAGTTTTCAATAGAAATTGAGGTTTTTAAGAATTGAGGGTTCTAATTTAAATATGTAATTAAAACTACTAGAAATAGTAAGAGAAACATTTCAGTATACAGTAGGAAAGTAGGATATGTACGTTTTCAGTCAAAGAAGGTATGAGGAATGGAAATGCAATTTGTTACGGGAAAATAAAGTAATTTTGTCTTAGAGTTGGTTGTTTCCCAATGGGAAAAAATAAGATACAAAGTAACACTGATACAGAAAGTTATGGAAGGTTTGTGGTAAAGGGACCCTGAGAAAAGAGTTTTGTGCATGGTCAGGATTGGCTAAGTTTAAGATAAATTTAATTGAGTAAATGAATTTTAAAAGTAGCTAGTGAAAAACTTGAATTTGATATTTCTCTCCATTAAAAGGACAAAGTTTTCTTAAAATGTTGACCTGCTTTTGATACAGATTGTAAAGTACTTTTTTAACCTTTAACTGGTAATCTGCTATAACTTCCTGTATTTGCCTTTGGAATATTTTATTGTCACTTTGCTTAAGTAAGTAAGTTTTGTTTTACAGTGATCTATGATGCTATTTGACCAAATATTTTTAAATTCTTTGATATTTTTTGATAAACTTCCCAAATCAAATTCTAATGAAGTTCCCTTGATCTCTAGCTAACTTTGAGATGCTTCAAAGGGCCCCTGAAACATCCTAAAGAGATATTACACTAATCAGGTTCATTTGGTATGTTAAATTACATAGAAAGCATTGTCAAATGAGGGAGAAATCTTCTTATATTATGTGGGTAAATCTTATTAATCTAGATATTCTAGAAATTATATAGAATTCTTATTTCCCCCAGAAACAGAAAACTCTTAGGTTCCCAGCAGCTTTATCAGGTAAATTAGGAAGACCATATCCTAACAGGTGCTGGAATCTCAAGGTATTTTAGGGACCTTGAAAAGGGAGGAATTCACCCAAATCTATAGATATCACAGGCAAAATCTGTGACAAGCCCTTGGTGTGGTTTTCCTGGCCTTGAGAGGCTTCTTAAAAATTTAATCTGAGTTTCCTTATGAAAAGTTCCAGCAAAGCCGATTTAAACAGAGCCTATATGATCAATTACACTTATAAATCATCAGTCCAAACTTATTGAAACCAGATTTATTTGGCAAACAAATTAGCTTTAATTTGGCTATATTTGGTAGAAATGAGGATAATTTTAGAGAGAAAAAATTATGGTACAGTGGATATTAAATTCTAATTTTGTTAATTGAGGTCTTTATTTACCAAGACTCACTTCTCAAATAGCTCACTGATGTTATATTATTGTAAAGTTTAACTGAATTATTAAAAGGACAATCTACATTTGTTTCTGAAGCTTATCTCAGTAATCTATCTTTGGCTGAACATCAGATGCCCCATGACCTGCAACCAGGGGATTATGCATGGTGGAAAAGACATCATTTGAAGGACTATCTCCAACCAAGATAAAAGGACACTTATCAGGTACTCCTAACTAGCTCATGAACAGCAAAACTGAAGGGAATTGACTCTTGGATTAATATTTCCCACTTAAAAAGGGTCCCTGCACTGGACTGGCCTATAGAGAGGATTGCTGGCCTCAAAGTCACCTTAAAACAATGCTGCAACAAAGAAGAAACTGCCAGAGCAGGATAAGAGGATGACATTTGAGGTACCCAGCTGACCACAGATGCCGCATCAGGCCTGTGTACCAATTACTTTGATAATTGCTTACACCTTTGCTTATGAACCGACTGTATTTCATGATCTTACACAGAGTTTAAAATTAATCCAGTTGTTGGGTTTATGGTCAACTATCTACATCCAGTACGTCTGGGTTAGCTTTGTGGATTTCTCCATTCCAAGGCTCTGGGTGGATGGCCCTTAGAAAATTATTCTGGAAGCAGTCACAGTTCTGTTTGGTTCAGCACTGATATTACTGGATGGGATTCCCTCTCTTGGCCAATCAATCATACTTCCTCTGACTGTCACCACAAATATAAATTTTCTTTTAAAGCTACTCAAGCCCAATCAGAGCAACAAGCAAAATTTCAGCCAAAGACTATGACCTCCCTCAGTCGTGGGATGAATTTATACGGCTAACACCAGGTAATGATCATTTAAGTTTAAGGCCCCCACCTTTATGTTGGGAATAATTAAACAATGCTAAGGACAACCAGCCTAACAACACTAGGAGATGGCGCTGGGTGCCTGATGGACAACGCCTATCCATCACCTCCCTTACAGGTAAGGGCTGGTGTAGAACAGACTCAGTGAGACGACCTGGGCATGACTGGCTCACACCTAGCGGAAGTTCTGGGCTTAAATGCTTACTTATGACCTGATTAATACTACTAGCCATACTACCTGTATTCTGCCCATTTTATACAATGGTTGTTTCTTGCATTACAGAATGTGTGACTGCGCCTTTGATAAAATAATGGCTCGGTGACTGGAAGCAGTTGACCAGCTATATATTTCTTCATGCGCTCAATGACTGTAATCACATAACTCTGACACTGGAAGAGGCAACAAGAGGGACTCTTTTCCTGGACCTTAACAGGCTAGTAAGACAGGGGGTCCAGAGACTTCCGGCTGCTCTTCACAGGGCCCGGTCCAGTAATAGCGCACTGAGTGGCTTATGGGTGACATCCTCGCCTCACGCTGTGCTTTCTTGTTTCAGCCGACAGAGCCCTCTGGGTCTTCCCTAGCCTAGTCCTCTAACCCCCTCTACCGCACTTTCCCCGAGGCACCACGCTCTAATCCACTGGCCTTCTCGTTTTAAAACAGCATGTTTCATGCCTGTGGTTCCAGCTGCCTGACACACTCTTCCCCTAAACCTTCCAATGGCCGATTCTGACTCATTTTTCATGTCTCTAAGCAATTGTCATCTCTGAGCTATCCTTCCTGAACACACTATCTGAAATACTCCCCACGCCACCGGTGCCCGCTGTCCTCATGCCCAGCTTTATTCTCTTCACTCTCTGCAATTATAACACTCACCAAATGTATCTCTCTCTGAAATGTAAGCTCTTTGGCATCTAGAACAGTATAACAGGTACTCAAATATTTGAAATGGTAACCGACTGAATGAAGCATTTCTTGATTAATGTTTTAAAGATGCTATATAGAGCCAGGAGGAAATGTGGGCATTATAAAATAGAATAAAAGAATCATGGAGCTCAATGACTGCTGAATAATAGAAAAAGGATTATAATAGGAAATGGGCTTGCCATAATACTGGGACACTGGAAACAGAGGTACTTCACCAGCGTTTGGGTTCTATTTTCCCTTCCATAAGAATGTGGTCTCGGAAAATCAGATTTTGATTCAAGAACCATTCTACAACAAGGACCTACTGTACGGTACAGGGAACTGTATTCAATATCGTGTGATAACTTATAATGGTAAAGAATCTGAAAAAGAACATATTTATGTATATATACATACATATATATGTAACATATATATGTTCTATATGTTTATATATATATATAAAACTGAATCACTTCGCTGTATACCTGAAACTAACACAACATTGTAAATTAGCTACACTTCCGTAAAAAACAAACAAAAAAAGGACCATTTTGAAAAATTTCCTTAAATGGAGCATTAGCTGTAGCACAGCACAAAATCAAGCTTCCCTGCCTTCTCAGTATCACAGCAGGTACTCACCTCTGTTTGGAGTTTCAGGGAGCTGATCTCAAATACACTGCATCTATTTGTGCTCACTCGGACAACCTGGCTTCTCTACTGGGTTCAGATAAATAAAACGAGAATTAATTCAGTCTTACAGTGCGTTGTGACTACAGTGCTGGTCTCTGGATCTACGTCATCTCTTCCTGTCAATCCACAGCCAACCTTGAACTCTGCAAGGATGCAAGGAGGTTCAGAAACTTACAAGCCTGCCCAAACAGATTCAAAGACTCTAACTGAGTGCAATGGACTGAATGTTTGTGTCCCCTCAAAATTTGTATGCTGAACTCTTAACCCCCAATGTGATGGTATTAGGAGGTGGGATTTGGGGGAAGTAATTAGGTCATGAGAGCAGAGCCCTCATGAATGAGATTAGTGCTCTTATGAAAAGGACCCAGAGAGCTCTCCTGCCCTCTTTCCACCACTTGAGGATACAAGGAGCTGGTGGTCTGCAACCCAGAAGACAGCTCTCACTAGACACTGAATCGGTTGGCACTTCCATCTTGGATTTTCCAGCCTCCAGAACTATGAGAAACAAATGTTTGCTGTTTAAGCCACCCAGTCTATGGCATTCTGTTGTAACAGTCTGAACCAAGACACTCAGTAAAAGTCTAGTCTAGTGCAGAACATAGTCCTAAGTGAAAAAAAGACTCTGTCCCACTTGAATCTAAGGTACCATTTTTAACTTTAGATTTTAACTAATGACTTTAGATTTCTCCAGGTAGAGCACATGAGAGGATCACTAAAAATATACCTTATTTATGGTACAATTTCTAAGTAAAAAGTACAGGGTACATATTAAATAACTTATCTCTCAAACCAGGAATCAATTTATTTGCTAGTCACTGAAAACATTTCCTCAAGCAATTTCGAATTTACACACCTTTCAAGGTGAAACGAAGTAAGATGAAAATGACAAAGCCCTCTAAAACCCAATCACGGGCCACAGGAAACCTCAGTGTGTTCAGAATAAAGGGATATTAGCCTCTTCCCTGAAGTTAAGTTGCTTAAAGGTAATTTTACAATGAAAATAAATGCGTATTAGAATATTATCTTAGATGGGAATGAACATTCTTAATTCTTTATAAAGGATTTCAATATAAATACATCTTAACTCTCACGAAGGTCACTAACGACCTCAGTGGGACTAAGTGCAAACGGTGATTTTTTCAGACTTCATCTCTTTGCTCTTTCTTGCTGCAGCTTTTGATGTGTTTGGCCACTCCTTCCTTAAGTATTTTCTTCCCCTTGATTTAGTGGTATTTCAGTCTCCTGGTTCTCTCCCTACCTCGCAAGAAGACACGTGTCAGCCTCTTTGCAGGCTCGTCTTCCTCTAACTGGTCACTGAATGTGGGAGTTTCTCAAAGCTTTGTCCTAGGCTCTCTCCTCTTTTTACCTTATTCTTTCTCCTGAAGTGGTCTCAGACAAAGGTTCCCAAGCCTTTTCACATTCAGCTGGAGGCTGCTGGCTTAAAGGCTTCTGCTACTCCAAGGACTGAGGATAAGCAGTATCTCGGCACACGGATGTTCCATCTTGGCACATGCCGTGGCACATGGGTGGGGCTTTGGGAAGCTTTAAATCAAGATCCATGTATTGGTCTATCACCAATACATAAATAATACAATATTATATCTTCAGCTTAAGCCTCATTTCTTAGCCCTACACCTGCAGATCCAATTGCGTACCTGACACTGTAGATATCTGAAAGCACTTACGTGTATCATGTCTAAAACTAAGCTCATGATCTGTGTTCTCCAACACCTGCTCCTCTTCTGGTGTTTTCTGTCTCAATACAGGTGATCACACTGAGTTGCAGAAGCCAGAATTCTAGGAGCTATCCGTGCCATCTCCCTCTCATCCTGCATCCAACCCATCATCAATCCCTCTTCAATTTAATTCCTAACAGCACCTCACCTCTCCGGCTCCACCACCATCTGAGTCCAAGCTATCATCAGTTTGTCAGATTTGTCTGAATCATTAGAGTGGCCACGCAAAGTTATCTATTCTCATCTACTCTTGCCCATCTCTATTTCATTCTCTAATCCATAGAGCGATTAACACAAAATGAAACATCTGAGATCATCCCCTTGCTTAAGGTAAAATTCTTCAACATGGCTAATAATGAATTGATTAATACTTACGGTTCTGAGCATCTGATGCTGCAGAATAATACACCCAAAACTTAGGGCTTAAAACAACAATTTAATATTAGCTTTCATGATTCTGTAGATTTCCCAGACTCAGTTGGGACAGTAATCACCCAGAACCTGTCATGCAGGTGCAGCAGGAAGTTGGCTTGGGTTGGAGTCATTTGAAGGCACAAATGGGTATCCAAGATGGCTTCTTCACTCACGTGTCTGAAGACTGGTCAGCCATCCCTCTCTCCATAAAGCCTCTGCAGGTGGCTTGCTAAGGGTTCCTCAAAGCATGGCAGTCCCAGGGTACTCAAATCCTTACAAGATAAGTTACTTTCCTCAGACTGTGTTTTATAAGAGACAGAGGCAAAAGCTGTGAGACCACTTGTAACTAGCCTCCGAAGTCATTCAGTTCTCTATTGCTTTATTCTGTAGACCAACTGAGCCACAGTGTCAGCCCAGATCCAAGGAGAAGAACTTCCCAAAGACTTGAATATCAAAAACCAGGGTTCTTTATTTTGGCGGGGGTGGGGGGAGTTAATTAGGTTTGTTTGTTTGTTTGTTTATTTCATGGAGGTACTGGGGATTGAACCCAGGACCTCATGCATGCTAGGCACAACACTCCACCACTGAACTGTGTCCTCGCCCCGCCCTCAAAAAGCATAGTTCTTAGGAGAGGGAGGAGAGTCTTTGGAGAATATCGACCACACTAGTCTCTGCACTCCCTTCATGCAGCACATCCCCTGCTGCTGTCTCACTTCTGCCACGTTGGCCTTCTTTCAGTCCCTTGTACTTACCATACTTTATCCTGCTTAAGGCTTTTGCATGTGCTATTATTATTATTATTATTATTATTATTATTATTATTATTATTATTACTATTATTACTATTATTGCTTAGAATGTTCTTCTAATCCTCCCTTTGCCAAGTTAACTACTGCTCAGCTTCCAGACCTCAATCAAGTCTCAGGAAAACCTTTGCTGACTTCCCTAACCAGGTTAAATCTTTTTATTACACACTCTCGCGGCACTAGACATATTTCTAGCACTCTCCTCATCCCCCCTGCACATTGCATTCATTTGAATTTACGTCTCAATATCCCCCACCAGAATGGAAGAGGAGCTATGTCTGTTTTTCCCCTCTTACCACCACAGAGCTTGGCTAGCCCTCAAATATTTATTTGCTGAATGAATAACAGAAATCAACTAAGGGAACGAAACTGTCTCTTTATAACAAAGTATGCTTTTCCCTGCAAAATTACAGTGAAGCAGATAATCACATGCCCATATTCAATACATAGATAATTCGACAACTCAAAGGCAAACCACTTTTCACAGAGGAACTCTCATAAATTTAAAGGTCATATTCATTTCCCATAGCCTACCTATAGAATTAGTAGGATTTTTAAAGAAAACAAATAACTATAGCCAAATTGTGTAAGTTTTGTGGTATTTTTTTCAATCTCCTTTCAGATGAGCCTAAAACTGTCTTTGAATTTAATTCCTATGATTTAACAAAAGCTGGCAAGTGTACCAAATGGCGTACTGTAATCATAGGAGAGGTGGTCTCCTAGTCTATGCAGGAATCCAGCACTGACAGTAAAGACCACCAGCAGCATTCCACTTAGAAGCCCAGGAGGATTGTTGCACAGACCACACATGAAACCAGACGCAAAACACTAACTGCTCCCCATTACATTAGCAATAACTTGTCTATAAATGAACACGCCGCCAACTTTGAATACGAAGTGGAGCATTTCATCTTGGGGTACTTAGAAGGTTACACAAATAGCAAAGGGTTGAATTGGAGAAAATATTTGCTCTGTATGGCTATGAAGTACTTTAAGAAAAATTTAAAAATTATAGATAAAAATAAGCCAAAGTTCGTTATCAAAAAGTACAATCTATTTCTGGTCTTTTGAATCCCACACTTCAACTCTAATTGTTGTCAGCTACTACAAACATCTGGTCTGGTGACAGAGTGTTTCCTACAATCTGAAATAATCCAACTATGTGTTTACTTACTCTTTCTCCACACTACAACGTGGGCTCCGTGAGGTCTGGTTAGTTCTGGTCACCCAGAGCAGCCACTGGCACATGGTCTGCACATGGTCCCAATGAACTGCTGAATGAGCGGCTAGCCCTGCTCTTCAAGAACCAGATCTTGTGTATTACTCAAAATATTTAGAAATACTCTCATTTGTTATTTATTGAGAAAAGATACTCTGTTGAAAATGCAAATAAAATGGCTTTTCAAATTTACGCTTCTGGCTTCCCAGGTATTATGCCGTGAGAAATTAGTGTTTCTAGTCATCTAACCTGTCTCATTCCCCAGTTAAGAAAAGATTTTACTCTACAATAGGCAAAAAGAGCTTTTTGCTCAATCAGTTGTTAAAAACAAGACAACAGGCCCCAAGTGGAGTCACTTATGCCTTTGCCAGAAATGGAATTTTACCCCAAACAGTCAGGAATCATCTGATCAGCACCAGTGAGTTAATCTGCCTGATGGGGCCCTGCCATCCCCTTAAGAAAAGTGACCTTGCCTCAACCAGTCCACTTTTGCTGGTTTGCCTTGTCCCTCCTGCCTACATGTCTTTAATTTTGCACAGCTCCTTGGAGCTCATCTCTATCTGTGAGACAGGATGCTGCCCGATTCATGAATCATTGAATAAAGTCAACGACATCTTTAAAATTTACTCAGCTGAATTTGGTTTTTTAACGCATTGAATTTCTTTGGTTGCAAAAAGTTTTCTGGAATGCAACTTCTTTTTCTCAGTGGCTGAGCTGGAATGTGTACCTTATTGTATGGTTTGAGGAGTCTTATCCGATCAAACAACTATTTGGCAAATGAGAAAGACATCTACAAGCAAATCCCTGAGTATGACCATTTTTGAGGGATAATTTAGCCACTATCTGACTACACATACAAAAACATAGATGCAAGGATGAAAATCTGTTATAGGACAGTTCCTTAAATCCAACCTCTGTCTGTCCATAAATTGTCAAATATTTTGTCTTAAAAGGGAGACTGGAGGAAGTTGAAATACTCATTAATAAGTGTTTATACCACTGTAGACCATACAACTTAGAAAACAGTAAAAATATTAACGTCAAATTTGCCCATTAAAGGAAATTCCCCCCCTGGTGTCCTCTGACACAAGTTTAATGCTGACCAACAAACATGACTTATGGGTTTCCCATGGGTACCATTTTGCACCTTATTTCTCAATCACTCTGAATTTTCCACAGCTAAGTGTGGATTAAGATCTAGGTGTTGCTCTTCAAGTTATAATGTGTTAAATGGAAATTTTAAGTACTGGACAAGTTCAGCCTGCTCTACAGCTGCTCCAATTCTAGACTTGAACTTAGAAAAAGTTGTGTTACAAGAAACATGATCCACCCACATTTTCAAAAGCATTAATGTTTGCCTCCTTGAGTTTTTAAACCTCTCACATTCAGCCAAAAAAAGAGAGATGCACTTAACCTACATTTGCAAGTGCCATATTCGACCAACCTTTTCACTGTTCTAAGTGGTTTTTTAAAATCTTGGCTTCCATTTTCTGTAACTGCTGACTCCGCCTTATTTCTAGTATAGGAGTCAACTGAAAGGATTAAAACAAAGATAGATCTTTGAATAAATCAAATAGTTTGGTAAATGATCCCCCCCTTCTTTCTTCAGACCACACTGCCATCCAATCTTTTTTGATTCCACCTTGAGAAGAAAAATACATATAAATATATGCTATATTAACTTGGGTTACTTTTAAAATGTAATTTCAATCTCACCCAGCTATGCATCAAAAATATTCCATCTTCCCTTCTATCCCTCCTCATTCACCACTAGAACTAACACGCACTCCTTACAAGGAGGAGTAAGAAGTAAGGGCAGAGACTGCAGACATCTTAGGCATACTCATTAACTCTATTCCTTCTGGTAAGGCAATTCACTGCTGGGTGAATGGGAGGATTTAATATTTTTCAAGCTGAGCCCTTTCAAGGACAGATGCCAAGGTGAGCAACACCCCTGGTTTCTCAGCAACCTGAAAGGATTTGTGAACGATTGTGAGATTTGCACCACCATCCAGCGCTCTTAGGGGCTGCTCTAAAACAGCGAAGCTCAGCCAGGGAAATTCATGTCACATCCTGTATCCCTGGGTTAGAAGTGATGAAACACACACACACACACCCAGGGCAGAGGATGAGAGAGGCTGCGTGCACACGCACGCACACCCCCCCCACCCCATGCCGGTGGGTGAGAAGGGGCGAAGTGCACACACACACACACACACACACGCACGCACGCGTTCACACACCCCGCACGGTACCGCCTGGAAGCCCCGCGGTGCGGCTCCCCGGCAGGCAGGCAGGCTCCGCTTTACAAGGCACAGCCCGCATCCCTTCCTCTCTGCCTCCGCCTCGGAGCCAGGGCTCCCCGGTCGTTACGCTTCTAGGCTCTTCCTTACGAAGTGGAAAGGGCTGCGCTGACCTTACCTCTGGGGCTGCTTTCCTCTAAGTACGGCGGGGCCGTGGGGGTGACATTTCCCGAGTGGGATGCGGACAGCAGAGGCGAGCGTTCGTCCACCCCGTCAGCAGCCATGACTGCGGCGGCGGCGGCGGCGGCGGCGGCGGCGGCGGCGGCGGCGGCGGGGCCGGGGGAGGCCGAGTCGGAGCTTGCGGCTCCGGGAGGAGGCGGTGGTTTGTGCTGCTGCCGCCGCAGCCGCCGCCGGGAGGACCCGGGATGTGTCACAAGGTAGGGGGCGGGGGGAGGGGCGGGGAAGGGCCGCGCGCGGGGCAGCGCGTCTGGGGGAGGGGAGGGGCGCAAGAAAGACGGGGCCCTGGGGGCTGGGGGCGGGACACGGGGCGGGGCACGGGGCGGGGCGGCGGCCCTGGGAACGTAGTAGGGCCGACTGGGCTCGGAGGGGCGGGGACGCTGCGAAGTAACCGAAAGCAGAGGGGGGTGGGCGGGAGGCAGGGGCTGCAACTCCTTGGCCTTTGTACATTTCCTTCACCAGGAAGGGTTAAGAGCGGCCTGAAAGGTGGTGGGAGGCCTGGGACTTGATTACAGGAGAACCACAGCAAACACGGATCTCAAGCTTAACTCCTCGAGGGGGGAAGGGGGGTTCTTTGACGTCAAACTTTGCAGCGATTATGTGAAGAAAGCTTATTCCCAGGGTTATCAGTTCCTTCTTCAGGGCTGCTGCTTTTGTCAGGAAATCATTTTTCAACATCTTTTGTCCAAGAGGAAGTAGATTTTTGCATGAACGGGCCCATTCCCTGCTTTTCCTTGCTGATTTTTAAATATCCGTTTGGCACCCTTGTAACAGTTCCCTTATTAAAACTGTTGACTTTTACAAGTTTCCTTCTACAAAATAGATTGTCATTTTAGTTTTGCTTTTGTACAATATTGTCACTGACACATATATGATAATGAAGTTTATGAATAATGTAAGACAAATAACTATTCTCTTGAGCTAATGTTTTAAAATAATCTTTCACATGTAAAAGAGTTTAGAAAAACAAGCAGGCACCGTTCTTATCTTGTTTTCTGTCTTTAGTTTTTTTTTTTTTCTTTTTTTGGTGGCTTGCTAGAGTGGTTTTAAAGTCAAAGTTTTGAACATGCCCAGATAAAACACACTGCGTTAGAAAAATAGTCATGGTATCAGCTGATGATTTTTCTGCAGCAACTCTTTGAGTCATGCATCCCGCGTTTATTATGTGCTTGCGGACCTACAAAGACGGACAGGGCACAGTCTTGGTCGTCAAGGTGCCTGTAAGGTAGCACACTCAAAAACAAACCGAAAATGAGGCTGGTAGTCCCAGCCGTGGATTTAAAGAGGCTTGAGGAAAAGCAGACTTCAGACATTTGAAACTACTTCTCATATTCCATTCCCCCTGAAGATTCTCTTTCTTCTGAAAAATCCATTTAGGCACCAGCTGGAAATCCTAAGGGAAAATCAAAGAATAATGTCTTCTATTACGCAGCATCTTTTGTGGGTGAAGCAGTATCAGGATACAGTACAAGCTAAGGATTCCCGTAGCGTAGAATCCCAGGGCATTTTTGCCTCCAGGACCCTGGAAGGGGAGGGCTCAGTCAAGATGTTAACGCCCCCTGCAAAAGTGAGCGGTTCCACAAGAGGAACAGCTGTGCTTTTACAGCTTTTTACAGGTTTTACAGTTTTGCAGCCCAGAAGCTCCTGGGTTAAAGAAACTTTTAAGAAGAATCAACAAAAATCCTATTGCCACACAGTCAGCCCTCTATATACAGGGGTTTCACATCCCCAGATTCAACCAACCACAGGCCAAAGTTTTTCAAGGAAAAAAAATTCCAGAAAGTTGCAAAAAGCAAAATTTAAATTTACTGTGCTCCCTGGCAACTATTTACATATAATTTACACTGTATTTACAACTGTTTACTTATCATTTACTTTGTATTAGGTATTGTAAGTAATCTAGAGATGATTTATAGTATCGGGGAAGATGTGTGTAGGTTATATGCAGTAGTGTGCAATACCATGCAATTTTATGTAAGGGATTTGAGCATCCGAAGATTTGCAGATTTTGGCATTGGGGGGAGTAGAGGGAGTCTGGAACCAATCCCAGCAACAAGACTGTAGTGTCCTATCCTGTCACCTGTGACAGTGTATTTACGTTTCCATTACCCACCCACCTTTTATCCCCAACTGACTTTGTGAAGTCAGAAGCCAAATCTGTCTCATTCACAATTATGTCTCCAGTATCTAACACAATGCGTGGCACATTAATAAGCACTTGATAAGTGCTTGCAAAATAAATAAACAAATTGTTAGAGCAGGCAGGTAGCTAGATATGAGCATAGAAAGGGGGACGTGGGCAAATGGCAGAGAAGCATACATCTTGTGAACAATGGGGGTCCTTGAACAGACCAAGAAAAACAGGATCCTCTGGACTGAGAAAACCCCATACCTTCTGGGTTGACAAGTGTCCTGGAGGCAGAAGGGTGGGACAGGACAGGAATCCCCACCAACAGAATGTAACCTTTCAATCATTATGCCCTCTGTCCAAATGTAACCTTTTGCTTATGAAACCCCTATTCGAATGTAACCTTTTGTTCATTATGACCTCATCCGACTTCCCGATCTAGACTAACTAAGGATGAAAAATTCCTCCTCCCCACCTGGGAAGGTGGAGCTGGGATGAAGATCAGGAAAGACAATCCCAAACCCCTCCCCGCCAATGAATATTCTGCCAACTCATTTTTACACTCATATGATGAGCTTGCTAAGGAAACCTGGGGCAGCCACCTACCTGGGTCTGCCCGCTCTTTCCTTGAGAGCGTACTACCTACCCCTTAATAAATCCTTGCTTTGCTTTCTTAACCTCCAAGTCTTGTCTCTGAATTCTTTCTGCGACAAGACAAGAACCTCTCCCCCACAACAGAATGACTGTATGAACAAATCCTACACAGTCCCAGAATCTTACTTAACAGGAGAAAAAGTTAAGAGCATTTCTTGACTTTTGGATGAAGATGAGAGTTTTGCCATCTGACTTTTATTGTTCTATTATACCTTTACAACTAGAGTGTCTTTATTGTCCAGGTAATAATGATCAGTATCAGGCATTTTTCTTCTCTGTTTACTTCTTTGTATGGCTTCTCTGTTCATTTCAGAATTTATTTGAGGGTGAGACAGTTATTGGGTATATTGACATGATGTTTGCAACAATGTCAAATTTCACAAAATGTAAAAATCTTTTATTACATGAGTAATAGTTCATTCTAGTTTAAAGGTAATACGATAGTTCACGAATAGTCAGTAAATGTTAAATAATACTGATCAACCCAAGGCATTTTATGATTACGATACTCTGCCATGACTATTCACTTTCATTTTTGGAATAATAGTACAAGATAAACAGATAACATGCGAGGTGGTAAGAGCCGTATCTTACTACTTACTTAAGATGCTTAAGCTACAGTTCCAGTTATTACTGCTAAGTAACAAACCATTCCAAAGCCCAGTGGCTTCAAACGCTGTGATTTGTTATTTTTCATGATTCTGTATGTTGATCGAGTGGATATTCTGTTGGTCTTGCCTAACCTTCGTCAGGCAACTGCGTTCAGCTAGCAGTTTGGCTGGGGGCCGGGCTCAGCTGAGGCAGAAGAAGAAGGAAGAGAGATCGGAAGGGTGAGGGGGACGTGGCCTGCCATTGCTGACTTTGAAGATGGAGGAAGGGGACCAAAGAGTATGGGTGGCCTTTCGAGCTGGAGGGGACTTTTAGCCCTGCAACCACAAGGAGTTGCATTTGATAAGCAACTTTAATGAGCAAGGAAACTGTGAGCCAAAAAGGACAAAAGGCATCGCTCTTCACCCAGTTATACAAGAGTTAAGCTGAAACCCACTGCAGTCATCCCTGAGCGGAATTCAAGATGAAAAACAGAATGACTCACTCTGTGCTTCGGATAAACAGGTCCCTAGACAGATGCATATCTCAGGAAGAATTTCAGTGACCCCAAATTTTTACATCTTCTATACACAGAAAAGCACTAAAGATGTCTATTCGTTGTAGTTAGCAGTAAATTTCTATCAAGATGTATGCTTGCCTACTTGCATTTCCTAGCCAAAAAAAAATCAGAGATCTGGCTCCTCCCCTACCTCTTCAGAGCCTCCCTCAGAGCTGCCTCCCAGGCCCATGCTCTTCAGTAAGACCCTAAATAACTCACACCCTTTATGTTGTGAGCTTTCTTTAAGTCAACAAATCGATCTTCCCCTAAAGCTTGTAGGTCAGAACACAGCCCTGCTGACACCTTGTTTCTAATCCAGTGAGAGCTGTGTTGGACTTCAGAACTGTTCAAATAAAATAAAATGGAGGCCAGGCTTGCAAATCTCACAAGCAGACAAAATCATTGAAGCCACATAGGCAAAGTAAATCTAGCTTATTTCATGGACGTAAGTAAAAATCAACTTCGGTTGGGTTTTACATGTAAGACACTTACATCCTGTAAGTGTCTCTGATAATCATCTTCCTAAAATGGTGTAAAATATCACTGTTAATCAATCCCCTGTCCCCTGAAAGCCCCATTTTCATTCCCAATCATTGTAAAGGTTAAGCAACCTTCTACCTTCCATTTTATAAGCCATCCTGTGACATCATGTCTCTGAGCCTCATCTCAGTGCTGGATCTGAAGACTCCCAGTTCGCAAACTCTTCTTATGTGCATGATAAACACTTACTGGATACTACTTCACTGATCTGGTTTTAATTTTCATTGTCTCTGGATTTTGACAGAACTTTAAAATAATACACTTATGTTCTTTAAGCTGCTAAGTTTGTGGTAATTTTTTTTTAAGGCAGCAATATAAAATGTCACCTCTAATCAAACGAAGCTAAAAGAAGCTGATTGTTACTTTCTATATTTTACATGGAAATTAGTGAGATCAACAAGTTAATTAGGTGCATAGTCTATCTTCCAGGTTACCACAAGCAATAGTTAATTGGTAAACCTCTGTTCTCTGGTCTCCCATAGCAATTTCCTCCCTGTTTTTTATTTATTTATTTTTAACATTTTTAATTGAGTTATAGTGATTTTGCAATGTTGTGTCAAATTCCAGTGTAGAGCACCATTTTTCAGTTATATGTGAACATACATATATTCATTGTCACATTTTTTTTCACTGTGAGCTACCACAAGATCTTGTATACATTTCCCTGTGCTATACAGTATCATCTTGTCAAAGACTTTAAAAAAGTGATCGCATCCAGTGCTTTGAAGCAAACAGGGAATTGGCTTCTCCCACTGTTGGTCTGAATCTATAGAGAAACCATTTTCCAAGAGAGATTTGGCAATGCACATTTAAAAAACCTAACATTTTACAACTTCATGGATCCAGTAATTGCATTTCCAGAAACTTATCCCTTGGAAATGACTATGGATGTTTAAAGCATGTTTATAATATTTAGTGATTAAGACATATTTCTGACACTGGTAATTTGTATATATTATGCATGCCCATTAAAAATGCAATGATTAAAAATATTATTGAAGACTACTTACAGACAGGACACATATCCAAACCGTCATAAGTTTTTAAAAAGCAGAGTTTAGAGAAGTATTATCCTCTATTATTCTGTTTTTAAGAAGAGATGCAATGAATGGAAACAGAAAGACTGAAGGGTACACACCAAAACTATTAAAATTGGTTAGTGAGCTTTTAAGAGGTTTTATCTTTTTAAAAATTTTTTAAAAATTTTATTTATTTTTTTCCTCCCTGTTTTTTAGCTTCTACTAACAGTCTCCTCTCCGCCCCTGTCAGCATTCACCCCGTGGCCTGGTCCTGAAGACAGCACCATATGCTTGGGGTTTTGTTAGAACAATACTACTTTCTGTTACATTTATCTGCTGCTTTGTGCTTTGAGTACCAATTTCTATTCGATTTATTTATTGCTTTGTATTTCCAGTACAACTTTCTGCTTCATTTATCTATTGCTCTGTAAGAATCTACCATCCTACAAGTTAGTGGATTAAAATAACAGTGTATTATTTTTTAGAAAGATGCATTCAGCTGGTGGATCAGTTGGAGACTGAGCTCAGTTGAGAGGGCTGGGTTGGCTGAACCCCAGTCTCCAAATGCATTTTCATCCTGGTCTTCTTCACTGCACACCAGTCTCAGAATAGTGCTCTTAGAGGCAAAGGCAGATGCTGCCAAGGCCTCATAAGCCCACGGTTTTGGAACACGTGCAAGGTTACTTCTATCACATTCTGTTGGTCACAGCCAATCACAAGGCCAGCCCACGTTCAAACAGGCAGAAGGGTAAATTCAGTCTCTTGATGGAAGATGCAGTGGGCATGGATGCAGGGAGGTGTGATTCACTGGAGGCCATTTTATAATGACCTGTCACAACCACACAGAATATTCTGTGTAAGAAAGGCCTAGAGAAAGACAAAGGAGAGTGGTTCAAGGGACAGAGTGCTTCGGGGAAGTTTAATTTGAAATTCTAAAGTCCATCTGAGAGGGATATTTTGTGAATATCTGTGCAATGTTCATATTGGGTATCTTCTTGTAAGGGTTCTAACTACTTTCCTTAGTGCCTGTCAGGACACCACCTCCACTCTCTCACCCTGACGTCTGTCTTTCTACTCTGTGCTGAGAGGGCCCAGGCTTGGAAATCAGTTACAATTATATCAGAATTCAGGACCTCTAGTGGTGATCTTAGGTATTTAACCTCTCTACACCTCAGCTGTCTAATCAGCAAAACAGATAATAACACCTACCTCTTGGGGTATTTATGATAATTTAAAGAGAAAATGTATGGAATGTAACTACCAGTGCCTGGCAGAGATCTGCCATAAATATAAGCTTTTTAATCACTCTCCCCTCTTAGCTCAGTTGGAAGGAAAGCCAGAGGGTAGGCATTGCTGAGCTAAGCTAGAAGCACAATGGGCCAGAGCATGTGTGTTTTTTAACTCATTAACTCATTTTCATGACATTCACCTTACAGTTATTATACAGTAGCATCTCAGTGTGTAGTCTGCATGCTTAATGCAAAACTCTAGGATATCTCGGTAGGCCTGAGGGAGTTGTATTTATGCATGAAATTTTCTAAGGCTTTTGGAAATGCCCGGTAAAAGGGACTTTGAGGAACACTGTCAGGTCCAAGGAAACAGGGATTTAGATGCCACGTGAAGGATGGACTACGAATACCTCTTCATTGTATGCACACCCTGAAAAGGCAGGAAACTGGTCCTTAGGTGAGAAAAACTCGAAGGATGGGTACACACCCTACTCAGCCTGGGGTAAATAGCTTTACCTTTGGCGCTGAGGGATTTTGTTTAGCCCTCCAGCAGACAGAATTATAACCCTGAGAGAGTAAGGTCATGTTCTGAACGTGAAAAAGGTGCAACATTTTGCAGAGACAATAGAAAAGGGTTGAAGGCTTGACTGCAGTCACAGAAGAGTTGTTTGTTTTCTTCAATGAACAAGTCCTAGATTGCCTCTTATTGTCCCAGTTTCATCAGCAAAATGGGGATAGCTGTCCTACATCTCATAGGATGCTAATAAGAGTAAGATAAGACCTAAGTTCTATTAGCATCTCCCAAGAGAACAGAGTGAAATGCGTAGTTCCAGAGAGGTCATGTGACTTGAAGTTGTGTGGAACTTTCCATGTTGATCCAAAACGGACAGCTAAGGTCCAAAGCTGAGGACAGAAAGCAGTATCTCCACACACGACGTCAGTAGAAAGGCCCCTCAGTAACCACAATTACCCCGATCAGTATGAGCAGGAGAATGAGCAGGAAGAAAGTGGACATTACTGAAGTCTCTGATTGTTGGCTTAGAGGGCTCTTCTGTGGCTCTCCCTGCCCTTTTCTGAAAAGCCAAGTGGGAAGGGCTCTAGGAGAATCATTTGAAAAGTCTGGAGGTATCTGCATAAAGGGAACTCTAGCACCTCATTTTCTAATTGTACATCAAATCAGGACCCAGGCTAGCCAACCTTCCCCAAGTCTACGTGAGCAGGAAGAAGGAACTGGTGAATGATGACAGGGCAAGCAGAAGGACCTGCCGTGGGCCTCAGCTGTCACTCCTGCTTAGATGGGAATGAGAGTTTCTGTTAAGCCAAGTCAGCGCCACAGAACGTAGCTGGGCTTGTGCCATCACGCTGACACCAACAAAAAAAGCCAACTGCTGGGTGAAAAAAACCCAGCACACAGAGCCCATGGGGTCTTCCACTGAGTGCAAATGCTGAGGAGGGTTGGAGGAAGTTAAGCAGGACATTGTAGACCGGGGAGCCCCTGAGGAACTCACGCTTGTGCCTCGTCTAGAATCGGTATTTGAGTACCTATGGAGAGAGCATTGTCAATGGCCAGTTAGTACTGGCCCAAGAATTAGTGTCAGACAGCACAAGGTAAACTACAAAGACAGCCCATTGACCCCTTCCGACTCCTCCCTGCGTCCACTCCTTGGAGGAGTCAGAAACCAGAAGAGAGAGGAAGGACCTGAAGCCCAGAGGTAAACTCCGTTCTTTCCCCCAGGGTGGAAAATGGGAAGGAGGTAAAGGGAAGACCATACCCCCTCCCCACTTCAGGTCTTCAAGCTACAATGCTAGCAGATGACAGAAAAGAGGAAATCTTTGATTTAGATATGAAATTGGAGTTTTAGACCGGATGGTTATTCACAGAAACTGACAAGGAAGTCATAGAATCTACACAAGATGTGATGATGTGGTAAGATCTCTGCGTCAGAAGGCAAGGGGGACTTTAAAACGGCCCTGTTATGTGGGCAGTATTCAGAGGAAACTGTAACTGTCTCCTATTTGTACCTTGCTGAATTCTGTTTATTTAATAACCCATAGAGATAGATAGCTAGATAGATACAGATAAATGTAGGAATATATATACCTGGTGCCTCAAATTCAAACTTTCCCTGATTCAAATATTTCTGATTAATAAATACAAGAATTTGGTTCTGGAGGAGGAAAGTATAGCTGAAATGGTAGAGCACATACTTAGTATGCACAAAGTCCTGGGTTCAATCCCCAGTACCTCCGTTAAAAATAAATAAACCTAATTACCTCCCTCTGCCAAAAAATAATAAAATAATATAATAATAAATAAATAAAATTTAAAAAGAAGAATTTGGTACTACATGCTGGGGCTACTAAGATGAGACAGGGCAATTTAAGAGATAACTGAGGTTAAATGAAGCCCCTACAGTGTGGCCCTAATGCAATGGGATTCATATCCTCATAAGAGACATCAGAGAGCTAGCTCATTCTCTCTCTCTCTCTCTCTCTCTCTCTCTCTCTCTCTCTCTCTCTCTGTCCCTGTCCCTGTCTCTCTCTCTCTCGTCCCTCTCTCTCCACTAATCTGCACTGAGGAAAGACCGTGTGAGGACACAGTGAGAAGACAGAAACTGAGCCCTTGATCTGGGACTTCCAGCCTCCAGAGCTGTGAGGAAATAAACTTCTGTTACTTAAACCGTCTCTGGCATTTTGTTACGGCAGCTTGAGCTAGTACAATCTCTAAGGAATAATCCTGCTTTTTAAAAATCCTTTCAGCTCTTGGAGACACACATACACAATTTCACAGGGAAACCTATTTGAGACCATAGAAGCAACTGATAAATGTAAAAACATATTTTATGATAAGAAACTTACTTCTCTGGTTTCAGAAACCAGTTGGGTAAGAAAAACACCTGTTAAACTCTTTAGAAATTGGTATTCCCAGCATTTCCTCCTGTGGGATACAGAACCACATTCTAGTTTATTTTCCTCACTTCTAGGCTTTTGGCTCTCTCTTAGCAGTCTGACCTTAAGTGCATCAACTCAGTTTCTTTAACCAGCCTCTAGTTTTTAACGTTTCAGAATTTTTGCAGGATTTTACTGTTTATTCATCCAGCAGATGTTTACTGAGCTCCTTCTATGTGCCAAGCACTGTTTAGGGTTACATAATCCCTGCCCTCATTATAACAGAAGAAGATGGGTATCCCTCAGTTTAACAAGGATTTGTATCAGATGATGATAAATGTTACGAATGAAAGCAAGGTAAGGGGAATGGGAAAGCTGGGTGGAGGGACCACATTGCTATTTTAGTTTGGCTTGTGGACAGTGAACAGTAAGGCCCTGAGGAGGGAGCATGCTTGGTACATGCAGGACAGCAAGGAAGACTGTGGAGCCTGAGCGAAGTGAGCTGGGTGGGAGGTGAGGAAGGAGTAAAAGATGAGATCAGAGAAGTTTGGCATGGACCCTAGATGGGGCAGATCACATGGGGCCGGTTTGGCTTGTCCTCTCAGAAGAGAAAACTTCGGAACTCTTGGAAGCTTTTGAATAGAAGAGTAACTTGATATGACGTAGACTTTAAAAGGATCACAATGGCTACTACGTTAAAATCGGACTATAGGTCAGAAAGACAGAAGCAGTGGAAGTGGACAGAAGAGATCAGATTCTGGATGTGTTGTGGAGGTAAATCTAACATGATTTCCTAACGGATTTCATGTAGTTTATGAAAGACAGAAATCAAGGATGACATCAATCCATCTTAGAACACTTTTAATTATTTATTCTTGATAAATGTTTTGAATTGGTAGGTTGGATCAAAGACATTGCGCATTTTAAAATCTTTGGATATATATTTCAGTTGCCCTTTAGAACCCGAGAACCATTTTTTTTACCCTCACTTGTGGTATCTGACACTACGATTCTCAGCAGCCAAGAAAAATAACATGGAAAATAACCTGTTTATATGAACAGTTTAATAGGGAATGTGTTATTTTTGTAATTTATTTAACTTTATCTTTGATGATTCTGAATATTATTTAATACTTGTACTGATTATTGATATTGTACATTTTTCTACTGGGGAGTGCATCTTTTTGTTATTATTTATAATTTTATCTATAAATTTAATTTTAAATTTTATTTATTGACTGATAAAATCCACTTCCTTTTCCTTCTGAGAATCCAGTTCAACTACATTTCCCAGGCACCCTTGCCTTAGGGATGGTCATATGTCCCAATTTTGGCCAACAGAAGGTTGGTAGAAATGATACAGACTCCTTTTAGACCAAGCCATGAAAACTTCCCTCACATCGTCCCCCGTGCACTTTTCCCTTCTAAGCTGGGATGTAGGATATGACGCCCTGGGGACTGGAGGAGTCACGTGTTGAAAATGGCACAAGGAAGGAATGATCTTGAGACACTAAATCACTGCTTATTGGAGAGAGAAGTTTTGAGGTGTTTTGTGAGCAAGAAATGTACTTCCTTGCATTAAGCCACTGAAATTGCAGAGTTTGTTTATTACAGCAGGAGGTGTTTTTCCTAAATAAAGACATATATACAAAGAATTATAAAGAGCTTATCTTCATATAGTACATATATTGATCTTTGCCTGTGTGGAGAAATGTAAGATTTTCTTCTCTGAATGTGTGCTGACACCTCTGCTCCCTCTTACAAATTCCTTCTTTGAGTTAACAGTTCTAAGAGCAGGACGCAAAGGAATGAAACTGGCCAGATGTCTCTCTCTCTCTCTCTCTCTCTCTCTCACACACACACACACACACACACACACACACACGTTTCCTGAAAGGCTGCAACACCTTCCTGATTGGTCACCAAACTTGCAACTGGCGCTTTGCCACTTTTGTTTCTCCATATAAAACCTCTCTTGTTTCTCATTTTCCAGGCAACACTCCCTGTGGCTCTTCTTCCTGTTGGAACAGCCTGAAAAGCCATCCCTTTGAGTCTTGGACAACTTCTGAAAGTTAAGAGACTTGTAGTAAATAAAAAGGCAGACATTTTTCTTAGCTTATTGTCTTTTGATTTTGTCTGTGTTGAAAATATTTAATGGTTGTCTAATTTTCCACTATATGCCCTCTCTGTATATGACCTTTCTTTACATACTCTGTAATTTATAACCCATGAAATATCAAACCATGCTTTTTGCTGATAAAGCTCCCATCCTCATTCTTTCTCAATTCAGGTTAAGCCCAGAATACAGGATGCATGAGTGAGCAGGGTGCCATTTCTTGTTTAGTCCACCTCATGTGTTATTCACTCTCATTCTCTCTCAGGGCGACTCTCCCGTTTGGTCACCTGCCTCTTAAGGATATGCCTCAGGTCACTCAGTCTTTCTGAAGGATCGCGCCTTGTCTGGCTGGTCAGTTTGTCATTAACCTTACTTGTCACATATTCTCACTGGTCCCACTGACCACCCTGGCCACGCTAGTCAACACTAACTGGTCAGACCAGCTAAGCTCATCACACAGGGCTGTCTGCAGGAAGCGCAAAGTGGTTCTCACGAGGTTAGCCTCAAGCTGTCAGCAGATACCTGGTCAAGACGGGGGAGTAGTAGGACCACGGGCGCACCTCTCCTCATGACTACAGCAAAACCCACAGCTGACTGCTAAACAACCATTAGAGGGGCAGGGAAGACTGGAACCTAGTGAAAAAGGTCTTCTTCAACTGGAAACCCCACGTTTCCACTTCAACTGGGAGCCCCACGTCAGGTTCCCCTACCCGGGTTCCAGCACTGAGGGGAGGAGACCCCAGGACATCTGGCTTTGAAGGCCAGTGGGGCTTAACTCCAGGAGCCCCACAGGACTCGGGAAACAGACTTCATTCTCTTGGGGCGTGTACACAGAACCTAGCACATGCAAGTTCTAAGGGCAGAGGCAATGATTTTATAAGAACCTGGGCCAGACCTGACTGCTGGTTTTAGAGGATCTCCTGGGGACGTTGGGGGTGGCTGTAGCTCACCTAGGGGACTTAAAGGCTGGTGGCAGACATTCCGGGAGTGTTCATCCACACGAGCTCTCCTGGAGGCTGACATCTTGATTGGATTATTAGCACCAAGACCCAGCCCCACCCAACAGCCTGTAGACTTAAGGGCTGGGAAGCCTCAGGCCAAACAACATACTGGGTGGGTGCACAGCCCCACCATCAGCAGACTTCTTGAGCCACAGACACCTCTAGACAGGGCCCTACCCACCAGAGGCCCAGGACCCAGCTTCACCCAGCAGTGGGCAGGCACCAACTCCTCCTGCCAGGAAACCTGCACAAACCTGCACGGGGGGAAGATGCCAGAAATAGGGAAACAATAATTCCAAAGCCTGTGGAAGGAATCCACAAACACATGCCAGATTCTACACTGGGACTGGCTGGACCCTGGTCCTTGGGTGACAAGAGAGGAGTGTGCTGCTGGGACATGCAAGACATCTCACACAGAGGGCCACTTCTCCAAGGTCAAGAAACATAAGTAACATACCTAAAAATACAAATAGAAAGACAGACAATATGAGGTGACAGAGAAATATCTCTCAGGCCAAGGCATAAGATAAAATCCCAGAAGAAGAAATAAGTGATGAGGAGATAGGCAATTGATCTGAGAGAGAGTTTAAGGTAATGATGGCAAAGATGTTTAGAGAACTCAAGAGGAGTACAGATGCACAGAACAAAGTTTTATGCAATAGTTGGAAAATATAAAGAATACCCAGAGTTGAAGAATAAAATTAGTGAAGTGAATAACACACTAGAAGGAACCATGAATAGACTAAATAAGGCAGAAGAATGGATCAGTGAGCTAGAAGACAGATTAGTGGAAATTACTACTGCAGAACAGGAAAAAAAAAAAGAATGGAAAGAAATGAGGATAGTTTAAGAGCATTCTGGGACAACATTAACCACACTAATATTCACATTATAGGAGTCCCAGAAAGAGAAGAGAGAGTGAAAGGACCTGCGAAAATTTTTGAAGAGATAATAACCAAAAACTTCTCCAGCTTGGGAAAGGAAACAGTCACCGAAGTTTAGGAAGCACAGAGAGTACCATATAGGATCAACCCAAAGGGGATCACACCAAGGCACATAGTAATCAAACTGACAAAAATTAAGGACAAGGAGAAAATATTAAAATTAGCAAGAGAAAAGCAACACATAACGTACAAGGGAGCTCCCATAAGGTTATCAGCTGATTTTTTACCAGAAACTACAGACCATAAGGGAGTGGCACAATATATTTAAAGTGATGAAAGGGAAAAACTTACAACCAAGAATACTCGATCCAGCAAGGCTCTCGTTCAGACTTGATGGAGAAATCGAAAGCTTCACACATAAACAAAAGTTAAAAGAATTCACCACCAAATCAGCTTTACAACAAACGTTAAACCATAAGAAAAGAAAACAAAAAGAAGAAAAAAAGACTTACAAAAGGTTGCTTTGGCAGTTTAGGGTATTTTATGGTTCCATATAAATTTTGGGATTATTTGTTCTCGTTCTGTGAAAAATATCATGAGCATTTGACAGATGTTGCTTTGGATCCGTAGGTTGCTTTGGGTAGTATGGCCGTTTTGACAATGCTGATTCTTCCAATCCAAGAGAATAAGATATCTCTCCATTTGTTTGTATCATCTTCAATTTCCTTCATCATAGGTAACCTCCTTGCTTAAGTTTATTTCTGGATATTTTGTTGTTTTTGATGCAATAGAAATGTTTATGCCAGTTATAAAATTCTGGTTTTTGAAGTGAAAAAAAAGTAAATGAAGGGCTGCAAATGGCAAAATATCCTTATTTTTATGGGTGAGTTGTATTCCATTCCATATATATATATGCTACATCTTCTTTATCCATTCATCTATTGATGTGCACTTAGGGTGCTTCCATATCTTGGCAATTATAAATAATGTTGCTGTTAACAGCGGGGTGTATGTATCTTTTTCAATTAATGTTTTTGTTTTTCTTGATATCTGCTTGGGATTGGAGTTGCTAGGCAATATGGTGGTTCTATTTTTGGGTATTTGAGAAACCTCCATATTGTTTTCCATAGTGGCTGCACCAATTTACATTCCCACCAATTCCCATCAACAGTGTACAAAGATTCCCGTTCCTCCACGTCCCTGCCAATATTTGTCATTTGTGTTCTTTTTGATGATGGTCATTCTGATAGGTATTAGGTGATGTCTTGTTGTGATTTTGATTTGCATTTCCCTGATTTTAGTGATGTTTAGCAACTTTTCATATTCCTGCTGACCATCTGCATTTCCTCTTTTGGAAAAAATGTTCAGTTCTTCTGCCCATATTTTAAATGGGTTGATTGCTTTTTAAATTGAAGTACAGCTGATTTAAAATGTTGTATTAATTTCTGCTGTCCAGCATGGATGGACTTGGAGGGCATTATGCTAAGTGAAATAAGTCAGAGAAAGACAAATACTCTAAGATGTCACTTACATGCGGAATCTAAAAAAATACAGCAAACTAGTGAATATAAAAGAAAAGAAACAAGCTCGCAGATGCAGAGAATGAACTAGTGGTTACCAATGGGGAGAGGGAAAGGGGAGGGGCAAGATGGAGGTGGAGGACTAAGAGGTACAAACTCTCAGGTATAAAATAAGCTACAAGGATGTGCTGTACAACATGGGGAATAGAGCCAATATTTTACGATAACTATAAATGGAATATAACCTTTAAAAATTGTGAATTACTCTATTGTATACCTGTAACATATAATATTGTACATCAACTATACTTCAATGAAAAATATGTTATTGTAAAATAAATACATAAATAAATAAAAATAATTTAAAAAATCAAGCTGTCAGCAATGCTGCATTGCTTCGTGGAGGCTCCAGGGGAGAATCCATTTTCTTACTTTCTCTCGGTGTAAGAGATCATCGGCATTCCTTCCCTGTGTTCGTTTCTTCCATCTTCAAATCCATCGTCTTCAAACCTGACTTTGACTCTCCTACCTTCTTTCACCTATAAGGACCCTTGTGATTATTCACATGAGTAATACAGGACAATCTTTCCATCTCAGTATTAACTTAAATCACATCTGCAAAGTGCCCATTTGTCATGCAAGGTAACATATTCATAGGTTCCGGGGTTTAGTATATGGACGGACATCTCTGGTAGGCCATCACTCTACCTCCCCCAGGAGAATTTCCCCACACCATAACACAAGGCCCTCTCCATGGTCTTTTCCTGACTCTTAAATTGTGTCTAGTCATGGACCACTCAGTGCAGAAAATTTTTTCAGACAAAAATCTCAATTAACGACTTTTTAAATTTTTCTTAATTTTGTGAGTTGGTTGACAAGTTAAAAAAAAATCCTAGAAGAAATGACAATATATAAAAACAAAAGTGAGACTATTGCACTGGAAATAATCCCTTGATAGAAATATTAGTAACTTCAACACAGAGTTACAATCAGAGATAGACAGGTAACTTTAAGTTGGGATTATACAAGAAAGATCTGTACTTATATATGACTTACTTTTTGTTTCTTAAAAAACTGAAAAATCTTGAAGAAAATAGTACAAATTCTCATTTAGGAAACACTGATTAAAATTTAAAACTACAAGCTCTCAATAAATATTTCTACCATTTGGTTTCTCCTCTTTCTAATGAATCAGAAGATCAGAAACATCAATCAGTATAAAATGTTTTGCAGGATCAGTCAATAACATTAAATTTTAAGTATTAGAAATTTTTTTCACTAAAATCATATTAGAGTTTCAAATTCAACCATGCTCCTTTGCTTTCTCTTAACAGCTGTTCTTATCATCTACCATTTTTTACAATCATAAAAATCACTTACTGATGGCTTACTTAGTACCAAACACTATCCTTAGTGTGGGTACATGAAAATGAGTAAAGCATGACTTCTAATTATGAGACGTTTACAGTCTAGTGTGACATTTACTTAAAAAAAGAAGTTATTTCTGAACTAATAGATACATGAAGAAAATACGATGGAAATACAGTAAAGGGAGCATCTAATTCTTAAGCAATCACTATTGCTATTACTAGTTAGGTAAAAGAACAATGAAGAGGATGGCACCTAGATGTATTATGTAGCAAACCATGGAATGAAGTAATATCCAGGGAGGAATAATGAATTGTGAGCCCAGATTACAGTAAAATTATTTTTGATATTGATACCAATATTTTGATTACTAATCCTATCTCTTTCAAGATGATAAGATTGCTTCTTTGAGCAACAGATATCTTTTCCAAATCATTTTTACTTGCACCAATCTGGATGACCCAAAGGGTCATCGTTTAACTTTCACATTTAATTTGAACAAATATGAACTACCTATTGGGAAAAGAATTTAGTGCAGGTAGTTTCATCCTTGCCTTTTGCAAATTTGCTGTGTAATTTCTAGGCTCAATGTGCATTTTAACGCATCATTACTCAGAGACATTTAAGAATGGTCCTATTTTTAATTAAAATGCCCTGTAAATAAGTTTATACTTGAAGAGGTAAGGAATTATGGTAATATACTTTTGTTTCTGGAAAAGTTCTATCTCTATGAAGAACATACCAAGTCTACACAACAAACCTAGCAGCAGCCATTTGTTACCATAAGAACTATTAATAAACAAGAGAAAACATAGAAGAACCTTGTTTAGAAAGCTTAACTGAGGAGAGGAAAGACAGGTGACAGATAGAAGACAGGCAGACAGAGAGAGATGGTAAATAGATCAGTAGGTGGGTAGATAGATGATTGATAGAGAAATAGATAGCTAGATAGAGTTAATTTAAGAAAATATATTTACTTTAGGATATAGAAGCCAGCTATGTGGTAAAATTTTTTTAAAAAGGTAAACTTCTAAGGAACAGCTCAACTGAACCCACAAATTTTGGGGAAAATTTTTTCTAACAACATTTCTAATTTAGTATTAGAGAAGAATGTATTTTTGTATTTTAACATTTATAAAATGGAGAAAGAATAGACAACAGAAATCACCTTAATCTGATTACCCAGTAACGTCTACTCTAAACACTGATACAATGGATGGAAACTTCATTATTTGTCTATGCAAATGTGTCTTACTCATAAGCAAAATTAAGATACTTCTGTAACATTTGTTTTGCAACTTGATTTTCTGTTTACACACTTTTTATTATATTCCCCATATCATTAAATAGATTTCAAAAATGTAACTTTAGTAACTGGACCTTATGTCTGATTGTAGATATTCCTTGATTTATTTAACAAATTTCTTAGTGTTGGAATTATTTCCATTTTTGCTATTAAAAGATTGCAATAGGTATGTTGCAATAATTATAAAAAATTTTTCTTCAGTATAAATTTTTTATTAATAAAAGTGGAGTTGCTGAGTCAAAATAACCTTGACTCTTAAAAGACTCTAAAACGGTGTCAATTTGTCTAGCCTTTACAAAAATTGTAATATGTGAGGCGTGTATATCCTTTTTATTTACCTAAATTGAATAATCCTATATACATTTTTCTGTATTTTGTTTTTACCTTGATAATCTATTTTGGAGATCTTTCCATATCAACATATATGGATAAATTTCACTCTTTTTAGATTCGCATTTATTTCCATTGTATGAATACACCCACTGTGTCTCAAACCTTGACTTGTCCCATCCCGTCATGTGCAAGTTCTTTTGGAAGGGCACAGAAGTTCATTATCACATAGAATGAGAGAGTGTGAAAGCTGGTCTCAGAGAGGCATTGACACCCCCCCACCCCAACCAGCACAGAAATGGGAGTTTATTGGATGAAAAAGGTACGGAGGACATGGCGGGTGGAGAGAGTGGAGAGTGAAAGATAAGAAGGAAAGAGGAAAAAGGAATAAGAAAATGAGAGAGACGAAAGGCAACGAGGTAGCCACCTCAGGGAAATAAACACATGACCAGAAAGGCAAAGGAAGGGAGAGCTGGAAACAAAAAAGGAATGTCTGTTCATTATCATTATAGCTTTACGATTTAGATTTTAAAATACACTTTGTATATAGACTTCCATTTCCCTGTAAACCAGTGCAGTAAGTAAGTGGAACAGTTAATATCGTTCAGCCATATGACATCCAAACTCCAACTTCTTACCTTATGGAACATCTCCATGCTTTCTAGGCTACAACTCAGACTGGCTTGGCTTTGACACATTCTGGGAAATCCTACTTAGTTTGAAAGGTAAAGGCAGGGTATCAGAAGCAAGAATAAATAGGTGAATTAACATGAGCATACAGTTGGCTCCTATAGTGTAGGGTAACAATGTCCGACGGACAGGGAAACTGAAGCTTGTTCAGGATCAAATCAGCACCCCAGGGCCTCTGACCTGTCTGTTCAGGTATAGCCGCAAGAGAATCTAGGAAGAACTGAAATTCAGCATTAGGAGAGCAGGGATCTGGCTGATGAAGGAGGCACAGATTTAACTCCTGTGGAAGAAAGGCTGGCATGGACTGTGTGTGTTGCTGGGCAGTAGTGAAGCAGGCTCACATGCAAGGCAGGACCTCTGCACCAGCAGCAGAAACCAGAAGGCTGATGAGGGGCTGGGACAAGTGGGGGCAGACGCCCTGTCATACAGGCAAGTATACAGGGGAAGCCAGCAGCATGGGGGATGCGGTTTCAGAAACTCAGACTCATGAGCAGAGGCCAGATGGTGTCCTGACCACAGTCCTGGTAGATGTGGGGGTTCTGACCTAGCTCTTGCCCTGGGCAGGAATGGCAGAAGTAACACCAAACCCACTGGGGAAGCTGGGGGTTTCTAACTACTAAGTGGGTTATCTTTAATAATGACAGTAGTTAACATTCTTAAGTGAAGGTTTACTTCTTTTGGTTGAATTATCCCAGTTTATCTTCAAAACAACCCTTGAAGCACGTACTACTATTACACACATTTTACTGAGGTAGACACTGAAATTCTAAGAGTTGCTCACTCCTCATATTACTAGTCTTAACTGTTAAAGCTGGACTCTCAACCTAAGTAATCCGATCCCAAATCCTTTGTTTTTGAACATAACTGCCTCCCTTATATAGATTGCATATGTTGAGAAATATGAAGCCATATACAGATGGATTTGGCTGTTACAAATTAATCAATTTTTAGCTATTAGCTGTATTAGCTATTTAATCTACTTTTAGCCATAGTCTGCCAAAGTCTTCTTCAAATCTATTAGTATGATGTGCTCCTGAATCTGAAAACTAGGCTGTTCACTTTGCTCATAAACCTCAATCCTGCATTAGCGCTCCTGTCTCACCTTCAGCCCCAAACTTATTTGCATCTGATCATTTCTCTTAGCTGCATTCCTTTCTCTGCTCTCTTCTCCCAAAGGTTTTTGCCTGTTATTTGAATCATTTATTCCAGTCTCTCCATATGGAACATTAATGTAATAAAGATTCTTATCTTCACTAAAAACACAACTTTTGAAAATAGCTCTTATAACTAAATTTAATTATATTTAATAAAAGTAATTTTTCCTGGGCAGGGAAAGGATACAGCTCAGTGGTAGATTGTGTGCTTAGCCTGCAGGAGGTCTTGGGTTCAATCCCCAGTACCACCATTAAACAGACAAAGAAACCTATTTACCTCCCCCTCTAAAAATAAAAAATAAATAAAACAAAATAAAAACTTAAAAATAAAAATAAAATAAATAATTTTCCCATCTGAGTTAATTATAGATTTTTTATATTTTAGAAGTGTTCATTAAAATTAATTTTTAAAAACAATATAGAATTTCATTTCTGAATTTCAAGTCTGGAAAAAAGGAAGACAATCCATCTGTTCAAAGCATTTCATACACTACTGTAATAGTTTCTATAGTAAACTTTAAAATTTCAGCTACTACTGCCTTACAACAGCATTTTAACCTGGTGGTATTAATGATGTTTCCCATTTTACTTTAATTATTAGAGTCTCTGCTCTAATAATTGTAAATTTCCAGGTAAAACTACCTTTTAAAATTTTCTAATAGAGTCTTTAAAAATTGAAGTATAGTTGATTTACAATGTTTCAGGTATACAGCAAAGTGATTAAGTTACATATATATTGTCTTTTTTAGATTCATTTGTAGTATAGGTTATTATAAGATATTAAATGTATTTCCTTGTTCTATACAGTAGGTCCTTGTTTATTTTATATACAGTAGTATATATCTGTTAACTCCAAATTACCAATTTATCCCTTCCCCTCTTTCCCTTTTAGTCACCGTAAGTTTATTTTCTGTCTGTGAGTCTATCTCTATTTTGTAAATAAGTTCATTTGTACTATTTTTTTAGATTGCACATATAAGTGATATCACGTGATTATTTGTTTTTGTCTGACTTACTTCACTTAGTATGATAATCTCTAGGTCCATCTATGTTGCTGCAAATGGCATTATTTCATTTTTTATTAAGGCTAAGTAATAATCCACACACACACACACACACACACACACACATTCTTTATCCTTTCATCTGCCCATGGACATTTAGGTTGGTGCCATGTTTTGGCTATTGTAAATAGTCTCGCTATGAACATTAGGGTGCATGTGTCATTTCAAGTTAAAGTTCTCTCCTGATATATGCCCAGGAGTGGGATTACTGGATCATATGGTAATTTTATTTTTAGTATTTTAAGGAACCTCCATACTGCTCTTCATAGTGGCTGCACCAATTTACATTCCCATCGAAGGTGTAGGAGACTTCCCTTTTCTCCACACCTTCTCCAGCATTTATTATTTGTAGACTTTTTGATGATGGTCATTCTGGCTGGTGTGAGGTGCTGCCTCACTGGTTTTGGTTTGCGTTTCTCTGATAATTAGCAAGGTTGAGCATGTTCTCATGTGTCTGTTGGCCATCTGTGTGTCTCCTTTGGAGAAATGTCTATTTAGATCTTCTGCCCATGTTGGACTGTAATTTTCTTTTTTGGTAGTCTGGTTTTGGTATCAGGGTGATGGTGGCTTCACAGAATGAGTTTGGGAGTGCTCTCTCCTCTTCGTTCTTTTGGAAGAATTTGAGAAGTCTTGGTGTAAGTTCTCCTTTGTATGATTGGTAGAATGCCAAGTGAAGCCTGGATATTTATTTGCAGAAAGTTTTTTTTATTTTGTTTCATTTTATTTATTTATTTATTTATTTATTTATTTATTTATTTATTTATTTATTTAGTACTGATTCTATTTCACTTCTAGTAATCAGTCTGTTCAAATAATCTGTTCCTTCTTCATTTAGTTTTGGTGGACCGTACGTTTCTGAAAACGTGTCTGTTTCTTCTGGATTGACTGATATGTTGCTATATGGTTGTTCATCGTAATCTCTTGTGGTTTTTTATATTTCTGTGGTGTTGGTTTTAATTTTTCCTCTTTCATTTCTTACCTTGTTTATTTGTGTCCTATTTTCTTCTTGGTAAGCATGGCCAGAGATTCGTCAATTTTGTTTACTCTTCAAAAATCCAGCTCTTGGCTTGACTGATTTTTTTCTATTTTTAAAATCTCTATGTTATTTGTTTTCCCCCTGATCTTTACTGTTTCTTTCCTTCTGCTAACTTTGGGTTTTGTTTGTGCTTCTTTTTCTAATTTTTTTAGGTGGTAGGTGAGTTTGTTTGAGATTGTCCTTGTTTTTTGAGAAAGGCCTGTATAGCTATGAACTTCCCTCTTATGACTGCTTTTAGTGCATCCTATAGATTTTGTGTGGTTGTGTTTTCATTGTCATTTGTCTCAAGATATTTTTTAATTTTCTCTTTGATTTCATCATTGACCCATTGGTTTTTTGGTAGCGTGTTGTTTGGTCTCCACGTAGTTATTTTTTTCTCATTTGTTTTTCTGTGGTTGATTTCTAGTTTCATGCCATTGTGGTCAGAAAAGATGCTTGAAATAATTTCTATCCTCTTGAATTTGGTCTATTTCAGAGAACGTTCCATGTGCACTTGAAAAGAATGTGTATTCTGTTGCTTTTAGATGAAATGCTCTATAAATATTAATTTAGTCCACTTGGTCTAATGCGTTATTTAAGGCCTGTGTTTCCTTATTGATTTTCTGTCTGGATGACCTGTCCATTGATGTAAGTGGTGTGTTAAAGTCCCCTGCTATTATTGTGTTACTGTCTATTTCTCCTTTTATATCTATTAAGATTTGCTTTAAATGTTGAGGTGCTCCTATGTTGGGTATGTATATATATATTTACAATTATTATATTGTCTTGTTGGATTGATCTCTTGATCATTATGCAGTTTCCTTCTTTGTCTCTTGTAACAGTCTTTATTTTAAAGTATTGCTATTCTGGCTTTGGATTTCCATTTGCATGGAATATCTTTTTTCATCCTCTCACTTTGAGTCTGTATGTGTCTCTACATCTGAAGTGTGTCTCTTGTAGGCAGCATATATATATGGGTCTTGTATTTGTTGGTTGGAACATTTGGTCTGTTTACATTTAGGTAGTTATTGATATGTATTTTCTTATTGCCATTTTGTTAATCGTTCTGGATTTGTTTTTGTAGGGCTTTCCCCCTCTTTCTTCTTTTGTTCCCTTCTCTTGTGATTTAATGACTATCATTAGTGTAGTATTTGGATTCCTTTTTTTTTGGTCTGTATATCTATAATAGAGTTTTGGTTTGTGGTTGCCATGTGGTTTTTGTATAACAGTCTGTATATAAACATGATTATTTTAAGTTGCTGATCTCTTAATTTCAAATGCATTTTAAACATTATCTTATTAAACATTTTTAGGAATATAGGAAGACTTTCTGTCAGACACAAATCAGTCTTTGGAAAATTACTTTCAAGAGCCTCCTACTGCTGACTGAGGCATTATAGGAATTCATATCAGGAGGTGGAAGACATCCGAAGAAATCAGGAAACTGCTCTTCATGAGTAAAGGAAAGACATGTTTTTCCCTCTGACAAGGGTTTGGGAGAAGAATGAGAAAGAAAGAAATAAGAGTTGGAGAGATAGGAGCCAAAAAGAAAGAAAGGAGCTAGAAAGATCAGTAATTTTTTGTGAATCAGTTATAACAAGATAGAAAATATAACAGAAAAAGATACTTTTACATTTCAGCAAATCAAACTGTATACAAATATTAATCTCACAAAACATTGAAAAATTGGAATATTTTCAAATATTTAAAATATTGAAAAATTAAAGTAACTACTACATAAGTATGAAAGAGTGGAATTGGCTAAGGAAATATCTAAATAGAGCAGTACTAACCAGACAAAAAGTTATAGCTGAAAATACTGTTAAAAATGATAATGTAATTTTTTCACTATTTTTTCTATTTGAAAATTTATGGCTTTCGTTTAAAAGTAAATTAATTATTATAATTTGTAGCCATTTACAAAATAAATTTAACTTTTCCTTAAAATCTAAGAGGGTAAAATGTTAGAAATCCTTGATATGTTTTTGTTTTTTCTTTCCCAAGGCTTTCTATTCTTAATTCTACTCACCATGTTACTCAAAATAGGTACTACTCATTATCCAATTTCAGTATAATTAAAATGCTAGGAGAAAAGTATTTTAATAAGGCATCCAAACCTTGACAGAACATCACAATGACAAAGTCTTTTCTTTTCCCCACCATGATAGATATGCTAATTTGAGTTAAAATCTGATTTTTTTTTAAAAGAAAATGAACTAAGGATATTACATGAATTCCCACATAAACAATAATGGTCCTGCCAAGAAAATTGCACCAGCCAGTGCATTATCCTAACTATTGTAATTGGTTGGGGGTAAGGGGTATAATTACCACAACAAATAATGGAGTGAGTTTCAACAGCAGTTCCCTATTTCATATTTGAATCCTTCCTACTCCGGGTGTTAGAAGTTCTTTATTCTGATACATTCTGTCTCATTACTTAGATTTCAAAATTGTAAGATTCCTCTAAAATCTAACTTTCTTTTCACTTTTTATTCCATGTTTATTCCTTGTTACAATAGTAAGTGCTTTAACAGCAGCAGCCCAAAAAAGTGTCTCTTATCATAATGTCTGGTGCACTCTGGCAGGAAACATTTTTTAAAAATGGAAGAGACTACAGAGGAGAACCTCACATTAGGAAAGGTGAAGCCAAGTGTATTTTCTAAAGAAAATAAGTGAATAAGCAAATTTTGAGATGCAGCAAATACTATTTTTATTTGGTCCAAAGTGCATGTGACCCAGAATAGGTCATTAGATTTTTTTTTTCAGTTGATCATCAAACTTACAAAACTTATCAGTGTCAATGTCCTTACCTCTATTCTGAAATAATCATGATAGCTTATGCAAGGAGAAGGGGTGTCAGAGGCTCACCCCTAATGTACCATCTTCTTTAAGTTTGTGAAATTCTTCATTTAAATAATTTCCTCAAAGTCTGTCAAATTGAGATACATTCAGGTTAAAGATCATTCTTAAAATGTAAAAGTTCTAGAAAAGCTTAAGTTACATTTATTAGGTGTAGTCATTCACTTTTGTCTCAGATTAAGTTAATAACCTTTTTCAATACCTGACAGATCTTTAGGAGCATCCTTTTCTCTCTTTCCTCCCTTCCCTGCTTTTTTTCCTTTATTTTTTATTTAAGGGTGTAGGGTAGGAGGATGGGGGTGTACAATTGTGAGGTCTGGCAGAAGGACATAGGATAACTCTGGATAACAAGGGAACAGCAAATGCTTTATTTGCCTGCACTTGTGGGTATAAGTGTCAGAAGTTGGGAGAGGGACATGCAAAGGGAGATGGGAGGACACTGAAGATAAACCCCACCTCTTCTGTTGTTTGGACTAAGATGGATAACAGCCAAGTATCATCTTTAGCAGACTCCATCGGAGCCAATGGCTTGGTTTTATCTACCACTGATTTTTCTCTACACAAGAGATTAGGACCAGAAACCTACCTACATCTGCTTCAAATTAGGCATCACACTGAATCTCTTGGTGGCAAAGGTGTCATGGAACAAGGAACACTTGTTCAAGAGAATATCAATAAGTAAAAGCCTGGAATATGCTGCTTCTTTTGGAAATGCCTGCCCCATTTATTCCGAAAGGTTGACTCCTTATGTTTCATTCAGCTCTTTTCCTACATATTACCTTCTCAGATCTAGATTCCCCTGTCAAATCTAAATAGATTCCTACCCTCATTCCATAGACCCTGTTACTCTGTTATAGCACATTTGATTTCCTTTACAGTGTTTAATACAATTTGCTCTTACCTACTTGCATATCAAATAATATATTTGTTAACTTGTTTGTTAGAAGTAAATAATAAGCCTTTATAAGAAGTCTATGCCTTTTTAGGTCTTCAGTGCACAGTATTTATCACTATACCTGTTTCATAGCAGTTACTCAATAAATTTTACTATCAGTGGAAAGAAAGGGTAGGGAGAAATTTTTAAATATGAATTTAACAAATTCTAAACTTGATTTAATTTGGCTTTCATGGAGAAATTAGAAGAGAAGCAATGTGCATTTCTGCCTCCAAGTTATTAAAAGTAGGGGAAGAAAAACAATTATTGCATTTATTACAGTTCATGTACATATTTGATACTTGTTAATATTAAAGCAGTTCCTGGTCTCCCTTTTATTTGTAACAGTCTTATATATTCCAAATATTTATTTATTATTTACAGTATTTTTAGAAGTATATGTAGCATAAAAGATCGATGGAACACAAGACAGAGTTTCCTCTTAATGCTGAAAATATGTTAGTGAACACTGAGTTGAAGTATTTTTGTAATTGTTTCTTAAACTGTATTTTTTTTACACACACTTTTTTTAAACATATTTGGATAAAAAGAATACTCTTCACTTCCAATAAAGAATTGTGCTTTCTCCCATTTTTCTTAGAACATGTGTCTTCTTGGATTAGCTTTTGTTTTTCCATGGTACAGACACGGATACAAAAAACAGGTCATGTTTAACTCCGCTATAAGGAAACCAGTTGGCCAAGTGCCATGGAAATAGCAATTGACCCTTTACCTCAGTGATGAGGAGACAACCTGAAATGGACGAATGTGAGGAGTTGGAGAAAACATCCTCCAAATAAAGGGTGCCACACCACCGCTGTTCTGTAAACTCAGTGTTTGTCAAAAATTGAGCTCAATTTTTTTTAAGAGAAGCTGGGAAGTATTTTATTTTTAATTTTTTATTAAAGTATCAGATTTTTTAAATGTTTGGGGCCTAATTTAAAAAAAATATGTGGCTGTCATTGCACTGATACCCAATCCAGACAAAGACATCACACAAAAAAATTACAGGCCAATATCACTGATAAGCATAGATGCAAAACTCTTCGACAAAATATTAGCAAACTGAATTCAACAATACATTAAAGGATCAAACATCATGATCACATGGGACTCATGCCAGGGATGCAAGGATGATCCAACATCCACAAAACAATTAAACTCGTACACCCCAGCAACAAAATGGAGGAGAAAAATCATACGAATATTATATATATTTATAGATATAAGAATATTACTCAGCCATAACAAAGAACGAAATCTTGCCATTTGTGGCAACTTAGATGGACCTAGAGGGTATTATGCTAAGTGAAATAATCAGACAGAGAAAGACAAATACCATGTTATTTCTCTTATATATGGAATTTTACAAAGTAAAACAAATGAACAAACATAAAACAGGAACAGACTCATAGATACAGAGCAAACTGGTGGTTGCCAGAGTGGAGGAGGGTGAGAGAATGGGTGAACTAGGTGAGGAAGAGTAAAAGGTACAAACTTCCAGTTATAAAATAAGTCACAGGGATATAATGTACAGCATAGGGAATATAGTCAACAATAATACAATAACAATGTACGGTTACCGATGGTAACTAGACTCATTGCGGTGGTCATTTGGCAATGTATGAAAACACCAAAACACTATGTTGTGCAATTGAAACCAATGTAATACTGTAATTCAATTGCACTTCAATAAAGAGTATGTGGTTGTCATCTATATTTCAATGAAAAATAAAACATAAAAAAATAAAAACAATCTTACTGCTCGCTTAAAAAATAAATATGTAGAAACACTGTGCAGATCAAACAAATATGATTACACCACATGCAGCCCTCAGATGTCTGTTGCCTCCACCCTAATGAATATTTCTGTTTCAACTGATAGAACCTTTGATCACTAGCACATGGGATACTTAAAGGCAGAATGACTATTTAGCTCCTGTCATGTTACGTAACAGGTACTCAATAAATATTGTTGAAGGGGCTGACTAAATGAATAAGTCATACACATTTTGTTATATGGTTCTAAATGCAGAGTTTTAAAATTCATATGAAGAGAGAACTTGAAAAGCTTATTTATGTATTTGGTAACTGTAAGTTTTTTTAGTGAAGTATAGTTGATTTACAATATTAAATTAGTTTCAGTTGTACAGAATAGTGATTTGGTATTTTTAAAGATTGTAGTTTATCAAATGTTATTACAAACAATGGCTATAGTTCCCTGTACTATATGATATATCCTCGTTGCTTATCTATTTTTACCCATAGTAGTTTGTAGCTCTTAATCCCATACCCTTATCGTGTCCGTCCCTCCTTCCCTCTCCCCACGGGTAACCACTAGTTTGTTTTCTATATCTGTGAGTCTGTTTCTGTTTTGTTATATATATTCATTTTACTTTTTAGATCACACATATATGATATCGTATGGTTTTTGTCTTTCTCTGACTTGTTTCACTTGGCATAATATTCTTTGAGTCCATCCATGTCGCTGCAAATGGCAGTACTGCATTCTTTTTTATGACTAATATTCCATTGTAAATATATACCACATCTTCTTTATCTATTCCTTGGTTGATGGACATTTGGGTTTCTTCCATATCTTGGTTATTGTAAATGCGATGCTGTGAGCTCGAGGGTATATGTATCTTTTTGAATTAGTGGTTTTGATTTTGCTGGATATGTACCCAGGAGTGGAATTGCTGAATAATATGATAGTTTAATTTTTAGTTTTTTGAGGGACCTCCATACTGTTTTCCATAGTGGCTTCATCAATTTACATTCCCAATAACAGTACAAGAGTTTTCCTTTCTCCATATCCTTGCCAACATTTGTTATTTTTAGACTTTTTGATGATAGCCATTCTGTCAGGTGTGAGGTGATATTTGATTGCTGTTTTGATTTGCATTTTTCTAATAATTAGCAATGTTGAGCATCTTTTCATGTACCTGTTAGCCATCTGAATGTTTTCTTTGGAAAAGTATCATTTTATTTCTTCTGTCCATTTTTTGATTGAGTTTTTTTATATTGAGTTTTATGAGCTATTTATATATTTGTATTTATATGACCTTGTTGGTCATATCATTTGCAAATATTTTCTCCTATTCCATAGGTTGTCTCTTCATTTTGTTGATGGTTTTCTTTGCTGTGCAAAAGCTTTTAAGTTTAATTAGGTCCCATGTGACCATTTTTAAACTTTTATTTCTTTTGCCTTAGGATACAGATCCAAGAAAAAAACTGCAAACTTGCATCAAAGACTGTTTCGCCTATGTCCTCTTCTACAAGTTTTATGGTTTAAGGTCTTACATTTAGGGCTTTAATCCATTTTATTTTTGTATATGGTGTAAGGAAATGTTCGAATCTCATTCTTTTACATGTAGCTGCCCAGTCTTCCCAGTACCACTTATTGAAGGGACTGTCTTTTCTCCATTGTGTATCATTGCCTCTTTTGTCATAGATTAATTGACTGTAGGTCTGTGGGTTCATTTCTGGACTCTCTAGTCTCTTCCATTGAGCAATGTGTCTTTGTCCCAGTACCATGCCTTTTATTTTTTTTTTAAAGTTCATGCTGTTTTGATTACTGTAGCTTTGTAATGTATTCTGAAGTCTGGGAGGGTGATTACCTCCAGCTTTGTTCTTTTTTCTCAAGATTGCTTTGGCACTTTGGGTTCTTTTGTGGTTCCATATGAATTTTAGGATTATTTGTTCTAGTTTTGTAAAAAGTGCCATTGGTAATTTGATAGGGATTGCATTAAATGTGTAGACTTCTTTGGGTAGCTTGCCATTTTAACAGTATTAATTCTTCCAATCCAAGAGTATGAGATAGCTTTCTATTTCTTTGTATCACCTTCAATTTATTCATCAATGTTTAATCACTTTCAAAGTACAGATTGTCATTTTCTTAGTTAAGTTTATTCACAGGTATTTTATTCTTTTTGATGTGATTTTAAATGGAATTTTTTTTTAAATTTCTCTGATAGTTCATTTTAGTATAGAAAAGCAACAGATTTCTGTATATTAATCTTATATCCTGCACCTTTTCTGAATTTATTAGATATATATATCTATCTATAACTATATATATATCTATATATCTATATATATATTTGGTGTAAACTTTAGGGTTTTCTATATAAAGTTCATGTCATCTGCAAATAGTGACAGTTTCACTTCTTCCCTTCCAATTTTAATGGATTTTATTTCCTTTTCTTGTCTGATTGCTGTGGCCAGGACTTTCAATACTATGTTAAGTAGCAGTGGCAAGAGTGGGTATCTTTGTCTTGTTCCTGATTTGAGGGGAGTGGTTCTCAGCTTTTCACCATTGAGTATGAAGTTGCCCGTGTATTTGTCTTAAATGGCCTTTATTATGTTGAAAATACATTCCCGCTATACCCACTTTGATGAATTTTTATCATGAATCAATGTTGAATTTTGTCAAATGCTTTTTCTGCATCTATTGAGATGATCATGTGTTTTTATCCTTCCTTTTAATAATGTGGTATAGCACACTGATTGATTTGTGAATACTGAACCATTCTTGCATCCCTGGAATAAATCCCCCTTGATTTGGTGTATGGTCCCTTTATATATTGTTGGATTTGGTTTGCCAACATTTTGTTGAGAATTTTTGCATCTATATTCATCAAAGATATTGACTTGTAATTTATTTTGCTTCTGATCTTTATTATTTCCTTTTTTTCTGCTGACTTTGAGCTTGTTTGTTCTTTTTCCATTTCCTCTAGGTGGTAGGTTAGCTTGTTTGAGATTTTCTTGTTTGTTGATGAAGGCCTGCATCACTGTAATCCTCCTTGTTAGAACTGCTTTTGCTGAATCTCATAGATTTTGGAATGTTCTGTTTCCATTTTCATTGAATCTTAAGGTATTTTCTGATTTCCATTTTGATTTCTTCATTGACCCATTGGTTTCTTTGATAGCATGTTATTTAGTCTCTGCATGTTTTTTCTTTCCCCATTTTTCTGTCTGTAATTGATTTCTAATTTCATACAGCTGTGGTTGGAAAGATGCTTGATATAATTTTATCCTCTTAAATTTGTTGAGACTTGTTTTGTGGCCTAGTATGTGATCTATCCTCAAGAACATTCCATATATACTTGAAACAAAATGTGTATTCTGCTCTTTTTGGATTTGATGTCCTGTAGGTATCTATTAAGCTCAGCTGGCCTATTGTGTCATTTAAGACCACTTGTGCCTTATTGATTTGTTATCTGGAAGATCTGTCTGTTGATGTAGGTGGGGTGTTGAAGTCCCCTTCTATTATTCTATTATTTTCAATTTCTCTCCATATGTCTATTAGTATTTGCTTTATATATTTAGGTGCTCCCATATTGGGTGCATATGTATTAATGAGTATAATATCATCTTGTATTGATTCCTTTATAATTATATCATGGCCTCCTTCTTTGTCTTTTGTTATAGTCTTTGTTTTAAAGTCTATTGCTACAGCTGCTTTCTCATCATTTCTATTTGCATGAAGTATCTTTTCTCATCCCCACACTTTCTGTCTCTGTTTCTTTAGTCCTGAAGTGAGCCTCTTTTAGGCTCTTATTTTTCACATCTAATCAGCCACCCTATATCTTGATTAGAGCATTTAGTACAGTAACTGTAACAGTTAATAATCTTGAGCACTTTCTGTGTTCTAGGCACCATGTAAACACTTTGTAGGCCTCAATTTATCAAATTATGATAATTCTAAGTACTAAGACTATCATTGTTCCCTAACTTGTCAAAAGAGTTAGTAAGTTTCAGAGTTAATGGGGAAGAAATATAAAATAACTCAATTCTGACTCCATGGCTCATCTTTTAATCATTAACTAATTATTTACGTAAATTTATTGAAGAACAACAAACCCATAATAAGGCTTAAGAAACAGATAGTGTTTGGTTTCAGAAGATGATGCTGGTTTGGGATCAGCTAGGTTACTTAAAGAACAGAGGTATAATGGAATATAAGTATTTGGGGAAATCCAGGGACTTTTGGAGAAGTTATAGTTTGAGAAAGAAAAATAAGGACCCAGAATGAGACGGAAGACTTGCCTTAATGAAAATCAATGAAAAGATGAGTGCTCAGAATCAGGAAAAAAAATCTTCAGAGAAGTTATTTCCAATCCGGTGTACATATTAATCATTGGGGAACTTTTTAAAAAATCCACCTGCCTGGTGTCAATAGTTGTCTTTTTGGGAAAGAACCCAGGACATCAGTATCAGAAATAACACTAGTCAAAACTCTTCACATGATTCCAAAGTACAGCTGGATTAAAAACTTCTGCCTTAGATTATCCACAGATATTCAAACTATACTCCTAGATCCTCCACCAAGGTGCCTCAAGTTTAGGGAAAAGTAGGCAGGATTTCACGCCACTCAGTCTTTCTGGTCTCATTGGCTCCAACTTTATCTGTTTTGTATATTAGAATTTTGTATAAGATTTCATTTGAAACAATAGTCTTACAGTTAAAAATAACTCAAAACAGATAGGTTTTCCTCTTTCAATTTAAAATAGGAAACAGGCATAAAAAGGATAATACAAAGGCTGCCAGAAGACATGTTCACTTTAAGAACATATAGCTGTGGCTTTGATAATAGACCACAGAGATACCCAGACGCCAGGCTAAGGCACTGGACACTGCAATGCTTTATCAGTGCCACCCAAGTTCTCCATAAATGTCCTAATTGGTGATGACATCTGAAATAACAGAAAAAAAGAGCCCACCTCAATTAGTCTTGGGCAAGTGTCTCTAATGGATGGAAACTAATTTGCATGCAGACGCCTATATGAGAATGTGAAAAATACTGTATTTATCTTTCCAGTCTTTGAAAATTTCTTTCAAATCTGGTAGTTGGAATGGATGCTAAGTACCAATTTCCTATATCCAACACACCAAGTTCCCTCATGTTAGGATTCTTTCCCCATGTCACAAATTTTTTGTAATAGGCAAAAGAAGAAAATACCATGAAGAAAAATGAAAATAACTTAGCAAAAAGGATTTGGAAATGCGTGAGAAAACAAAAATGAGAGATTTTAAGATATTACAACTGAAAATATTTGAAGAAAGTGAAACAATATAAATTAAGAGGAATTCTAGAAAGTTAACAGGCCAAAAGAGAAAGTTCTGTAAGATGTTTCTTTTCATTTACTGGCATTCTATTATTTTCCTTTGGGTAAAATCTCATCACAGGGGCACGATTTGACCTTTTAACTTCTAATTACCAATGAGAGCTAATTTGAGTTTGAGAAATATTGAGGATAAAATATGACAATATTTCTGTAACTGTATAACTCGAAGATGAAAAAAAAACCTTAGTTTTTTTTTATCTGCCTCTACTATAGCTACATGATTATCCAGTCCATGCTTGATTTATTTAAATGTTTACTTAATGATTTCTATATGCTAAAGCACTGTATCGGGTTACGAGGACACAAATGTGAAGAAGACAGATCTAGCTAGTCTATACTTCATGGAAGTATATTCAAGTGTAGGAAACAGACAAGAGAAGTAAAAGAAGGCAAGTAAAATTAAAAGGAGAAAAATGGGTACTTCTAGTAGAGAAAGAATGAATAAGAATTGAGAATTACTTTAGATAGAGTGGTCAGGGAGTTGATGGCAGATCATTTTTTCAGTGGTGAGAAATCACTGTTCTAAAGGTATTCCATTCCTGGGAATAACAGTGTGGGAGTTCAAGATACCAAAGTCCAGAATGGCTTAAGCAGATTATAACAGAGTGTGTCATGGGGTGAGTGAGACTGGAGATGGCCCTAAGTACATTAAGAAGTATACACTTAATGAAGAACTACTTGAGTTGAAAATCTTAAATTTGGTTTGAATTTTATAAGAACCATTCTTATTCTGTCATAAACTTGAGAGATGCATGTTTTTTGTAATACAGGCGAGAACTGACTCAGGCTTGAGCCTAGAGTGGTGCCAGTGGAACTGGAGGGAAGTGGATTGATTTGAGATGTATGTAGAAGGTGGGATTTAATGATTTGCTGCAAGTAAAGTGTAAGGGGAAAAAGTAGTCAAGAATGATACCCAGGTTTTTGATGTAAGAAACTGAGAGGACAGTGGTGCCATTTATTGGTTGATTGGCTGTAGTTTGTTGTATGTCTATTAGACCTCAATAGAAAAAACTGTAAAAAAAAATTAAAAAATAAAAAGAAGATGCTATCAGGAGTAATCAGGGCTATGCCAGTGATACAGCAGGTGAAGTGACTGACAGTGCCTTGAGAGGAGATACATACTTGATGACAGGGCACCATTTAGGCTATTGAGTAGGTGAGGCATGCGTGATAAAGTGAAACATATGCATTTTTAATCTGAATGGTAATAAAAATCTGCTTCTGCAAAAATTGAATATTTTTCCCAAGCCAAGGACGCACCTAGTGAAAAACGTCTGTGACAATAAGAAACAGAAAAAAAAAAAAAAGACAAAAATTGCTGAAGAGTGGAACTGTGAGTAGATGGGCTCAGACAAGAATGCAGGTGGGTTCTTCTAGAATCTGGAGTAGTGTCATTTACAGAGATTTTTTTTAAAAATCCTGTAAATATACAATTTTTTTTTTAAAAAAAGAACAAAACACAAAACAAAAAAATCTGGAGAACAAATTTAGAGAAGAGGATTTTGAGCATGGTAAATCTGAAGGACCTGTGGGGCAATCCAAGTGAAGTCACCCAGGAGGCTGTATGTGTATGTATGACACTGGCACTTGGGAGAAAGGTCCAGCTGGTACATGGATGTAGTAATTAAAGCCACGGGGGTTGAAATTGGCAGAAGGTGTAGAGAATGACGAATGTGCCTAGGACGGAGCCCTAAGGGACCCAGCAAATTTCAGCAAGTGATAAGAGGAGAAGCCAAAACCAAAGGAGAAAAAGCAGGAGAGGGTGTGTGTGTCTTGGAAGCCAATGGAGGAGATAGATAGACAACACTCAATTTAAGAAAAATATGTATGTCAGATGGTGATAACTATGCAGAGACGTTAAACAGGTTAAACAGGGCAATGGGAAAGCTGGGTGGGGAGGGCACACTGCTTTGTTTTTATATGGAGGAACAAGTGCAGGCTTCATTCACTTTTTTTTTTTACTATATCAAAGCAAAATTTATTGTGTAATAGCAGGGAACAATGTTATGCTTCACACCAACAGGAGATTCAGCTGCTGAGTGGAACAGTGTTTAGTAGTGGTGGGGGAGAAGGTGGGATGGAGAGCACATGTCCTTATTAGCATATGCCCAGATTCCCTTTTTTTAAAGTATAGTCAGTTACAATGTGTCAATTTCTGGTGTACAGCATAATGTTCCAGTCATGCATATATACACACATGTTCGTTTTCTTATTTTTTCATTGAATGCTATTACAAGACATTGGATATAGTTTCCTGTGCTACATACAGAAGAAAGTTTTTTAATCTATCTTTATGTACAGTGGTTAACATTTGAAAATCTCAAACTCTCAAATTTATCCCTTCCCACCCCATTTCCCCTGGTAACCATAAGATTGTTTACTATGTCTGCAAGTCTGCTTCTGTTTTGTAGATGAATTCATTAGTGTCTTCTTGTTTCTTTTCCCTTTAAAAAAAAGAATTCCACACATGAGTGATATCTTATGGTACTTTTCTTTCTCTTTCTGGCTTACTTCACTTAGCATGATGATCTCCAGGTCCATCCATGTTGCTGCAAATGGCATTATTTTATTCTTTTTTATGGCTGAGTAGTATTCCATTGTATAAATATACAACTTTTTTATCCAATCATCTGTTGATGGACATTTAGGTTGTTTCCATGTCTTGGCTATTGTATATAGTGCTGCTATGAACATTGGGGTGTATGCATCTTTTTGAATTAGAGTTCCCTCTGGATACACGCCCAGGAGTGGGATTGCTGGAACATATGGTAAGTCTATTTAAAGTTTTTTGAGGAATCTCCATACTGTTCTTCATAATGGCTGCAAAAAACCACATTCCCACCAGCATGTAGGAGAGTTCCCCTCACATTTGAGTAGAAATGTGCAGAAGGGTTAGTCAAATGTGATGGGAAAATATACAGCAGTAATGTTTTTGAAGAGTAAATGACTTGGAGAAAAATTTTATATAGTATCATGAGAAATTTGAAAAGTAATTCCCAGAAAGAAATATCCTGTTCTTAGGACATCTCTGCATGGTGGGATAATGGATAACACTTATGATACTTTGCTTAAAATTTCTGCAGAAATGTTTTAATTTAAAAAGTAAAATAGCTTTATTTTTCTGTTAACATGAACATGCCAAAGAAAGATAAAGAGGTAAATAAAGAATCATCCAGAAAGCTACCACTCAGATGTAAGTTGTTAACATTGCAATATCAAATACTTTTCTACATTTTCCAGAAAGATGGAGAGACAAACATATACAGAACAAAAAAAAAGTAAACATTACTATATTTGCTGTTAACTGGCTTTTTTCCTTTTTACGTGTCATGAGTTCCTTTCCCTTATCAGTATATATATCTCTTTTTAATGATTACATGTTAATATATTTAACTAAGTCCTTATAACTGGACATAAACATTGTTTCCAATTTTCCAAGTTTTTCATACTTTCTTACTGTTTTTCCATGATAAATTTCCAGAAATGAAATAGTTGGTTTTAATAAGAACTACTAAGCTACTTTCAAGAAATGTGAATAAGTTACTCACATTGAATGAATGCATTGATCATTTCTTCACTATTGTATCATTTGCTCCATTTCAAACCTCTTGGACCCTATTTTCTTTATGTTTAACAGATGGTTGATGATGGTAATAATTTATTTTTCTTTCTTATCTTTCTGAGTTGAGGTTTAAAGATAGTAATAATATAGAAAGACTTTATAAGTCATAAAGCAGTGTGTCCATTTTAGCAATCACAGCAGGTATGTTATGCAAACTGAATATTTGTAGTTCTTATTTAAGAGAAAATGTAGAAGTCCAGTTAAACTTTTCACAAGCCAAAAAGCTCTTAAACTTCCAAGTTGATTTTCATTCAACATTTTATTACTATAAAACATTTAGCATATAATAGCTGAGTAAAAAGACAGTTTGCCGCCTAAAGGCTCAGTGTTGGTAAACTAGCTGTTGTGTTAGGCAGCATGTCTCAAAATGTATAGCCTTCCCATATTGCTGTAGACTGAATTGTGTCTCCCCAGAATTCAGGTATTGAAGGTCTAACCTCAGTATGGCTGCATTTGGAATAAGGAAGTAATTAAAGTTAAATGAGGTCATAAGGGTAGAACCCTAATCCAACAGGATTTGTGTCCTCATAGGGAGATGCCAGAGAGAACTTTCTCTCTTTCCCACTCCTGCACCTTGCCCTTCCCCAACCCCCCAAACCATGTGAGGAGACAATGAGAAGGCAGCAGCCTACAAGCCAGAGAGAGCCCTCATTGGAAACAGAATCTGTTGGCATCTTGATTCTTGACTTCTCAGTCCAGGATACTGAGAAATGAATTTATGTTGTGTAAGCCACCCAATCTATAGTATTTTGTTATGGGAGCTCACACAGACTAAGAAATATATCATTTCTGTTTTATCATCATGATAGACTTTAGGATGAGAGGCTCAAAATTGCCAATTAAAACTGAAGCCCAATTCCCTTCAGCTGTGTATGTAACCCTGCTTTGGTAACTTGTGACCCTTGAAATATATCTTTTTTGGCACACAGATTTATACCATCATTTAGTCTTGTTGAGAGTTCTTTGAAATTAACATTTGGGACAGGTATTCTAGATTTCAAGTTGTTCTGTTTCATACCGGAAACATTCTTTTCTTGTTGTCCCAGAGAGGACAAGACAATGGCTGCTAGTAATCTAGGGTTTCTGCTCAGTGCCAACAGAATGGAATACAGCAGAGTCAGCTGAGCGGTTCACGGTAACCACGTACAAGTCCTTCAGAACCTTTGTAGTGATCCTCAATTCTGTGGGAGTCATCAGAGTCGTACCCTCGCAAAAGAAGCCAGAATTCTTAGGTCTCATTAATGGAAATGTGGTTTCCCAAACTCGAGGTGGAAAAATACTGAACAAGAAACATGTTGAATGAATTAGTCCATATTGTTTATTTTTCTGCATTTGTGTTTGTTTACTAAAATCAGTAATCCCCAAATCAAAACTAATGGCTCTTTCATGCACATATGCAGAGCAACAAAAAAAACTGGGTCACCTGACACACAATCCTAGATGAAGTGGAACAAGGTAACACCCTATCTTGTCTCAGCTCTCATACTGTAAACAAGTACCTTTTCTGGGATATATTTAGTGTGCTTTTTGCATTTTTGTGCTTTTTATGGGTAATTTTGCTGTTTAAAATGGTCCCTAAGTATTGTGCTATGTATTATTATTAAGTACCTTACAGAGAAAATATGTTAGGTAAGATTCACTCAGGCCATGAGTTATAGTTCTGTTGGCCATGAGTTTGACATTAGTGAATCACCAACAGACATTAAACAAGATACCTTAAAACAAGGCTATGTATTGATCAGTTGGTGATAATAATGTGACCAGAGTCTTGCAGGAACCTAATTCTGTATTTCTCCTAAGGACAATGATACTTGGAGAGACTCTGTAGAAGATAATTGCTACCAGTAACAAAAATCAGATACAGATAGGTAGTAGTGAACTACAAAATTAGAATCTATAATGGAACAACATGTGCCATTATAGATTTTTTAATAGTTTGCAAACTGTTAAGTTTTTTAAAAAATCTAGTACAAAGATAAAAGCTCCTCCTACTTATTATTCAACTGGAAGTATAGAGTTGACTGTAGTGAACTGTTTTCAAGATTTAATTCAATTGGAACTAAAAACCTAAATACTCCATTCCTCTTAAATACCTACCCACCAAATATAACTGTGTCCCTTAGGGTTTAACCACCTTTCCTTTTTTTCTTCTATTTCCTATTATTATTTCCAGGGTGACTTCTCATGACCTCAAATACCACCTTCAAATCAGAAAACTAAAACTGCAATTTCCAATTTTCACACCTCTCCTGGCTCGGGACCTGAATTTCTAAATACCTGTGTGACTTATCCACAAATGTCCCTATCACAAATCATGCTCAACATGTTACAAACAAAACTTATTTTTCCCCTCCATGAGCCATTGTTTTCTGCATATGTACAGTATCTGAAGTAACGAGCTTTCTTCCTTATTACATAAAGTTTATCCTCACCACAATCTTCTAGGTAGGTGCTGTAGTATGGATGAAAGGCAGGATTATACAGATGACATAAATTAGTCTTGAAATCAGATTTGGTTCTGATGCTTACTGTGTGGTTTTAAGCCAATTACTTTTTTTTTGAGCCTCACTTTCATGGTACATATATACAGCATAGGTTTTATTATTGTGGCTCTTGAAAGTGTGGTAGGTACCTAGTCTGGCAGCACCAACAATCCATGGGGACTTGGGAGAAACATAGAATCTCATTTTTACCCTAAATTTGATGAATCAGTATCTGTATCTTAATATGCTCTTCAGGCAATTGGTTAGCATATATTCAAATTTGAGCAGCACGAGTCTTGCTAACACAAATGTGTTATCACCTTCGGTAGAGTAGATCATTGAAGAATCAAAACAGTCCTGTCTGTAACTTAATAGAGCTACTGTTCCAATTACTGCCAAGGCTCCTATTTATCCCCTGTTACCAATCAGATAGTTAATTCAGGCCCTTTATAGCTGCTGTAGGTGGATCTTTCATTTTATCCAGAAACCTTGAAATAACGAATTTAAATCTACTCCATGGTTATTTTATTCACTAGAGAAAGGCTCATTCTTTCTTTGCCATTTTAAGTTGTACTCCTTCAACATTTTCAAATTTGAATTGTTCAACCTGAAGTTTCCCTTGTGTCCCATCTTTAAAAATTTGCAAGACAGGAGAGAAACAGAAGTAACAGTTTTCATCTGAAATATTTGGAAAATGTGATCAAATCTTTGATTCAATAGGGATGTTGCAATAGCTTACAATTCAGTCACAGAATCTCTCAGATAATACTGCTTAAGCAAACTTGTTTCTAGATTCTATTACTATTTAACATTTATTAAGCATTATAATGTACAATGTATTGTGTGAATTGAGAACACCTGTAGGAGCTTAAGAATACATTTTATAATCTAATCCCATGCTGCTTTTAACCTGAGATACCACATTTCTAGCAAGTTCCCAGGCAATGTGAGGCTTTTCTGAGGCCCATACGTTTCAATAAAAAAGACTGTAGAGCAAGAAGTATTACATGGAGGTCTGAGGAAGGGAGAACAAAAAAGGGGTAGTGGGGGTGGGGAGAGAGAGAAATTGGCTTCTCCCTCTTGGAGAGTTAACTGTTAGCTGCTTAGAATACATTATGGTAAAACTCAGTTGGGAAAAATCTGGCACCGAGAAGTTAAGTGTGGCACTAAGAACAGCTTATATTGAAGTAAATCCACTACTTACAATTGGAAGGTAGCAAAATTTAGAAAGTCGTTACTAGGAGCACATTCCACTTTTCATCTAGTGTTTTCATGCCTAGTCCCTTGCCTTTTGTGCATCCTCTCCATAACATATAACTCATAATGCCCTTATTGTTGCAGTTTCTAAATTATCAGTATTTGTTATAATTTCCTCGTTGACCCAAAAGTTAGAACACTTGAAAAATTCCAAGTATGTTATTTTTCAAGCACTTAAACTTAGTTCCTAGGCTTTTTTGCAACCTGATCATTTATGCTTTCTAGAAATGTATTATTAAAGTTTTCTCTGTACCCTAATATGAGGTCATTTAGAAATGTTTCAGGATAATATGAAAAGCACACACACCTCCGAACTATTTAACTACTCCTTAACTATCTCCACTTTTCATTTAATTGATTTTTTACAGAGCATAAGTATTGAAGTCACAGTCCAACAATTTTTGCCATGTGTATTCTCTTTAATGGAAGGATTACTTTATTAACACATAAAATGCACCAATTTTAAATGCACCATTTTTAAAACATATATTCATCAGTAAAACTACCACTCACATCAATAGAACATTTTACATATGAATGGCATGTTATTTACCTCATGAAGCCTCTTAAATGTTACAACCTGTACTGTATGTTTTATAAATGTTATAGCTTGAGTTGTCTAATAAAAATATTGCTCCCTACTTCCATTACCATGACTTATGGTTTCCATAATCTTTAAACATTTATCCTTTGTTTTATACAAATGTGAGTATCCAGGGTTAGAGGTTGATCTTTGACCCAATTTTAATCTTTTTAATAGAAATATTTAACCAGTTTATGAGTGTGGTAACTACCTGTACCTCTGCCAATCTACTTTATGCTGATTTTAATGCTTCCTTGGTGTTTTTCACTACTTCCTCTCCAATCCAAAAAATTGGAATATATATTCTATTTTTATTTGCAACACATCTCATTGTAACTTATTTACAATGAGCTACTACATGAAGCAGTAGGTACTGATTTCCTATAGGCAAGGCACATGCAAAATAAGGTTTAATCCACTACCTCCTCAATCAGTGATTTGGAAATTTTCTTTTTACACTACCAGGATTACCATTACAGACAAATTTGCCCCCCTCCCCCAATAATTAAAAATAGGAGAAAAGTCTGAGATCAGCCTGACTTTTGCCCCTTCATAAGTAACCTACTTTCTCCCTCTGGATATTCATAGAATTTTTTTCTTTATCCTTCCAATTTAAAAATATCAGTAGGATGTATCTGGGTGATGCTTTTTTTTTTTTTCATTAAATGTTAATGGTACCCTGCGAGCTTTTTCTATTTGTACATCTAGTTCCCTCTTCAACTCTGGAATATCTTCTTTAATTAGTTCCGTAATTGTACTTTGAGCTCCCTTTGTTCTGTCTCCTCTGTTTCAGGAATTGCTATTACGCATAGATTGCATCTCCTGGACAGGCCCTCTAGATTTCTCTTCTTTCCCGTACTTATCCTGACTTCTTTTCTCTCTCTTTTTTTTTCCCTGCATGCTGCGAAATGTTGTCGTTTTGCGTTAACTTCGGTCATTCGATTCTGTGCCAGATCAGGACTGCACATTTCTGTTATCTCTTGATTCTTTTCAAGCGCCCTGCCAACAGCCTTTTTATCACTAAGCACAGGTCCTTAAGCTCCTGTGTTAAACGATACTCAGTCCTTACTATCTCTTCTGTTTCCACCGCTATATCCGTTTCAAGAAGCAGCATTTTCTCACTTAGCTGTTTTCCTCCAAAACTGCGGTATTACGACCTTGAACATAAAAAAGAGAACTAAATTCCCTACTGCTTGACTGATTCAACATAAAGATTCTCACTGATAGCTATTAACGGTTTTAGCGAAATGTTTTACTTTCCTTTCTTACCTTCCAAATAGCTCTTCTCAGCAATGGGACCCTAAAGCGAAGATACAGGATTTTACCAAGCTCTTAACTAAAGTAACGTCCAAAATGGTCCCCGCTACGTCATCTCTGCGCGCCTCACGTCGGGCCAATCGCCCGGTGCGTACCTTTATTGCTGAAGGGGCCCCGGCGCGCGAGTCCATTGCTATAGGTGCAAACCTCAGCCCGCTAAGCCTCCGTCCCGCGCGCCGCGCCGCTTCGCCCCCGCGGCCCCGCCCCACCCCGCCCCACCCCGCCCCGCCCCGCCCCACCAGCGCGGGTCACGGGAGTGCGCACGCGCAATACTCCGTCCCTCCTCGTCCTCGCTCCATTGGCTCGCCTTAGGTCCGGTACCGCCTTGAAGGCGGGGCTGGGTCCCAGCCGCGGCCAATCACGCCCAGGGGGAAAGGTGAGGGGTGCAAGGTGGCTATTCGCCCGGGCGTGCTGGTTTTTTTCAGCGCGTGTGCTGGGCTACCTGGTCGACATGGAGGCGGTCTCGGCGGAGGAGCTTGATGAGGAGGAGCAGCTGGTGAGGAGGCATCGCAAAGAGAAGAAGGAGTTGCAAGGTGACAGGCGAACGGGACCCTAGAAGTCGCGGGGACCCAGGGAAGGGCGCGTGGCGGGTTGGTTTTGGGGAATGTTGAGGGGCTTCTGATCTTGATTCTCCTAGGCTTCTCCCAAGTAGCCAGTGGTCTCTTCCCTCCCGCCTGTGCTGGGTCCCAGAAGCCCCCAGACCTTCAGAAGCCCCCTTTCCTCAGGGCCGCTGCGTTCCCCTTACGCCGCGCCGCCGCTCGGGTGCGCGCGTGTCTGGGAACTCCTACAAGTCGGCACTTGGACCCAGACCCCTTTCCTGCTCTGCCCTTGTTACCGACACTTGGCCCTAAGAGGCGCATTTTGAAATATCTCAATTTTGAGGACTCGGAAGGGATACTTGAAAGATTTAAAAATTTGAGTCATTTTTTACTCTTTTTCTTCCTACCACACCGAACAAACTCACGGATTTTTTTGGGGGGTGGGGGGAGATGGGAATCTCAGCTTTGTCTGGGCTCTCTGTAATTGTTATGTAATTACTCTTCTTGCTTTCATAATTCCTTTTTGTATACCTTTCTCCTCTTACCATTCCCTTACTGTTACCGTTTCTGATTCTTAATCCCTGGGGTTTTGACTTAATCATTTTGGTGGCTTTTCAGCAAAAATTCAGGGTATGAAGAATGCTGTTCCCAAGAATGACAAAAAAAGGAGGAAGCAACTCACCGAAGATGTTGCTAAATTAGAAGCAGAAATGGAACAGAAACATAGAGAGGAGCTGGAGCAATTGAAGCTGACTTCTAAGGAGAATAAAGTATGTCAAATAATGTTTCTCTTTGTATACGCATTTGAAAACAATTGTCCACTTCTATTAAACTGCTACTATGTAAAGTCATAAAATTGGAGGGAAAGAAGTCACTCAGTCATGCTCATGTATCACCACTGATATTTTTCTGACCAGATTTACATGGTGGTGTGTGTTTTTTGAGAGATCAGCAAAGAAAGTCCAGTTTTGTAACCATTTGCTTGCTCCAAAGATGAACGGATGATAAAATAGACTAGAGGAAGCTTCACCAAATGAAAGTTGGAAGACCAATCTTCTAGTCTCAGAAGTGCCATTAAATTAGAATTGTACTCTGGGCAAATTTAATCTTGAGCATACATTTCTCCACATATCATATGATTCAAATACTCCTGCTGTTTAGAATCAAATGGGATAACAAATGTGAAATCATCTTTAAGCTTTAAAAGTGATTTATGAGCAACTTGCAATGAATGTTGATTTACTCATGTTTCTTAGGTAAACTGGAGCACGTTAACTCATCATTTTTAAGTAATATTTACTTCATTGTAGCCATGCACAATGTATTGTATGCTGCACACTTTGTTTAACATATTACATGCATCATATAATTCTCACAACAAAACACTGTGAAGTATTACTTCTGATGTAAGGGTAGATAATCCCATTTGTTCAAGTGGGAAACAGACTCAGAGAGATTAAAAATTTTGTTTTGAATTTTTAACAGTTAATAAGAGTACCAAAGCCAGAATTCAAGATCAGAGCTATCTTACTCCAGAATGTGAATAGAGAATTCTGTTACAATTTTATCTAGTGCGGTAATTTACTGCGTGGGCTTTAGATATCAAAGATCAGAGAATCCAGAGCCTCACACCCAGTTAGAAAGTGCTCGTGTTTATGCAAAATTTTACTTACCATAAATAAATTAAATTTTATTCCGTTCATTTTTGGTCTTGTGTTGACAGGGAAAACAGCTGTCTGCACTAATTTGCAATGGTTGTTGTGTTAAACATAGTCTTCTTTTCTTTAATGTTTTCAGCCAGTCATCAAGGTCCTGGCCTTGTGTGCCTTTTAACGTATTGTATTTCGAAGTAACAAGGCCTGATGCTTGAAGTGTTTGTGTTATCACAATCATGGTATTCCTGATTTTCTCCCTGTCTTTTCCATGAGTGAAATAGCTTTGTTTGCTTTCTCAGGCCTTTCAGTTTTGAGATTTCTCTCCTAGGTTTCCAAGGACAAAAATGTTTGATTGTCAAGCTACATATTGTCCAACTGTTAAAATACAAGCTCTCACCTTACTTTGAACCATTATTTAAAAAAAAAAAAACCAAAACTAAAGCCTGTTTTGTTTTTTTTTTTTTTTTTCCTGAATGTTACCTGAATTCTTTGGTCATTACTTTGTCTTTTTTTTTTTTCCAGATGCTTCTTTGTATCTTGCCTGTTGTCAATACGACAGTTTGTAAATTTTAGCAGATTCCTCTGAAAAAGCTAAGAATATCCTAATTCCACTAAAGTTGATAACCAGTCTTTGACGTCTTAATTTGATTTTGATATTTTGATCATTTGGGCCGTAGCCTTGGAGACTGCTGACTATTGTTACTAGAGTCTTCTATATGTTTCATGTATGTGTCTAACTAAAAACTAGCTCAACTTACAGCTGTAGTAATAAAATACTAGCTACTCAATCCTGATGGTTTTAAGTCTGGCATCTTTTTTCTTCAGCAAACACATAATAGCCATTCGATGATTGGTTGTAACATCTTAATGATAATTATAAATTAAATTTTCCCCTTGTAGTTTTTCAAATTGTAGATGGGAAAGGATAGAAAAAGCTCAATTTGTTACCAGGGTCACAAAGAAGCAAGCCCATCAGGTTCTGGCTAATTAAGATGGAGAAAGGCCTTTCGCGTCACATTTGAGGTTGTGAGAGTCATTAAGAACTCAGCCAGCACAGGACCACGTATTCTGTATGTCCTAGCAGCAGTTAGAGAAGGGAAAGGTGGAGTGCTGAGCGAGCTGGCACTTACAGGAAGTATTTAGATGAATGGCGTGGATATTCTAAGAAGGAAGGAAACCATGCAGGAATGAGCATTGTCTCTGAAGAGCTACAAGGAAAGTTCTTGGGAATCCAACAGATTCCCCAGACAAAATTAGAGGAAAAAGACAAAAACCATACGATTTAGTATTGTAGGTAGTACTGTTATTTCAGATTTAAGTTGTGGGATGACACATATGTATGACTTTCAATAATAATTTAATAATCTAATACTTTGAGTAATAAAAATATTTTTCATTAACTTGTTAATGTTTTTTGTTTCCTTCAGATAGATTCTGTTGCTGGTAATATTTCAAACTTGGTTCTTGAGAATCAGCCGCTTCGGATATCCAAAGCACAAAAGAGACGGGTATGAAAGTCACCAAGTACTTGTTGGTGCTGTGTGCTCAGTGCTGTCTTAGGGGTTGTACTGGGAGGGAGTAGGAAAAAAATGAGAGTCCCTTGCCAAAGGACTTGAACTAACATTTGTTAAGTACTTGCCATTTGCCAGATACTATGCTAGGCTTATAGATAGTGTGAAATCTCATCAGTGCTGACAGTAGTCTTGGGAAGTAGATTTCTTAGCCCCCTTTTATAGAGAAAAAAATAGGCCTAAGGCAGTTATAAAATAACGTGCAGTTTGCAGTACTCATAGGAGGGTGGGGCCAGAAAGGGGGTGTGCAGAGGGTATTGTTCACAGTTATGTGGTCCCGTACAGTAATTCAGAATCTTAAGAGTATGAGCCCAGATAATTTTGATGTACAGCTTTGGTTAAAAAATAGGTTATTAAGTGATAAAACAAGTATTTGACCCTAGAAGTTAAGATATATAGGTGTACAAAATTATCAGAATTATTTAAGTATATATATGTATGTATATATATTTAAGTATATATATAATTGTGATGAAAACTGAAAAGGTAAAATTCGTTGTGCAAAATGTTAAATAAAGAGTTGGTATTTGAAGGAAATGCAGTTATTTGGATCGGATGATTGAAGTAGGAGAAACAACGTGCACAGAAACAAATGTGGGGATGAAATTGTGCACCATCGTGAGGAAACATCATGATATCAAAGTTATGGGAATGAGAGTAAAGGCCTTTCCACTTTGAAAAATGACAAGAGGTTGAAATTCAATCTTTTCAGTCCCAAATATTGTTTTATTAGCATGTGATGTTTTCTAGGATTTAGATGGTTTTTTTTTAAGCCAGCTTTGCATTTTATAATTTCATAGTACATAATTTAATAGAACGTGGAATTTGCTGTCAGTCAGATGGAGGCTTTAATGTCACTCATGGTGGTGGCTTTGGGTAAGATTCTTAGCCTTTTTAAGCCTCAGTTTCAAATGTGTAGAATGGGGAAAAATAATACCTACTTTACAGAGTTATTGTGGATATTAAATAATTTACTGTTTCCAAAGCCCTAACATAAGGCCTGGGTCGCCAAATGATAGTACTTGTCATTGTGTTAAGTACTGCATAGTGTGCCTTTTAAAAAAATTCAACCTAAGATAAGTATTTGTTTGAAAGTTCCTTAAGTTACAAATTGTCAGACATTTCTCATACGAATATGAAATTTTATTCTTGAGTAATTATTATAATTGTGAATTTCATAGACTTGTGAAATTTAGATATCCTGGTATCTTGAAGGTTTTCTAGTTCAACTCTCTACTCATGTATTCTTTTTGTTATGGCCTTAGAATTGTCTTCCAGCTTTTACAGATCACAGGTGAAGGGCAGAAATTCTGCCTGGCAGAAGCACAACAAGATATCTGTTGGAATTGCGTCTACTTAGTAATCGCTGTATCTTAGAGTAGCACCTGTTTAATTCTGGAAAACGTAAGGACATAACTTCCTCCTGTCTTTATCAAAAGACAGGTGTTCTTCCCACCTGGACCCTTAGGCAACAAAAACAAAAATACATTAAACTCCCTTACCTTTCTCAAATGTTTTGTTACTTTTCTTCCAAAATGCTGCATAGCTGAAATGCATACCTTTCCCAGCTATGCCCTCAAAAAAAGTGTAGTGTCTTTTATAGTCAGCTGCTTTAACACTTGTTAGAGAAAACACCCTGTAAGTAATGCCCAGAGTTTCTTATTGCTTTGTTGTATTATTAGGACTCTGGAGTAGAAACCTGAAAGTTTATATGGTACTTAAGGAAATGGAACCTGAAAACAGGGTGGATAATTGGGTATTAGACTTACTTCAGACCTCTCCCCGCCTCTTTTTTTTTGTGTGTGTGTGAAAGGCACCAAGAAATGAAAAGCTAATTAACTAATGATGCTTATCTTTGGAGGAGATACAACTCTCTGGTAGAAAGACATGACAAAACTTTATAAAGATTTATTACTGGAACACTGCAGAGCAAATCTCTTAACTTTAACCTAGAAAAGCATAGGGAGTATTTTATTTACTTCAAAGAACTTCAGTGAAATCTCATTAGTACAGTGAAAAGAGCCCAGAGTAGAATTTAGAAGAACCGGGTTCCAGAAATACAAAATCTGAAAATTGGAATAAGATCTAGTTCAGTTTCTGTATTTTACAGATAGGGGAGCTGAGGCCAGGTTGTCTGCGTGGCGTACTGCGTGTCTGATACAAGCCCCGGCCTAGAACCAGCTTTTAATATTCCTCTTCAGAGCTGTTTTTGTTATATAAGTGCACCAACGTGACTTTAGCTTTGCTGACAGTGTGTTTTCACGCGTACATGCTGTTTTCATCTTACATACATTTCCATTACAATTTATTGGTGCCGTTTTATCTCCAGCACTGAGGATGTAGACAGGAAAGTGCTTCATGCCATTGGAAAACTACATGGTGGGGTGAAGAATCCAATGGCTTTCCCACCTGGTGCCCTGGAAAGGAAACACAATTGCTGTGTAATATTGAAGCAGAGCATGAGGGAGGGGGGAATATGAAATGATTGGATTAGTATTTTAGAGGCTCAAATTAAGGTTTTACAGACAGTATAAAGTTCCACTCTTCCGTAACTAGTACATGACATCATTAACTCCAACTCCCATCTGCCGCCTTTTATTCTGATTCAGGTTCCTGGATAGAAGGAGCTCTCTGTGTTGTCCTTGGTCCCTGCTCTGCTTCTAACCAGCTGTATGGCCTTTGGAAAGCTTTCTGCGTGCTGTTTCCTCAGAAGAGGAAAGTGAGGGGTTTTGGATTAGATGATACCCAAGGTGCTTATCCTTCCTCTCCCCTCTGAAAATGTTTTCCCTAGTCTTTTAAAAAGTAATAGTGCCATCTTGTGTCTTAAGATTTTTATGTGACTGTGATCCAAAGTTGTAGGTATGCAGTGAATTAAATTTTTTATGTTAACTTCTGGCTTGGTTGCAGTTGGGAAGAAAAAACTTAAGTAGGTTTATGTTTTATTAGGAGCATGATAACTGCTTTGGATTCAGGTAACTTAGAAATCGCTTTTGGTTTATCTGGCATGGCACACATCAAGCGTGTAGTATAAGCAAGTGGCATTAAGTGAAACTGGAATCTGCCTTTGCATTCACATCTTCTGCCCCCAAGGGGAAGTTAGAGCTAGGGACATAAAACTCTTTACCTTTTCCTTCTTTTTCTTGGTTTACCAAATCCTTCACTGTGATTTGCTACCAATGTCAAGATCCACAGAATTTAGTTTTAACTATTTTTATCCTCTTAAATTGAGAAGCATTTGCTCCCAGTATGCAAGTAAAGCGTACCGTGGGGACTTAGAAGGATGCACACACACACGCAGGTACACACGCAAAACACAATAAAACTGACTTTGCGATCCTGCCATCCAGAGAAAAGTACTGTAAATATTTTGTGTATATCCTTCTAGTTTTGTTTTTTAAAAACTCTGTATGCATAAACTTAATATCTGTTAATAACTACGTACCATCTTCTTTGTCCCCAACCTCATCTCTTGACACTTTTCTCTGGTACGCTAGCTATATGAACTGTGTTCTTCTATGAAATGTAGAGTGCTTTCTGGCTTTTGATCGTTGCTATTCCGTCAGGAATTTTTTCTCTTTTTCCTCAACCTTCCCACCCTACTTCCTATCTGTCCTTCAAGTCACAAACCTCTCATTGCCCTCTCCCCACCCCATCCTTGCATATGCTGGTTTGGGAAGATTTCTTAATGACATTTGAATAAGGAAAGAGAATTGTAGAATGTAATATATAATACCACTTTTGTTAAAATATTTTTCTCTATATGTTTTCTATGAGTACGTCTGTATTTTATTAAAATGCATAGGAAGAAAAATCTAGAAGGATACACACCAGACTTGTAGAGCAGCACTGGGATTGGCAGTGGTCCTTAAGGGGATCTTTAGTCTTAATGTGTAATTTTTTTTATAGAGAAGAATGTTTTTTGTCTCTTATTTTAATTAAATGTGTGTGTGTATGCACACATTTTTTTTAAAGCTAGAGGAAGAGAGTTTCTGTACCCTTCTAAATATTAGCATATTAATGTCTTGCTGGTAAGCTGGTGATTTAGCACATTAAGACTTCGCTGGTGGAGAGATTAAGTTTAAAAGCTTGGATTAGCTTGGACTTATTATGCTAATGATGTTGCTTTAAGGCCTGGGACAACTCAGTCCTAAAATGGTAGTTTGAAATCCGTAAGTAAAGTTGTAGAAACTTGGCATGTAGTTTCTTTTTTTTTTGAGTTATAGTCAGTTTACAATGTTGTAACAATTTCCAGTGTGAGCACAATTTTTCAGTTATACATGAACATACATATATTCATTGTCACATTTTTTTTCGCTGTGAGCTAACACAAGATCTTGTATATATTTCCCTGTGCTATACAGTGTAATCTTGTTTATCTATTCTATATATACCTGTCAGTATCTACAAATTTTGAACTCCCAGTCTGTCCCTTCCCACCTCCCTCCCCCTGTCAACCACAAGTTTGTATTCTATGTCTGTGAGTCTGTTTCTGTTTTATGTATTATGTTCATTTGTCTTTTTCTTTCTTTTTTTTTTTTTTTAAGATTCCACATATGAGCGATCTCATATGCTATTTTTCTTCCTCTTTCTGGTTTACATCACTTAGAATGACATTCTCCAGGGACATCCATGTTGCTGCAAATGGCGTTATGTTGTCAGTTTTTATGGCTGAATAGTATTCCATTGTATAAATATACCACAACTTCTTTATCCAGTCGTCTGTCAATGGACATTTAGGCTGTTTTTAAATAGACTTCAAAGAAAAATTTGAGGGCTTTCTTTTGTCCTAGTACAGAGCTAGGTGCTGGGTACATACAGATGAGAAATACTGTTTGCCTTTAAAGGAGTTCACAATATAGAAGATTCTACAAGTGGTGATCAGTATGATAGCGCCTGTCGGGGAAGGGAGAAAAACGGCAAAAACTTCTGAGGATCTTCTATTTCTCTCCCCATAATAAATGTAAATTAGTCCTAATCATTAGAAATTAACTTTCCTACATTCTCCTCTTCATAGGACAAAAAAGCTGCATTGGAAAAGGAACGGGAAGAAAGGATAGCTGAAGCTGAAGTTGAGAATTTAACAGGAGCTAGACACGTAGAAAGCGAAAAACTTGCTCAAATATTGGCAGCAAGGCAGTTGGAAATTAAACAGATTCCATCTGATGGCCACTGTATGTACAGAGCCATTGAAGACCAGCTGAAAGAAAGGGACTGCACCCTGACTGTGGCTGCCCTGAGGAGCCGAACTGCCGACTACATGCACAGCCATGTGGAGGACTTCCTCCCGTTTTTAACAAACCCTAACACAGGAGAGGTATATACTCCAGGTAATTTGTTTCTTTACTGTGTCTTGTTGCTGTTGTGGTTGTGGTAGTTGTTCATTAAAGTACTTCCAGGAGCAGAGAATAAGAAAAACCTGAAGAGTCCTTATGGGGGGAAAAAATCAAAATTTAGGCAAAATTATTTTCTATAATGTTAATAACTGCTAGCACGTTGAATAACTGCTAGATCTTTTAAGTACTTAGCAACTTTGTAGTTAAAATATATTAATCTTTTATATAAGATACAAATAGGAATAGGAGTCATTATTATTTAAAAAACATAGTAATAAGTTCGTATTTCACAGAGTTAAGTTTTGACTAGTATCTGGAAGTCCAGGGCCTGAAGATCGTAAGTAGGGAATGATTAGGAAGACTAATGCCTCCTTTCGTCCTCTGCTTTGGGAGATTCAGTTTTGTTCCCAGTAAGCCATAATGCTCAAGCAAAATCTGACTTTGCAGAACCCAAAACAAAAGAGTTAATAACCTGCCTTACTCTCTACAATACCTTTGATTATTAAGATGAAATATTCATGGGAAAGTAAAAAAAATGCACAGCTAGCAAATGAAGGAGAGAGCAAGTCAAAGATCTGGGAAAGGTTCTGAAAGAGAGGGAGTAAGGGAGCAGGTTAGCCCCTGAGAGTCAGCAGCGTGCGGCGGCGTCCCCGGAGAGCGGGCCTGACGCCAGGGCGGGCTCAAGACAGAAGCCCAGCGCTGACTTCTGTTTAACGGAGTCTCCACCTTTGCTGGTTGTGGGGCAGCAGAGAGGAGGCAGCAACTGAGCATGCTGCATCAGAGAAAAAGACAAGAACGCTTCATTATCTTCGTGCATTCGGCCAGTATTTACTGAAGGCCGCGGTGTGCCGAGGACTGTTCCAGGCACTCTTCTGCGCTCGGGGGAGACTGGACAGTGCGTGAGACAGACGAACAGGGCGTGCTTTCTCTTAAGTGCCCCTGTGACTCTCTCCCCTTCCTATAAACAGAAGGGGTGTGGGCTGCCCATTTTAACTCTCTGTGTCGGAGTGTGTATGCTCGAGACGTGCCCTCGCACCCTGCGACTGGGTCTCAGACCTCCTCAGGACTAAGCTGGGAGGCCCAGCTTTGGCTAGACCTGGTACTGATGCACGTGAAGCAGACCTGTCCAAAGTCAGGTGGAGGCACGGTCTGTTGCTGTCACTGGGGAAGGAGTTTCAGCTCACTTGTGCTTTTACCCTGATTGTCCTCTCACGTTTCTTGTCGGATCTTAGCGCTGAACCCGGTTTTACAGAGGATACATTTTTCTTAGTCTTTCACCATATTCCTTCAGATGGAGAGCTGAGCTTTAAAATATATGTCAAGATAGTGAAATTGGTGGCAATTCTGGGGGGTCCCATGCTTGGATAAAGAGAGAGGCAGGCTTGTTACGTAGGTAAGGTTTCGGGGCCTCAGGATGAGGGAGAGGGAAGTGAATTGTTTGCTCCTGGATGGGACGTTGGAGTGAGTTAAGTTTGGATTTGGGAAATGGCTTAAATTCAGGTGAGTGCAGCTAGTAAAGGAGGAAGTTCATACGTGGGCGGTTTCCTCAGGAATTGTGGGAGCTATAGATGGATGTACCATGAGTTATCAAAGTTATTAAGTGCCGTATTCTGGCCTGTTCTCTGCAGAAGAGTTTGGAAAGTACTGTGATGATACTGTAAACACAGCCGCATGGGGAGGCCAGCTTGAGGTAAGTTGGTCATTATTCGTAGTGATTGTGGGTGGTTAAATTATTTCTAAATCCCTTTATATTTTTCAGATGATCCAAATTTCTCTTTGAAGATTCCTTTTCTTTATGTATTTCCTTTTTCTCTACTGATAAAGCATTCAAATTGGGAGTTGATTTTCTTAGGCCTTTAAGCATGTAGCTTTGGTAACGGACGCACTAGTTCATTTTAAATGGCCCAGTGTTTGTTCTGTGAGTTGGGGAGGACAGTGCTGCGTCTGTGTGTTTCCATCTATGATGCTGCTATTGGCCGTGTGTTTGATTTTATGGACTTAGGAAAGTGAGGATTTTATCTTATTGTTAACTTTGTTTCATTAAAGCAAAATAAACAAAACACCTAAGTGGTCCAAGTGGTGATGAGGTAGCCTGGGGTACGATTAGAACGTCAGGGGACAGGATGAAAGTCCTGGGGTTGGGTCTGCTTTTTCCTTCTGCTTCTCAGTTTTGTGACGTTGGGGGTGTCAGCCAACCTCCTGAGCTCGAGTTTCCTAATTACTGAATGGGGATAGTAAAGCCCCTATGTGTGCATAGTAGGCCGTTTGTGGATAATAAAGAAGGCCAACGGTATATGCACAGAAATTTGCAAACTGAAGTGCCAGATGGATGAATCTAGCAGTATTATTAATATTATTGTGTAACGATGATTAGTCATCTTAAGTAGTTTGTGGCTCTGAGTATTTCGCTTCAAGGATTATGTTGTTTGAAGATATGACATGAATGCTTCTTCAAAGTCTTTCTCAGCAGTGATATATTTGTACCTCTTCTGAGCCACCAGAGGGAACTGTGTCCATTTGCTTTGCATGCCTCTCCTGGGTCTCTGAAACTCAGAAAGTTTTCATAGTAGGAGTAATTAAAGATGTTTAAGCCTTTGATAAGAATCACAAATTAATATGAGTACTAGAAACCTAAGCAACTCTTTAAATTGAGAAAAACCTTTTAAAACATCTTTTGACGGACATTTTCTCATAAGTGGTTTGTGAATTCATTTGAAATAAGAGTTGCTGTTTTCACAGTGGGGTAAATTTAAATTATTAATGGTAAATAATTCTTTGTACGATTTCTGAAGACTTAGATGGGATGGTAAAATTTCCAGAGCTGGTTTTGCACCCTCCATTCCATGTTAACTTTTAAAAAATAGTGTTTTACGTGTAAGAAAAAGTGCCTCAAAGGAACATTTTACAAGCTAGAACATGGGACTAAATTTGCTACTGTGCAGCACAGAACCTTTTTCATATTCCTTAAGTAATTTCTTACCTTTGTTTAAAATTTCCGAAAGGGACCATATTCTAGACAGAATCTTCTTATAATGGGGCAAATACACAGATCAGGGCATGGTGACTGAAAACTGTTGAGGGTTTGGTTTGTTTCTGAGCTTAGGCCCTGAGTCATACTTCTCAGTTCGGTTGCAGGTCATTTTCTTTCTTTGTGCTTGATGTCTCTTAAGTTTTCTCTGCCCGTAATTCTGGGCTCCAGAATGTGGCACAGTAGGACCTCTCCCGTAAGGTTACTGTGAGGACTGAATGAGCTGATAACACGTAGAGCCCTGAAAATGCCGGGTCAGAGTAAGTCTAAAAACACGTTACCACCAGTATTCATTAGTACCTATTACTCAGCCGACTTTGAGCTCTAATTTTATATCATGTGGTATGAACTTAAAACTGTGTATTAATCAGATGGAAATTCCATGAAAGGATAGTACAGTTCATAACCTAACTCATTCTACTCATACCTTGAAAATTATGGAGCAGTTTTTCTCAACATGAGTACATTAGAATCATTTGAAAAGCTTTAAAAAAAAATAAGCCGCCTATTCTTCCCTGCTCCCCCACTCCTTCCCCCAGCCTCTCCCAAAGTATGATTGATTTGGTCTGGTAACAATAATTTTAAAAACTTTTATTATGGAAATTTTCAAGGCATCTTTAAAAGTAGAGAGCCTAAGAGAATGAACCGGTCTCCCCACCCCTTGCGTCACTAACCTGGGCATAAATATTTCCAAAGCACTTACGCATTTGATTTTATAAATATTATATTTCTTTCTTTCTTCAACAAATATGTATTAAGTGCCCACTGTGTGCCAGGTTCCTGGTGTACATTAAGGGACGAGAGCAGGTCCACACTCTGACTGGTTGCCCTCTTCATTCATAAACTCAGTAGATTATGATTTGAATAAGGTTTACCTCTTCATTTTCCTTACTAATATATTTTTTCTTTTTTTTTTTTTTTTTTGGTTTTACACTTTCTTTTCTATAGCTAAGAGCCCTGTCTCACGTCTTACGAACACCAATAGAGATAATACAGGCAGATTCTCCTCCCATTGTAGTTGGTGAAGAATATCCCAAAAAGCCATTAATACTTGTGTAAGTACCTAGAAATTCCTACTGTTAATATTTTTCATAATTAAGACAGAGGATTATGAAAAGATTTTAGGTTTTATATGTTGATAAATCTATCTTCAGCAGGATTAATTATGCTTATTTTATGTTAAAGGCAGTGACAGAATTAGAACATTGTCAAAATACGTGAGTTAGTTAGTTGTTGAAACCTCTAGTGACTTATTCTTATGTATGAGTTGAGAATAAAGTCATTTCTAATGGTTACAGAATTTCAGGGTTAGTTTTTATGTTGCTCTGGTGTGACATTAATAATGTTAAAAAGTTTCAACAAGTGTAAAAGCTGAAATACATTCATGTGGCTTGATCGTTTATTCCTTAGAGACTTCTCCTTCATAATTGCACAATATTTTATGTGATCGAGAGTCCTCTGGAACCCAGCATGGACAGTTTGCCATTGGCTTTAGTGTTTATTAGCTAAACCTGCTACGGCAGTCGTTAATGGCTTGGGTTTAGGTAAAAATTTAAGCTTGTGGAGCACTCAGCATCTCGGTCTTTCCTTTTTCACTCCAGTGACTGTTTCACTCAGCAGACAGAGTTACTGAACCAGATCTCACTGACTGCTGATGCTTCGCAAATGGTGTTGAACTTTTAAGTAATATGTCAATTAAGTCTATTGAACGATAGATATCCTTGGGGAGTTTGATTAATTCAGAGTACTACTTGGTTTTATATACAGAATAAACATTTATGTGCAATGAGTTACTTTTGTCTAAAGTACTCATTCCTCCTTTTTTCATTCCAGATACATGAGACATGCGTACGGCTTAGGAGAACACTACAATTCTGTTACACGGCTGGTGCACACAGCTGCTGGAAACTGCAGCTAGTCTATAAAATGTTGAAGTTGGGTTTTTGTACAGTGTGCTGATCTGAGTATTCATGCCAAGCGTTGGATTGTTCTAAATGTTTCTGGAAAACACAACTACCTTAAACTAGTTTTATGGCAAAGCTACTAACAGGTTTTTAAAAAAATGTGTCGGAGACGAACTTTAACCCATGTCCCCTTAGTGGTGTTTTAAAAAACATTTGTAAGTCCCTTGCGGAGAACATCATTTATAGGCCACAATGGTACCCCGTGTGCTGATATTTTTATTAATATAGGATCCTGAACATTCTGTTCTGTGTTGAAATAAATTAAATTTTTTTCTCTCTCTTACTGAAAGCTTTCAGTAACTCTGTCAGTGTAATTTTTCTTGAAGAAATGAAGTGACTCAGCCTCATGGACATTACAGTAACGCGTTGATGGTGATAGCGAATGTAATTAATGCTTGTAAGTGAACTTGACTGCAGTAACCTTGGTGTTGATGGGATTAATGCTGTGAATCTTTTTATATAACCCCATTAAGGGCAGCTAAGAAGCTTGCTTTAATAAAGAATTTTAAAATACTTACTCAGATGGGAATCAGTTGCTAAGTTTTAAGAAATGAGACAAACCATTGGTATATACGTGTTCCTAGTCAGATTTAAATGCCTGAAGAATTACAGAGAAGTCTTTTATTTGTGTATAACTTAAAAAGACCCAGCAGATTACTGCCTTTCTGATTCATTTGTTACTCTTCACTGTTTCTTAAACTTCAGAATGCTTATACCATCATCTTTTTATTATCGTCATAACCGTACATTTTTATATTCTGAGTTGTGTTTTCTCTGTCACTACTCAGCTGCTTCTCTTTCCTTGCAACCTCTTCTGCTAAGAAATAGTTCTTGGCCTCTCTTACTCTTTGACTTGTCCGAATCGAAGGAATAGCAGGCCAAATCTACTTCACATTCTTCCTCTTTTCCAGTTTGTCTTGCAAGATCTCTCTTTTTGCTTCACTCTGTAGAAGAAAGCCTCTGTTACCTTTGATTTTGTTAGCCTTATTCATACCACCTTTCCTCAAATACGTGAGGGTATTGTCTCACATATCTGAGAATTTTTATGTTATTTATATGGACAGAGCTGAAAGCCACTGTTTGGGAACCAAGACTGCACAGTAAAATCAGTACAGTGTTTTTCAGTTGAATGACTTGTCTAGCTCAGATTTTATGTTGCTTCTAACAGTATTCTAAGAAGACAGTATCCATATATACAAACGTGTCTGATAATTTGTTACGTAAGGAGGTGTTATAAAGATGAGACCTTTTTGGTTTGATCTGGTTTTCTCAAGTAAGAAATAACTGGTAAGATTTTGCATGAAGTTTATAATATTTGAATTTTTTTCTCCGTGAATACGACTAATTTTTATAAGTAAATATTGGGTTTTATAATATTAAAAATGGGGTGTCAGTATCACATGCCCAGCAGGTGACAGTGTGGGAAGCTGGGGGGAGCAGTTGTGGTTAAGCTAGAGCAAGTAAGGACTACACGTGGGTATTCGACTTCCGGAGATTAAGAACCATTCTGCCTGCCAAACAAAGTATGTTCTGAATGCTGCTTGTTTTGTAATCCTTGATATGAATTTTTTGGGGGTCTGAAATTTATAAAAGAGTGAAATTATGACATACTAAGCAGCTTGGCTTTATTTTGAATTTAAAATTAAAAGATAAGCATTAAGAAGTAATAAAACAAGACACAATGGAATCTAGTTGTTATGAATTACATCTATTATTTAAAGTATTCTGAAATAACTTATTGGTAGCTATTTTTTTTTTCTAGCAGGATGAGTGGAATTTTCTTGATTGTAAGTGTATTTTTTATTTTTTAAATGGCCAATATAATTATGAACAAGATTTGTATGGTCAGCTTCTGTTCTTTCATAAGACTTGAGATAAAAATTATTTTAGTTGTAACTTAAAATCTTTAAAAAATGGCAGATATACTGATTTCTGCTGTATATAGAAGCAGCATATACTCAGTGAGTCTCCTGTGTGATGCTGGTGTCTTATGGAAGTTTCATAAGCTTCCTTTTGTCCTAACTCAGAAAAGTTTATGTCAGAGTTCTGCAATATGTCTTTAGCCAAAAATTTTATCCCTTAAATATGTTTACAACTTGTGTTAAACAAAAGAGAATGTGTGTAACGAAAGTGAGCAATATAATTTTGCTCAAATTATCTGTTTGCTAAAAGAAAAATAAAAGGTGAATGAATTAAATCAACATTTGTTCAAACCGTTATTCTTTAATTTTAGAATTTAGAAATAGAGAAAGCTCATTTTGTTTTAGAATTTTATTCAGCCTTTATTAGTCCTCATATAATTGAAAATAATACAATCACAGATTCTAAATGTTTATAATTATATTTTATTATTTTAGAATAATAAAGGGCAAATTAATTAAAATATCTAAGACTCATGAGTGTTCAAGAAGAAAGGAAAAGTGAATTCGTGTGCAAGAATGTGAAACAGTTAGAAGGAATTTTGTGCAAATTAATCCTGGCACATACTTGTTAATACATTGTCTTGGTACAGGTTATCATGTACTAGCTGAAGGAGCAAGTCATTTGTTTTTCTGATAATTTAATTGGTAATTTCGTACTGTTTTTACTTTTATTGACAAATGAGAGCGGTTTTTCTGTCTGTTTTTACAAAGATTGATTCTTCTAAGTCTTGTTTAAAATGTATCTTTTTCCATCTTCTGGAAACAGCAGAACTCACAGGGTTTCTAATTCTTTTTAAAAGTGTGTTTTAGGTGCTGTACACCAGAAATTGACACAACATTGTAAACAGACTATAACTCAATTTAAAAAAAAAGTGGGAGAACCAGTCTTTATGTATGCAGGATAAAAATCAAATCACGTTTTTCTTAAGGAGCTAAATAAGTGGAGAAATGCTTGTTATGGGGAAACTGGGTAGTAAATAGTAAATAAATATGCCTGAGCTTCTCTGCTAAGGGAAAAAAAATAAAAATAAAACCAAAGTAAGTTTTGGGAAGTGTCAGTTCTTACTCTTTATCCCACCATTGCTCCCTTCTACCTGAAAGTCTTTGAACTGACATTCGGAGTTGGGTACAGCCTTCTTCACCTGGTTTAGTCCTCCTGGTCTCAGCTTAAATAGCGCTGACCAGACTTCTCCCCCACTGGGCTGGGTTGGGTATCCCAGTTCATGCATGTTGCTTCCTAGTAACTATCCACTTACAACTAGTTTTTTATATTTAGTTGTTTATTATTATTGTTATTATTTTCGCTTAGTCTTTTAAGTGCTTAGAAACGAGAACTTGCTGATTACTACTAAAATACCTAGCACATTGCTTGGCCTATATATTAAGTGCTTCATGTTTGTTGATAGTCGTAAGATCAATTGAGAGGATGGTATATGACAGGCGTTTAATTAGGCTAAAGGACCACGAGCAATAGAAAGAGATGAGGGGAGGGTATAGCTTAGTGTGCACTTAGCATGCGCAAGGTCCTGGTTTCAATCCCCAGTACCTCCATCAGCAAATAAATAAATAACCTAATTACTACCCCCACAATAAATAAATAAAAATAATAATTTAAAACATTAAAAAAAAAAGAGACAGTGACTTAGAATTCTGCTAGTGTGTTCCAGTTTATTTACCTTCATGTGTCAATTAGGACAATCTGATTTTAATGAACCTAAAAAAATAGGTCCTCAAAAACAAGTATACAGACTATAAGAATATGAAAAACTAGTAATATACTGACCAGGAGAAAGTTTATAGTTGTCTTATTTCTGTATAATCAGGATGACTAGAATGCCTTACTGAAGCAAATGATCACCTTTCTGCAAGGCTGCTGCATTTATCATTTTCTGAACAGGGATGACTTATACTCTTTCTCCTGATTTTTCTTAAAATACCAACCCCTGCCTTCTGTGAGGACTGAATAAGTCCACTTACATAAAGAATTAGCACACTGCCTGACACATAGTACGTGCTCAGTAAAGGCAGTCACGTTCTCTTCTGTACAGCCTCATGTAGGCATTTAAATCAAGATCTTCACCTTTTGGTATCCTGAATTATGGTCTACCCCATCTGAGGTACTAGAGATCAGGTTCTAGAAATAATCTTACCTATGTTATGCACTGCCATTTCCTCTCTGTCCCTTTTTCTGTCTCACCTAGAGTAGTACACAAGCCTCGTAATTGTCCCTGCCTCCAGTCTTACTCCCATAAATCTCTTCTCATCTGGCTACTGTCTTCCTGACCTAAACCTTCCACTGGCTCCCCATTGCTGTAGGATGAAGCCCGCATTCCTTATTGTGGCATTTAAGGGAGGCCCTTAATGCATGGTCCTACATACCTCTCCAGCATCAACTCCCATCACTCCTTTCTTGAGACTCACGCACTAGAATAATTTATATCCCCCATGGCCCTGTGTATTTCATGCCGTGAACATTTTTTCATGCTCCTTTATTTACTTTCCCTCCCTCACATTATTTCATCCGCTAGTTAGTCCTTTTAAATCCGCTATGACTGGCCTGAGCAGTCAACAGCAGGAAATCTTCCTTGAACCTCAAATCAAGTTCTTTGTTGCTTTGTGGATTTATTTAAATTAGCATTTATTATATTGAAATGTGGGCTTCATGAGCCAAATGACCTATCTTGTTCATTACTATTTCCCCAGTGCCTCAATGTTATAATGGTACCTATCATGTAATGGGCGCTTCATAAATATTTGATTTTTGTAATCACTTTGCAATATACACATATATCAAATCATTATATTGTATACCTTAAACTAATATTCTATGCCAACTGGATCTTAGTAAAACTAGAAAAAATATTAAATGAATTAATGACTTATTTACATTTTTACCTTTCCTGTAGACTCTAAGGGTGTGGTATACTTATACAATGGAATACTACTCAGCTATAAAAAAGAATAATGCCATTTGCAGCAACATAGGTAGACCTCCCTAGCTTCTTCACCTGCTTATTTTTTTTCTTAGCACCTAACACCATCTAACATACTAAGTTTACTTATGTATCTTGTTTGTTTTCCTTCTGCTACCAGAATGTAATTTCACTGAGAAGAGGGAATTTTGTCTTTTTAATTCACTCCTCTATCCCCAGTGCCTGGGACCGTGTTGAGCACACAGTAGGTACTCCTAAATCTTTGTTGAATGAACTAATAAAATGATTTGTGAATTACAAAGGAAGATTGAATTGTGTTCTTAATACTTGCAATGCAGAATACCAGAATACATTTTATAGTATTCATGTTTTTGGAAATCAACAATCTAAATGTGCTATATATGTTAGTCTAAATGCTTCCAAGCCTCATAGCGGGCCCAATGGAGTTCTAATCAGTATCATTGGCTTCATCTCCTCCTTCCTCTTTTGTCTTTGTCTTAATCCTTCATTTGGAAATTTTCAAATATATACCAAAAAAACCAGGAATAGTCTAATGAACCCCATGTACTTAGTGAGCATCAATAATTACCAGTGTTTAAGTCAATCTTGTTTGATCTGTTTCTTCCACCTTTTTGTGCCCTGATTATTTTAAAGAAAATTCAAGACTGCTTTTTCACCTCCATTTCTAAACTTTAGATACATTAAAAAAGAAATACGACTATTGCGTCATTATTACATGTAACAGAATTACCAGTTCCTATCATCTAATACCCATTCCAAGGTCACATTTCCTCAATTGACTCACAATATTTTTATTCAAGTCAAGATCCAAACAAGATTCACAGATTGCACTTCGGCGGTTGTTTGTCTTTAGTCTCATTTATTTCGTGACAGTTTCCCCTCCTTTTTATTAATGACTTTGACTTGTTGGTTAAACATTGTGTCATTTGCCCCGTAGAATTTCCCATGTTCTGGATTTGGCTGACTGCTTACCTGAGATTAAAGTAGCTTGTTCTCTGGTCCTCAACTTTTCTGTAAATGTTAGTTAGATCTGGAAGCATGATTAGCCTTTGAGTCAATTTTCAGACAAGAATATTCCATAGGTGGCGATGTGTAATTTTTATTGCATCACATTATGAGACTGAAAAACAGTAAGTGACTGTCTCAATTTTAATGATGCTAAAATTGATCAGCAGGTTACTTGCCTGATTTCTTACTTACACATTTCCTCATCGACCTCTCATCTAATGCTTTTAGCATCCAATTATGATCTTTGCATATGTCTATTATTTCACTAGGATTTACAAAAATGGCGATTTTTCTGAATCTATTTTTCTTCCTCATTTACTGGCTTCCATTTTTTTATGAGTAAGAAGTTTATTAGGTTACACCAAAATGCAGTTTGTACTGGAAAAGCCAAATAAATGCTTCCTTTTTTTTCCTTTATCGATTTTCAGTTTTATGAGTTGGTTCCCTAGCAAGTCCCAAAGTAATCAATGAGCTTCTTTTATTTTTATAATAGCATTCTGAACTCTTTGATATTAGTGTATTGATGTTTCCACTCATCATTCCTTCTGATCCACGACTTTTCCCATTTTAGACCAGGGGGAGCCCCTAGCAGTGGCTTCTGTGTCCTTTTGATGTGATCTCATTGTTCCTCGATAACTTCCATGTCTCTGGCATAAAATGTTCTAGGCTCATCTTGTACATTTCCTGCCCCAAACCTGGAACCAGCTATGTTCCCTCCCTCCCTTTTACAAAGGAAACTACCCGACGCCTCCCACCTTCAACATGGTAGATCTCAGAATGGTGCTGTTTCCATGACACACCAACTCTTCAGTCAGAAGTTCTAAAGATACCTAATAAGGAACCTATTTCTCTTCTGAGCCCATGGCTGAAAAGTTGTTAATAAGAGCACTGCAGGGTGGTAAAAGCACTAAAATTGTCACCTTAAACGGAAAGAAGATGACAAAGATGCCCTCAGTGTTAGGAAACCTGCCTGGGCTGAAGACACTGCGCCTTCAGAATAACCTAATCCCCTACGTGTGCCCAGAGATAAGCGCCTTGACCCAGGTGAGGACCAGTGGAACTTTTTTGATTGAGGATGGGAAATAGGTGGTGAGGAAACAATGAGGCTTCAACCCCTGGAGGCTGAGCTCCCCGGAGACTCACTGCGGACGGTGGCTGGAGGGACATCACAGTGCTTTCTCCCTTAGTGAATTTCACATGTGAGGGGAGACGATGTCTCGACTTAACTCCTGTGCTCGTGGCCCACGTCTGGAGTGAGGGGTAGGTCTCTGCCACACTCATCTCTCTGGAGGCCATCATCTGGAAAGGGGTTGGGAGCTTGGATCTGCTTGCTTACCTTGGGGGCTCCATCTGGAAGTGGGTTTGAGGGTCCCGGAGATGCTGTTCACCCTGGGGACCATCCTGAAGCTTCTGCATATGGAACGAAGGGAAGTTTCAGATGTAAGAAGGGGGTTCCTTTTCAATTTCCTAGAGCAGGCTGAACTTTGAAAGGGAGCGTTGGCAAGGAAATGGGAAGGAGAGGGCATTCATTTCTTCTGAAGTAGTCTTTAAAAGAAGGTTAGTATTTTAAATAAAGAATATCCTTCTTAAAGAGCAACAGTTGACACGAATGAATCCCAGATGCTTGTGTTAAACATTTCTGCTGAATAATGTGAAACCCCAGCTGCTAGAATCTTGAGGTTGGGAGCAGGCAAGCGATATTAACTTTGCAGTTTTCTTTTTATTTGCTCCTAAACTGCCACCAGCACTGAAAAAGAAAGAACCTCTAACCAGCCAAGTCATGGTAGTTCATTAAAGTTCATTAGTTTCGAGTTCAGACTTACCAAAAAAAACCCCAAAACCCTCTATTTTCCTACATAACTTCACCTACCTCATTCCCTTTCAGGTTTACAAAATTATTTGAGTTTGCAATCTGTGAGCATGTCTCTCTAAGAAACAGAGTAATACTCAAAACTCCCCCTTTAATAGTAACTTAAAAGTGCATGTTTAAGTACAGAACAACAAAGATCTGGACTTTTCTAACGGGACAAAGGAGTTTTTATGCAAAAGAATTTGGGATTTCACTGAGCCAAGAGCTGGTTCTCCCCCTCCGCTTGAACTTTGTTTCCATGAAAGTAACAGTGCATTGTTTTAAGAAAATCAAATACTATAAAAGGTTTATAATAAAAAGCATCTCTTCTGTTCCACTCCCCCCACCTGCAATTCTGATCTCCATATATAACCGCTTTTAATTCTTCTGTTTTCTTGATTTGTCCATTTTAGATACCCCTCTTCTTCATCTTCCAAATATAATTATATTAAATATGTTCAGTTTCTCCATAGTTATCTTTTAAGTTTATTATTATTACACCACGGTTTCTTCTTCATCAGCTAGAGTGTCTTTTTACTCCCCACTTGGTAAGATGGGAACGTTAGCATCTGTGGTTTACCTTCGGCTCTGTTCTCTCTCCCCCTTCCCAAATTATAAACTTCTTTTATGAGATGTATAGCATTTATATTGTGTTCAGTCACAGCCATGATTAAATCTTTGCCTCTTGGAGGATTCTAAACTTCTAAAATGTATACTGTTAATAAGTAAATATCCCACACTGATGAGGGATGTTGAGGGTGGGGGAGTATATATGTGTGGGTGGGGAGGGCTGTATTTTTTGCTCAATTCTGCTGTGAACCTGAAACTGCTCTAAAAAAATAAAGTCCATTAATAAAAAAAAATAAGTAAACATCATTTACATGGAGCCAATTAATGTATTATGATTATACTTTCTTCCTCAGATACCATTTTTGTTCCCTTGGAGTTTCTAATTGTCTTTCATTTATTCTTGTGCCTTTTGCCTTTATCATGGCCTGATTTTATTTTAATATTGATCATGTTACGTATTTATCTAATGTGCTTTTTCCTTGAGTGACTTGCCTCCAAGAGCCTCCATCTTCCTGCCCCAGTTTAAGCTGATCACTAGCTGTGCTGGGTACCGTCAGCCCGGCCATCCCTTTGCGGCTCTCCTGAATTGGACCCATTGTTTCCTGCAACCATATTTCTTCTCTTTTTTCGACTTACTCACTAATTTGGTAGGAATAAGTCTCCAGAGATCACTCTAGTCTAGGTATGTGGTAATTAAGTTTTTTGAACTCTAGCATATCTGAAAACACGTATTTTCTTCTCTCCTGTTTGATTAATAGTTGTTCAGTTAAAAAAAAAATTACAGACTGTAAAATATATTTCCTCAGGATAAAAAAAGCCCAAGAGTCTGATCGTCACTTTTTCTTCTTGTTCCCCAATTACTTTCCTCCTCATCCTTCTGCTATTCACTTAGGAGAGACTCTGAATTTTGACAGTTTGTTTGTTTACTGTCAATTTCCTGAAATAGGGAGTTGGCTCAGTTCGGCACTTACTTTTAAAGAAGAAATAACATTTCACTTTTAAAGAAGAATTCAATTGATTACAAACTGGGGTTCTTGTGGTCTGTCTTTAAAGTGCTTTACAAGTCAGATTCAGGCTAATGGCATTATTGTTTGGCTGCTATGAACTAGCAGTTTTTTTCATATGGAGTCTCCAGTTTTGAAAAAAAATCGATTTCCCCTTTATAAGGGGAGTTCTAGAAGCGGCTGGAATTAAATGTACTAGAAACCCTCAACAATGGATAGAGAACATTTACACAGTTCAGAAATACTGCTCATTCTCACTGCTGCTAATAGAAATGGCAGATAACGCTTTCAGAAAAGAGAGAAGAGTTTAGCTGCCGAGAGCCCTGGGTGAGTGACTGACGTCCTGGATGCACCCTTTACAGCTGGTTCAGCCACTTACCAGCTACATATAAGGCATTTACTCTCACTGGGCTTCCGTCTCTGCCTTCATTTAGTCAAAGCCACACCTGAGTATCGAGGACCATCGTGTCTCAGGTGATTTGGCAACTGAAAAAAAAAAAAAGATGGAAATCCTTGCCTTCATGGAGCTTATGTCCTAGTCAGAAGAGACGCAGGAAGCAGACAAGGATGACAAGCAGAGTGTAAGGCAGTGGTGAGCGCTGAGGGACAGAAGCAGAGAAGGCCCGCAGCGCCAGCTGAAACCTCGCTAAGTGTCCTTCCTTGTGGGCTTCACAATTTGGCGATGCTCCCGTCGTAGTTCAAAGATCATACTAACTCTCTTCTAACGATTTTCTATAAAATCCCTGAATGCGTTTTTTCGAAAGCTAGTTTGAATTCTTTCTTGTGTTGCTTCAGGCTGTACTTTTATTAACAATAACTGAAGCTATTTCCGTATCACATTTTTTTTTTGGTCTATGCTGTGCTTGCCATTTGGACTGGCTTTTCTTTTACCATCCCGGGAAGCCGAGGCTGCCCTAATAGACTGATTTTTATGGTCATATTTTCCACAGAATGCACAGTCTTAAAACAGTCTTGTTACTTTTTTTAAGTTCCAAAAACAAAAGTAATACCACAAAATGTATCAAATAGGCAGCAACGTCCACATTTATTGAGAGCCAGTCTGTGTTCATTTTCAAGGAAGTCATTATTATTATTCTCAAACGGTTCATAAAATTTATGGTTCGGGAAGAAGTTAAGTTGCTCGTCAAGATCACTCAACCAGTGAATACATGTATGAAATGAGGTCTCTTTTGAGGTGTCTTTTAGCCCTATTGCCTTATCATTCTATAGACTTAGTGGGAAATGACAGTGTTCAATTTATAGTTTCTAAAAACAAAAACTGGGTTGCCTAAATATGGCAGGTGTGAACACTACATGGATTGTTCCTGCTCTCCATTTGTTTACGTAAATCCGTTCTTTGGACAAATATTTCTTGTGTGCATGCTGGTCCCAAGGATACAGGCATGAAAAAAACAACGTCTTTATCTTCATGCTGGGACTTACATTAAATGTTATATGTAAAGCTCAATGCCTGGCATGGGAAATTTTCAATAAATCGTGGTTGCTGTTATGACTATCTTTACGTTTATGGTCTAACTAGCAACGATGATAAAATGGGAGGAGATTCTTTAGAGAATATAGATCCTATCTCTTTTTTTTTCCTTTGCTAATTTGACTGATGAAACCGGAAATTTCCAATCACTTCTAATGACATGAAAAAAAATGGGTTAATGGCCTATAATTTATGGTGAATGCATTTAGCCTGGGACTAATGAAGTTCTGGGATACCAACAGTTTTCAAAGAAGCACTTGATTATAACTCATGAGGGTGGAGCCCTTGTCTTGTCCTCAGTGCCTGGCACTTAGTAAACCATCGAATGTCAACTTGAGTGGAAGGGGATGTAAGCCATTTTCAAAGTCCAACTTAGTCAAACACAGTGCTGTCATGATTATGGCAGCATCTAAGAACAAAGGTCCCCCGTAGGTAAATCAGCCAGTTCTAAAATCCCCAGAGAAACGAATCGCCATTATCTCTGATTGTGCACAGCATCGTTGACATGCATCACAGGGTCCAATGGCAGTGCAGCAGCGTTGCCCTTAAGTGGCTCACATGTGGCTGCCCAGGACAGAAATACGGTCTGCCATAGCTTTTTATTTGGCCACAAACAGTTGACAGTCAATAGGGCACCTCTAAGCAGAGCTGGGTAGTTTGTGAGGTGTTACTGTGTCCCTAGTCTCTCCTTTTCATACTTGTACTGTCCTTAATGACCCCTAACTCAGGCACCTCTCCCCCTCCCTCCTTCCCTCCCTCCCTTCCTTGCTTCTTTCCTAAGTTCACCAGTCACTGTGCCTGCAGTGGGCTAGGCCCTCTGCTGCATGCGGACAATACAGAAAGGAGCAGACATCCACGTGTCCCGATGTCAGGTTTGGTGGGAAAAGGTAATTGATATACAGATGGATGTAAAATTATCATTGTGAAAAGTGCGATGAAGAAGAATTATATTGTGTTACGAGGAACTGCGGTCAGGGAAGTCAGGGAAGGCAGTCCTGAGAAGCACAGGCCAGGTGAGATCTGAGGATAGGAGTTATGCAGAGGAACACAAGAGGAGAGTCCACCGCAACGGCTTTCCCGCTCTCTCCCCTCTCCGGGCATCCTGGATCTCGCGCTCCAAGCCTGGGAGAACAGAAAGGCTCTGATGTCATTCATGCTGCTTGTCAGCATCAAGCCTGTCCTCTCTCCTGTCCCATCCACTAGAAATGCACGCTTCTTCTGTCAGGTGGATGACGCCTCCTGCTTGTTGTCTGCACCTGGCTTCTCTATGAAAACAGGACTCTCTCACACAGGTTTATTGTAGCCTGTCCCGGCACACAGGCACCTAGTGGGCGCCTTCTCTGCACTACTTTCACCCCTCCTTTGCCTCTGCTTGTCTGCCCAAGCCTGCAGCAAGCCCCCCGTACCCCATTTGAACTTCAGCTTCTTCGTCTAGCTGGCAGGTGTCCAGAAGCACCCCAACCCTCTTCTCTCACTTGCCAGCTGGGCACATAATCTTTCTGTACCTCCCTTGACTCATCTCGTAGAGAATGCCTTACCCATTTTTCACTCAGGAGACTTTAGCTCTTACCTTTACTCAAACATCCAAATGCTTAGCTCTCCCAAACACTTAGGTTTACATTTTTAATTGAACGTGAGTTTTGTGCTCTAAATCCCCTTTTCCCAGATTTGGAATTCTTGTCCTTGCTTCTTTAGTCTTGCCTTTAGGAGCTTCTGCCAGGATGAAAGGTACTGCCTTGTTAATGCTTTTGCTGTGAATGTCAGTGCTCCCTTTTGCTGAGTAGGAAGTGTCAATTCCATGACACTGGGGTTAACCCTGGGCTCTAAGCAAACAGTCCTTATAGGTCGGAGGGATTCCCTAGCGATTCGGTGCCATTCTGGCCCTTGAAACTATTTCCAATGAAAGTATAATTGTTTTGAGAAATATGAATTTATGTATTAAGAAGTTACTAAAAAAATTAGACAATAGTTTTGAAATTGGCAAAATTATTCAAATAAACAAATTCTTTCAGGAGGAGCTGGACTCAGAAGATGCATTTAGCAATTGTACTGAACTGTGGGGCCACAGATTCCAAAAATAAGGGCATTTAAAAGAATTAGCAGAGTGAGCCACTTTGCTGCCCTCCCCTACACACCTTGACCATAGACAAACTAATTAAAAAACGTAAAAATCTTAGTTTTCTTTCATTAATTTGATTCAATTATTTTTATTAAAAATAGTTTACAGAACCTGACACTATATTTTGCACTATTTTGGTATAGTGAATGGAAATATTCACTGTCCTTAAGGAATTTTAAGGACTAATGTTTCAAATACCAACTGAAACATATTTGTGCATGTTATAGGTGACTCTAATAGTTTGTTCCAAAATAGTATTATCAAACCATGATTTAGTTTAGAAAGCTTTTCAGATAAAAGTGGACATTTGAGCTGGTATCTTTTTACACCTTTAAAATAAGTTTTTATTCAAATTAATCATCGATATATCATTTTAACAATCAAATAAGTAATTGAAAGATACAATAAATAGCATAGAGTTTTCTAGCAGCAAATTAATAGCTACAAGCACAGCATAATTCAATGTTGGGAGGAGTCGCCTGCCCCAGGCTCCCGGCGTCCATATGCTAGGCACGACGTTGAACTGAATAGAGGGGTTAGTGAGAATGAGCAGATGGTTAGAAGCAAGCAAGCATACAGCCCATTAGAAGGAAGTGAACGCAGCTGGGTAGACTGGCGCTGACTGAGCTCAATAGATACTTGATTTTGAGAAAAACAAATGATGTGGAGCCATAATGAGTATCTTCACAGTCTGAACCATGAGCTTACAGAAATGATTTAAGCAGGCAGCATTCAACTAATATTTACTGAACAGCTATTATATTCCGGACAACTGCTTTTTGAATGCTAGATGAATCAGAGACTCTATCATTGCAAAATTTCCAACTTATATTGTAAAAATAAGGTATATGCCTGAGTCCCTATAATACAAAGCAGAGGATAATAATTATCCATAGAAAAAAGACACAAGTGAACTTATTTATAAAACAGAAACAGACCCACATAGAAAACAAACTTATGGTTACCAGGGGAGGGAAGGGGTAGAAAGGGATAAATTGGGAATTTGAGATTTGTAGATACTAACTACTATATATAACAGATAAACAACACGTTTCTACTGTAGAGCACAGGGAATTATATGCAGCATCTTGTAGTAACCCATAATGAAAAAAGAATGTGAGAAGGAATATGTTATATGCAATTTTATGTATGACTGAAACTTTATGCTGTACACCAGAAATTAATGCAACATTGTAAACTGACCATACTTCAATTAAAAATAAAAGAGAGAGAGAAAAGAAAGAAAAAAGAAAGAGAAAAAAGTACACAACGCTTCGCAACTATAAAAAGAGGGTGCTTTCCTGGAGAAGGTGATGTATGCCAAAGTGGGGCATTAAACACAGAAGTGCATTATAATAATTGGAGAACCAAGTTATCATGATAGTTTAATGGAAAGAGAATCCTGAAAACACGTTATCACTGTAGACACAACAACAACAAAAATTCCAGCAAAATTACTGATTTACAGAAAGTCATTATTCTGTGGCCAACATTTCTCTTTCCTGAAAATGTCATCCACAAGTGGCTGTGAATGTAGAAATCTTGAAAAAATTAGTCAGAAATCATTAAGAAAACAAAAGGTTTAAAATTTGAGAACTGAGTCCAAGTGTCAGCACATACACTATGTGAAGCATTCCTAGCCCCATGTATGTCTAACGTTTTGTTCCACGGTCCTCTCCTGAGTCTTAAAGATTATAGTTAGCATTTCATAATGTCCACTATTTGCCAGTTACTTTGTTATATTGCCTCTAGTCCTTAAGGTAGCTCTGAGAAGTAGATGATAGTGTCTCCATTAAAAAAAAAAAATGGAGACTTTGGAATCTGAGGTACTTTCTTGAGATAACATAGCTTAGCAGACAGTCTCCAAGGTGTGTGCTTTGCCTCCTGCAAAATACTGACTGAATGGTGTGCATACCCAAAGAATAAGAATATTTAAAATGAGAAATCCATGTACTGCATACAATTCCATTGTGTGTGTGCATAGTGGGTGCCTGTGTGTATGAATGAATGTATATATTATGTGCATATATATATGATCATTCTGAACAATAAATTTTTTAAAAAATAGTTTTAAAATTACTCCAAACAGTGCATGTAATGTAGAAGTTAGGAGCACAGACCACAGAGTGAAGCTTTTATTTCACCATAAATCATAGCCTGTACCTCAGAGCCCTTTTCTGTAGAACTGAGGGTACTGTGAAGTCCACGTGAGGCAATGCACAAGATTGTGTGGCCCAGTATTTGGCACATGTTAAATTCTATTTAAATGTTAGTCATTAGTATTGTTATCAATAAGTTAATCAGTAACTTTTCTTCTCAAATTTCTTTAAAAAATTTTTTAAACAATCTTATCGTGGTATAATTTCTGTACAGTAAACTACTCATATTTCAGATGTCCAATTTGATGAATTCTGATAGATGTTCTACACCCACGAAACCACCACCACAGCCAAGACACCTAACATTTCCATCACTCCCCAAGAGGTGCAAATTTCAACGTGCCTTTTACCCTCTTCTCAAATTTCTTATCCTCTTCTCTCCTAATTCAAAGATCTCTACATATTAAACCTAGAGTCCATAATCCAAAGACATCAATGGACACTGACATGCCAGCCTCATATCTAAGGTACAAGAGGAAGCACGCACATCCTTGGCAAGGCTGGCCACAGACAGGCTGTAACTTAGAGGTATAAGCAGGCCAATGCAAGGGAACAAATCAAATCAAATTTGGGAAGAGTCAGGATACACAGACCCAATTTGGGACAAGTGCACAAAGACGTAGAAAAGGCTACAGCAAGACTGAAAACATTGAGGATGTGTTAGGTAGGGAAATTCCTCATGGATGGGTCATCTGAGAAGCTCATTACAGAGGCATAATCTAGTAGGACAGAATAAAAGGGACTTAAATGATTAGACAGCCCATTCTTTACATCCTTCAGCTACGTGACGCTACAGGCAGGCAGTAATGAGTACCAGTGTTAGGGTGATTGCAGTGAGGGCTGAAAAAAGATGCACCTGAAAGGAATTTTGAGACTAGGATTTGGTGACATTGAATTTAGGTGGAGAGAGAGGAACAAGTCTAGGTGATTCCAAAGTTTGGCCATCATATGATTACGAGAAAGGTAAGTGTGTTAACCAAAGTGGAGGTGGGAAAAATTGATCTTGTTTGTCCATCAACATTGTTCAGTTTACACTGTGAACTTAGAGTGATAACATCACATCTACTTGAGATGCCCTTTGAGCCAAAAGCAACAAGATGCAATTTTTACAGGGGTTACAGTAAATTCCTACAGTTAAGTTAAGAAAAGAATTCAGTTGCACAAGTCCAGGATGTGGGTTATCTCCTGAACAGTTATCTCCTTGATGGTGGGTTTTTGTTGGCCACAGACAAAATTAATTATGCACCAACAATGTGCCCTGCTGCTGAGAGAATGCATTCCATGTTAGGCTGCATTAAGAGAAGTGCAGTCATCTGCCTGAGGGAGATTCCACGGTCCCAACAGATCGATGCTATGAGGTCACGTTTCGTGTCTCACCCCAGGCGCCATGTTTCTAAGAGAGGGGTACTTAGAAAAATTAGAGTGTAACCAGGATGGTGAAGAGCCTGGCAATTATGTCCTGAGGGAAATGGTTAAGGAAGAATGGAACAAATTCAGGGGGACTACGATAGCAATGTTCAAATATTTTAAAGATTGTTATGTGGGAGAGAATAGGGGAATAAAACTATTTTTTATGATTGCTGTGGGAATAGATGTTACAGAGCGCTTAAGGAAGCAAAAACATTTGTATAAATAAATAAGTAAACAAATAAAACTGCCTAGAAAGATACAAGAGCGCCCATTACCAAGTGTGTCTGTGAGGAAGGTGTATAGTTGCTCACTTGCATTTTACATCCTGCACTAGGTGACTGATGAAAGTTCTTTCTGATTGTAAGATGCTCTAATTCCCTGAGTCACGGGTCTATTTAGCAGCAATGAGAGGGCCTTTCAATCTATGGTGATATGCTGGTTTCCAGAGGACAGAAGAGTTACACTGAGAGTACCAAGAACTCCTCTGTAGATGATTACTGAAGTCATGTAAGTTTTAAACTTAGCATATAACTATCTCCCATGTGACTAAAGCCTCCCCTCAGAAACTACCCATAACCATGCAGAGTTTCTAATGACCCACCGATACTCTCTTTCTGGATGCCTTCTATTTCTGAAACCCTTTGTGAGCAAAGCACCATTTGGAATAATCTTGTCAAGGCACCTTAAATAGCTCACCTCAAACGTCACCTCCTCAAAGAGGTCTTCCCTGATGACCCAAGCTGGCCTGAGTCACTTTTTGTCCCGTTGTCCTGTTTTCTTTCCCTTAAGTGTAGCACTCAACACCAGCAGACGTTATTTACTTACGTCTTGTCTGTCCCACTCCCCACATACAAGCACTGTGAGAGCGGGGTCTTGTGTGTCTTTGTCTCCCTAGCATTCAGAATAGTACCAAGCACGCAACAGAGATGTAATTAGTATGATTGGATTGATGAAACATTTAGGTAAGGTCTTGAGGGATTTCTGAAAGCTAACTCAGTCCTTGCTGCAGTGTCTGGTCGCCCTGTATTTTTACGTAATGTAGGGCGAAGCTCTGCTGTGTTTGCCATCATGAGAGAGGTGGTCATACTCGTGAGGGTATGAGGTCTTTAAGACACCTTTATGAATTTAAAGTCCGTCAGTGAATGTTCTTTTAGTTATTCCATTCTCCCAAGACTAATCTGTTTCACTCGCTTCATCTTAGCATTAACTCTGAAATCCTTTAAATGTTGAGGTTCTCTGTCGAATCCTCTTTATCTTCTACATGACATATTCTTGGTTGCAGAGCTCACAATTTCACATGGGAGCATTTTCAAGCCAAAGGGCCATGTAGTTAACGTGTCACCAACAGAAAGTGGCTTTTCTTGAGTTTCTTTCCATTTTATATCATCTTCTCGGGAGCCAAATGGAATCAGAAAACCAGATGTGGCTGTCAGCCACCCTACTATACTTCCCTAGACTGCTTTTCAAAATTGCCATCCTTCAAACCTCTTCCATTTCCTCCTCAAGGAGATGGCTTTGTTTCATATTACACTGAGAAAACAGATGCTCTCAGTCATGGACCCTCTCATCTTCCAATCACCAAATCCATCCACCACCGTATCTACACTTAACTTTCCCTACCTTCCTCCTTATTCCCCAGTGAAGACTCCTTGCTTCTACCCAAAGCCATCACCCATTTGTACTTTGGGTCCTAGCCTTGCTCATCTATAAAGGATTTCGGTTCAGCAGTTAGCCTTGCTTTATCATCAGTTTCTCATTACCTACAAGGTTATTTCCACTGGCACATAAATAGGCTGCACAGTATTTCATTTTCAGCGGAAACAAACTCTCCAGCTCCCTCCTAACTTTCTGGTGTCCCTTCCTAGCAGAAGTTCTTTAAAGAAATGTCCTTTAGTCGTTGTCTTAGCTTTCTCACATTTTCTCCGCAGCATGCTTCAGCTTCCTCCCCAACACTTCACCCCTGTTGTCAAGGTCACCAATAACTCTCCTGCTGCCAAATCCAGTGATTACTTCTAGGCTTTTATTTGACTTGACCTTCTTTTGGAATTTGTCTTGAATCTTTCTCTTCTTTTCCTTTTCTTTCCCCTTGGCTTCTGTGACTCTATCTTGGAAAGACTGAGTCATAGATTTTTGTAATTTATTGAGGCTGTGCTCCCAGGAGTAAGGGCATAAAGGAGGTGGAACAGAGCAGGAAAAGAATCTAGGCAAAGTCATGGTTTCAGGAGAAATTTAGCCTCATCCTTTTCCCACCAGCTCTGGTATCTGATCTCCAGAACTGTAAGATAATAAATTTGTATGATTTGAAGCCACTAGGTTTGGGATAATTTGTTAATTTGTTGGAGCTGCAATAGGAAACTAATACAGTCACAGGCTTTGGATGAAATCTTTCCATTAGAATGGCTACCTGAGTATGTTTTACCTTAGCCTTCACAAAAGGATGAGGCTTCCATGGTGGTAGATGTACTATGCTTTGTTTGGAGATAATAGCAATTCCCAGAGGAAAGCGTGTGTGGAAGTAAAACCTTTCCCGTGAATTCTAAGGGCAAGGGATTTCATTGTAAATATACTTACGTCTACTTTACATTAATTTACATCATTAACATACATCCACACCAAATACCAGGTGGTATTTAAGCATAAATCATAAACTGCCTAAAATTTCTTTTTAATTATTTTTCTTGTCTTAAGAAAACTCAATCATTTGTGAGGTCAAAACTCCCATGATTCCTTTTCATTTAACCTTTAATATTAAAATCCTGAAGTATGCAGCTGGTAATGAAATCTGAACGGTAAATTATGTTTAGGAGTAAAAGAAAAGACTCCCTTTGCATCTTGAAAGGTGCAATTAGATTTCGAATCAAAGAAGAAGACCGCATCTAGGGGATAATCCTGTGTCACTGGTTTATTGGATCAGAGGACCTGGAGGGTCTCTCTAACTCCTCTTACACATGGCTCTTCCTGCGTCTGCCCTGCCTGTCGTTAGTGGACACACACGGGCAGACCTTCCCTACCCAATCACGTCAGGAGTTTCTCTCATGAACCAACGTGGTGATTACACCGAGCGATGTTAAGGGCCGCCCCCCACCCCACTCCCACCCACGTAATGTAGACGTCTTATTGGCCTACATGTAAAAGCTCTTTGGGAAGAGTATGACGGGAGGACCTCAGATCTTTGGCTCTACTTCTGATTTCAGGAAATTAGCCCCTTTGCTGAGTTTTTAATGGTTTTGAGTCAATGGGTCACAATGTTAGGATACTCTTGAGTTGCTCAAGTGAGTTACGAATGGATCCTTAATTATGTTTTTCTATATCCTTGAAATGATTTGTAATACAATTTTAATGAAGTCAAAGTGCTTTAATTGAGAATTAAATTGTGCTTAGATTAACATGAAGCTCAGATGAACTTTATAAAGATAATATTAGGTGTATGTGAAATAATTAAGGTCATATTGATGTTTTCTTAGGTTATATGTATCTCAGTGAAGGGACTTAGTTATTTCTTCCTTCTCATTTGAAGGTGGATAATGTACGAGTTCATTAAATCTCTGTATGTTTGCAGTTGACGGCACTAAATCTGGGAAACAACCTTTTAGAAGAAGTTCCAGAGGAGATGAAATACCTTACATCTTTGAAGACACTCCATTTGTTTGGAAATAGGATTCACAGGTTTGCATCCGGAGCATGTGGTACGGTAATCAAAGAAGAGCATCATATAGTATCAGAGTTAATTTCCTTATATTGAAAAATTCAGGGCTAACATGGAAAAAGGATTTTACATTTTAATCTTTTTTGGTTGGAGATATTTACACTTGAAATTAGGGAGTTTGGGAAACTTTTTTTTCAATGAATGTATTATATATTTACATACAGATCTAAGAAAATCAGTAAGCATTATTATTAGTGAATTTTCCCCTTTTCACAATCAGTGTACATTTAGACTGTCATCTGGGTAGACTTTCTCTGGGCCAGGGAGAAAACTAGTTGAAAATCAAATCAAGAAATGCTCTCCATAGCTCTCCTTGTTCTTCACACTTTTTATACTGTCTCCAATACTAAGTCACAATCTTTGATCAAGATGCTAAACTTAGAGATTGGGACATTGTGTTGTACACCAGAAATTGACACATTGTAATCGACTGTACTTCAATGAAAAAAAAAAAAGGTGCCAAGCTTAAATCCACTTGGGGAGAATTTTATTTTATTTTGTTTTTAGGGGGGCAGGTAATTAAGTTTTTGTTTATTTATTTAAATGGATACTGGGCATTGAACCTAGAATCTCGTGCATGCTAAGTATGTGCTCTACCACTGAGCTATCCCCTCCCCCTTTTTATTTTTAAAAATTAAAAAAAATTCTCTTTTTTTTTTTTTGGGTGGGTGTAATTAGGTTCATCCATCTATCTATCTATTTATTTTATTAAATTAATTAGTTTATTTAATGGAGTTTCTGGGGATTGCACCCAAGACCTTGTGCATGCAAAGCATGCACTTAACAACTGAGCTATTCCTGCCCCCCTAACTTGGGGAGAATTTTAAGGAAAAGATATAAGATCCAGTAAGTGGCAATTATTTTCTTTGTGTTTCCTTTTAATAATTTATCCATTCAATATGACACTTCTGTTCAATATAGGTAGCATATGCTTAAGGACAGAACACATAACAAAGAGATCTAGATAATATTTGTAGCTTCATCAACTCATGTAAGGCACTTCACTACTTTATGTGTCCCCAGTAGTAAAATCGAACTATATAATAGAATTTATAAGGTTCTGTGAGCTTTTGAGGCATGGGTACTATGTACCACTGGCATCATCAAGCAGCATTTATTAAGGGTATTAGTTCATGGGGCACACAGGGATATATTTAGCAAAGAGCACAAGTAGATTCTGGTACTATCTCTCTAAAGTACTTTAAAATATTACATCACGTATCTTGGAGAAATATTTTTCGACAAAATAACAACTGTAACAAACTCTTAACTGATGGTATGCCCATTGTATACACAAAGCTATAGATTCTGGGTCCAATTACAATTTACTTAGAAAATAGTTTCCTGTTTTAAGGGCATGCAAACAGACAAGTAGACATGGTATTTTATGAACTATACTGAGGGGACAAGCTTAGGTAAAGCCTGGTGTGTATAAATGATAGTAAGCAACCTAGTTCATGCTACTTTAGGTTTCTGTAAAGAAATTTTTTTCTCACGTTGCCCTTAAATTTCAGGTTTAAAAAATTTATATAATCTGCGTACAGTGCCCCTGAATGTCTGTAGTTTCCATATTTCTTGATTTGGTGCTGTTGAACTGAAAGTCCCATGTGAGTGACACAAATTATATTCTACGCCAGGTCCTCATTGTCCAAGGGCAGAAGCAGTTAGTGTCAAGGAGCTGTGTCCTCTGCGGCCTGTATTACATTGCATTGTCCCCTGGAGCAGAGTAGACTGGACCAGGGTGAGACATGTGTCCCAAGTTGGGTCAGTCACATTCTCTTTCTTGGGGATTATGACATAGTCTAAAACAGTTTAGTTGATCTGAGCTAACTACATGAACTAAGACAGAGGCCGGAAACTGGTGACCCAGGGGATGAATCTGGTTCACAAAATAGCTTGGTTCTGTTTTGTCTGCCTTTCTAAAAATTTGAATTAAGGTCTCCAAATTCGCAAATCAAGAGAGTTCATATTTAAAGGCTGGATCCCTGGCTCTTTTTTTGTCTGTCTTTTAAAAAAGAAAGATTAGGTGAGACTGGACTCATATTCCCATGTGACAGCAATTACTGGGAGTTGGCTGAATGGCAGCTGCCCTGTGGGAAAAAGCATGTGCTCACCAGTTCAACCCACTCCTGCCGGCACAGGAGGACACCCAGACACACTCCTGCTAGGCCCACTGCTGTGTTTTGAGTTCTCTTCTTGGTTCCTGTAGGCATTTCAATTTGAGAACTCTGTCTACTCCGTGATCATTCAAATGCAGGAGTTGTGGGACGGCTACATGGATGCATGGAAAGATACAGAAAATCTGTTCAAAAGAGCAAGAATGAGAGAGAGAAGGGGAGAGAGACAGAGACTATGAACACCAACCTGAGAGAAGTTATAATGAGAAATGAAACTCTGTGATTCCCAGAGAGTATAATCTACCAGACTTTCAGAAGCTTCTGAGAGGAGACAGACTATTAGCCTGGCGCCGACATGGGTCTCCTTGGACAATCATCACCTGGCTCAATGGTTCGGAAGAAGCATCAGAAGCCCTGGACGCCCAAGCATGAGCATTTCTGTGACTCCAAGAGCAGCCAAAGGACTATGTGTGTATACACAGCCAGGACATACAGCTGACCCCTGAACAACACTGGTTTGAACCGCGGGTCCACTAATTCTCGGATTTTTTTCAATTGTAAATACTGCAGTACTGCAGATCCCCGAGTTGGTTAAATTCCGGGAAGGGAGGAAGAGCAGGTGGGGGTGCCCACTATAAATTATATGTGGATTTTCCACTGTGTGGAGGGTCGGCACCCCTAACGCCCCTACATTGTTCAAGGGTCTACTGTGTGTGTGTGTGTGTGTGTGTGTGTGTGTACATATATATATGTTTAAAGTTATATATTATGTAGCTATGTGTATTTATACATTTATAGTAATATGACTTCCTGTCGCCGCCGCTGCCGCGCCCAGCATGTCGCAGGTAGGGCGCCGCGGGCCGGCGCAGCCTTGCACTGGCTCGTGGGGACATCTAAAGCCAAACCCAACCTGAGAAGCCGCCCGGGGAGATGTACCTGGAAGTGGGGTACACCAAGTTGGGGAATCACCAACTTGGAGTTCTAGGAGCTGGTGCTGTTGCCCCGGGAGATCGACCTCGACAAGGGTCAGTTGAGCAGCCCCAGGATGGTTTCCACTACCTCGACGTGCAGCATCGCGCCCCCTCAGCATTCTGCAAGGGAGAGGGGTACCAGGCCACCGCCGTGGGCCACACAGTACTCCTGCACAGGAGCAGGCAGGAAGGTCAAGTTCACAGACCCCAGTAGGTCGACTGTGTCTTGAGCCCCAGAAGCTGGTGACCGAAGAGGACTTGGTCGCATGAAATACAGCAGAGAATTCTCCAGCTCCTTTGAGTCTCCCATGCAAATCAGCAAGCAGCTGTTTCTCTTTTTTTTTTTTTTTAATTAAATTAAATTTTACTTTTCATTAATAGATTTTATTTTTTAGAGCACTTTCAGGTTCACAGCACAACTGAGCAGAAAATACAGAGTTCGCACAGAGCCCTCCCCACCTACATACTCCCCTACACTCAACATCCCTCATCAGTGTGGCACATTTGGTACAATGGACAAACCAACAAGGGCACATTATTACCAGCCGAAGTCCATAGTTCACATTAGGGGTCACTCTTGGTGTTATATATTCTGTGGGCTTTGACAAATGCATAACGACATGTGCCACCACTACAGTGCCATACAGAATCACTTCATGGCTGTTACACGTGCTAGCGGACATCTGCTCCTTCCACCTCAAGGAGACCCTGGCCCTGCAGTTGCGTGGGCGCTAGAACACACTCCAGGGCCACTGCACCCTCTTCGCCAGGGAGTCCCACTTGCTCGGTCCTAAGGAGACCACGGTCTCGGCGCAGAGCAGCAGGCGCAGGCGGCGGGGCGCGAGGGGCGCGGGGCCGGCGCCGGACAGGCGTGCGCACGCGCAGGGGGCCCCGCCGCCCGCCCCGGGCCGGCGGGAGTGCGGCCGCGTAGGGGCCGCTGGGCCGCAGAGCCTTTGACTGGCTGCCGGCCGTCGTCTTCCCTTGGGGTGGACGAGTGCGCCTTGTCAGGAAGACCCTCTGGACTTCATTCATTCGCTCAGTAAACAGTTACGGGACTGCCGTTCTGAGTTCCAAAAACAAGACTAAAACAACCTTGGGCTCCGGTGCCGTTTAGCTCTTGGTTCCAGGTTGTGGCGAGTCCGGCCGTAGCCTCGGTGCCGCTCTCAGGTGCTGAGACTTAGCTTTGTGACTTCGTGATAAAGTCTGCCTTTTTGCTTAAACTAATTTAAGAGGATGTCAGTCACCAGCCACCCAGAGAGCCTTGGCCAAGGCACGAAAACCAGAAGGAAGGCAAGGCGTATAGAAAAGTGGCTGAGAATTCTTTTCTAACAGAGAGCTAAAGTGACTGAACTTATTTTTTAACAGATGGCTTACAAAACTTGATCCTGCTTAATCTGAACAACAACCAGCTTACATGGATTCCTCAGGAAGTCAGCAGGTAATTTTGTTTATAGTGAGTGTTGGTTACCATCAAACCGCTCCCCCGTTTCTCCCCACCTTGGTCATCTGAACACTGTGTCCCTGGCTTCACGTCCTTGTGGGATTTACACCGTAGCAAAGAGGCCCCTGAATGACTGAGGCAGCCACTGATTTTAACCAGGTGATTCCTTAAACACTGCAGAGAAATGAGAGACAGCACGACTTGTTATTATAAAGCATAAAAATGGGGGTTTGAAATACAAAGTTCTGAAATTGATTGTGTTACTGATTTCCCAACTTAGGGTTCCTGGAGCTTGCTCCGCGACAGAACTGGGGACATTAAACTTTATTTCATATTAGTATTGTAGAACACTTTTAGCTCGATGGAGAAGATAACATAAAAGCAAAGATTTTAAAACCGGAGTGTTATTTTCATTAACCCCCCCCCCCCCCCATTTTATTATCATTAACAAAAACAAAATGCTATTTTTCCTTATCCTACACATTTGCACACATGGGCTGTTGTTACAGTCACTTTCTGGAGCAGCTGAAGGCCTTGTCCTTCTGCAGGCAAAACACCCTCTTGGGCTTTTCTTCTGACAGATGGAGAGAGAACCCTACTTGCGTTTAATTCAAAGACTCTCTTTATTGCCTGTTGAACAGAAACAGATGTATTACAGCATAAGAGAATCCGGATTTTTAAAGGAGGATACAAAGCTATGAATAGTTCTCAACAAAGCGTTTTCTGCAGCAGGTTAAAGTCTACCCCAATTCACTTATCTGTACCTCTAGCCAGGGTATCTTTTCCCAGTTAGATTTTTACAGAGAAAGTAATAATTTAAGTCAGAGCAACTAGAAAACATTTTTGAAGCTATCTAATTTCTGGAGAAGAGGGTTACTCAGAGCAGTGACAATGCCAGTAGTTGTCTGCTTGCTTTTTCACTCATGCATTTTACCACTGATTTATGTGTTGGTGATGTAATGAAAAAAGGACACCTTGGAAGCTCTGGCGAACTAGGTTCAGGTCCTCTCTTTGTGCAACGAGCCTTATGACCTTGGGTAAGTGGTTTTACTGTCCTGGACGTTGGCTTTCTCATCTCTAAAGGAAGAAGTTTAAGCAGATGAACTTCAAAATCCTGGCAGCTATAGCATATTGTGATTTCACAATTTAGTAAGCCTCGCTCTGTCTGGAGTACAAAGTACAATATTGTCTTTTGTTAAATGTATTTGTAACTATTTATGTGGGTTTTTTTTTTTTTGATGTTACTGTAAATGGAATTTTAAAAACTTATTTTCCAATTGCTTGTAGCTATAATATAGACATAAAGTCAATTTTTTAAATAATGATTGTGTAGTCTGTTACCTGCCTTTGTTTCTAGTAGGTTGGTTGTTTTTTTTTTTTTTTTTTTTTTTTTTTTGCATTACCTTTTGTTAGCATTGTAACATTTAAAGTTTGGACTCTCTTTAATTTTGAAATATTCTTCTCCCATACCTTTAGAGATTCCTTGCTAACCTGGTTCATCTCTTTTTCTACTCATACCCCCTCTGGGTGCCTTTTGCAAAAATTGTCAGATGTTCACATTTCTCAGGAATCTTTCCATTGGCTTCCTCTCTCTCTCCTGCCCTTTTGGTGGTGGTCTTCTTTCTGTCAGTTTCAGGTATTCAAATGACTTCCATTGTCGAGTTCATAGCTATCCCCCAAATCTCTTTCAATAGCACTGACCTCTCTCCCCTATCTTCTAGTCCCCCATTTTTAACTGTCTAGAAATGTCACTCATTCTGTTATTATTTTAACCTCAACACATTCACCCTTGAGATCATTAAACCTTCATTCTTAGCTTTCATTCAAGCAGACACACCTGCGTTTTAATCTTGAACACTGTTATCTGTTGGTGAATTGGGCAAGTTATTCACTGCCTCTGAGCCTTTGTTTTCCTCATTTCTAAATTAAGGGTGATAATTCCAACCTTAGGGTTGTGCTGTTGATTAAATTTAATTCCCAGGAACATCGTTGGTGTTCACTAGTGCTTATTTCTTTCTGCTTCGTTATTCAAAATATTTTCTCAGCTTACTATGCCCTCCTGTTGCCCTAATTTTACAAGTTCTGTTATTCGAGGCCAAGTTCAAAATGTCTGTTCTTCCAAAATGCTTGTGGTATACCTCAGGTACAATATCTGCAATTGCAGGCTCAAATCTTAATCCTTTTTTCCCTGTTTGTTGGCATTTTCTATCCTCATGTTATGGCTCTAATATCTCCTTCTCGACCATGAATACATAAGGACAGAATTTGTGGCCTATCTGTCTTTGCATCTTCTACAGCAACTCAGTGGTACAAGATACATAATCTGTATCTGTATCTAAATCTATACCTACACTCACACCTGTCTGTATCTGCGCTTGTGTATATATCCTCCTTTGTTGGCTTCCTCTTCGGTATAACCAAAGTGTATGTACAAAGAATGAAAATAGAATTTTCTTTTCTCTTAAATCTAGGTTTTGATTACATAAAATACTTTAACATAGGCCATCTGATTATGATATCTTTAAAAGTTAAATTATAACAAATAAAAATTTTTTTATGCTTGGATGATTCATAGCAGTTGTGAACACTTAACGGAAATAAGGCTCAGTTGAGCTACAAAAGATGAATTGACACATAACTCTGATGAGTGATGTCTGTACAATGGACTTTGTTATTCTCATAAGTTTCATTCATATACTTCATTTGTTTTTTTAGATTAAGAAGCCTTACATATTTGAGTGTAAATCATAACCAGCTAGCCAGCATTCCTAGGGAACTCTGTTTCCTTAAGAATCTTTCTGAACTTCAGCTTAACTACAATCAGCTCATTTGCATACCCGAAGAGATTAAGTTTTTGAAGAAGCTCCAGAAGCTTCTTCTGGTCCGGAACAACATTGAATCTTTGCCAGAGGTAAGCAAAAGACGGAACCAGAATTTCTTTTGTCTGGGGAGGAATTCGTTACAGCACACTGGGGAGCGGTTGTAGAATAGATCTGGGCATCTGAGTACAAGCCATCATTTGCTTTCCCTCTGATTAGGTGTAGTCAGTTCCCAAATCCCCATGACAAAGGAGGGCTATAACTTGGATTTTTTTTCGCATAGCTAGGGCTGCCAGATTTAGTAAATTTGAATTTCAGATTAGCAACAAGGAATTTTTTAGTATAAGTATGTTCCAAATATTGCATGGAACATACTTATACTAAAAAAATCTTATTTTTTTGTGTATGAAATTTAAATGTAAGTGAGTCATCTTATCTGGCTCCATATACAGCACAAAATATAAGTACGTTTTGGTTTTGAAACATGTGCTAGGTGGCTTCCATTTTTCCTTTATGTTCACTCTCCATCCTTTTCCAGCCTGCTGTATGCCTGGGAGACTGACCTGTATGGGCTTCAGTGAGCTCTTTTGTCCTCTGGCTTCCTCTTGCATATGGCCAATGAGAGGTTCTAGCAGGAGGTGGAAGGGCAGGAGAGTGAGTATCAGATGGTGTTCCCTTGGTCCTCTCCCGGAAGGCGTTCTGTGAGTTGCCTGCCTGCCTTTCTGGAAGGTCATAGCTAGTGTCAGGTGACCCTCAGTGGACATCACTACCTTCCTGGGCTCTTTAGGGCTGTGGTGATAAAGAACTCCCTGCTGTTGCTAGCTTTGGGGAACTTTGCGGGTTTAGGGAACTGCCATTCTTGGTTTAGGGAACCTTGTTGATTTCCCTACACCCTGTCAAACTTTTATAAATAGTGTCTTTGTTAAACGCTCCTCAAATTTCCTGAGAAATCTGAGAGTACTGTTTGAGAGTACTGTTTCCTGTTAGGAATCTGTCAGTGGGTTTTCTTTCTTTACTTATGCAAATTATAATTAATTTGATAGGAGGAAATGCATGTCATACAGTAAATTGAGGAATGAAAAAGCAGATCAATTCTTACTGTCTTATTTTTCTCTCAGGAAGATATTTCCTTTAAAAATTCTGTGCATGCTATAATGTGATATGTAAAAATATCTAAGGTGTAGGCTGTCAATAAATATATTTCAAAAATTTCCTTCTTAAATCCACTGCAAATCCTATTTCCTATAAACAAATAGGAAAATATCTTGGAATTACAGAATAAACCTATTATAAGTGTATCTCCCTTATTTGAGGAAACAGCCATCACAGCCACATCAGGACCACTGTGAAGCATTGTATTATTTAGTGTTTGTAACAGCTTTATCATGTAGTTTTTATTATACCTATTTTAGAAAAAGGATAAGAGAGGTTATGTGACTTGAACACAGTTTGCAAAGGTCCAGAAAGCAGCTCAGATCCCTGTCTAACTTAAAAGTCTGTACTTCAAATCAACACTCTTAACTACAATTTTATAAATCCCAAGTCGTTTAGACTTTTAAAAATTTTGAATGCTAATAACTTCTATCCTGAATTATCATGTAAAGGATGCGTATGATCATTGATATCCTTGTATATTTAATATGAAATCAGTCTAAATGAAAAAATAAGAAAACATATGATTCAGTCTATCATTCTCTTGGTCTGCGTTATAAATAAGACATTACAGAAAATACTCATTTGTTTTGATAATGAACGAATTATGAATCATTTTCTGGTACATTATAAATTATGTGTCTGTCTGCACATGTGTATAAATGTATATGCCAATCCAGTCCCGCTGGGCACATGAATAGAGACTAACATATTTTATTTTCCTTAAAAGGAAAGGGTTGTGTGAGCACAGTGCTAAGCAAAAGGCAGATGCAAAGTAAAGGCCGGTGGAATTGTCCATAGAGATGGCTTTCTTGGATTACGTCTGTTTTCAGTTTCCCAGAGGTTCTTTCTGTTTTAAGGGTAGAAATGTCTACTAAAGAGCTCTTTTCTAGGCCCTTTAGGAAGCACTTTCTGATTAGTAACTTATTTAATCCATTCAACAACCATTTTGAAGTAGGGGCTTCCATTAATACCTGCATTTTACAAAAGGAGAAACTGAAGCACAAAGAACAGGAAATTTGCCCGTATTGACTTATAAATGGTGCTTCTTGTATGATATAAAAATAGGGAAACTAGTGCAAGTCTCCAATAACAGAGGGAGAATTTAAAGTAAGACCCCATGGCACAAAACAAACCCGTCTTCAGTGCAGGCATGCTCTGGGGAAAGAATAAGAACTTACAAAAATAAATAAAATTTAAAACCAAAAAAGCCCCCAAAAACCAAAAAAGAAATTTGCCCATAGATGCATAGTGTCAGTGGTGAATTTGAACGTGCAGATATTTACTACGAACAGTCTGACTCTCGGCCACCATGTTACGTTGCCCTGGAGTGGTCAGGGGGAATGGAGAGGTCGAAGGATCCGGTGATCCAGGCACAGTGATCTCCTTGAGGAGATGTACTGAAGAACTGATCAGGTATTTGGGAAAGGTGGTCAACCCCATAAAATTCAAACTTACAAGAAGTATTTATAATTCTACATACAGAGTTTTAAAAAGCTCTCTCTCTCTCTTTTGTCTCCTGACACAGGGACTTTGTGATCTTCTAAACCTAAAAATCCTAGACATAGCTGGAAATGTTATTCAAATATTTCCACCAGGAGTAAGTAAAGCCAACTTCTATTATAATTGAAAAATAATTTTGTTTATGCTATTGAAAAGAGAAAAATAGGCAGCCAGTAAGACCTATAGTAATTGGAACCTTGACTTTACAAATGGCTCAAAGATTTGCTTTGTTCTGGAATTTCAAAACTGTTTCTTTTCCAGTCCTTCCTTTGTGTCCTGTGCCTGCTGAACTTGTTTGAACTGAGTGAACTCAGATTGCTATTATATATATTTTAATATATTAGTTCTAACTGTTTTTTTTAAATCATGTACTGCTTTTGGTCACCTCAGTCTTTGAAAATATTACTTTCAAGAGCATAAATTTATATCCCTTGCAATTAACTCAAAGGAGACATTTCTACTGGTTGTTTTTAAGCCATAAACAATGAAGAATGCATTTTTTAAAAAAATTTGGAAATGAATTTTGACTTTGCTTTATTTCACCTAACTGGGAAGCAGTTGGCCTTGGGAAAGAAATGGCAGTTTTTTATATTGCATTTTTATAGCGGAGCAAATGTTTCCATGTGCAAGGTATTGATCAGAAGCCCATCAATCCAGAAGGTTTTCAATAAATAGCTGCTGATCCATTAATTACTTTTTCTGATTGATCAACACCAAATTGAGATTTCATTCCTTTTTCTTTTCTTTTTTTACCCCTTGAGCTATGTTTTACACTGAAGATGACTCAAATAGGAAAAATGAGTGTAATGTCTGTGTTTTAGAAAAAAATGTATACAGCTTTTTATTGTCATAAGTTATTCGTAGCATAAAGTTAATGATTTTAACCGTTTTTAAGTGTGCAGTTCTGTGGTACCATGTATCGTCATGTTGTGGCACAACGGTCTTCACCACCTGTCTCCAGAAGTTTTCCATCTTTTCAACTGAAACTCTGCCCAATAAAGACTGTAACTCCCCATTCCTCCTCCCTCTAACCCCTGGCAACTACCATTTTACTTCCTGTCTCTAAGAATTTGAGTACTTTAGGAACCTCACATAAATAGAATAATACAGTATTTGTCCTTTGGTGACTGGCTTATTTCACTTAGCATTATGTCCTCAGAGTTCATTTATGTTATGGCCTTTGTCAGAATTTCCCTCTTTTTATGGCTGAATAATATTCCATTGTATGTATATGCCGCATTTTGCTTATTCATTCATTTGTCCACGGACACTTGGGTTGCTTCCTCTTTTTGGCTATTGAGAATAATGCTGCTGTGAACATGGGGGTACGAGTACCTGTTCAAGTCCCTGCTTTCACTTCTTTTGGGCAAATACCCAGCAGTTCTGCTGGGTCATATGGTAACTGCATGTTTTAATTTTTTTTTTAAAGAAATTGTGACACTGTTTTCCAAAAATATAGTTTTGAATGTTTAATAAGAATTGGATGTTAATACTGACTGGCAATGCTCCAAGATTTTTTTCATCCTGCAAGTCTTAGTTCAGTTCTTTTCTGCCCTATGATGCCATCTCTGATGCCCAGAGCAAACTTCTGGTGCCTCTTCTTCTCTGGTACCATTGCAGTTTGTACATACTGTTACCGAGTCCAAACTCGTTCTGCTCGCCGCACGACAGGCCAGTAAATCGGGAGATTAGGTGTTGGGGCAAGGAATAGTGACTTTATTTGGAAAGCCGGCAGATGATGAGGATGGCAGACTAATGTTTTGGAGAACCATCGTACTGAAGTCAGAATTCATGCTCCTTTTATACTAAAAATGGGAGGGGTGTTGTTGGTTGTTGCAAACTTCTTGACATAGGAATTCTTTGTTCTTGTAGCTGTCCACTTGGGTCAGGTCATCATGCCCCTGTAAGACCTCTAACAAAACAAACATGATTTTCTATTCTGCAACTTGCTGTCTTTCTTTGAGAGCAAAAGTGTTAATATCCTTAAAGGTCAGAGCCCTGAGAATAGGCTCTCCTGTATATTTCAGGCTAAAGGCAACATTGTTTCACAAAAGGTGCAGCGCCAGCAAGACTAAGCCTAGAAAACAGGGCACAGGGTTAAAGCCAAAGGAACAGACCTCATATGGAGTCAGATTGGTTCTTTTCTGTTATAACACCACCTAGTAGAGTAATCCTTTTCACGTGTGTCTTCCCGTTAGGCTGTAAGCTTGCAAAGAAAAGGAGTACTCTTTTCGCCTCCATACCCGCATTGTCTTGAATTTCAATTGAATAAATATTTGTTAGACAAATAAATAAAAAATAATGTTCTTAAGCTACATCCAGTATTTGCCTTAGTAGTATCATGAATTCACTGTCCCTTCTACAGTGATTCTGTACTTACAGTTTTGATAAAACACTATTATTTAGATCCCATTAATTTGGAGTAATTTTGACAGAATCTGAGTTAGTTTCACCTTGGTAGCACCTATTTCAGAAATTTCAGAAAAACTGATATAAGATATTCTGTGGACTCGTCTGAGCTTTGGTCCAACTGGTTCAAATTAGTAAAATTTCCACATTTGATAAATGGCGCAACTAATGGGGTAAATGGTGAACACAGGATAAATGACTGATCTTAGGTCATGCTATGATTATCAGCGAAAGAGAGTAAGTTTCAAAGTAATAACAGTGAACTTTAAAAACAGGCCACGCTTTTTAGGAAGCAGAATAGTATAGAAATGAAGAACACAGACTTGGGGTCGTATACACGTGAGTGTAAAGGCCTGGTTTTCTGTCTGCTAACTTTGTAATCTCCGAGTTGCTGTTTCATTTGTAAACTGGGTGTATTAATACCACTAACTTCAAGAAGACTGTTAAGGTAGATGATGATTTTAAAGCATTTTGTACACAGTTGTTGTTCAAGGGATGAAACCTCTTAGGATTATACATAGTATGTGTAATATACACCAATAGTGAACTGCTGCTGGTAACACATAACTATGGTGATCATCCACTGCCTACCGGCGTTAACAGGAAGAATTGACCTTGTGAAGTACATGTTTTAAAACCTTATTTTTCCTATAAAAATATTCAAACATGCATAAAAGCAGAGGAGAGCAAGAGAAAGCTCCACGTACCTGTTGCCCTGAAGTGTGGTCTTAAAGATGTGAAGATGTGTTCTGTCGAAGGGTCTTATTTTACCTCCTCACAGCTATTTTGTTTTTAAAATAGGGCTTTGTTTAAGACTGTTTGCTATTTTATGACCTGAAACTTGGTATATTGTTTGAAAAATGTAGTTATTTCACAGAAGTATACTTTTTATTCACATAGCTTTTAAATATTCGAAATTGAATTTTCACCAGGATTTTTGTATAAGAAAGTACATTAAATGGAGATCTGCAGTAAGATAATGGGACTGTTATAATTATTCATAGGTGTTCAATCAAAAGAGTTTCTGTCATGATCACAGCGAATTAGCTCTTTTAGAAATGTATTATTCTTTTATTACCGTTTAGTCAGATCTAGTACAGTGGGATTTTAAATTTTTTTCTCCTCTCTTTTTTCTTCATTTAAACATAAAACTCTTTTTGAAAGCTGTACAAATCGCACATTCTTCTTAAAATTTCAAACAGCAAAAAAAACCAACCATAATAATAATAATAAAAGTCTCCATTCCAGAACCTCTACATGTGTGTTTTTTAGAAAAGTCTGTTAAAGCATTTTTTCACATTGTATTATGTCTGGATTGGTTTCATGATGTTTCATTTCCTAGTATGAATTTTCTTTTTAAAGAAATTCCGTCTAATTATGTAAAAGGTGTCATTGCCAGTAGGAAAGCCAGTGAAGAGAAAACAAACTCTGGAGCTAATTCCTCGATCTGATATATCATTCCACAATTTGAGGAAATTCCCAGTGCCTCAGATAAAGTTATTTTATATCCAATTTGTATCTAAGACGATGTCAAAATGATTTGTTTTAATAGCTTACAAAGTGCCTCGTGCTTCTTGGATGAACAGGGATTGTTAATCTTTTTTTTAAAGGTAACTGTTCCTCCCCTTTTGCTCTCTTGTCTTCAGATGTCTTTTTGTAAATACATTTTTCTGATGATAGATTGATGATGATGATTCTAATTTACTGTAGAAAATCCAGAAAATAAATAAATACAGAAAGCACAAAAGTGCCTTTAGGTTTACCTCCCAGAGCGTGTTTATTGCTGGATTTTTTTTCTTCAAGTACCTTATTTTTATATATGTGCTTAAAACGTTTCCCAGTCCTGCTGTAATGGGCCTTAAAATAATATGGGTGTTTTCTTGTGAGGACACCAGCCCTTGGATTAGGGCCCACCCTATCTAGTATATCCTCATTTTAGCTAATTACATCTGTAAAGATTCTTTCTAAGTAAGGTCACATTCTCAGGTTCTCGGTGGATGGACACTGTTCAGCTCGTCATATTTGGGTAGAACGGTGAGCTTTATTTAGCTCTCTGTTCAGCGCCTCTCTGTGTGGGAGCTGTAACTCTCCAATGTGAGGCTTAGATGGCGATTCAGTTCAGCTAAGCTAAGCTCTCTTCTAGGTGTTGGGCATGAAGATTTGAAGAATTCCTATCCTTAGGGAACTCTGGGGAGGCAAGTAAACAAATACTGGTGTTGTCCTGTAAGAACTTTGGAATTCATGTTTGAAGAAAGCTCTAGAAATTAAGTGGGCCTTGGAGAGCTCATGAGAAAAATATAAAGACAGAAACTTAAAATTAGAAAAGTTAAAGAAAGTGGCACTAATTAGCTTGGAAAGAGGAGGGCAGGTAGGAGGTAACTTCATTGCTGAGTTCAAAATATGAAGGGGGAAAGTAACCAGCTGCCTTCGTAAGTTTTGATGATGAGGGGGAAGAGCCTCGTATTGTTACTGCTGCAGGAGGGCTTTGGACTAAGATACTATAGTGGGATTTCTAGGAGGAATGGTTACTAGCCTCTCTCTAGATTCTAAAAGAAAGTGTAGAAAACTCAGTCTGAAGTAGTTATGATTCAGCCTTTTCAACAGGGAGAAAAGTAAATTACTTTTACTTTTTCCAGTTACCTTGAAACAATTATTTAAAAACAAAATTTGTCTTTAAGCAAAGATCTTTCTCTGGTTCCTTTGGTTATTTTTCAAACTGCAATCATTTCAAGAAAACAGTTGACCTGACGAAAGTGAGTAAAAAGATCATCACCAGGGGACGTAATGATGTTTGTCTTTGATGTGACGCTTCTAACAAGATATCATATGTGAAACGTTTTCAGACCTAGCAGAAGACTTCACGCTTCTGTAACACCTTTGATCAGAAGCTTCCATTATCAGTCTGTCTGACCGCCTGAAGTACTGTCACTACTTTTCAGGTTGAAAAATGGCATTAAAAGTTATCTTTCCGAAGCTGTGCTTTGCAATTATCTAGTAATTTGTAGATTTGCAAGCAGTTTTGCATAATATCAAATATATTTGATATTGAAAAAGCCCTTTAAAGAAGGCAGATTTGGTCTCCTTATCCCCTGTTTGGAGCTGAGGTTCTTGAAGCTCCAAGGAAGTAATTTACTTTACAGCAGTTGCCCTCAAACTTGAATGTGCATGAAAATCACCTGCAGGGATGGTTAAAATCCCGATGGCTGGTCCCTACCCCTTAGAGTTTCTGACTCAGTAGGTTGGAGAGCCCAAGAATTTGCATTTCTTTTAAGTTCTTAGATGATGCTGTTCTGCAAGTCTGTGGACCACACTTGGAGAACCACCACTGGTCTGAAGTATACATAAGAGTGTGGTAGAGCTTGGACTTAACACTCAAGATTTTTGCTGCAAGCCTGTCTCGGAACCATGCCTCTGAGAGAAAAAAAAGTACTGAGGAGTCTTTTCTTGTCTCAGGAGTGACAGGCAGGAGTAGCCCCTGATGTGCTACATAAATAAATGAGACATTGCTTTCGTTTCAGTGAGAGTTTGGGTTTTGAGGATCTCCCTGTTGTCTTGACTAAAATGATACCCAAGGAACATCCCTTGAACAATAGAATTCATATGTGCTCTGGAAAATACATAGAAACTAGGACTTTGGTATGTGAACACAGGGAATTCCTATAAAGTTGGAAGCTGAATTTTATATGTCACTTAATCCCCTTCAGCTACTCTGTGGGTGTACTTGGTGCATATATGCCACTGATATCACTTCTTAAACATGTGTTCATCAGCCAATTAAAACACTGGAGAGGTTTTAAGCATGTGACTTTAAACACTTAATTTTATTTTGGAGAAACTTTAGCAAGGCCAACTCTTTTACCATATAATCTAATTAATTGTTTCTAAAAGTTTTGTCTTTATGAAGTTTTTTTTTTATTTACATTGGCTCTAGAAGTGAAACTCACATTCATCTAAAACATTTACAAGGACACGTAAATGTGACAACTTGTGAGAAAGTGCTTTGTGGAGAGTAGGCATTGAAGGAATGAGCTTAAAAGATGATCAGTCAGCCAATGCAGTATTTTCCAAAGCTGCTCCTTTTTCATTTTCAAGTTCATGTTAACATTCATTTGAATCTGTGCTCTCCATAAAAAGATTCTGTGTCAGAGTTAGGGATCTTAAGTACTTGTATACCCTTAAGATTTGTACACACATCCTGGTGTTTTTATAAGAAAAAAAAATCCAGAGAAAAAGCCTCTTGCAATGGCCTTGTCATGAGAAAAATTATGTTTGGACTATTCATGGGGGTTAATAGTTACAGCAACTAGTCCATTTCATCAATGTCCCCTTTTTCCCTTCAAGAAACGTCAGAGTTATCATAAATCAAATTTGAGAATAGTGTAAGCACTTTCCCTTATGCAGTATGAGAAACACAGGAGAGAAAAAAATGTAAGCGACTTTCCCAGGAGTACAAATCATTTAAATGAAGAGAAGAATTGAATCCACTGTTCCCAAACAAAAATTAAATACGCCTGGATTCGCAATTCATCAGTTGTGTGACCTTGAGCACATAACTCAGTTACTCTGTGTCTCTCTCTTTCTTTCTGTAAGTTGAGGATATTAATAACACCTGCATCATAACATTGTTGGAAAAGTATCTGACAGTTGGTGCTTAGCAAATACAGAGTGAACAAATAATTAAATGAGATAATGCATATAAATCCTTTACTAATGCTTGGTACGTAATTGGTGTTAAATGTTATTTTCTTTTCATCCTAAAGTTTGGTCTGAGCTATTGAATCCATCCCAAATGCAGGGATGTCTTTGCAGGCTTTCAAAGTCACGAGAGCACCTGAATGATACTAACTTGTAATTTGCAGGGTAACCACTGTTCTGTACGCATGAGTTGCAAGGGGGATGCACTCTGTCAACAGCACAGTATTTCAGGTTATTTTCCTCTACAGATCTGTTTACATTCTTCTGGTCGACCTTGGTTAATCAGCAAAACAGTACCAATAGTCTCCCTGAAGGAAGCCTTCTTTCCCTGTATTTGATTCTGTTTATTTCTGTCTCATCCTTTCTCCTTAAATCTTGGCTCACTTGGTTTCTGATTGTCACACCAGATTCCTCTGCAACTGAGACCCCTTTTTCCTGAATTCCCCTTTTCTTAGACCCTTTACTCAACTTGTCGCTTACTACTTATCTTGATGTCCTTTCTTGTCTTGAATACTTTTAATTTAAAATGGTTTCTCTATTTATAGCCAATGCTGATTGATTTTGATCCATGCCAGTGTAAGCACATCTCGCTATGTGCTTGGTTCCAGACACTTGCCTGATATGTAGCATATAGACCCTGGCTTAGTGTCAATCTTGGCTTCATATTTGTCTTAATTTATAAAGCCTAAGTATTACACAAACGTTCCCAGAGCTTTTTGTTATTTTACTTTTTTTGTGCTTAATCCAAAGTCAAGTGGTGAAAGCCATTTTTATTTTTGAATGATTCTCATCATTTCCAAGTGAGCTCACCTGCTTTCAGTCGAATGGTTTCCATATATGAGCAGTTACACACAAGCATGTGCACATACACACAGCATGGCCATTTAGCTTGGGATTAAGATAAATATTTCTGTGAAATTGACTGAACACTTGGAGAATGGTTATATACAGTTTCAACATGTCCATGACCAAAAATGTCCTTGAGTGGTCAAAGCCCAATACAGTTGTGGGAAAGGAACTTGGGAAAATGAATTTGTGATATTTTCCTTGTACCAAAATTTCTATCAAGACTTTTGAAAGTCTTTTGGAAGATGATTAAGAAATAGCCTAAAGTATAAGGTGATTTGGTTGGAAGTCTAGTGATTTGGTTGGAAGTATCCCCTTTGCTCCATTAGCCATGAGAAATCCCAGTTGTTCACCTCCATCCCATTACCTTTCTTCCTCTCTTGGATAGTAGCATTAGAGATCCGCTTTGTTCTTCTTCCATATCTATAGTTTATTTATTTTTTGCCTCTGTTGAATATTAAGGAAAACTATACCCTATCCTTGAGGCTCATTACATCCTCTCTAAAATTTGATAATTTGAAAGTAGTGTATTTTTCTTTGGTTGTCTGTGCTGCCTTCAGTGGCTCAATTTATTAGGAGATATACATTTAAACCAACATTCACTGACCTTTAAAAAAATGGGATACAAGCCAATGCTTGCCTAATGAAAACCCCTTGTGGGCCCTGTGGTTTTATATAAGTGATGCAAGCTTAGCTAATACAGAATCAGTGAGTTCCAAAACTTGACTTCTTCGCCTGTCACTGCTTTTACGAGAATGAGATCATGTTTTCTGCTGTTTCTTATATGGGGGTGTGGGGTGGCAAGGAGAAGGGTGTTGAATTATATGTGATTGCTTCTTTTGCCATTCGAATTCTAAAATTCCATAAGATAGACATTTTGAAATGAAAAAGAGAGAAAATCCGTAAAATATTACCCTGGATGCAATGAGGGTTTTGTTAAAAGTCTGGTTCAAAAATTGAGGGCTTAAACATGTTTAAGTTGAGGGGTGTGTTTTTCCCCGTTTAGCTGTGATCTGGGTTCTGATTTTCTCCCGCTGTGTGTGCTCTGGAGGTGAAGACAGGCTGGTGCTGGACGCCTGTAGGTGCTTCAGGGAGCCCTGTTCCACGTTTATGGTGGTTGGCGCACAGGGTCTAGCTATCGTGGTTAGCCTTGGGAAGTGTTTTCTTCTAGTCAAGTACGTAAAGAAAGTGATTCAAGAGATAAAAGTGCTGCTGCTTATCCTCAGAATGGGGATTCCGAAATTTAAGCTGCATCCCCTTCACTTGTTGAGAGGAAGGGAGGTTAGAGTCATTTGCTCGTAAAAGTCAGAGTCAGAACTGCTATCATTTCTGCTTTGTGATAAAGTGGAGTTTAAATGATTTCAAAACGAGGGCCAGTATTTTTCAAGGAGTGAACCTAATAAAAATGAGAAAAATGTTAAAGAAAGGCTCTGATTGAAATCCAGTAATGCAGCTCTTGTGCAGCCTGCTCGGGTGTTGATTTTCATTTAGATGATGCTCCCTTTCAGCTGCCCTCCCCATTCCCCCGCCAACAAGGTAGAGCTCTATCAAATCCTGGCTTTAGGGATTCACTATTTATTCCTCCGTGGTTTTCCAGGCCATAATCCTTGTAAATTATATCTTTATCAAATAGATTTTAGAGTGCAATAGGAATCAGCAGTGGTGCTTGTTAAAATTTTGATGTCTTGGCCCCATGCCCCTATATTCTGAATATGGCTAATGCTTTTTGTTTTTAAGTTGAGTTTTCTTACATTAGTTTAGCTATATCAGCTCTATTTTAATTGATATTTGCAGGATATATCAATTTTCATTCCTTACTTTCAACTTTTTATATAACCTTAGGATTTAGATACATTTCATGTAAGTAGTATATGTCTCTTCCTTTTTCTAAATCCAGTGTGGTCATCTTTGTCTTTAACTTCCAGCATTTAGTTCATCTAAATTTAATGTAATTGCTGATTTATTGGGGGCTAAATCCATATATTCCTGTATATAATTTGTTCCACGAATTCTGTATTCCTTTTTCTCTCTTTTTTTCCTTTCTTCTGAAGTGATTGGATATTTTTATTAATCCATTTTTAAAATCTGTGTAGGGAATTTTTGTACAACTTGTTCCTTTAATTGACTACCTTATAATTAAAAAAATCCCACTTGCTTTATGGGACTGTATTTTTAATTAGTGCTTTTACTCTCCATTTTAGGCGATGCAAGAACTTTACGACACTTTTCATCTATTTATGCAGCTCCACTCTTTGATATTTGGCATGTATTACAGTTCTTTTTGTATTGTAAAAGGTTTTATTGTTATTCTACACAGATATTATTCAGTTGGATTTCTCTGCAGGTTTAACATTTTTGTTGTTACTTATTTTTTCCTGTGTCTCCAATCTTCCTTTTGGGACCCTGTGTTTACCTTCAGCTCAGACAACATGCTTCAGTGGTTTTAAATTTGGGGCTCATTTCTCTGGATATCTTTCTGTTCTTAGATTTTGCCTTGGTCATTCCTGATGGTCTCATTAGCTCTTTGATGCCTTTAAGATGATTTTAAATATATTTTTACTTACATAAACAGATACTAACTACTATATATAAAACAGATAAACAACAAGCTTATACTGTACAGCACAGGGAACTATGTTCAATATCTTGTAGTCACCTATAATGAAAAAGAATATGAAAGGGAATATATGTATGTATATGGATGACTGGGACATTATGCTGTGCACCAGAAATTGACACAACATTGTGAACTGACTATACTTCAATAAAAAAAAGAATGCAAAATGCCAAAAAAAAAAAAAAACCCCAAAATCCCCAGGCTTTAAAATGTATATATTTTTACTTATGTAAAATGTAATGGGAAGTTTTGTCTGAATTACTTTGTTTTCCATTACTGGAATTGGACATTTTTGATAAGGACAACAGAGAAAATTAAGAGTGGCTTCATCTGAAAAACTTGCTTATCTTCCTCAGTAACCAATACATTTCCTTTTCTTTAATGAACACTCACCTCTGCTCAGCCCTAGGACTCCTCTGCAGGTGTCAGACTGGGAGCTCCCAAAGCACTCTGACTCTGGCTCAGTCAAACCACCCTCTCAGTGATGCACAGGTACTAGGTCTGGCTCTCCACGTCAGAGGCAGTGTAGTCTCCTTGTTTCTTGCCTTTCTGAGGAAATAGTCTTTCCTATGGTTTCTCCATTGCTGGCTCTTTTGTATCATACACAGCTCAACTATCAACTCTTCAGAAAAGCCTTCATTGACCACCCAAAAAAGTAGCCACTGCATTATTCTGTTACAGCGATTTAAAAACTTTTCTTTATGGCACTTACAATTGCTATAAATATGTTTACTTATTTATTTGTTTATATGTTTATTGTTTGTCTTCATTTGCCCTCCATTCTTTTATTCCCAATGGATGTAGTTCCCATGAGAGCAGGACACTTGCCTGTTTATTCATTGTTATATTCTTATTGCTTAGAGTAGTGGTAGGCGAATGGTAAACATGGAATATATATTTGTGAATGAATAAATGACTGAATGGCATGATCTTAGCCATTGTTTCATTTCCCTACTCATTATCAAGTGTCCATAAGTCACAAACATTGGGAAGGTCCCAAGAATATTCTATTTGGTGTGAGGACTTACCTCCATCTTGTCGCTGCCTCCTCCAGCTTCCACTCTATTTGCTTGGTCAGATACTGCCTTCCTGCACCATCTGTCCTCCAGAGGACTCTGCATTCCTGAGTCTTCCAAGAATGCTCTAAGGTAAATCTCTGTTTAACAGCTGCATTACATTTCTATTAAAGTTCTATTTCCTTTTTAATCTTAAAAGATAATTAAAATGATAGAAACCCTTTAATATTCTTTTAGCCTTCGATGCCAAGAGGTTCAGAACAAAATTAAGACATTACAATTTTCGAATCATGTTATTCTGTATTTTTGAACTCTTAACTTTATTGGCATTACTGTGTAAATCTCCTATTATTAACCACTTAAAATTCTTGGAATAAAATTGAGAATATGTTAAAAGACAAGGCAAAACAAAAATAAAAACTCAGGTCCTGACTAAGAAGGTATCCCAAAAGAATGTCAAAGCTTTCAGTATAAAATTGCATGACGTTTCAGAACATTTTATTTCTAGTCAGCAGCGAGGGTATGAGGAGAAAGGTCAATTGTCTCCTTGTTCCTAGGCTTTTTGTGAGGTTCGGATCAAATAAATTTATGGAAAGCTGCTTGCTACTCTAAAAATTTAGCTTTCTCTTGCTTTTTCCTCTAAGTGCCAATATGCAAAAAATCACACTGTAGTGTGCAGAGAAAGTATGATGAGATAAGTCTAGTGATTAATGACAGTTAAGACAGAAGGTTCTAGAACATAACAGGGGTGGGAATCGCTTCTCTGTCAAGAAGACAATTAGCCAGAGATGTCAGAGAACTAGACACAGAAGGCACATAGTTCTTTCTTTTGTTAGAATCAGTTCAGCTTTCCTTTGGGAAATTCTGGCAAGAAAATTACATGGAATGGAGCCTGATAATTAGGGAAGAACCATCAGGGATGGGCAAAGGCCATCACAGGAGGGATATATTGTGAGAGTTCCATCTCCCTAGGTCACAGATGCTTGCTGGAAACAGTAATTTGCCAAGGGGGGTTGTGTAAAATTTGCTATATAAAAACAAATAATAATTTATATTCTTTGAAAGGTATGTGGTTGGTTTTGTGCTAATCACCGTAGAAGCATCATCTTATTTAATCCTCATGATAGCCCTGTGAGCTAAGTATTATTACTGTTACTATTTTACAGATGAGAAAACTGAGCTTTGGGAACAGATTGATGTACTTTTCCCAACATCATGTAGCAGAGCTGAAATTGAAACTTAGATTGCTTCAAAGCCACAATAAACTTAATTACTAGGGTACTTTTAGAAACATACCATGTCAGATTATCGTATATGGTTCCTGTTTGTCAAGATTGTATGTTCTTTTAATTATTGTGGAAGGCATGGCTGAGGTGGACTAGCCAGAGAAGGGGCTGAGCTCTGAATCCTGTTCCCCCACCTGCCTAGCCCCTGTGCTCCTGCAGACTCTAGCTTGCTTTGGAAAACTAAAGTCAAACCTGTCCTGAACTAATTCCCATGGGGAGTGGCCATGTGTCAAATTCTTGCCACAGAAAACTAAGTAGAGATCTTTTGGGTGGGATTTCTAGGAAAGCTTTTATTTTGCCAGTAAAATTGGACAGACTTACCTGGTTCCCACTAACCTCTTTTACCTTTTGCTTCTTGGTCTTCCATTTGTTCCCTGGACTTGATTGAGAATTAGCAGCTATTATGAGACTATAAAGGGACAAGCATGAACATAATATTATAATGCATACACTCAATATTGTAATTAATTAATCTATCATAATTAATTTTTCATATTATAAAAGATTCAGTAATTAATAAAAATAGTTACATATTTTTAGCCCCTAACCTGTGCTTTATTGCAGGAGTCATAATGATGTGAATGACTCCAGAGTCAAATAAAAAAACCTGTGTCTAAAATCTTGGGGTAATGTTAATAGCTAAAAGTAGGCACTTCTTCAAAGCTTTAAATAATTATATTTGAAAACAAAAAGCAGCACAATGCTTAGAAAAAAAATAGCACTTTATAAAATATTCTTTTTGGTCTAGAAATTTCAATATAGAAGCAAGTTACTAAAGAATCAATTGATAGAGCTTTCTAACACAGAGGAACTTGTGTACATGTATGTGTGTACACATGTATAATTTTTAAAAAATAAAAGTGAATTCTGAGGCTGTAAGCAACAAAACCAAGACAGAGGATACAAGAAAAAAAGAATTTGGGTTTTATGTTCATGTAGCTGAACCAGTATTTCTTCTTTTTTTCATTGTTGTCTCCCTCACCTCCAGGACCATTTTAGAGCTTTTTAGACCTAATAGCTACCCCCTACCCCCACTCCATTACATTTTAGTACCAGAGATATACTGTATATGTGTTTATATTGTCAGGTAGGATTGGGTTTTGGGGGCACAAACCATTATAATATCTAAGATTTTTTCCCTCCCCCCCAAACCAATTTTAACCTCCTTGGGGATGATGTCAGCTCCCACCCTCATTGTTGAAATGTGTGAGCTGAACCAGCACAGAACTTGAAAAAATATTTATTACATTCCTGCTTTGATACCTCATGGGCCAGATACGTGGGAGAGTTTCCAAACTTCTGAGAAAAATCTTAGGATCAGCACAAATGTTGAGATAGCTTTCTTGAAATCCTTGAAATATTTTTAACTCTGGGAAAATTTTATTGAGTTTGGAAAGTTGTGTTTTCTGTCTTTTAACCCAGTACAGGAGAGGTCTATCTCCTGTTGCTCCTATTCCCAAATTAATCTTCTGAAGATTTGCAGACTGGTAATCAGAATTAGGATAATGTAAGTTTCATCATTCCTGGAAAAACATTAAAAAATTTCTTTTCACTGTGGATTATTTGGAAAATAGAGATAAATAAAAAGAAGAAAAGCAACATTACACATAATCTGACCTTGCAGGGCGATGGCAGGGAAACACACCATAAACATACTGGTTAGTTTCTTCCTGATCTTCCAGTTTTTGAAGTCTGTGAATGCATGTGTACACATGCACATATAGAGTTTTTTTCAAAAATGAAATATTCACATATGTTAATGTGTTAGTATTATTACTATTACTTATACATTAGTGTATTACTCATATATGCATATTTCATAACATGCCTCTTCAGGTTTTTATTATAAACATTTCCCTGTGGTTTAAAGTATTTTCCTGTGTCACTATTTCTCATGACTGTGTCACATTGATACTGTATATATTCAAGCAGTCTTATATTTTTTGACAGGTAGGATATTTCAAACTTCTTGTCACAATAAAAACGCTTCAATGAATGCCATTGTAGCTGATCTTTGTACATACCATTAATTACTCCTTGGGAAAGATTTCTTGAAGTGTTAATTGCTGGATCAGCATTTTGCATACTTTTACTGACTGGATAAATATTGCCAAATTTCAATCCAAAAAGCTTATATGAGTCAATATTTCCAAGTTTAAAATTGGTTTTTATTCTTGTTTTGTACAAGCAACCTCTCACGTGTCTAAGTTTGAAGGTATTAATATACTAGTTGTTTTAGAATCCTATCCTGTCAGCTTTATTTCCTGTTATAAACATTTGGATCTGTTATCTCTAATGATGTTGGCACTCAGCGATTATCAGGTAATTTCATTTTCAACTTTCAGCTTATTTAATTTGGGACACTTGAGATTCCCGGAAAGAATGGCAGCTTTCTTCGCAGCTCACATGAAGGGAGAAGAGGAAGTTCTTACAGGAGATGGCACTGGTCAGCGTGAGCAGAGAGCAGAGACAGCTGGAGTGTTCCAGCGGGAACAGTGCGTTCTGACAGCACCTCATCCCTCCCTGGAGCTGCCAGCCCCTCAGGGCCTCGTCTTCCTTTCTCCATGCGGAGCAGTGCTCCTCCCAGGCTCCGGGCGTGTGGGGTTCCGGGAAGGGAGGCGTAGGGGTGGGAGGTGGCGTGTGGCCGCGGGGGTGAGGGTGGGCGGGGTGAGTTCGCAACGTCTGCCTGCTTCTGAAGGAGGGACTTCTTATTCGTCCTGGGTTGATGTTTCCTCCTTCACTTGACACTGTCTACACACAGTTTCTGTTCCTGTGAGAATTTACCTTCTTATTTTTAAGTGGCTATTTATTATTTTCAAAACTATCTTCTTATCATTTCTAGAATTCGGCAGGGGAGAGGGAGACGGCTAAATGTCTGCAGTTTTACCGTCTTGAAGCTGGACGTCCTGGTATCAGTTTGCTAACGTATTTGCAGCAAACAAAAACGCCTTTGTCCTTGTCTGGTAGAGCTTAGATGAAGCAAAGGAATGGAAAATGTGGAAGACAACATATTGGCTGATCCTAACTAAACCTTCCTGTTGAGAGAAAAGTAGTAACTATGACCTGCCTGCTTCAGACCGTGGGCTGCGTGTGGGTGTCGCACCTTATTTTTAGTTTCCCAAGTGCTGTGCACACTCCTCATTTGACCTGTACAGGTCAGCGGGATGGATCTTACTCTGTTTATACGCGAAGAACAGGCCCAGATATTAGCATGACTTGTACGGAGGGGTTGTGTGGACGAAGTGGATTTGACACCCGTCCCCAGCCTTTAAGCCCGGTTCTCTTATTCTCTCCTCTGTTCTGCTGTTAAGTGTAGATGAAGCCACATGAAACGCCTAAAAGAAACGAGTGGGTGAAATAGCGGTGACTTAAATGAAGGTGAAGAAAAACATTCAAGAATGTTGAATATCCCTTGAAACAGTGATATTTAATATAAATAAGGAAGAACAAAGATAAATGGAGAGAAATGAGGGGTGTTAGGCTTTTGAGAAGCTTTATTTAAAACCACACTGGGGATCATTTGGAAACCAAGGCAGAAGCTCCAAAAACTGACATTCTTTCTGCAGTTCTCATCATGAATCTGGCCACTCAAATTTTAATTTCCTGTCAGAATAAAAAAAAAAAAATAGAAGACCAAAGATCTCATAATTGGTTTTTCAAACCATAAACAGCTTTCAAAAAATCTTTGAATATCTTTTTTTCTAGTTTCATGCTCTGCATTCTTGTCTGGTCTGAATAAATTTTAAAATGGAATTTTGCAGTTTGAATTGTAGACTATCCCAGGGTAGAAGTTGGGAACTTTGATTACTTTGTTATTGGAAAAGTGCCTTTTTCTGCGTTTTCTCTGTAGCCAGGTCTGTGAGGTTTAGAAGTATGGGTGACAGAGCCTGTCTGGGGATATGGTCCCCCCGTCCAGTGGAGAGGTACTAATTATATAATTTGCTTTCAAAACTTGAAAAGAAGACTGTTTTTAAAGAGTGAATGACTAAGGTTTGGAAGTCTTAGCTAGACTGAGAGAAGGAGGAAATAGATTTTTACGTTTTGCAAAGGAGGATTCACAGCAAAGCATGTCAGAAGGTTAGTTGGAGCAATTAAGAGACATTAGAGAGAACTGTCTATCTGCTGAATGTGGGCAAGAGAATTCTATGACATGTTGAAATTGGTGTGCCTATTTTTGTTTGGTTCTTTGACTGCAAATAAATGGAGTTTAATTTTAGTTTCATAGCAAAGAGTAAGGAGGATCTCATGGGGATTCTAGCAGCAAATACGGTAAGGCTGGGCAGAGCTCAAGAGCAAGTGTGTGGTTCTCAGCTCAGGGAGCTTCTGGGATCCTGATCAGGGTGAGCGGGTAGGTGAGCACACTTACTGTGCTGTTGTATAATGCAGCCATTTCCCAGATGCTTGCTCTGTTGTGCTCTGTCTCTGTTCCCCTCTAACTTTATCATTCACGTAGCCCACGTGGACTCTCCAGCTTCTAAAGCAACAGCGATTGCCATAATCATTGTTCTGTTCCAGCTTCAAGAGCTGAATGGCAAATTTCCATGTTTCCTGGTTCAGAGTCCCCAGAGAGTATATGATTAGGTCAGTCTGTTGGATCCCAGATGATTGCATCAGGGCTATAATTAGCTTTCTTTGGCTCAAGAATCAAGCCCCTGTTCAAGTGTCCAAGCGGTAGAATCATGCCATGTGAAAAATCTGTAGACGGCAGGGTCGCTGGATGGGTGGTTGCTAGAAAGTGTTGGGACATCAGCAGAGCAGGAAAAGTTTGGCGCTCCTACTGTGTTTAATGGACCTCAAATTCAAACAAGGCAATTTGATTTCCAAGTCTATCTTCCTAAACCCATAGCTCTTATATTATATACAAAGCCTTGTACTAAGAACGGGGCATATAATGGTCAGGAAACGAAACAAGGTCTCTGCTCTCTCAGAGCTGCACTGTAGGGGGAAAAACATATTAATCAAATAAGTAACGTTTTGAATATATAATTACAGACTGAAATCAGGGCACTAAAAGAAAGGCCACTGGTCTATGAGAGAACAGGAGCCTGAGTGGACAGGTAGGTTGAGGAAGGCTTCTTGGACGAAGGGTCATAAGCTGAGGTCTGAAGAATGAGTAGGAATCAATTAGGTGAAGGGGAGAGACACAGTCCAGACAGTGAATAGCTGGTGAGGCTTGGGAGGGAACATGGGCGTTCAAAGAACTGGAAGGAATTTAGGGGAGGGTGGGCATGGCCAAGGGATGTAGGACATGCTAAGGAGTTTGATCCTTATTTGAAGAGCCGTGACATCTAAAGGGAGTTAGGTGGGGGTGACATAATCAGATTTCTATTTGGAAAAGATGATGTTTCTGAAGTGTGGAGGGCACACAGGAAGGAGCAAAAAAGGCACGTGGGGTGGACTTCTGGTAGACTTTCACTGAAGCTAAGTAAGGAATGGTAGTGACTTGGTCTAAGGTGGTGGCAGTTGGGGTAGAAGAACTTGAACAGATTCAGGGGCGTTTAAGAGGTAAATAAAGACATGGTGATGGGCTGGTGAGCTTTCTATGGGCTGAGGTAGAAAACACTGGAAAAAGACCAACTTTAGGAGGGCAGGTCATGAGTTCAACCTTGGATACAGTGAGTTTAATGTATATTTAAGACATCCAAGTGAAGATTTTGAGGAGGCAGTTGGCTATAGGATGTGTAACCAGAGTCACGGGCATAGAGATTTCATTCACGTCATGGATATGGTTCATATTGAGGGAGAAAAAAAATAAAGTGAAAAGAGAACGTCTAGGCCCTGGGGAGAACGGTTTCATGGTTGGGCGAGGAATGGACCAGCCAGCAGAGGAAACACAGGCTTGTGTTGACTAGAGGAGAATTTCCAGCAACCCCTGAGGACACGCTGGAAGTTGGTGAATATGAATTTATTGTGCTTCTTGCTGACCCTGAGGTGTGACTCTGCAGGCAGCACTTACTTGCTTGAGTGCAGAGACAGGGAAAGCTGCTGGCAGAGACGACGCAGGGTTAGGTTTTGCTAGACACAGGGAATGAAAAGGCAGAGCGCCTGAGTGGTACATACTCACGTGTGCAACGTAACTTACCATACTTTTTTTTAGTATAGGTAAGGATTTTTAAATTTCAGATAATTCTGAGAAACACATACTGTGTATAAATATTTGCCCCTATTTCAAATATTTATTTTGGATGCATTCCTATCAGTAGAATTGACAGAGTAGAAATAATTTTCAAGCTTTTTTGTAACATTGCAAATTTTCCCTTTTGGGGGCGGGGGCAGATGGCTCTAATCTTGTTTGCATGAGGCAGTGGGCATTCTACTTCTTATCGTTTGCATTTTTGACAGACAAATGAATTACCCAAATTCTTAGTTTTTGTTACTGTCTTTCAGTTGCTGCATTTTGAGTAATTTTCTTTGGTTAAGATACACAGCTCATGCATGTGAGAGAATGTCTTTCCATTGCCTTTGCACATTAATGAAAACTTGTCTGGTTATCAGATCCCTGGGTCTTAAATGTTTCCCCTCTCAAACTGCTAAATAAAGGATTCCATTTTATCCTGAATCTTAATGGTTTGGACAAATCTGAGACCAAAGTGTTCTAAGAAGAGGGACATGCAAAGGCCCCCAAGGTGAAAAATACTTGGAAAGAAAGTATTGCCAGAGGGGAGAGAGAAATGGGGGAGGGAGGGGGAAAAGGAGAGAGAGAGAGAGAGAGAGAGAGAGAGAGAGAGAATGCTGGGAAATGAGAGCAGAGAGATAGCACATGGTCCAATCCTGAGTCCTGTGAGCCAGCCTGAGAACTGTGCATTTGTGAGTGAGATGAGAACCACTGGGTGGTTTTGAGCAAGGTGGTGCTCTGATCCGTGGTGTTTAAATCGAGAGGCCTGAGGAGGTTACTGGGGGTAACCAGCAAGTCCCATCAGCCTTAAGGCCTTGGATCTTGAAGGCAGGGAGGAGCCTGAGCCTGAGGGCCTTCAGCTGCTCCTCCCTGGCCAGGATGAGGAAGGCAGGGTGTGTGTGTGTGCGCTCGCACGCAAGTATGTGTTTACAACCTGGGAATTCACTTAGCTCCTTCCTCCAGACTTCTCTTGGCCTCTTCTCTTCAGCTCCCTCTAAGTGTCTTCTCTTGGGTCAAGTATCCAGCGGATCCTGAAGGATTCACTCTCGCCTGTTTTGTCTCCCACTCCTGCACGGCGTGTGAGAGAAGGGGCCCCGCACAGACTTCCGGGCTTTCTTGTGTTCAAATGATACCATCAGCCTCTTCACGCTACAATTCTGATTTGATATCAAATTTGTCATACATTTTCTTGGATTTCCCATTGGTCACAAATCTTATTCATATCTTTTTAAAAAAATTATTAATTATATATGTTTCGGTGCTATAGTCCCCACACTTAAAATCATAGCCTCCTTGCAAGTCAACCATTAGCATCTTTATAAACTCCAGTCCTTGCTAAAGGGTGACGCTGTGAGCTTCGAGATTGTCTGAAGAGACCAACTTGCCGTCACCTGCTCAGCTCTATTTTTGAGTTTGTGTGAAGTCTTGGCCTCCCTCCTCCTTGTTTACGTCAACTCATTTCCTCCTAAACCAGCCCCCTCCTGAGCTCCCTCTTCGCTTGACACTGCCGTGCAGCGCCGGCGGCTTGCTGGTCTTGCTCGGTGTTCCTGAGGCATGGGACTCCGTGGGGACACTTGTGCCCACTGACCGAGCCTGGGGAGGAAGGCCTTTGCCAGTCTCGAGCGCCCGGGGAGCTGAGTGTGCCTGCGCTTTCTGAGAAGACGTTCATTCATTTGTCGGTCATTCACTGGGCCTCAGCTAGGGGCTGAGTTTGGAGTGAGCACTGTGATGCTCACTTAGGAGTCAGCTCTTAAAGAGACCCAGACGCGACAGATGAAGAAGGCTTTTCACCAGTGATCGCTTCATGCTCTTTGCAGGAGCCGCGGTTAATTCCTGCATGAGGCCCAAGGGGGAGTCACGGAAACGTTTCTCGAGGCCGGCGAGGCTTTCAGGGGCGGTATTTTCGTTTTGAGGAGGTGATCCAGGAGTGGGCTGAGTAGGAGGCACAGCAGGAGTGACACTGTAAGAAAAGCCGCAGGCCCCTTGTGAGGCCCCTGAGTGCTGCGGGGTGGCCGGCGTGGAAGGGCGAAGGCGGAACTTACCATGATGTATGGTTGGAAACACAGGCTGGGGAGAGCCAAGTGTAGGGCCCTATACTCTGACTTTTGAATTTATCCCGTGGACAAAAGGGAGCCTTGAGAAGCTTGAAGCATTGTATTATGACCAGCTTCTTATTTTAAAAGACCTCTTTGGCAGCAAAAGTTTGCACTGAGATCAATATGAGAATTATTGCAATAATTCATATAAGATGAGGGCTTCCGTCAAGCCAGAGGGTTTAGCGGCTGGGGTGGGGAGTAGGGGAGGAGGTGGGTGGGGTGGGGGATGGAAGGAGAAGATAAATCCCAGAAGGTTTCAGAAGGTAGAACTGACAGGACATGGCAGGAGCTTTGGCGTGGGTAACGAGGGAAATTGGGGGGAAACAAGAGTTTGACTTTTGCATGCTAGACCTGATGGTGACTGTGCGACTCCTGGCTGGGATGTCCAGTGGACAGCCAGATATTTGAGAACGTTACTCAGGACGTTGTTTTGTAAAGGTGGTCAATACAAACAACTTGGGCTCAAAGTTCCTTAAATCCTCAATTTTAACAAGCTTTTCAGGTCTTCACTTCAGCAAACCACCATCACAGCCGTGTCTAGATCTAACACCATCTTCACCTTCTGTAAATACGAAGAACTGAAGTCCAGGATGGCAGCTTGTCCCCTGGTTCGTCCGGGGTTCCAGCTCTCTTACAGCTTTCCTTTTAGGTCACTGAGACTTCGTGTCCCTCTGCGTCTCCTTTTACTCTTAGTCCATTGAAGCTTTGTACTATTTCTTTTTTTTTTTTTTTTTTTTAATCTGGTCTAAACCATAAAGGGCCCAGTCTGGTTCATTTAAGTTTTAGTACATACTTGCTTTCTGACACATCCATTCTGCAGATTCTTAATGCTGGATCTGGACTGCTGGGTGCTAAAGGAAAGACACAATATGGACCAAGAACCACCACAAACGTGTGGGTTCCAGTGCACCCCTGTATGATATTTTTGCTTGCCCTAGGCAGGTTCCTTTTCCAAAACCTACAGCATATTCCAGACTTTTACCTTCTTATTCATGCCTCCTTTCACACTGACACCTTGCTTCACAACTCAGTTAGAAGATGGTCTTACTCTCTGTTTCAAAGACAAAATTGAAGGGGTCATGTTGGACTCCTTCAGCCATCCAGTTCCACACGTTCAAACGTATTCATGCCTTCACCTTTTCTTCTGGCCACAGAGGAGAGATGTTAATACTCGAAGATCGTCCTGTGTTCTTCACCTGGTCATTAGTCTTTCCAATAGTCCTTCTTTCTCCTCCATGTGAATCTCTCTGTGTTGGCTCTTGCCTTCTACATGGTCAAGTCTTCATCTTAAAAAGAAAAAATCCCTCATGTGAGCCTTCATTTCCCTCCAGCTGCAAATCCCCTTTCCAGAAAAGATGGTCAGTGAATGTTTATGGTCTTGTTCCTCTAAATGAGGGTTTCCCCAACTTCAACACTATTTTGGGCCTGGTAATTCTTCGTTGCAGGGGCTGTCCTGTGCCTTCTAGAATGTTTAACAACATCCCTGGTATTTACTAGTTAGATGTCAGTAATACTGGCCGCTTCCCCAGTTGTGATAATGAAAAATATCTGTAGACCCCTGTCGGGGAGGGGAGAGCGAAATTGTTCCAGTTGTGACTAAACTCACAGCAGTGGCTGTTTGAGTAGATTCTGAAAAGCTGTAACAACATTAGCAGAAGAGATTATACAGCTGGAGTGATGACATTAGTAAAGACTGTTGTTCTGTTAAGAAGCTAGGCCGACAGGAAACCCAGTAGTGCACATAGAAGATACTTAAAAATGTTGCTCTGGGGAATACTCAGAATGTACACTGAGAGAGTGTGAGACCTCAGGTCACTGAAACTTCACCTGCTGCGAAACACGTGCTAGTGGATTTCATTATTAATCAATTTCTTTTCATTAGGACAATTTCTTTCTGATATACTATGTGTAGTAAGTTAGCAAGCTGGGTTTTACCGTGTTTGATGGAAGAATATTGACAGGATTTGGAGGAAGAGAAACATGGCTCTCCTAGAAAAATGTACGCTCTTTGAACCACAGGTGGCTTTGAAATGAAGTTCTTATATGTTAACAATATTTGCATATATCAAGATATTTAAGTTTGTATCAGTTTTTTAAAAAAAAGGACTATGAGTTTAGGCATAAATTATAGAATGTTATTCTTAGGGATAGGAAGGTAAAAATGACGATTCTGTTAAGTACAAGACGTGCTCTTTTCATTTCTGCACACCCAGCACTGACTTGGGGCTCCCATTGGATTCAATGGATAACATAGGAAACTGAATATATTACGCGTAGTAAGGTAGCACCTGAAGAAAGTCAGAATATCTGTTGTGAAACCAGGAGACCAAGTGATTCCAACGTGGCCTTAGAACTCCGTTATCTTATTTTAAAATCTTACAGACCTAATGACACGATGCCCTGGAAAGATGTTTTAATTTGTTGAGTGCTTGCTGTGCTTCAAACCCTGGGCTGAAGTCAAGGAGCTCCTCTAGGCTTTTGTAAATGTGAGGTGCAGGGGTGTAGTGGCGCTGTTTCATCTTGGCTCACAAAAGCCGATTTCTACATCTCTTCCAAACTCTGTGCTCAGTGACTGGAATCAGCCCTGTTAGGAGTATTTACACCATAGAATCAAAATATGCCACACGTCAGGGCTTTTTTTTTTAAATTTTTTTTTTTTTTTATTTCCGGAGAACTGTTTTACCAGCTCACCACTGAAGACAGGTCTTATTTTCCCCGTTTCGCAGCTGAAACAAAGTAACTCAGAAAAGGAACTCCCTAAATGAGTTTAACTTTGAAAACCACATGAGTTCTTGGGAGTCAAGGCGTAATATTAGCATAAGAGAATTTCTTATTTTTTCACCCTAGTGGTGGAATCCAGCTGAGCTTGGGCTGTCTTCGTGGAGGATTCAATATCCTTGTGAATTGCACATTTTCCTTTTTTATTTTCATTGTGTACAGCAGGTAAATCAACTGTACTTCAGTATAATGAGAACACTGTTTATGTTCTTCTGTTTCCCTTACCTTCCTCCCTGATCTTGAATGAAGGGATCATAAGACAGTATTTGAGACCAAGATTTTGGTGTATATTAGAGTGTTATTTTTCATCACACTCGGTTTCCTAACAAACATATCACGTGCAAGCTGTTCCCAGCCTTGATTAACTAACTCCTGCTCTATCAGTAGCCAGTTCTGTGATCCTGAACCAGTTTTCTCAGCTGGCTAGTATGGGGGATGCCAACAGTGACCTCTAAGTTCCTTGCCGTCACGCCAACACGAATTGTGCTTCTCATAACTAGAGTATGTCCTGCTGTCAAAATAGTAGTGTGGGATATAAGCCATAAGTAAAGTGATTCTAGTTAAAGTTTGTTGAAGATGTAGCCTCGGAAGTGAAGTTTATTTTGTCGTGTAACTGAGTTTTTATTTCCTTTTGAAAGTTTCAAAATCTGAAGCTGAGAGAGTTCTACTGTGAGGGAAACCCACTGTTCCTGAAGAAGCCGGTTCATGCTGTCAAGCAGGAGGACATCTGGAGTTTACAGGTGAAGCCTGATTACATCTTTCACACAAGTCTTCCAGCGGAAGCCGTGAATACATTTTAAAGAGTTTTCTTCTTAAACATTCCTGCCAGGCCAGCAAATGAGTACTACAACCCTCGTCCGTTGGCAGTGTGACTCCTACTCATGTGCTTTTTGACTTGCTTGCAGAAGCCAGTGTAATCCTCTCTGATTTCCAGAGTCACCAAATTCAGACGTTTAAACATTTTGTTGGATGGAGAGAAAAGAGGAATCTGTTTTCGCTTTAGCCTTCCAAGTGTTTGTCAGTATTATCTGTGGATGTATTTGATGTGTTCCTACGGGGATCTTTTGCTTTTTCCGTCTCCTTTTCTCTCGTCCCCATTCCTAGTGGATGAATGAATATGACCCAGAAATCATGTTTTATTTAGTCAAGCAAGTTGGTGATGTTAAAAGGAGGACTAGGGGCGCATATTAGAGGACTCTCTGTGTGTGTCCTTCAGTGACAGATGAATTACAGACTGCAGATCTTTCCACCTCTGAGCATGAGTCTCCATTGTGAACCTGGACTTCTCAGGTCTTTTTAGGTCCATAGCCGAATATACAGAATTGTCTTAAAACTTCCAAGAATTGCATAGAATTCAAGTTTCCTGGTCAGAGGAAATAACCAATCTTGTCCAATATTTTAGTTTTTTAAAAAATACAGCATTTCCCCCTTATTACATAAGTAATGTATGTCTAATACAGAAAACTAGAAAATACAGATGAGCAAGGAAGAAAATAAATATTATTTATAGCATCATACTGATTAAAAGTTTATTACAAAAGTAATACAAGCTTATTTAGAGAAATTAGAAAAGAAGGCAATAGAAATTGATAAACATGCTCAGAAACCCAGCATGCAGAGATACAAACGCTGTTCGCTCTGACATTTATTCTGCTGGAACTTTCCATGCACCCATGAGTTTTTTATATTGAAGATGAGTTCAAACTTCATATATTACTTAGAGACTTGTTTTTCTTTAACTTAAAACATTGTGGTTATCTTTCCAGTGAGTAATAAGTAAGTCTATGGCATCTTTTTTGGTGAATTCATAATACTCTGGTATGTAATTACAGCATAATATTTTTATTGAAGTATAGTCGATGTACAATGTTGTGTTAATTTCTGGAGTACAGAATACTGATTCAGTTATATATATATATATATATATTTTTTTTTTTTCTTTTCATATTCTTTTTCACTATAGGCTATATTCAACAAGGTGTTGAATGTAGTTCCCTGTACTCTACAGTAGGACCTTATTGTTTATCTATTGTTTATCTATTTTATATATAGTAGTCAGTATCTGCAAATCCCGAACTCCCAATTTGTCCCTCCCCACTCCCTTTCCGCCTGGTAACCATAAGTTTGTTTTCTGTGTCTTAGTCTGTCTCTGTTTTGTAAATACGTTCGTTTGTGTCCATTTTTTAGATTCCACATATAAGTGATATCATGTGGTATTTTTATTTTTCTTTCTGGCTTATTTTACTTAGAATGATGATCTCCAGGTCCACCTATATTGCAGCAAATAGCATTATCTTATTCTTTTTTATGGCTAAGTAGTATTCCATTGCATATATACCACATTTTCTTTATCTAGTCGTATGCTGATGGACATTTAGGTGGTTTCCAAGTCTTGGCTATTGTAAATAGTGCTGCTGTGAACATTGGGGTGCAGGTGTCTTTTCAAAATAGAGTTCCTCCAGGTATATGCCCAGGAGTGGAATTGTTGGATCATAGGGTAAGTCTATTTTCAGTTTTTTAAGGAATCTCCATACTGTTTTCAATAATGCCTCCACCAAATTACATTCCCACTAACAGTGTATGGGACAGTTCCCTTTTCTTCTCAGCCTCTCCAGCATTTATCATCTGTGGACTTTCGAATGATGGCCATTCTGACTAGCGTGAGGTGATATCTCATTGTACTTCTGATTTGCATTTCTCTGATAATTAGTGATATTGAGCATTTTTTCATGTGATTACACCATAATATTTTAAGCTATTTTCCTACTGTTGACTGTTTAGATTATTAATAATTTTCTAATTTTTTGGCCTTTACAAACAGGGCTACAATGACTGTCTTTTTCTGTATTATCTCTCTGTGTTATCCCTATGAGTCAAATTGCTGAGCTAAAAAACTGATCTTTTTATGCTTATTTATTTATTTTTAAGGGAGGTACTGGGGGATTGAACCCAGGACCTTGTGCATGCACTCTACCACTTAGCCATACCCTCCCTGTTGAACTTTCATCTTTTAAAGTTTGATTAGCTCTTTCCAATTGTCTTCCAGAGAACCAATCTATATTTCTACAAACAGTATTCATTCCCATTGTTGTGTGAAAAAATATCTTATTTGAAATTTGATTGTAAATATTTTTTAAAAATTGAACTATTTAATTTGTTTAATTCCTTAAAACCAATTTTTTCTCCTTGAGTCAAGCATTTCAGAATAATAATAATAATAATAATAATAATAATAATAATAATAATAATAATAATAATAATAATAATAATAACAGCAGCAGCAACAGCAGTAATAATAATAGACAGCTAACACTTGTTAAGCTTATCATGGGCAAGTCATTGTTCTAAGCACTTAACAGGAATGAACTAATTTAGTCCTCCCTTAAAAGATAGGTACCATTATTGTTCCCACTTAATAGATAAACTGAGACTCAGAGAGGTTAAATAATTTGTCAAGTTCACAGAGCTGGTCTGTTTCAGGATACTGATGCCATTCTAGTCATATGCGCCCTAGACTCCATGCTGCAAAATTGCCTCAAAAAGGGGCTGTCAGAAAGTGCAGGGAAAGGGAACGGGGTCATCTTTGGTTGGAAGGGGTTCTGGCTTGTGAAGGGGGCTGGATGAGCAGTTAACCCAGTGTGGCAGGGGTCCTGCAGGGAGACCATGAGAGTAAGAATGTTACCCAGTGTCTGGGACCCAGGTGCAGGCTGAGAGAACAGTGTTTCTTTCTTCTTATTTTCAAAACTGTAGGGACCTAAGAGCACAAGAATTTTGGATTTTGTTCTGTGTATTTAGTAGAAGTAATGATTTTTACTTACAATATGTAAAAGGTTTGGATATTTTTGAAAGTATCTCCAAGAATTTTTCTTAGCAAGGTGCCAGATTTATTATACATTTTATATTTAAAGTAAAAGTCATTTTTACTGGATATTTGGTTAACATTCCTGCTTAAAATACTTGGGCTGGCAGAGACCTACAGGGATTTGTTTCAGGCCATGCCTTGGTTAAGATTTTTAAAAACTTTTCCTTACCTCAGAGGTTTATGAACTAAAATTTATAGCTATATTATAGCAAAATATTAGCCAGAATATACTGCATCAGCAGGTGCTAGACTGCAAGTTTTACCTGTGTTATCTAATTTAATTCTCTGAGCTCCATGTGATAATATTGGAAAAAAATCCCTATTTTACATATGACAGATCCAAGATCAGAGAAGTTAAGGACTTGTTTAGACACTAACAGGTCAGACAACCAGGATTTGCACCCACTTGCCCATCTGACTCGGACTCTGTCTTTGCTCTTGCTGTTGTGTTTTAGCGCCTGTCATGTGGTGACAGTCGATCACACAACAGTTCCAAAGTTCATCATTTCTTCTAAGGATTCATGTTTGTTTTTACATTTTATAATTTTTGTATTTATATACATATAATTTGTATACCTATAATTTATAATTCAAATGAAATCATTATATGTAAGGGAAAAAAAGACACATGAAACTAATTTCAATCTGTGATGGTTTAACCATAGGAATAACTTCTGACCTACATATAGTCAGCTAACAAATATTCTAACAGAAAAGCATGTGAACTATTCAAAAAGAACAATTTATTTGTCCATAAAAAATTTCTTGACTTTCAAATAACACTGGAATTAGGCCATCATTAAGTTGTATATTCTCAAAAACTGTATTGCATGTCTCTTTAAGAGATTTCTTCAAAGGTACTATTGGTCATGCCAGAAGTATCTTATATTCTATATACTTGTATTTCCAAGTAATAACTTTATATTTCAATGGTGTCTGTTATTCTTCCAAAGCAACACAGTGGCAGCAAGTAGAAGAAAGTTACAAATAATGGGTAATGTAAGAGTTGTCAAGAGACATACCAAGTGCAACAAACATTTTGGTTCCAGGAATCATAAGTGGGAAAAGTGAACTGTCTGAGTTGTGACCTATTTATTGGCCCCGTGTATTTCAGCAAATCCTTCTACTTTCTGCTATTTTGGGGAGTGAATTGTTGTCTGTTAGTTTTCTGTGGCTTTATAATGAGACTAGCCATTGAATTCTGGTAGCTAAAACTTACCTAGAAAATCAGTATTTCATTAAGAATCACAAGCTTTGCTCTAAGTAGTTAGAGAAGGGGTGATAATAGACATCTAATTTAAGAGTTCTGCAGTATTAGGGGGAAAGGGTAAATCTTAACAGAAAGGATGACCTCATTATGTAGCCATCCCAGAGGATAATGTGATGCATCTGGAAGGTTATGCTGTTGGGGGTGATCAGATACTTAAGAACCCATGCTCAGGGCTGTTTCTGTATAAAGTCAGCTTTTCCAGATGTTTAAGTGGAAGGGATAGAGTAATAAGGAACAGGGAGACACAGATTTATAGGATCTTGTAGTTATTTTTACAGATTTTAATTGAAGTAGGTGAGTGAAAGATTATGTATGTATATATGTACGTGGGTAAATATTCCCAAAGATCCCAATTGGAGCCTGATGTGGACAATCTTAATACCACTGGGAAATCTTTCACTTTGGCCAGGAAAAAAAAAAAGCCTCACAGTCTATTAAAATTCATACAGTGGTTTTGTAACATTTACACAGGGCTTCCATGCTACTGGCACAAACAATGGGAGGCATTTAGTGGAATAAATCAAATGTTTATTTTGTTTCCTTGGTCAGTGAAGACAGGACTATGTATTATATAATTATTATTATTATTTTTTTGCTTTAAGGTGATGATGTTGATGGTCATGGTGAAAGTTAACTGATATCTCCGCACCGCCCCTTTTATTATCTATAAGGTGAAAGTGAAGTTTCTGGGCATATTTGTGTGGATAGGTTAATACATACTGAATTCAGAGATTTGGTGTATAGAAATCAGTACTCTTCACTAATATGGTTCAATTCAGGTACTCAGTGCAGGACATAACTTAGCTCAGTGCTCCTTAAACTTTAACAAACACACAGAATACCCTGGGGACCTTGTTAAATTTGCAGATTCTGGTGCAGTAAGTGAGAAGTGCAAGGAAGTCTAACTTTCTAATAAGCTTCGAGACGAGGCAGGTTCTCCTGGTCCATGATCTGCAGTTTAATTAGTAAGGATTTAGACCTTAGTAAATGTAACAGACTCAGTTTTTGAGTCCAGTCTGAATATCTGTATAGTCCTGCCTGTTGTAATTAAGCGACAAAAACTTGAATCTAAACTTTATCTAACAGTGTAAACTTATTGTAACTTGGATTCGTGTATGTCAGAGACAGGGAAGTATTACAATGGAAGTTCACTTGCTTTTCATATAACATTGAAAACCAAAGTTATTTAATTCATTATTATATACCGTGAAAACTTAATTTAACAAAACTGTGAGGAATACGCCAAAAATTATAAATTAGTGAAATGGAATCAAGGTGATATAAAGTAGTTATTTTGAAAATAATCTGAGGAACCATGTTCTTTTTTAATCTAGGAAATAACGTCAAGATTTATAATGAATCAGCTAGCAGAAAAGAATCATTTCCTAACGCGAGCCATAGAATGGTACCCGCAAGTCAGGAGCATGATCTCTCAGGGAAGGAAATGTGCAATATGTGGAAGGTCCTTTTTAACCATATGGCTGGAATGCGTTGAATTTTTTCCTCCATCAAAGGTAAATGGTGCTTTTTGTGTGAATATGAGCATAAGACCTCTTCTTATTCTTTGTCCTCATCTAAGTTGACTAATACTATGTTTGTAACTAAGAATTGACTTCTGTGATAATATAACTGTCCCCCTGCCCAGCTTTATTGAGATATAATTGACGCATAACATGGTGTAAGTTTAAGGTGTACAATGTGTTGATTTGATATTTTTATAAATGTGAAGTGATTTACCACCGTAGTGTCAGCTGCTGTCTTCATCCTATCATAGTTATGATTTCTTTTTTGTGATGAGAACACTTAAGATCTACTTTCTTAGCAACATTCAAATATGTGATACAGTATTATTAGCTATAATCACCATGCTGTATAGGAGATCCCCAAACTTGTTAATCTTAAAACTGGGAATTTTTGTCCTTTGACCAATATCTCCCATTTCCCCCACCCCCCACCCCTGGTAACCACTACTTTACTGTTTCTCTAAGTTTGTCTTTTTAGATTCTACATATAAATGATAATGTGCAATATTTTTCCTTCTCTGTCTGATTTATTTCACTTAGCATAATTCCCTCAATGTCCATCCAAGTTGTCATGAATGGCAGAATTTCCTTATTTTCTTTGGCTGAATAATATTCCATTGTGTGTGTGATATATAATATATATGTATATAGTATTTCCTTTATCCATTCATCTGTTAACAGACACTCAAGTTGTTTCTTTATCTTGGCTATTGTGAGTAATGCTGCAGTGAACAAGAGAATGCAGGTATCTCTACGAGATTCAGATTTCAGTTTCTTTCTATATACTAAGAAGTGGGATTGCTGGATCATATGGTAGTTGTATTTTTAATTTTTTAGGGACCCGCATACTGTTTTCCATAGTAGCTGTACCAGTTTGCATGCCCACCCATAGCGCTCTGCGGGTCCTTTTCTCCATTCTCGCCAACACTTGTTACCCCTTGTCTTTTTGATAACAGCCATTCTAGCTGGTGTGAAGTGATACCTCATTGTGGGTTTCTTTTCTTTTCTCTTTTTTGGGAAATAAACACAGATACTAACATATAATCTTCAGACTCCATTCAAGTTTTGCCAGTTGTCTCCCAAATGCTCTTTATAGGAAAAGAATCTGCTCTTTTCTGTATTCAGTTGTATTATTCCAAAACAAATTCCTCCATCTTTCTTTGATTTTCATGACCATTTTAAAGACTTTGGGTTGGTCTGATCTTTCCTTTTGTTTAGAGGCAGGTTATTCATCTTGGGCAGAAGTATCACAGAGGTAAGGCTGTCTTCGTACTGAATCCTATCAGATGTTACATAGTTGTGATTTGTTCCATCACTGATGATGCTTACTTTGATCAGTGGATTAAGGCGATGTCTGTTAGGCTTCTTCACTGTAAATTTACTGTTTATCCCTCAGTAATAAGTATTTTGTGTAGTTGATATTTGAGACTGTCTCAATCTTTATCAAATTTTGAATTTATTCATTTCTATCAGTATAGGCAGATGCATTCTTATTTTATTTGATAAGCTTCAACCTATTAATATCATTCTTCATTTTGTTTCTCAGATTATCCCAGATTTGGCTGATAGGAGCACCTTCAAGCTGGCTCCCATGTCTTTTTTTTTTGTGTGTGTGTGTGTGTATATATATTATTGAAGTATAGTCAGTTTACAAGGTTGTGTCAATTTCTGGTGTACAGCACAATGCTTCAGTCATACATGAACATACATATATTTGTTTTCGTATTTGTCATTGTGGTTTTGAATTACATTTCCCTGATGGTTAGTGATGTTCCACACCTTTTTGTGTACCTGTTTTCCATTTGTATGTCTTCTTTGGAAAAGTGTCTATTTAGTTCCTTCGCCTATTTTTAATCAGGTTGTTAGATCTGTTGCCGTTGAGTTGTGTGAGTTCTCTTTATATTTTCGATATTAACTTCTTCTCATATATATAATTTGCAAATATTTTCTCTCATCACTTAGGTTGCTTTTCATTTTTGTTGAGTTTCTTTTGCTGTGCAGGAGCTTTGTAGTTTGACTTAATCCCACTTACTTATGTTTACTTCTTTTGCTGTCATATCCAGGAAATCACTGCTGAGACCAATGTCATGTTTTCTTCTAGGAGTTTTACAGTTTCCGTCCTTTAATCCATGTCAAGTTCATTTTTGTGAGTGGTGTAAGATAGGGATCCAGTTCATTCCTCTGCGTGTGGTTGTTCAGTTTTCCCAACACCATTTACTGAAGGGACTATCCTTCCTTCATTGTGTGTTCTTGGATCCCTAGTCAAATACGAGTTGACCATAAATGCAGGGGTTTATTTCTGAGCTCCCAGTTTTGTTCCATGGGTCTATGTGTCTATTTTTATGCCAGTACTGTACTGTTTTGATTACTATAGCTTTGCAGTATAGTTTGAAATCAGGAAGTGTAATGTGTCCAGCTTTGTTCTTCTTTCTCAGGATTGCTTTGGCTATTTGGGGTCCTTTGTGGCTCTATGTAGATTTTAGGATTGTATTTTCTATTTATGTGAAAAGTATTCATTGGACTTTTGATAGCGATTGCACTGAATCTATAGATAGCTTTTGATAACATGAATGTTTCAATGTTATTAATTCTTCTGATCCATGAACATGGGATATCTTTCCATTTGTTTGTATCTTCTTCAGTTTCCTTTGTCAAAGTTTTGTACTTTTCTGTGTACAGATCTTTAACCTCCTTGGTTAGATTTATTCCAAGAACTTTGTTGTTTTTGACATCATTGTGAGTGGGATTGTTTTCTTTATTTTTCATATACTTTCTGTTAGTATATGGAAATGCAGCTGTTTTTTGTATGTTGCTTTTGTATCCTGCAACTACTGAATTTGTTGATTAGTTCTAGCAGTTTTTCGGAGGAGTCTTTAGGTTTTTCTATATGTAAGATCATATCGTCTGCAAAGACAGTTTTACTGCTTTCTTTTCTATTTGGAAGCCTTTTATCCGATTTTTAGCCTGACTGTTCTAGTTAGGATTTCCAGTACTGTGTTGAATAGGAGTGGGTGGAATGGGCAACTCTTATCAGAGAGAGCTGAGCACAGTGCTTGGTACATATTTCATTCCTCAGAATGACTGATGAATACAAGAACTGGATTTTAATACTTACTCCTGTGTTTTATTAGGTTAGTGATGTGTTACATCAAATGTATTATAGAGAAGAATCTGGCAGAGCTGCTGCCAATAAGGGCTAATGTCAAGATGAAATAATGGTTGAGGAGAAATTTAAAAGTCAAAACCAGCTGGACATTAAACACCAAGAGAAAAGAGAGATCATCAGTGGAAAAATGAAAATAGAATTGTATGCAATTCTCAAGATGAGAATAAATCTGTAATCTTGATCGCTTATGTAACGTATCTGTGAATTGTTCACATTACCATCTGGAATGGACTGTTATATTCAGGAGACACTAATGAGTGTAACACATGTCATATGACTTGGCAGCAGTTTCCAAAACACTCTACTTTTCATTGGCTGTGACATGAACACCTTGGACAAGTTGCCATGTTCATTTTTTCCCAATGAACATCTTTCTTGGGAAAGAAAGACAGATTCCCTCTCAAAATCATCTGATGAGCTGCTAGTCTCATTTCAGGTAGAGAAATTGCAACCTAATAATCGTAACCAAAGAGAAAACTTATATGGTACTAAGTGTGTGTCTGACATTGTGCTAAGCCTCTCACCTGGAATACTTAATGTCAGAATAACCCCATGACACTGATGAGAAAACCAGGTTCATGGAAGTAATTTGGCCAAGTTCACAAAGCTTCTAAGCAGAGGCTCTGGGGAGGGAACTTCTTAATCAGACATGCTAGACTATCTTTTCTATGCTTTCAACTCAGTTGTTCCTCCTTTGCTTCAACTAAATGTAAGGCATTCATGTTAATGAGCTTTATTCTATCATCATTTATTTATCCACTTAAACTATTAATTTTTCCTACTATGTCAGGTCCTTTAAGGGCTGGGGATACAGAGCTCTGACCCTCCAGACACTCACACACTCCTGGGAGAAGTGGTATAGTAAGGTGATTGGAATCTGACAAATTGGACTGGACGACCAGCCTTACCACTTAATGCTTGTGTCATCTTAACTTCCCCTTTGAAGCAAAGCTTTCATTTGAAAATTGGGATAAAAATAGTACCATCTCACAGGGCTTAGATGAGTGATACAGGAGGTAATGCACAGTGCTTCGTGCAGCAGGTACTTAATAAAGGTAGCACACAGCAGATCCTCAACAAGGTAGATTAAAAAAAATCACAGCTATCAGACAGGAGAGAATGATTACATTCTTGTGGTAGGTATTATGATGGAGGTGTGCACAGTGTGCTGTGAGAAGAAGGAATCTCAATTAAATGAGGGCGTTCTCTGGTCTGTCCCTGGGGCCTAGCACAGTGACTGTGCTTTGCACTTGAAGAATACATAATACACATTAAAATTATTTTAATAGGCATTGCTTGTAGATGTGCTTTGAATGATAGGGAGACATCAGAATAGATAAAGAACCAGTAGACAGGTGTTTTAGGAGAGTGGGCTGCCTGTTCAAAGGTAACATTGTTCAAATAAATTGCACGGTGAGTACCGGGAACTCACTGAATGTGAGGTATGGGAGTTGAGGTTAGAGAGAGGTGTGCCGTCAAGATGACTCTTGTGTGTAAAGTTCTAACTTAATTTCAAAAGCTACTGCATTAGCTTGTCACAACTGTCATAATAAAGTACCGCAGACTGAGTTGCGTAAACAATAGAAATTTATGTTCTCACAGTTCTGGAAGCTAACAAGTCCGAGACCAAGGTGTCAGAGGCTTGTTTCTTCTGTGACCTCTCTCCTTGGATTGTAGATGGCTGTCTTTTCCCCGTGTCTTCACACTGTCTTTTTTTCTATACAAATTTGTGTCCCAGGCTGGTTCAACATACGCAAATCAATCAATGTAATACATCACATCAACAACAGAAAGGACAAAAACCACATGATCATCTCAATAGATGCAGAAAAAGCATTTGATAAAATTCAACACCCATTTATGATAAAAACTCTCACCAAAGTGGGTATAGAGGGAACATATCTCAACATAATAAAAGCTATATATGACAAACCTACAGCCAGCATGGCACTCAACGGTGAAAAACTCAAAAGCTTCCCACTAAAATCTGGGACAAGACAAGGATGCCCACTATCACCACTCCTATTCAACATAGTCCTGGAAGTCCTAGCCACAGCAGTCAGGCAAGAGAAAGAAATAAAAGGGATCCAAATTGGAAAAGAAGAGGTAAAAGTGTCATTATATGCTGATGACATGTTACTATATATAGAAAACCCTAAAAGGTCCACACAAAAGCTACTAGAGCTCATTGAAGAATTCAGCAAGGTAGCAGGTTACAAAATTAACGTTCAAAAATCAGTTGCATTTCTTTACACTAACGATAAATCAACAGAAGAAGAAAGTAAAGAAACAATCCCCTTTAAAATAGCACCCAAAGTAATAAAATATCTGGGAATAAATCTAACCAAGGAGGTGAAAGAATTATACACAGAAAAATATAAACCACTGATGAAGGAAATTAAATAAGACTTTAAAAAATGGAAAGATATTCCATGCTCTTGGATTGGAAGAATCAATATTGTTAAAATGGTCACACTGCCCAAGGCAATCTACAGATTTAATGCAATCCCTATCCAATTACCTAGGACATATTTCACAGAACTAGAACAAATCATAATAAAATTTATATGGAACCATCAAAGACCTAGAATTGCCAAAGCATTACTGAAGAGAAAGAAAGAGGCTGGAGGAATAACTCTCCCAGACTTCAGGCAATACTATAGAGCTACAGTCATCAAGACAGCATGGTATTGGTACCAAAACAGACATATAGACCAATGGAACAGAATAGAGAGCCCAGAAATGAACCCACAAACTTTTGGTCAACTCATCTTCGACAAAGGAGGCAAGAATATACATTGGAATAAAGACAGTATCTTCAGCAAATGGTGTTGGGAAGACTGGACAGCAGCATGTAAAACAATGAAGCTAGAACACTCCCTTACACCATATACAAAAATCAACTCAAAATGGATTAAAGACTTAAACATAAGACAAGATACAATAAACCTCCTAGAGGAAAACATAGGCAAAACATTATCTGACATACATTTCAAAAATTTTCTCCTAAAAGAAATAAAAGCAAGAATAAACAAATGGGACCTCATGAAACTTACAAGCTTCTGCACAGCAAAGGAAACCAGAAGTAAAACCAGAAGAAAACCTACAGAATGGGAGAAAATTTTTGCAAGTGAAACCGACAAAGGCTTGATCTCCAGAATATATAAGCAGCTCATACGACTCAATAAGAAAAAAATAAACAACCCAATCCAAAAATGGGCAGAAGACCTAAACAAGCAATTCTCCAAGGAAGACATACAAATGATGAAAAAGCACATGAAAAAATGCTCAATATCACTAATTATCAGAGAAATGCAAATCAAAACCACAATGAGGTATCACCTCACACCAGTCAGAATGGCTGTCATTCAAAAATCCACAAATGACAAATGCTGGAGAGGCTGTGGAGAAAGGGGCACCCTCCTATACTGCTGGTGGGAATGCAGTTTGGTGCAGCCACTATGGAAAACAGTGTGGAGATTCCTCAAAAGACTAGGAATAGACTTACCATATGACCCAGGAATCCCACTCCTGGGCTTGTATCCAGAAGGAAATCTACTTCAGGATGACACCTGCACCCCAATGTTCGTAGCAGCACTATTTACAATAGCCAAAACATGGAAACAGCCTAAATGTCCATCAACAGGTGACTGGATAAAGAAGAGGTGGTATATTTATACAATGGAATACTACTCAGCCATAAAAACTGACAACATAATGCCATTTGCAGCAACATGGATGCTCCTGGAGAATGTCATTCTAAGTGAAGTAAGCCAGAAAGAGAAAGAAAAATACCATATGAGATCACTCATATGTTGAATCTAAAAAACAAAAACAAAAACAAACAAACAAAGAAAAACAAAGTGTAAATACAGGACAGAAACAGACTCACAGACAGAGAATACAGACTTGTGGTTACCAGGGGGGTGGAGGGTGGGAAGGGATAGACTGGGATTTCAAAATTGTAGAATAGATAAACAAGATTACATTGTATAGCACAGGGAAATATACACAAAATGTTATGATAACTCACAGAGAAAAAAATGTGACAATGAGTGTGTATATGTCCATGAACGACTGAAAAATTGTGCTGAACACTGGAATTTGACACAACATTGTAAAATGATTATAAATCAATAAAAAATGTTAAAAAAAATTTGTGTCCCAATTTCCTCTTCTTGTAAGTACACTAGTCATATTGAATTAGGGCCCATTCTAATGACATCATTTTAATTTAATTACCATGTAAAAGACTGCCTCCAAGTTACAGTCACATTTCGAAGCACTGCGGGTTAGGACTTCAACATACGAATGTTGGGTGCATACGGTTCAGCCCATGACAGCTACTTGCAGTTGCTGAAGTCGTGGAGTAGCAAGATGAGATTTTTTTTTTTTTTTGAGAAAGAAAAGTTGGAGCTGGTGATATGGATTTAAAGATCCTTTTTGTAAGTGTGACACTTGAAGCCATGGGGATGAAGAGTGCCAGGAGAAACTTACACAGTGAAGTGAGGAGGTCAGAAGGATAGAACCCTTGAGGACAGCAGTGTTTAAGAGGTGGGCAAAAGCTGGAGTCAGCAAAAGAGAATGAGAAAATGCAGTCAGTGGGGGAGGGGCAAAGCCAGGTGGAGTGGCTGCAGATTTTCACGCTATAAAACACAGATGTGCAAGAAATAGAATTTTCTCACTTTTTCTTCTGCTGAACACAAAGGTCCCTCTCCTAGTATGTTAGTTGTGAGGATTTCAACATACGAATTTTGTGGGGGACGCAAACATTCAGCCTACAGCAGGAGGGTTGAGGGAGACTTTCCTGAGGAGGTAACATTGGAGTAACAAGAGTCTCTGATCCTCGTGTTAACTTTATGACTTAGTTTTATTGTCTCCATTCACAGGTGAGGCAACTAAGTAAGTTAGGTAGCTTGTTCATAAGTTTCAAATCTATGAAATCACAGAATCAGGGCTTTAGTTTATGGCTCCTGATACCACCTTCAGGTCACATTTTGCTGTGCTATAGCATGCACATTTTTATTTTGACCATAAGAGAAAGTGTAAATATATTTAATGATTGATGGTTTTACGATTATTCACAGTAGTTGCCTTCTTATATTTAAAAGGCTACTATGTGGAAGAGAGGTGGGGCTTTTCCTCTCTTGACGTGTGGAGTGGAACACAGAACCACTGGTATTCAGACCAGATATGTGGAATTTTTCTTCAAGATTTCACATACTCAGAACACACACGTGTGTGTTCATGTGTGCACAGCTTAACACCAGTTACCACTGGAGAAACAATAAGGATTGAAGAAAGAATAGGAGAAGAAAGGTATTTGGTATCGATATAATTTTATTTTAAAAATTAAAAGGGAAGTAAGAATACATTTTTATCAAGTAAATATGTCTGAGTGCATTACAATAACTGCAACAGGGTGACAAAGATTATAGCATGAGTTAAAACATAATGGTTAAAGGAGGTGAAAGACTTTTACATGGAGAACTATAAAACTTTGATTAGGGAAATTAAAGAAGACTTAAAAAAATGGAAGGATATCCCATGCTCTTGGATTGGAAGAATCAATATTGTTAAAATGGCCACACTGTCCAAGGCAATCTACAGATTTAATGCAATCCCTATCAAATTACCCAGGACATATTTCACAGAACTAGAACAAATCATACTAAAATTTATATGGAATCACAAAAGACCTAGAATTGTCAAAGCATCACTGAAGAAAAAGAATGAGGCTGGAGGAATAACCCTTCCAGACTTCAGACAATACTACAGAGCTACAGTAATCAAAACAGCATAATGTTGGTACAAAAACAGACATATGGACCAATGGAACAGAATAGAGAGCCCAGAAACGAACCCACAAACTTTTGGTCAGTTAATCTTCGACAAAGGAGGCAAGTGGAATAAAGACAGTCTCTTCAGCAAGTTGTGTTGGAAAACTGAACAGCAGCATGTAAAGCAATGAAGCTAGAACACTCCCTTACACCATACACAAAAATAAACTCAAAATGGTTTAAAGACTTAGACATAAGACAAGACACAATAAACCTCCTAGAAGAAAATATAAGCAAAACATTGTCTGACATACATCTCAAAAATGCTCTCCTAGGGCAGTCTACCCAAGAAATAGAAATAAAAGCAAGAATAAATAAATGGGACCTAATTAAACTTATAAGCTTCTGCACAGCAAAGGAAACCATAAACAAAACAAAATGACAACCAAGGAATGGGAGAAAATATTTACAAAAGATAAAACTGACAAGGGCTTGATTTCCAGAATATATAAACTGCTCATTTGACTTAATAAGGAAAAAACAAATAACCCAATCCAAATATGGGCAGAAGACCTAAACAAGCAATTCTCCAATGAAGACATACGAATGACCAACAGGCACATGAAAAAATGCTCAGTATCACTAATTATGAGAGAAATGCAAATCAAAACTACAATGAGGTATCACCGCACACCAGTCAGAATGGCCATCATTCAAAAGTCCACAAATGACAAATGCTGGAGAGGCTGTGGAGAAAGGGGAACCCTCCTACACTGTTGGAGGGAGTGTAGTTTGGTGCAGCCATTGTGGAAAACAGTATGGAGATTCCTCAAAAGACTAAAAATAGATTTATGATACGACCCAGGAATCCCACTCCTGGGCATATATCCAGAGGGAATCCTAATTCAAAAAGACACCTGCACCCCAATGTTCATAGCAGCACTATTTACAATAGGCAAGACATGGAAACAGCCTAAATGTCCATCGACAGATGACTGGATAAAGAAGTTGTGCTATATTTATACAATGGAACACTACTCAGCCATAAAAATGATAATATAATGCCATTTGCAGCAACATGGATGTCCCTGGAGAATATCATTCTAAGTGAAGTAAGCCAGAAAGAGAAAGAAAAATACCATATGATATCACTCATATGTGGAATTTGAAAAAAAAAAAGACAAATGAACTTACATATAAAACAGAAACAGATTCACAGACAGAATACAGACTTGTTACCAGGGGGGAGGGGTTGGGAAAGGATAAACTAGGAGTTCAAGATCTGGAGATACTGACAGGTATACATAAAATAGATAAACAAGTTCATACTGTATAACACAGGGAAATATATTCAATATCTTGTAGTAGCTCATGGTGAAAAAAGAGTAAGAAAATGAATATATGTATATTCATGTATGACTGAAGAATTGTGCTGTACATCAGAAATTGACACAACGTTGTAAACTGACTATACCTCAATAAAAAAATAAACTAAAGACATAACGGTTAAAAAAAAATAAATGAGAGACCTGGGTGTGAATTTTGTTAGTGGCAGAAAATGTTCAGGTATTGAAGAAAGACATGACCCATCACATTGAAAAAGTACACTGAGTGCCAAGTAGAAGAAATAAGAATGAATCCATACCTAGACACATTTTGGTAAAAAGGTATACTACTGAAGAGAAGCTATTTAGAATTAAAGATAAGATTTTAAGAAAATAGATCACCTATAAAGAAATGACAGTGGACTGAAAGCAGATGCCAGAAAAAGATAGCATAATATCTTCAAAGCACTGAGAGAAACTCACTCAAAGTCTAGAATTATATGCCTAGATAAGTTTATAGGCAAAGTACATGTGAGTGTTAGAAAATCAGAAGACAATTTTGAAAAGAAAACTTGTTTGCTCAGATTTAACCATTGATTCTAATCTTTAAAATAATTGGAAAAGTTAAGCAAGTTAACAGCAAGTATATGACAGTGAAAAAATTATATGATAGTGGAATTAGACCAAGTGTATAGTATGAATTTATAAGTTATGCTAAATAAGCATAAGGATGTTTAAAAACTGTTAACAGTTGGATTAAAAAATTAGATTGGAATATACATTACCAGGTGCTTGGCAATCACAATGTTATTTTAATGGGATTATTTAGTTCCCTGTTTCTAAAGTGAGGACATGAACAAAATACTAAGGGATGTAATCAGGTTAACCACATTAGTAAAAAGTTGCTTTTGTATACATTTAGGATTTCATGCAGTATTCCCACTTAAGTAGAGAGGGATTGTACAAAAAACTAGTTTTCCTAGAAGACTCCCTTTCTATTAAAAAATTCAACTTACCTTGTTAGGAACTAAACTTAGAGAATGCTGACCTTTAGAGTAAACACTTTATCATGAAGGAAGAACCTAATTTGGTTCTGCCAATGTCTGGTCGCCCTGCTGTGCTTTATAGAATGTTCTGTCTCGGATGGATTTGTTACCTGACAGCAGCACAAAGGAGGGAGACACCTGATGATGAATGGGTCTTTATTCTTGATACAAAAAATCCTAAAGACAACCAAATATCAAGTTGTTTTTGCTTCTGTTCAGGAGAATGTGAAAGTATGTCATGCTTATCTTAGAAAATAGAGCGATGAGGATTGTAAAATAGCTGGTGAAAAATTTTACTCCATCTTAAATACTAACTTTTACCATATTTCCTTCAGATGTTTTTGCCTTTTTCTCAAAGTTTTAGCCCTTGACATCTGAGTTCAGTTAGTCCTTAGCAATTACAGAATTACCAATAATTTCACTGTAATTGATATTTAAGTATTAGCTACTAGTGATAATAATGCTTCTAAACAGCAAAAAATTAATCCTTTTTAGTAACTACCAACTTGTGCCATACTTGAACGAATGACTTAGAGGTTACCTAAATAGTCTCCTAAAATTTGCTCCAAACACTTGAGTGATCCAGTGCCCAAGATACGCATTTGATAGTTTTCATGTCTCATAGTTACATTAGTTGAATTTATCATTTCCCTAGATTCCTTTAAAGTTGAAGAGTTTAGGGAGGGGACAGTTTGGAAAATGAACTCTCTACCCTGTACTGAATGATGTAATATAATGAGAACTACTCTCAGAAGAGGTTAGATTGAGTCGGTTTTACTGCAAATGAGTGAAGACGCTAATCAACTTTATAAAAATAAATGAAAAATTGCAGCCTTAACTCCCTTTTTATGACGAGCTGCCAGCAATGAAACATAATATAAGATTACGTTTAATAATCTTGCTCATTAGTTAGCGAAATCTTACTTTGCAGTAAAAAGTTATTACTGTTTAGATACCATTGACACTCATTTATGAAACTGATCCTTTCAACCAGTCAGCTGTGAAAATGAACGTAGGTTTTATTTTTGTTTATTTTTTTTATTTTTTTTGAACGTAGGTTTTAAAACGTTTATGTAGTGGTTAGTTAATTTAATACGTTAGACACTTAGATGATCAGAAGACATCACATTTCTTATTCTAAACACTCATGAAAGCAATGTGTATTTATCGTTCAAAAAATTGAAATGGCATGAATGTTTCTTACTATTTTATTCAGAAAATAGCAAAGCAATTATAGTATAAATGATCTCACACACTGCGTCTTGATTACTTCTGATATGGGAATTCATTGAATTGTTTTCCCTTTCTTGAACTGCCCCTTTTGTTTCTTAAACTGCTAGCTAGAGTTACAGTTGTATTCAATGTATATGATTTTTTTTCTTCTAAAAAATAATAAGTACAGACTCAGCTTCAGCACATTTATGTGAAGCTGTGCATCACCAAAATGTTTGTACCTCCCACGTGAAATTCAAAGAACATCGATTATGCAGAGATGGTGGTGCACAAGCAGGATCACTCTGTAGTGGAGAGAATGCTGCTTAGCTGGAACATGGGCAGGATTTCCTTTCTGGTTTCTGCCCTTTACTACAGCCCAAACTGCCCTAAGGGTGGAATGACCGTGTGTAACGTATCATCTAAGCCAAGGTGCTTTTGACAGTGAACGTGGACATTTATTATTATTATTATTATTATTATTATTATTATTATTATTATTTTATTATTATTATTGCAAGTTGTCTGGAAAGGGGTGGCAAAGGGATAAGCCGGTGGTTAAGTGGACATTATTAGTAATTGGGAAAACAGCAGGAAGCCAGGACTGTCCCAGGCAAATCTGAATGTATGGCCGCACTTCCTAAATGGAGTGGTTAACTTTACAGGAGTGCTCATCGCTGGTGCTTATCACTGACGGTATGGAGGAAGTGTCATTCTGAATGTCCACCTTGGATTTTTAAAATTATTTTCAGTCATTCCATAAATATTTGAGAGCCTGCTTTAAGCAAGAAACTCTGGGTGCTAAGTACAATACAAACAAGCAGGGGATCTAGTTTGTCCCAAATGGTTAAAATGGAATCGTTTAAACTTTAAATCTGTAAATCTGTAGGTATAAAAAACTAAATGTTAAATGAATGGCAGAGACCAACCACTTTAGGGCTTCAGAGTGTCAGGAGAGAGGGCTGTGTGTCATCAGGCCTAGGGCGGGCCCAGGCAGAGCTTGCACGGGGCTTTGATGTCGTTAGAATTCAGACACACGGAGAGGGAAGCAGAGACGATCTTTTAGGAGAAGGGAGCAAAATGGAGGAGAACGAGTCATGTTCACAGGGCAGTGAATCAACTAAGCTGGTTTGTGGCTGAAGAATGGGAGCAAGAGACATTATTTTTAACAAATGGGGTCAAATTCTACGAACCAGTCAAAGGATAGAATAAAGAGTTTGAACTTGATCCTGTTTGGAAACAGGATCCTGAATGTGTGGGGACAAGTCGGTGATGTAAAGAAAGACGTATTTTGGAAGGAATCATTTGGCAGCCCTGTGCTGGATTAATTGGAGTTTGAAGAACAGAGACCTGTTAGAGTGGTTGCCTGGTAGGTACAAGGGGTATCAGTGGAAATACAAGGAGAGGAAGCACCATGAGGAAGGAAGGACAGCAACTTAGCAACTGATCAGATATGGGAAACCTCAGAGGGGTGTCAAAGGGAAAGCCAGAAGATCCAGAGGGAGCTGATTTGGGAGGCAAGACCTCAAGTTTCATTTTATTTGGGGGTAATTAGTTTATTTACTTATTTAATGGAGGTCCTGGGGACTGAATCCAGGACCTCATGCATGCTAGGCATGCACTCTACCACTGAGCTGTACCCTCTCTCTCAAGTTTCATTTTAGACATGATGAGTTTCAAGTGACGCATGGATAATTCAAGTGAAACATTTAACCATCAGTTGAAAACAGATCAGAACAGCAAAACAGTATCCTTCCATGCTTTATTTGAAAATATGTGCCACTTTCCAACAACTTCTCATTCTTCCAAAAAGTTCTGCAAATTATTACTAAACTATAATCAAAACCCCACATTAGTGAAGGAAGCTGGGAGGCATACCGTGACTAATGCTGACCTAGAATATAGTGAACTTAGATTCTAGTCATGTCTCTGCCTCAAACTATGAGGCCTAAGGCAAGTCACCTTCCTTCTCACTGTAGCTGGACTAGTTTCCTCATTGGGACAATGAAGTAATTAGACCAAAATCTCTTCTAGCTCCAGAGTGTCTTGATTCCATAGAGGGGAGAGGGGCTGTCACAGTCATGCTTCATGGTCCTGCTAATTTGGAACATGCTGCTGGTGTTAGTTTTCTATTGCTGCTGTAACAAATTTCTATATACTTGGTGCCTTAACAACAAGAATTTATTGTCTTACAGTGTAGTAGGTCGGAAGTCCAAAATGAGTGTTACTGGGCTAAAATCAAGGTGTCTGCGGGGCTGCATTTCTTTCTGGAGATGCTAGGGGAGAATCCGCTTTCTTACCACTCTTTCCCACTTTTAGAGGCTACCCACGGTCTCCTTCCTCCATCCTTAAAGCCAGTGTTGGCAGATCCAGTCCTCACAGTACATCACTTGGAACTTCTCTTCTGCCTCCTTCTACTTCTTATGATCTTTGTGATGAAATTGGGTCCATCTGGATAATTCAGGATAACCTCCCCATCTCAAGATAGTTAATCACACTTGCAAAGTTCCTTTTTCCATGTAAGGCAACATGTGTATTCACAAGTTCCAGGGATTAGGACCCGGACATCTTTGGGGAGCCTTTATCCTGCCTACCATGATAACTTTTCCCAAGAAAAAAGGAAACCATCCTATTCTTTGTTCTTTAGATAATATTGAAACCTTATCCAAAGCTTTACTTTATTCTGTGTGATAGAATTATATATTTTGATAATTTTTGATTTCTCAAAGTTTAAAATATGGTAGTGATTAACTCTTAGGCATATATTGAAAGATTTAAAAAAAATCTCTGGTTTCCACCATTCAACAAATATAAAACTTAGTAAACATGCATATTTAAACTTAAAGAGCAAAACTACTTTTCCCTAAAATAGGGAGAGGATTGTAATCATATGTTTATTTGCTTTAGGAAATAGTGCATTTCATTGTAAATAGTAAAGAGTGAAAAATGAGACTTTAGTATAACATTTGACATTTTAAAGCTTTTTGCTAAAAAGAAATAAAATCACGTCTAATCATAGACCAGCTCCTTTTCCTCTTCTCTCACTTTGGCTTGACAAAAAGGATCTTTCAGGTTTTCAATTTCTATCTGTAAACAATGACCGAAGCAGTAATTATCTTTGACACAGTTGTGAGGTTTTGTTAATTGAGGTTTGTGAAGAGATGTCTAAGGGTGTGTGTCATTACTCCTTTGTAACACGCTTATTTCAAATGGACATATGTCATACTGGTAGAGATGTATGTCCCACAGGTGGTGATGCCACAAATGGAGATAAGAACTTAAATGGATATCAAAAGTCAGATATTAGTGACTTTCTTTTTTTCATGTGAAAATTACTGAGTTCAATCAATGACTAGATGGGAAAGTATGTTACCAAGAAATTATGTTAAGTCCATTTTTTCTCAGTAAAATTTCCAGGACACAATTCATAGCCATGAGAGATATTATATCAGAAATAGTAATTATTAAGTCAGAGAATAATCACAAGCAGTTTCATATTTAATGTTCTTTGGAAAAATAAGCTCCTAGAAAGTTAAACAAAACACTCTATTATAATTAACTAAACAGTAATACCCCCAAGAATGGGAATGAGGAATACAGACACTTTGCATTCCTGCTTCCAACAAGAGCCAAGCCAAACTCTGCCCATACAGTTTCTTAATGACACAAGGGAAAATGGCTAAAACCACAATGGAAATAGAAAATGCTTTTAATAGTTTCTATTATAAACTTTTCACCTCATGGAGAAACTGGACAGAGAAAATTGAATAACTGTACGGCCATGCTTACTTTGTTGAATTATGCTTGTCTTTCCTTAACCTTCTCCTCTTGGTTCATGACTCTAGTCTTTGTCCTAGTTTTTTTTTTTTTTTAATGTTCTTTGAGAGGTCTCCTTTCTTTTTTTATTGAAGTATAGTCAGTTTATAATATTGTGTCAATTTCTGGTGTACAGCACAATGCTTCAGTCATGCATGAATATACATATATTCATTTTCATATTCTTTTCCACTGTGAGCTACTACAAGATCTTGAGTATATTTCCTTGTCCTATACAGTATAAACTTGTTTATCTATTTTATATATACCAGTCAGTATCTGCAAATCTTAAACTCCCAATTGGAAGCCATAAGCAAAACAAAATGACAACCTACAGAATGGGGGAAAATATTTGCAAAAGATGAGATTGACAAGGGCTTGATTTCCAGAATATGTAAACAGCTCATATGACTTAATAAGAAAAAAACAAACAACCCAGTCCAAATATGGGCAGAAGACCTAAACAAGCAATTCTCCAATGAAGACATACGAATGGCCAATAGACACATGAAAAAATGCTCAATATCACTAATTATCAGAGAAATGCAAATCAAAATTATGATGAGGTATCACTTCACACCGGTCAGAATGGCCATCATTCAAAAGTCCACAAACGATAAATGCTGGACAGGCTGTGGAGAAAAGGGAACCCTCCTTCACTGGGGGTGGGAATGCAGTTTGGTGCAGCCAGTGTAGAAAACAGTATGGAGAGTCCTCAAAAGACTAGGAATAGACTTACCATATGACCTGGCAATCCCACTCCTGGGCTTATATCCAGAAGGAACATTAATTCAAAAAGACTAGCCATTATAATGTAATTAATCAATATGATCTCATGTAGAGTAGATTTAAAATATGTCATATGTCTATCATTGGACAACTACTTAGGAATTCTTTTTATCCCTGACTAGTATCTTTATTGTTGCTATCCCACAATTCAACATTTTATGGTCTGTTTGTTGTTTATACTGTTTTGTTTCCCCAATACAAAATGCACATTCTTGAATTTCTGCTCTTGTAGTTCACCTTCTCTGAATGTCCTTTCGTGTCCTCTAGAGGTAGCTACATCTTAGTCATCCTTCCAAACCGAGCTCGTTGTTTCTTTACACTGTGAACTCTTGGTTTAGTATGCAGCCTGTGGTGGTGTCTCCTTTCCCTGCACCCATATAGAAGAACCTGTGTTGGGTTGAGCCTTATGTTTCTAGTTATTTTTTATGTTTATGTCTTATCTTTCCAGCTAGATGCTGAAAGAATTCTTAGAGGCAGGAATTATCTGCTATGTATCTTTGCATCCTTGACACTTTGTCTAATGTGGTACAGGTTTTAGGTTGCCTGTAATTTATCAGAACTCTCAGTTCTAAGTTAAAGAACCCAGCTCACACACTAATTCAAGTAGTGAAGAAGGTCCAGGGATGGGACTGGCTGAATATTTCGTCGTGCTGGATCAGGTATCCAAATTTATCATCCAGAATTTGTCCTTCTGTTTTCCTTTGTCTTGGCTTTGCTCTCAGTTAAGAGTTTCCTAAGTTATGCCTTCCAGCAGTAGACGGAGAGCGTCCCTCTCTCAGTAGATCCAGGGAAAGCTTTTGGGCGGAAAGGAGAGCTTGGACTGTCTTGGCTCGTGTGCTGGGCCTGAGTTCCATGATTATGTCTTGAGACAGGGGGTGGGATCAGGTGCCTTCTTTCTTTCATAACATTTGCACCAACGTTGGAGAACTGTTGGTTCCTTAGAGGAAAAGGTGGGCTTTTGTGCTGGCAGATGGGAAATGGATGCTGACATGCAAAAATAAGATGCCCATTGGGAATTTCAGTAAATGTTGGCTGATTGATCAAGTCAAATTCCTTCTAAGAAGGAAGTCAGGTTTGTAGAGATTTCATTTTTCATCTTCACCCAAATCATTTTATTGTTGGAATAGTGCCACGTGTTCTCTGAGCACTCCATGGTCACTGTTGGGGGCGGATGTGAAGGTGGATGTTACATATGACTTTGGCTGCCCACTGATTTATCACCAGGGTTGAAAGGCTATTACTCTCTCAAGGATGGATTAATAACCTGTGCTTGGGTCCTTTACATAGGCCCTCAAAGTTCTTTTGTGGGAGAGTAAACAGAACAGTGCTGAGACCTCTCACTGTGGACTGTGATGACGGGTTAATGATAAACCTAAGCAGCATTATCAACCAGTGAAACTGCTAGTTGTGTGACTCTGTTTTGGATTCTGTCACCGAGAGCTGCGCTGACTTCAGAAGTTGTTTGCAAAGCATACAAATGGTGTGCCATTTGAAGTTGCCATTATTTCAAATAGTGAAATAATTGAAGACATGCACACTGAGTTGGCTAATCGGGTTTTTGAAAACTGCCTTTTTTGTTCATTGAGAAGTAAGGTTAGAGATATTTTAAGTACAAAAACCTAAGGCATGTATTGGCAGCTTGCATAAATTCAGCTACTGAAAGTCCTAATGAACACTGCAGGCAATGAACAGGGTATCAGGAAGACTAACTTCCATGGGAAGTGGACATGAGACAGATAAAACTGAGATGTCCACTGAGGTGTTCAATAAATCTCTACTGACTGATCCACTTAACATCCCTGTGGGACAGAATCAGGCTTGTGTGTGTTCTGTATTGCTTTTTACCTTCACCCCAAACACTTAACAGCCAGACAATTTAATAATGTCTTTGAATAAAAGCATAGATAATCTTTTATTCTCTGATTTTGGTTAGTGTTAATTATGCCCTTCTTAGCTAGTTAAGTTTGTTTATTTGTTGTGGGAAAAGAGAAAATCCAACATAAATAGTTTAGCGTGTTCTTTAGAAATCAAAGTTCTGAAATCTCTGAGGAAGCTAATATGTATTTTATTCAAAACTATTTCTGAGCACTACCTTAATTTTATTTTTAATCTTTACTTTTTAGAACTGGAAAATAAGCAGAAATCTACAGCTGGTCCCTCTTCGAATATTAATTTGTTCTTATAAATGTTTTGATCAACGTGGCCCTAACCTCTTTGGAATTGCTCAAGTGTAGAGCAGGGAAGAAGCTCACTTAGAGCCTCTCAGGACTTGCCCTGTGAGCTCTGCACACACAGTCAGATTATGGCCTCCTGTGGTACCATGCTCGTCTCTTTGTCAGTACATTAAGTAAAGGAAGAAAAATCATTTAATTGTAAAGGCCCCAATTTAAGGACCACAGTCTGCCTTTAAATTGTTTAGAAAACTCTAGGTGTGCCGTTTCTTCGTTGACTTAAAAACAAAATAAAAAACGGAAAAATGAAGATCAGTGGGGCAGATGAGTGTTATTTTTTCCTGTTGTTTTATGACGACCCCCCTCCTTGTTTAGTATTAAGGACTTTAGTTGGGACAAGTGTTTACGTTATGGATGCTTTGCAAGTGAAGTAGAATCACTCTTCAGCGTTACAGTTCAACTACATTTGTATGATTGCAGTTGAGCCCGTATTTTCCAAGAAGCATTAACATCTTTTTTCTTTCTTTTATTGAGGTAACATTCATTTATAACATTATGTAAGTTTCACGTATAGAATATTATATTTCAACTTCTGTGTATACCACTGTGTGCTCACCACCAAAAGTTTGGTTTCCATCCGTTGCCATGCAGTTAACCCTCTTTACCCATTTCACCCCTCCCCACCCCACATCCCCTCTGGTAATAACTCATGGGTTCTCTGTTTCTATGTTTTTTGTTTTGTTTGTTTATTTTGTTTTGTTTTATATTCTACATATGAGTGAAATCATATGATATTGGTCTTTTTCTATCTGACTTATTTCACTTAGCATAATGCCCTCAAGGTCCATCCATGTTGCAGCAGGTGGCAAGATTGTGTCTTGTTTTGTGGCTGAGTAGTATGGTGTCTGTGTGTGTATATGTACCGCATCTTCTTTACCCATTCATCCACTGGTGGGCACTTAGGTTGTTTCTGTATCTTGGCTATCGTAAATAAAGCTGCCATGAACATAGGGGTGCATATATATTTTTCAATTAGTGTTTTTGTTTTCTTTGAATAAATACACAGAAGTGGAATACCTGAATCATGTAATAGTTCTATTCCTAACTTTTTGAGGAATCTCCTTAGTGGCTGTACCAATTCATCTTCCCATCAACGGTGCTGGGAGGTTCCCTTTTCTCCCCATCCTTGCCGACACTTATTTCTTGCCTTTTTGTTGCTGTGAGGTGATATCTCATTGTGGTTTTAATTTGCATTTCCCTAATAATTAGTAATGTTGACCATATTTCATGTGCCTGTGGGCCGTCTGTATGTTTTCTTTGGAAAATTGTCTATTCAGAGCCTCTGCCCATTTTTTTAGCATCATATTTCTAAATCTAAATTTTCTTTCTAAATTTTTTTTTAATTGAAGTAAATTTAGTTACAATGTGTCAATTTCTGGTGTACAGCACAATGTCCCAGTCATGCATATACATTCATTTTCATATTCTTTTTCATTAAAGGTTATTACAAGATATTGAATATAGTTCCCTGTGCTATATAGAAGAAACTTGCTTTTGAAAAAAAAATCTATTTTTATATATATATAGTGGCTAACATTTGCAAATCTCAAACTTCCAAATTTATCCCTTCCTGCCTCCTTTCCTCAGTAACCATAAGGTTGTTTACTATGTCTGAGAATCTGTTTCTATTTTGTAGATGAGTTCATAGTGTCCTTTTTTTTTTCTAAGATTTCACATATAAGTGATATCATACGGTATTTTTCTTTCTCTTTCTGGCTTACTTCACTTAGAATGATGATCTCTAGTTCCATCCATGTTGCTGCAAATGGCATTTTATTCTTTTTTATGGCCGAGTAGTATTCCATTGTATAAATATACCACAACTTCTTTATCCAGTCATCTGCTGATGGACATTTAGGTTGCTTCCATGTCTTGGTTATTGTAAATAGTGCTGCTATGAACATTGGAGTGCATGTATTTTTTTGAATTAGAGTTCTCTCCAGATATATATCCAGAAGTGGGATTGCTGGATCATATGGTAAATCTATTTTTAGTTTTTTGAGGGATCTCCGTACTGTTTTTGATAATTGTTGTACCAAACTGCCATTCCCACCAATGGTCCAACAGTGTAGGAGGGTTCCATTTTCTCCACAGCCTCTCCAGCATTTATTGTTTGTGGACTTTTGAATGATGACCATTCTGACTGGTGTGAGGTGATACCTCATTGTAGTTTTGATTTGCATTTCTCTGATAATTAGTGAAATAGAGCATTTTTCTAGGTGTCTGTTGGCCATATCTATGTTTTCATTGGAGAATTGCTTGTTTCAGTCCTCTACCCATTTTTGGATTGGGTTATTTGTTTTTTTCTTATTAAGTTGTATGAGCTGTTTATATATTCTGGAAATTAAGCCTTTGCCAGTTGCATCATTTGCAAATATTTTCTCCAATTCCATAGGTTGTTGTTTTATTTTGCTTATGGTTTCCTTTGCTGTGCAGAAGCTTATAAGTTTAATTAGGTCCCATTTGTTTATTTTTGTTCTTATTTCTATTGCCTGGGTAGACTGCCCTAGGAGAACACTGCTAAGATTTATGTCAGAAAATGTTTTGCCTATGTTTTCTTCTAGGAGATTTATCGTGTCTTGTGTTATATTTAAGTCTTTAAGCCATTTTGAGTTTATTTTTGTGTGTGGTGTGAGGGAGTATCCTAACTTCATTGATTTACATGCTGCTGTCCAGTTTTCCCAACACCACTTTCTGAAGAGACTGTCTTTTCTCCATTGTATGTTCTTGCCTCCTTTATCAAAGATTAATTGACCATAGGTCTGTGGATTTATTTCTGGGTCTCTATTGTGTTCCATTGATCCATATGTCTGTTTTTATGCCAGGACCATGCTGTTTTGATGACTGTAGCTCTATAGTATTGTCTGATATCTGGGAGGGTTATTCCTCCAGCCTCATGTTTTTTCTCCAATATTGCTTTGGCAATTTGGGGTCTTTGTGATACCATATAAATTTTAGGATTGTTTATCCTAGTTCTGTACAAAATGTCCTGGGTAATTTGACAGGGATTACATTAAATCTGTTGATCATATTGGACAGTATGGCCATTTTAATGATATTGATTCTAATCCAAGAACATGGGATATGTTTCCATTTCTTTAAGTCATCTTTAATTTCCTTAATCAATGTTTTGTAGTTCACCATGTATAAGTCTTTCATCTCCTTGGTCAGATTTATTCCTAGTATTATTATTGTTTTGGATGCAATTTTAAAAGAGGTCGTTTCTTTACTTTCTTTTCCTGCTAGTGTAAAGAAATGTAACTGATTTCTGTATGTTAATCTTGTGTCCTGCTCCCTTTTTGCCCAATTGCTGTGGCTAGGACTTCCAAGACTATGTTGAATAGAAGTGATGAGAGTGGGCATCCTTGTCTTGTTACAGATTTCAGTGGGAAGGCTACACCATTGAGTATTATGCTGACTGTGGGTTTGTCATAAATAGCTTTTATTATGTTGAGATATGTTCCCTCTATATGCAATTTGGTAAGAGTTTTTATCATAAATGGGTGTTGAATTTTATCAAATGCTTTTTCTGCATCTATTGAGATGATCGTGTAGTTTTTGTCCTTTCTTTCGTGGATGTGTGATGTATCACATTGATTGATTTGCGTATGTTGAACCATCCTTGTGTCCCTGGGATGAATCCAACTTGATCATGGTGTACGATCTTTTTTATGTGCTGTTGGATTCTGTTTGCTAATATTTTGTTGAGAATTTTTGCATGTATGTTCATCAGTGATACTGGTCTATAATTTTCTTTGGTAGTGTCTTTGTCTGGTTTTTGTATCAGGGTGATGGTAGCTTCATAGAATGAGTTTGGGAGGGAGTACTCTCCTCCTTTTCAGTCTTTTGGAAGAGTTTGAGAAAGACTGATATGAGTTCTTCTTTGTATATTTGGTAGAATTCCCCAGTGAAGCAGTCTGGTCCTGAACTTTTGTTTGTAGGGAGGTTTTTATTGCTAATTCTATTTCATTTCTAGTGATTGTTATGTTCAAGTGGTCTCTTTTTTTTGATTTAGCCTTGGTGGACTTTATGTTTCCAGACACTTCCATTTCTTCTAGGTTGTCTAATTTGTTTCCATATAGTTGTTCATAGTATTCTTTATGTTTTTTTTTTAATTTCTGTGGTATTGGTTGTAATTTCTCCATTTTCATTTTTTATTGTTTATTTGTGCCCTCTCTCTTTTCTTTTTGGTGAGCCTAGCCAGAGTTTTGTCAATTTTGTTTACTCTCAAAAAACCAGCTCTTGGTTTGATTGATTTTTTTCTTTGTTATCTCTATTTTATTTATTTCCTCCCTGATCTTTATTGTTTCCTTCCTTCTGCTGACTTTTGGTTTTGTTTGCTCTTCTTTTTCTAATTCTTTTAGGTGATAGGTTAGGTTTTTCCACTTGAGATTGTTCTTTTTTGAGGAAGGCCTGTATTGACATGAACTTCTCTCTTGGGACTGCTTTTGCTGCATCCCATAGATTTTGTGTGGTTGTGTTTTCATTGTCATTTGTCTCAAAGTATTTTTTAATTTCTTCTTTGATTTCATCATTGACCCTTTGGTTTTATAGTAACATGTTGTTTAACCTCCATGCGGTCTTTTTTTTTTTTTTTTTACTTTTCTTTGTTTTTCTATAATTGATTTCTAGTTTCATGGCATTGTGGTTAGAAAAGATGCTTGAAATAATTTCCGTCCTCTTAAATTTGTTGAGGCTTCTTTTGTGCCCAAGCACATGATCTATCCTAGAGAATGTTCCGTATGGACTTGAAAATAATGTATATTCTGGTTTTTGGGAATGTAATGTCCTAAAAATATCAACCAAGTCTAACTGTTCTATTGTGTCATTTAGTGTCTCCATTGTCTTATTGATTTTCTGTCTGGAAGATCTGTCCAATGATGTCAATGGGGTGTTAAAGTCTACTACTAAGATTCTGTTCCCATCAACTTCTCCCTTTATGTCTGTTAGTATTTGCTTTATGTATTTGGGTGCTCCTACATTGGGTGCATTTACGTTAACAAGTATAATATCCTCATCTTGTATTGCTCCTTTAATCGTTGTATACTACCCTTCTTTATCTTTCTTATGGCCTTTGTTTTGAAGTCTATTTTGTCTGAAGTCAGTATTGCTACTCCTGCTTTCTTGTTTCCATTTGCATGAAATATCTTTTTCCATCCTCTCACTTTCAATCTATGTGTGTCCTTCTCCCTAAAGTGGGTTTCTTGTATGCAGTCTATTGTAGGCTCTTGTTTTATTATCCAGTCTGCCACTCTGTGTCTTTTGATTGGAGCATTTAGTACATTGACATTTACAGTAATTATTGATAGATATGTGTTTATTGCCATTTTGAACTTAGTTTTCCTGTTGATTTGGTATTTCTTCTTTGTTCCTTTCTTTTTCCTTTCGTGGTTTGACAATTTTCTTTTGTATTATTTTGGTTTCTTTTTGATTTTTGTGACTGTATTGTACACTTCTGAATTGTGGGTACCCTGTTTTTCAAGTATATTAACCCATTACTATATCTGTTTGCTTTGAACTGATAGTCATATAAGTTCAAACACATCCTAAAAAGAACAAAAAAAAAAAAAAAAAAGAAAAAAATTGACATTTTCTCGTTCCCCTCTTCCACCTTTAATGATTTTGATGTCCTCTTTCACATCTTCATGCTTATTCTGTTGCAACTCTTTGTAGATATCACCTTTCCAATTACAGTTTTCTCCTTCCTATATCATCCTACTTCTTTTCTATTTAGAGTAGACCTTTCAGTATTTCTTTTAGCATAGGTTTAGTATTGATGAATTCTTTTAATTTTAGCTTGTCTCTGAAATTCTTTATCTCTCCTTCTATTCTAAAGGAAAGCTTTCCTGGATAAAGTTTCCTAGGTTGCAGCTTTTTCTCATTCAGAACTTTGAATATATCTTGCCACTCCCTTCTGGCCTGCAGTGTTTGTGTTGAGAAATCAGCTGAAAGCATTATGAGGGTACCCTTGTAACTAACTCTTTGTTTTTGTCTGGCTGCCTTTAAAATCATTTCATCATATTTAAACTTGGCTGTCTTAATTGTATGTCTTGGTGTGGGTCTGTTTGTTTGGGTTCTTTTTGTTGGGGACCCTCTGTGCTTCTTGTGCTTGGATATCTGATTCCCTCTTCAGGTTTGGGAAGTTTTCAGCCATGATTTCTTCAAATACCTTTTCAATTCCCTTTTCTCTTTCTTCTCCTTCTGGGACCTCTATTATGCATAGGTTGGCATGCTTTATATTATCCCATAGGTCCCTTATATTTTTTTCATTGGTTTTTACTTGCTTTTCTGTCTGCTTTTCTTATTGGGTGACTTCTGTTATCCTGTCTTCTAAGTCACTTACTTTTTCCTCTGCATTATCTAGCCTGCTTTTGATTGCCTTTAGCTTGGCTCTCATCTCAGCCATTGAGTTTTCTGTTTTTAATTGACCCCTCTTTATAGTTTCAATTTCCTTTTTATAGTATTCTGTGTCTCTATTCATAGTCACTTTTATTTCCTTCAGTACTTTTATCATCCCCTTTTAGAAACCATCATCTAGTAGACCATCAAGGTCTATTTAAAGGATCGTGCTTTTAGGGGATTTCTCTTGTTCTTTTAACTGGGAGTGGTTTCTCTGCTTCTTCATTTTACTTACACCTCTCTGGCATTATAAGTTACGGAGTGTCAGTTATTTACTGTGGTCTTGGAGGTTTTTTTCTTTCTTTCTTTCTTTTTTTTAAAGAGGATGCCTTCCTGTGTAGACTGTGTGCCCCTAATTATCTTGTCACGAGGTTTGTTTTTAGTATGGATGGTTGCCACATCTTTCTTCTGTGTATGTTGCCTATTATCCCTTTGGTTGGGGTTGTGGCCAGTGTTGCAGTGATCAGAGTCTGCCCTGGTTGTTCAGTGGGGCCTCCTTTTTGTTCTGTGGTTGCACACACCTGACAGGGGCCGGGTCTGTTCCCACTTTGTTGGAATGGAGGCTTCCAGACCTGTTTCAGTTTCTGAGTTGTGGTGTGTGGTAGGTGGCATTGGAGTGCTTTTAAGTACTCTTTGTTGACTCTGCCCTTGTTCTTGCTTTGGCTATGGGAATGTCAGTGCTCTGCTCTGGTGTCCCCCACACTCTCTGCCCTCAGAGCTGGCAGTGTAGCTCTACCGACTTCTGGGTCACACACCTGGGTCGTGGTGTGCTGTCAGGTCAGCACTGTCCCCAGTGCTAAACACTGCTCCTGTGCTCAGCCTGCTGTGCAGACTCCTCTCATCTGCCTTAGAGACTTGTGCCGGTAGAGTCCCCAGCCCTGTAGCAGTTGTGTGGTCATGCTATCAGGTCAGTGCTGTCCCTAGCGCTGTGTCCAAGTGTGGTAAGCGGGCTCGCAGAAAATGTCAGTCAGCACCAGCCCTCGCCCTCACTGTGTGCCAGAACCCCTCTCCTTGCTCGTTTGTCTTAGAGGCACAGGTCCATAAAGGCACCTGTGGAGCAAAAGGGTCCCCTCTGCCTGGGGCTGTAAAAAAATCTCAGTCCCACCTATGAAGTTGTAGAGCCCCTGGATACAGATTCAGGTTTCTACCCCACCTACACCTGGCAGCCACGCACCAGTGAATATGATGGCTGTGACTGAGCCCCGCCTGTCTTCTCCCGAGAACGCTCCAGCGATGGTGCTGCGGGCCTGCAGAGACAAAGCTGAGGCCCAGCCACGTTGTGCCTCTGCCTTCAATGCATACTAGCAGTGTTGCTCACTAGCTTGCTTTTCTTTCTTTTCTTTCTTCCTTTCTTCCTTTCTTCCTTCTTTCTTTTTCTTTCTTTTCTTTCTTTCCTTCTCTCTCTCTCTTCCTTTCTTCCTTTCTCTCTTTCTTTCCTTTCTTTCTTTTCTTTTCTTTTTCTTTCTTTATAATGGGAAACCCAGGCTATTCTGTTCTGTATACACTCCCAGCCAGGGCACACAGCACACTCCAGTCCCCTGAGGCTGCCTCTGCACAGTCAGCCCCAGCTCTCCACCTGGCCTCTGACCTCCTCCACCACCCCTGCTGGCTTGCATCTAGGGCTGAGAATCACAGGGACCCTTTGTGCTGGTCTCTCTCAGTTCTGTCAGCCAAGGGCTGCTGTGCATGGATCCGAACCTCAGAGGTTCTCTCTATCCCTGCTGACATCTCCATTGGAGAGGGGGAGTCCCAGTGTAAGAGTGCTATTCCTCCTTTGCTGCTCCCTCCCCACGGGTCAAGTCCTGCACTAATTTCCTCTTTCTTCTCCTTTTTTTTTTTTTTCTCCTATGAGATTTGTGAAGATTTGATGGAGATGACATTCCGTCACAGTTCAGCAGGTGCTCTGATTGGCTGGGTGGGTCTGTGGATGTCAGTCTTGGTGTATTCGTGGGAGAGGGTGAGCTATGAGCATCCTTCTACTCTGCCATCTTGGTGGCTCCCCCTGCCCATTTTTAAATCAGGTTTTTTGTTGTTGAGTTTTCTGAATTCTTTATATATTTTGGATATTAATGCCTTATGGGTATATGATTTGCAAATATCTTCTCACACTTGGTAGGTTGTCTTTTCATTTTGTTGATGGTTTCCTTTGCTATGCAGAACCTTTTTGGTTTGATGTAGTCCCATTTATTTTTGCTTTTGTTTCCCTTGCCTGAAGAGACATATCCAGAAAGATATTGCTAAGGCCAATGTCAAAGAGTGTACTGCCTGTGTTTTCTTCTAGGAGTTTTATGGTTTCAGGTTTTACATTGAATTCTTTAGTATTGATTTTTGTGTATGGTGTTAGATAGTGGTCTAGTTTCATTCTTTCCTACGTGGCTGTCTAGTTTTCTTGCCACCACTTATTGAAAAGACTGTCCTTTTTCCATTGTATGTTCTTTGCTCTTTGCTGTAAATTATTTGTCCATATATGTGTAGGTTTATTTCTGGGCTCTCAGTTCTGTTCCACTGATCTATGTGTATGATTTCCTGTCAATACCATGCTGTTTTGATTATTATAGCTTTGTAGTATAGTTTGAAATTAGGAGTGTGATAGCTCCAGCTCTGTTCTTTTTCCTAAGGGGCACTAATGCCTTATTGACTAAGATAAAAACCTTCATTCCAATTAAAAATGTTTAGAAGCTGGAGACCCAGGCTTGGTTACTCCTAACATCACTTTATTCTTGCTTTTAAAACCTTTGAATTTTTTTCCACAAGAAGAACTGACAGAAGCCAGGGAAGTAGTGCTGGGATGAGAATTTGGCTTCTTTTCTCTGAAGGGCAACAGAAAAGTAGGCAAAATGTTTTGAAAATACATAGTATAATTTGCATATACCAGTAGTTTTTGGAAGTGTGGTTTTGTCTAGCAGCATTCACATCACTTGAGAACTTGTTAGAAGGGCAAATTATCCACCCCCACCGCAGATCAGTGAATGAGAAAGTGGGCAAGTATGGCCCAGCAGTGTGTTTGAACAGATTCTCCAGGTGATTTCGATGCATATTCTTATTTGTGAACCATGAACTGACAAAAATAAATTTTCTGTGGGCTCAGAAAAGCAAGAAATTTAATTATAATTTTATATTTAAACCCCACTAGAAATATGCTTTTTCATGGTAACTCTTTGGTGGTTCTTCTTGTGGAAAGCTGAGTGGTTTCTCATCTTCCATTTATTTTATTACCATGTTACTTTCCTAACTGGGCCCTTTATTAGTTCAGCCTAGGACATACTCCTTCATGCATCAGAGTCGCTTCTGGCATACCTGAGATGCTAAGTCAGTGGAGCACAGCTGAGAGGTTCTCAGTTCCAAAGAATGCAAGAGTCAGGCCCCACGGAGACAGAGACGGGGCCTCAAGGTAGACTTCTAAAGGCTCCATTAACCAAGAATGCATTTTAAACAAAAATAAAAAAAAAAAACAAAGTACAAATGAAAGTCATAGGAGCTCATTAAAAATGGGTCACAGGAATTAACTGTGTAATGTTTATTGAGGGAAAACTGCTGAGAACGTTGATTTTGATTAGGGAAATATTTTCATACCACCCGTGTTATTGAAAAGAACGTTTTGTTTACCATTTTAATCTCATGATCTCAGCTGCGACGGATGTGCCATCTTGGTTCTGGGGGAAAAAACTGTATCCATTGATTCATGTACTCATTTTTTCAACAAATATTTCAGGTACCCTTGGGGCTCAGGTGACACAAAGAGACTCTGGACTCTCCACCTCCACGTGTTCACACCGTCCTTTTCCTAGCTCAGGGTGCTGAGACTTGGCTTCTGCCCCACTGCTCCACAACTGGCCTTTCAGAGGTCATCAGTGACGTCCCACCAGTCCACCTGCTCCTCATCCAGCTGCTCTTCTCTGCAGGTTTGGCCTCCGCTAACTGTCTTCTGCCTCCTGGACTGATTTGCCTTAGGAGCATTTTTTATTTCTCTAATGGCTTCTTCCCCATACCTTTAACTGAATTCTCTTCTGTACCTTCATTTGAAAACAAGGGTTCTATGAGGTTTCTCTACTCAGTCCCATTTTATTCTCTCTTTGTACTTTTTCATTACCTGAAAGAACTCATCTGCTCCCACCAGTTTCATTTAGTTTCATTTAGCTTCATACCTAGGTGGTAGCTGCTAAATCTCTTTCTCCTTTTTCAAACCATGTTTCCAAACTCTTCAGTTTCAGTGCATCTAAAATCGGGCTAATTGTCTTCTTCATGTATTATTTATTCATGTGTTAAACAAATATTCATTGAGGGGCTACCATTTACCAGGCACCATTTTCTGTTCTAGAGGTATAGCAATGAGCAAAACTGACAGGGTCTCTGACTTCAGGAAGCTTATAATATGATGGGGGGAGGGCAAACAAAAACCATACAAATAATATGGTGAAATGCACTTTGAAGAGAAATAAATAGAATTTGAGAGAGAGAATGATGGGCATACTTTTTGTATAGAATTGGGGCTGATAAGGTAATATTTCATCCCTCTCCATTTTCTCCATTTAATTACCAAAAACCTCTAACAAGTCTTCAGAATGATGTTAATTGAATCCAGTGGGTAAAGAATCACTAGATCTTGCTAAAGTACTGATATTATTTGTCTGTAATCAAAGCAATAAGCCATTAAGGATATTTTCTTTATGGTAAAAAATATTATTTTCTTTATGCCATTATATCTGTTAATGAAGATTAGTGAGAATGTTTTATTTATTTAAATTTTATTTTATTGAGTTATAATCAGTTTACAATGTTGTGTCAATTTCAAGTGTAGAGCACAATTTTTCAGTCATACATGAGCATGCATATATTCATTTTCACATTCTTTTTCATCATGAGCTACCACAAGATCTTGTATATATAGCCCTGTGCTATACAGTTTAAACTTCTTTATCTATTCTATATATACCTGCCAGTATCTACAAATCTTGAACTCCCAGTCTGTCCCTTCCTACCCGCCTCCCCCCTGGCAATCACAAGTTTGTATTCTGTCTATGAGTCTGTTTCTGTTTTATATTTAAGTTCATTTGTCATCGTCTTCTTCTTCTTTTTTTAAGACTCCACATATGAGTGATCTCATATGGTATTTTCCTTTCTCTTTCTGGCTTATTTCACTTAGAACAACATTCTCCAGGGACATCCATGTTGCTGCAAATGGCATTATGTTGTCATTTTTATGGCTAAATAGTATTCCATTGTATAAATATACCACAACTTCTTTATTCAGTCATCTGTCAATGGACAAGATTAGTGAGTATGTTTTAAATGAAAGTTGATTTAATGTTTTTTGCCTGATAAAGCTTTTGAAAACTCCAAAATAACGCTTGGAACCCTCCATGGCATTTCTTCATAAAATAGCTTTTTGCATGTTCCTTGCTGTCATTCCTTATTATTTTCTGGACTGCTGCTGTGAGATAATAAATAGCTGGAATTCTCCTGTAATTGCTAAAGAACTGTTTTGCTTCTTGGTTCAGAAAGACCCTGTGCAGCTTTTCTGCAAACCTGCTGCTGGAATTATGGGAGCCTTCTGCAGGCCACAGGGACCACAGTTCAGAAGGAACCTTGAGACCTAGACCAGCCCTGCTATACCAGGAGTAAAGAAGGGACTTTTAAATAGTTCTCCTCCCACTAGAGTGGGTGTCCTGAGGGGACAGAGAAATCACCTGTGGTGGACGGAAGTCTGGGATGCATGTCCTGTTTCTTGGTACAGCATGGGAGTGAGTGAAGATGGCTAATAGGGCAACACGGTAAGTCAGTATGGGGGCTGGTGGTGGATCAGGGAGCTACAAAAGCTAAAAGAACAAGGCTGCTTTAGAAAGTGGGATGGGGCAAAAACGGATCTGTAATCTCATGGAGCCAGGTAGCTGAGAGATCTGGCACATTCAAGGGCGAATGTTTGGGCCTCAGGAGGAGAAATGGGGCTTACTTAGCATCACTGCAAACTCGAGGTGAGGGAGCTGGTCAGTATTAAGCTTGGGTTATGGCTTGTAGGTGGATAGCTTGGGGCAGCCGCTGAGCAGGGCAGGATCTTCACAAGGGCCATCTTATGGGAAATCTCTTGCCTTTTATTCCCTTAACTAAGTTGATGAAAATTTGGAGAGAGGAAAAGGGCAAGTGTGTTGGAGGATGGGGAAGCTGAGTGCAGGGGAAAAGGGTGATGAATATCCACCATTCTCCAGTAAAATTAGAAAAAGTCTCCAGTCAACTGAATTATAACCAAAGCCTTTGATTTCTTTCTGGTGTAAATCAGAGGTTTCATATGATTTATTGTTTTTATCTTTCCAAATAGAAGAAAAAAAAGGGCATTTAAAAATGTTAAAAAATTTACCATTTAAAATGTCTCATAACTAATATTGGCTTGAAAGAAGAACTTACGAGAATAAAATATCCATGTTTCACTGAAAGATTTGCATTTTATTTTTATAATTACTGAAACAACAAACGTTTCTTGATACCGCCAATAGAGAATATATTCTCTAAACCCCTAGGCTTAGGAATGGACACAACAGAGCAGAGATGAATTCCTTTAAAATAAATCAGATCAGTCTCGCCAATCTCACCTTTCTCTTTCCCCCATCTGACTGCTCTTCCCCCAGATGTGCCTGCTCTGCCCCCACATCGTGCAGGAAGTGCCTCCCTGGCTGCTGTATTTAAAATTGTGGATTTCACCCCCAGCACGCACTTAACCCCTTCCCTTCTGGTTGTTTCTCCCATGCCTTATTACCATCTATTTCACTCTGTAATTTACCTGTTCATTTTATTTGTCTCTCTCCCCTATAGTGTAAACTCCGTGAAAGCAAGGCAGGGCTCCCTCCCCCAACACTGTATTATAAAAATTCTCAAACATGGAAAATTCGGAAGAATTTTACAGTGAGTAACCATAAGCCCATCACCTAGATCCTACAACTAACATTTCACTGTATTTGCTGCATTACATCCTGTCATTCAGCCATTAATCCATCTTATTTTTGACATGTTTTGAAATTGCAGACATCAGTGATTTTCCTTCTGATGTTTCAGTTTGCACGTTACTAATGAGAGCTCAGTATTTGTTTCTCTCTTTTTTTCCCTGAGGTAGAATTTGCACGTACATGTTTACGTGCACAAATTTACCTGACTTCGGCAAATGCGTTCGTAAACCCTTGTCAAGACGCAGAGCACTACTGTCATCCCAGAAAATCCTCTCATTTCCTTTCCGCGTAAGGTTCCCAGATTTCACAAATAAAAATACAGGACGCCCAGTTAAATCTGAATTTCAGTGCCACAATGAATCTGTTTTTAATAATGTCCCAAATAGTCCAAGGGATATACTTATACAAAAAAATTCTTTGCCATTTATCTGAAATTCAGATTTAACTGGGAAACCTGCATTTTATTTGGCAACTCTCCTTTCTAGTAAATTCTTGCCCCTCATCCCCCAGGGGCAATTGTTCTGATGTTTTTCCACCATAGATTCTGCCCATTTCAGGACCGCATGTAAAAGGAATCATACTATATGTATTTTTTGTGTAAGGCTTTCGTCACTCAGCGTAATGGTTTTGAGATTCATCCTTACTGTTTATATATGTAATGAATTCGTTCCTTTTTATTGTTGAATAGTGTTCCATAATAGAACTGTAATTGTGTTTATTTGTTCTTTCTGCACCTTGAGCTCTTCCAGCTTCTATTTTGAGTAAGATGCTATGATCCAAAACATGCTTGGAAACGTTCAGTGGCTGCCAGTCAAGTTCTAGACAAAGTCCGAATTCCCTAACACGCTTACTTTGTAATTTAGCTCTGCTTGCCTCTTCCCTGGTCTCACCTCTTGGCAGTCTTTTCTTAAGCTCACTCATCTCCAGCCATCCTCCTTCCGGTGCTTTAAGCGTCAATGCTCCCCCGACCTTGGGCCTTGTAAGTGCAGTTTCCTCCACTTGCACGACTATTTCTTTCTCCTGGTTGCCTGGCACATTTTACTTACGACAGTGTGACTGGAGGCAATTTTGCTGACCTCTCCAGGCCTCTATCGTAGCCTCTCTTTCTGTGGCAGAGAATAATCGTCATTCTGCTGTCGGGGAGCGGGGGTGGTTATTACGAGGATTGACTTAATTAGCACAACGCGTGGGACGCGCTCAGCCTGGCCCCACGGTAAGTGTCCAGTCGGTGCCTGTGGTCAGCGTGGAGGACCTGGGGTCTCTGGAAGCTTACGCTGTACACACACTGCGTACTGAAGACCGGGGGTGATGGACGGCAGCGGGCAGCAGAGGGGAAGACGAATTAAGGGGGAACAAGCAGGCAAGCAGGTAAAACAGAGGATGGAGTTTAGAGTGACAGTCTACACAGGTACACTCAGTGGGGGCTGAGTTAACGGCAGAGGGAATTGAAATCGGGGGATGGATTCAGAAGCTCTTCATTTTGGAGACAGACCCGACAGACTGAATGTCAGAAACAAAGGAGGCATGGATGTCCCTGAGCTCTCTGTCTTAGGTATCCAACAACATTGGTGCCAAGTAGTGAGAGAAGGAAAATGCAGTAGGGCGACCGGATTTGGTGAAAAGTGAGTTTGCGTTTAGACATGGTAAGTGAAGGAGACCAACTGGACACTGGTGGAAGTGTCCCCCCAGGCCGTCTGAAAGGAAAGTGTAATCAAAGGCATGGATTCTGACCAGAAATGAGTTACAGATATCTTTTTTATCATCTGAAGGCTGTCTTTCCTTGAAAGGAAACAAAAAGTGCTATTTTATTGCTGTTCTTCTGCAAATCTAAGTCCTCTTGTAGACGTCACCTGTGTGGGGTTCTAACAGGTAGACAGCTGCATTCCTTCCACTTTGCAGTCTCAGGGAACAGAGATTCAGGGACATGTGGAGGAGGCTGTCAGTGGCCGAGGGCCACAGGCACGCGGAAGAAGCCCGTTTAGAAGTCAGAAGCACACTTGAAGGGGACCACTTAACAAGCTCTGGCAGTGGCCGCAGCGTTCTTTCCCTTTCTGTTCTTTTCCTTTCTTCTTTCCTCTCTCCTGAAGGATTACAACTGGCACTTCGGATCACTGCATTCCAGCCTGCAGCTTAAGATGGATTATTTTAAATCCAGAAATGCTGACAGAAAAGGATGGAGTCAGTAGGTAGCTGTTAGGTTCCTGATTTAAAGGCAAGAGGCAAGTACTGTGTGATGCAGGGGAGTGCCCGTGCCCATGTGTATCTTTGTGTGTGTGTGTGTGTGTGTGTGTGTGAGTCTTTCTTCCTTGTTTTGATTTTTTTTCCACTGCTAGGCAGGAACCAGAGATCATAGAAGCATCTGGCATTACTACTATGGCCTTCCTTTGATCTAATCAAAACTTCCCAGTTATAGTGCTAGGGTTTTGTGTCTCTCTTTTTAGAACATCAGCTGTATGTCATCTTCATCTATTATGCTATATAATCTTGTTAGCGTGTAATGTAACAAAAGTTCCACAAGATTTCCACTCTGAGAAGTCCTTTAAGGGGGGAGGGTGTAGCTTAATGGTAGAGTGCGTGCCTAGCATGCGCGAGGTCCTGGCTTCAATCCTCGGTACCTCCTCTAAAAATAAATAAGCCTAATTACCTCCCCTTAATAAATAAATTGAAAAAAAAAGAAGTCTTTTAAGGACAGAATTACTCATTAAGAAAAAGGAAACTGGAGTTTATATTTTCCTCTGGGTGTATTTTAAAAGTATATGTGGCAGGGGGCAGGTGGGTAGAGCTCAGTGGTAGAGCATGTGCTTAGCATGCACAGGATCTTGGGTTCAATTCCCAGTCATTCCATTAAAAAAAAAAAAAAAGAAGAAAGAGGAAAAAAAAAAGTATATATGAATACCTACCTGATAGAAAATTTCATGGAATTAAATTCCTTTAAGCATTTTCTGAGGTTCTCTAAACAGGTCAATCCACTCACAGTGTGTTATTTGTATTTTTGTTCATATTAGGACCTGTATTATGAACTAGAATTCCCATACATTATGTTTCTAGAGAGGTGTTTAGACAAAGTGAGAGAATCTTTCTTGTAACAGACACCAGGTACCCTACCACTCATTTCACGCTTCTCGTTTCATCAAAGGAATTATTTCTTGTTAGAAAAGTATTTTTTCCAGTATATTATGTTTCCTGCAGTGCTCAGGGTATTCCCATTTGCTTAGTTCTGATAGATTTTCCAGGGTGCATGTCCCATAATTCTGGTCAAGCATGTCTTGCTGAATTCCAGAAGCATCTAAGGAAATCAGTGGTTTGGCGTGGGGAAACCAGAGTGCCAGAATGCTTGAGTAGGTGACAAGGACGGGGGTGGGGTGGGGGTGGGGGACTAGTGAAGATGTTGCCAGGCATACTGAATTGCCCTATTTCATGATGCTAGTGTTGTTGAATTAACACCCACAGGACGCTTAAGTATTGTGTAAAAAAAACCAGGCATTGCCTATGCCTAGCAGGCTTATAATATACCCCTGTGAAGCCTCAGTGCAAACAAAATGTTGATTTTTCTAGGGGGAAAACATTTAAACAATACAGATGATTGAATGAGGTGATCTCTTGAGATTCTTTCTAGTCCTATGATTCCAAGAAAGGCTATGCATTTCTGAAGCTGGTGATTACTGACAAATTAAGGTTTGACAACTCCAGTCAAGAATGCTGCTCAGTGTTCGTTGGGGGAACCGAAGTATATTGGGAGTGTTTCCAAGGTGATGGAGAATGCCCTGGATCTGCACGATGCTTTCATGACCGACTGTGTTTAAACTGTGCTTTTTGGGGTATGCTTTTGAAACTTGATGTAGAAGCAATCCTGGAACAGGGGATAATTTATCTCAGCCTAGTTAAGAACCATCAGATTGACCCTTACGTTAATGTAAAGTTGTGTGAGGCCCAGAAGGAAAGAAGAGGAGATATGGAGAGAAAAAGGAACAAAGAAGTTGGTTACTGAAGAGACAGTGTGGAAAGACAAGGCAGCTTTTCCCTCAGAAAACATGGGAGGGGACATACAACTTGACGTCTTGCTTTTCAGACAAATATGTTTCCGAAACCTGAAAAAGTAAAGTAACTTGTTCAAAATCACACAATGTATCAATGAAAAAGCCTAAACTCTTAGCCCCCTGCTTAGTTCAATGTGTTTTACTTCAGCTATGCTTACACCTTGCCCATAGAGTCTTTCAGAGAGCCAGAATTTCTACAACATATCTTTATAATTTCCTTGTTGCTACACAAATGCTATCCTTTAAATACTTAAATGCAGCTTTTGCCTTCCAGCCCTGTGACCCTCCTTCACCCCATCCTTTATCTTTTCTCTTCCCCAACATCCTTAAGGGTGATATTCTGAATTCCAGCTTTCAGAAACATCTGCTTATTCCAAATAGAGCAGGTAGCCGATGTAGAAGACTGAAACAATAAAAAGAATAGATTTAATACTCCTTTGCTGTGAATCTGAAATTCATTTTCATATTTAATTTAGTTTAATTTCTTTTCAACTGGTGGACATATAGACATACCTCGAAGAAGTTGCTGGTTTGGTTCTAGACCACCTCTGCAAAGTGTATATTGCAATAAAGCAAGTCATACAAATTTTTTTTTTTTTTGGTTTCCCAGTGCATATTAAAGTTTTATTTACACCAAAGCTACAATAATTGAAACAGTATGGCACTGGCACAAAAACAAGACACATAGATCAATGGAACGGAATGGAAAGGCCAGAAGTAAACCCATGCACTTATGGTCAATTAGTCTACGAGAAAGGAGGCAAAAATATATGATGGAGGAAAGACAGCCTCTTCAATAAGTGGTGCTGGGAAAACTGGACAGCTGCCTGTGAAAGAATGAAATTAGAACACTGTCTAACACCTTATACAAAGGTAGGCTCAAAATGGACCTAAATGTAAGACTGGAAATATAAAACTCCTAGAAGAAAACATAGGCAGAACACTCATTGACATGCATTGTAGCAGTATTTTTTTTGGATTTGTTTCCTAGAGCAAAGGAAATAAAAGCAAAAATAAACAAATAGGGCCTAATTAATCTTAAAAGCTTTTGCACAACAAAGGAAACAATTGACAAAACGAAAGGACAGCCTACTGAGTGGGAGAAAATATTTGCAAATGATATGTCTGATAAGGGGCTAACCAAAATATATAAACAGCTTGTACAACTCAACATCAAATAAAAAACAAACAACCTGACTAAAAAATGGGCAGAAGACCTGAAGAGATATTTTTCCAAAGAAGACATACAGAGGGCCAACAAGTGCATGAAAAGATGCTCAACATCACTAACCATCAGAGAAATGCAAATTATAACCACAATGAGAAGTCACCTCACGCCTGTCAGAATGGCTATCATCAAAAAGACCACAAATGACAAATGTTGGCAAGGATGTGGAGAAAAGGGAATTCTTATATACTGTTGGTGGGAATGTAAATTGATGTAACAACTATGGAAAACGGCATGGAGGTTTGTCAAAAAACTAAAAAATAAAACTGCCACATGACCCAGCAATTCCACTCTTGGGTATTTATCTGAAGAAAATGAAAACACAAATTTGAAAAGGTATATGCACCCCAATGTTCATAGCAACACTATTTACAATTGCCAAGGTATGGAAGCATCCTAAGTGTCTACCAAGGACTGAACAGATAAAGATGTGAGATATCACACATTAGACTACTCAGCCATAAAAAAGAATGAAATTTTGCCATTTGCAACACCATAGATAGACTTGGAGGGTGTTAAGTTTAGTGAAATGAATCAGACAAAGGCAAATACTGTATCACTTTTATGTAGGGTCTAAAAAATAAAATGGGTGAATACAACAAAACAGAAACAGACTGACAGTTACAGAGAAAAAACTAGATTAATTAGGTCCTATTTGTTTATTCTTGCATTTTTTCCCTTTGTTTTAGGAGACAAATCCAAAAAAAAAAATTGCTACAATTTATGTCAGTGAGTGTTCTGCCTATGTTAATCTTTATAAGTTAATAGGTTTTAATAAAATCTTTTGGCCTTATAGTAAATTTTTAAAAGAATTCTTGCTGAAATTGTTAAACCTGTTATCTTCCAGAGTAGCTCCCTAAAATCTTCATTGGTTCGTTTGTGTATTAGGAAATTCTTCTAGGTCTCTTAAGAAGTAGATTATGAAGTTGAATAGTTGCTTACCATGAAGTCATTACGAGAGCAGTTATGCATGTATGTATCCCACGCAGATATCATAATTCCTGCACGGATCAAAACTGGCTGTCTCCTCTGTTATTTATGTAAGTGTTACAGAGAGGCTTCGCAGCGACCGGCACATGTCTCTGACTTCTTTTCATCTGCATAAAATACCTGGCCCATCCTCAATTCTAATGAGGGAACCAAGAACTTAATTTTAAAGTATTTGGTGCTCTTAAATAAGACAGCTAAACCTGAATGAGACCCTGTATTTTTTTTTTCCGGATGGGAAATGATCATGATTGAAAACAGTCTTCTAATTCAGTGAATAGACATGTTATGGACAAAGAGTCATGGTGTCGCTGCTTGGGCTTCTCAGACACAGTCAGACAAGCAGTACATGTGAGAGTAATGTCGTTCTTTTCCTCTTTTCCTCCACTGACTCACACAAATGAATCCAAGGTGATGGTTCCATAGCTCCTGTTACTTCAAATTTAGCTTTTCTTCTAGTAACAGCCATTGACGTCCTGCAAGTGCACATGACGTAAGTTAGTGAGCTGGTTTCCCAGGTGTGCTGGAGTCGGGGTCTTCAGGGGATGACGTGCTCTGACTTCATCGCTATGCCTGGGATCGCTGCACGGTAGAGCTGTGTCTGAGCTGTCTGCTAACGGTCATTGACGGCTAAGCTCCCCTCAGTCCTAAAAACAGCCATCAAGCAGAGGAGGGGCAACTAGAAGAGGTGGAAAGGAATCCTACGGGAGATACATTTTTGCTCGTGTTTGGGACTGACTTTAGGGACTCTGGCATGTGCTTTCTAATAAATTATCCACGTGCATGTTTTTACTCATTCTTGTCAGGAGAGAAAGAGGAAAGCATAGTTCCCACCAGTCTAGGAACATTGTGAAACAATGCCAGCCATGAAATGTTTATGGAAGCTTTGGGTGAAGGAGAGTCTGGGGAAGAAGGAACGGTGAAGGTCTGGGAGCCACAGGAACATTTTGGTAATTGAGAATCATTGGGGATTTAAAAAGCATCTCTATAAAAAGATTGGTTCTTTAAAAGGAATGATTCCTAATGGATGTTTAAAAAATAAGTGTATACATATATAAATTTCTCACAAGCTCAGGAAATACTTCTAACGGTCACTGATTAATAACTCTTGAGTCATAGCTGAGTTGATATATTACCAGTTTTAATGCCGTGCTTACTTAATTTAACCCTCTGTTGACCACTAGGCCCTGAGATGCTGGTCTGGGACTTATATAATATTGACACAGATTAAGTAGAGTCAGAGTAACATTTTCCCCAAAGGCTGCATGGGACTCCTAACTTAATTTCTCTTGGTATTTTTGGAAGTGAACAAAAACTGCATTATTCACTCGTTTTTGAAAATTTTACTCACATATATAACCCTAAGAGCCATGTCTCTTCCCTCCTTGAGAGGCTGTCAGGACAGAAGCTACACAATATAACCAGAGTGGACACTGGTCCCCAACTAATATAGAAGCAAATTTGTAATCGAATATTTATATCTCAATTTGGGTTTCAGGAAAGGAACGTCTTTTTTTTCCCACAAAGAAAACCGTAGGTCCTCTTGACTGCCTGAGAAATAAAGGAGAAGCTCTAACCTGAATGGAAATAGTTGCAGTGGTAGAGGCGGCCTCATGCTTCATGTTTCCAGGCTCCCCGCCTTCTGCCTCCCTCCTGCTGAAGTTTCAGGGGGTGGCAGAGTTAGGAGGACCTGAGAGAAGTCTGAAACCTGTTGTGAGTAGTTTCAGGATTAAAGCATCCTGGGCAGCAAGATTTGTTTCTTTAACAAAATACCTTAGACTGTCAGGTGAAGGTGGGTAAAAGCAGCAGCCGACGCCCTTCGGTGGGTAGAGTGTGCATTGTTCTAATGCAAAGTGAGACAAGCTGATGTCATATATTATGGAACAGATTAATTACCATCAGTAGTCAGTACTGACAGAAGGTCGCGAACACCTTTATCCAGGTGTCCTCAATGTTCGTTATTGACTTGACAACCACTGGGTGGCGCTGTTGCTTCACCGAGTTAGTGCAGGGAGCTCCATGAACTACATAAAAAAGTTACGCAGGAAGCACTATTGTTTATATTAGCCTGAAATTGAACTAGTACTGATTGTCAGCATTATTACAGGTAGTTCTGACAGTCCTATCTATGATGCAAAATTTGCACGTGCTTAGGATAAAGCAGACTACTGACTAGCAACCACTACTGCTGCTGCTACCGCAGGACCGTTCACCACCAGACCAATGTCTAATATTTGTCCACTCTCTGATGACCTTTTGGTTTGTACTTTAGATAAGTTACTTAACTTAATCCTTCTGTCAATTAAACTTGGGAAAGATTACAAAACTAAGAAGTGGCAGAACTGAAATGTAGGCAAACACAATATGATGGCTAGTCTGGCCCCTGTATTTTTTTATTGAGTTACAGTTAGTTTACAATGTTGTGTTAGTTTCTGGTGTACAACACAATGCTTCTTTTATGCACGAATATACATATATTCGTTTGCATATTCTTTTCACCGTGAGCTACTGCAAGATCTTGAATATAGTTCCCTGTGCTATACAGTATAAACTTGTTTACCTATTTTATACATACCTGTCAGTATCTGCAAATCTTGACCTCCCAGTTTATCCCTTCCCATCTCCTTCCCCACTGGCAACCACAAGTCTGTATTCTATGTCTGTGAATCTGTTTCTGTTTTATATTTAAGTTCATTTGTCTTTTTTTTGTTTTTAAGATTCCACATATGACTGACATCATATGGTATTTTCCTTTCTCTTTCTGCCTTACTTTACTTAGAATGACAATCTCCAGGGACATCCATGTTGCTTCAAATGGCATTGTGTTATCATTTTTTATGGCAGAGTAGTATTCCATTGTATAAATATACCACATCATCTTTATCCAATCATCTGTAGATGGACATTTAGGTTGCTTCCATGTCTTGGCTATTGTAAATAGTGCTGCTGTGAACATTGGGGTGCAGGTGTCTTTTTGAATTAGGGTTCCCTCTGGATACATGCCCAGGAGTGGGATTGCTGGGTCATATGGTAAGTCTAGTTTTAGTCTTTTGAGGAATCTCCATACTGTTTTCCCCAGTGGCTGGCCCCTTTATTGGCAGATGTGACCACTGGTCATGCAGGAAGCGAGTGGTAGGATGCAGCCTGAGCTCTGGGATGGCATGTATTTCCAATCAAGTTGCCTCTATCAAAATAAGAGGGCCTATGGAAAAATACTGTAGTGAGTTGAACATAAACTTAATATAGTTTCCTTTCCATTACTTTTTAAAAGGTGTTCTTGGAAACTCGTATTAGTGGAAAAAAAACTCTGTGTCTATTTGGTATACCTACTAACATTTTTATTGACAGCAGATAACGTTAACTTAGGATTGCTAGATAAAACACAGGATATTCATTTAAATTTGTGTTTCAGATAAATGACTTCTTAGCATAAGTATGTCCCATGCAAAAATCTGTATTTCTGATAAACAGTAAATGCATTTTTTGTATAATTATGTCCCAAATATTACATGGAGCATATCTATTTAAAAAATTTCTTATTCATCTGAAATGCAAATTTAACTAGGTGGATTTTAATTTGCCAAGTCTGTCAACATCACCTTCCTTATTACTTTGGTTAATTGGGGGCAGTCTAAGAGAACTCAGTCTTCTCCTTCTCTGTCTTGGGCTCCCTCCCTTCTCTCTCTCTCCCCGTCCATTTCTGTCTGAGGAATATGTATTTGTCCTTTGAGAGGATGATCTTGTGACCCGTACACTTTATGCCTTTGCTTTCCACCTCTTCCAGACTTGCTCCATTTGGTGTCATCATGCTTGTCTCCTTTTCACTCTTGTCCTCACTACCATGTCTTTTTCCCATCTGTGGAAGTGATTGGAGATTTCTCCTCCAAAAGATCTCAAGTTTCTTCTGCATCCTACTTGGCTATGCTTCTTTGAAGAGTGGCCCTTATTTCTTTAACATCCATTTACTCTTCAAGCAACTGCAATTGGTCTGTAATAAAACTTTTCTCCCAAAACTCATTCATCAACTTTCTAATTGCTAAATTCCATACTTTTCTAAGCCCTCATCCTTCTTTTTTCCCCCTCCTCTCTATTTGATGGTGTTCCATCTCTAATTCTTTATTTTAGTCTCTTCAGTATTTTTTCTCATGGATGAATCATCACCTTCTTGTGATAGATTCTGAGATTCTCAATCTCTATCCCCATAGTAATAATGGCACCACCATATACACAGTAACATATACACAGTAACATTAAACATTGTACACATACATATACACATATACACGGTAACATAAAAACATTCCTTTTTGACATTTTTGGCCCCCAGTTTTTTTTGCTACATTACGTAGATTCTACCTCTACTACATTCTTGGCATCTATCCATTGCTTTTGATTTTCAATCTGCTTACATTATCATTAAAAGGAAAAGGATTCTTCAAAAGGGTTTAGAATTGACAGGAAGTGTATTTCATCTTTCTCACTTCAGTCTCCTTAACTGATGATTATCCTGGGGCTGATGGGAACAAAAGGCATATCTTGTGTTTTTTTTTTTTTTTTTTTTTCTGGACATATGAATAAGTTGCTAAGCTCTCTGCTTTCAACTGGTCGCCATTTGACAGCGATCTCCTAGTCCGTGAGAAGGGAGGTGGGACATGGGCCAATACTCTTCTTACCTGTACCTGAAACGGGACATCAGATTCAGAAATCGCTTTACTGATGAATGTGATGTAGGCACTTGCACTGCATTCACTGTTTTGGGCATTGTCTGCTGAAGATGCTGATGAGAATGTGGGAAAGCTCATACATATAATCTGCTTTATTCCCAATTTCAGAAAGCAATTCCAGAAAGGCAGTTTAGACCTTGAACTTTTAAATCAATTGTTCTTAGTTTTACAATCCTGATTATGTTATATCTCCCAAAGTATATGCACTCTTATTCTTGGGACTTCCTTGGGAAAGAGTCATCCGTGGAGATAGATCAGAAAACATTTTGATCCTCCTGTGTGATTTTTAAAGCAGCCCATTAAGACAGTGGCTTCAAATAATAAGAATGTTCATTGGATTGGCGACTTTGGGAGTGTATGTCTAATTAGGTGGAATTTTTCTTTTAAGTACAGGTTAATAGACTGCCCACCAAAAGTCATTCCTTCTCTGTAGACAGCTAACAGAATTGACAGGCAGAAATGCTATGTGCTACCAAGAATATTTGTCACTTCTTACTTTGCACTAGTCTTGAGTTTCTAGGTATAATAAAAACTGGTTTTTATAGAGTGGGTTGAGACCCCCAGTCAATTTGTTAAAAAGTAATTTATAGATGAAAATATGAGAATGTTTCTGCTGGCTGTTATAAAGAAGAGCCTTAGATTAAAAACTGCTCCAGCAATAACGGTAAGTCAACACCCCCACCAATAACCGTGGCAGGTATCGCTGAGAGATCTGCGCAGGCTTTCGCGCTGAGCATGGATGCACTGCTTCAGAGTTCTTCTGAACTCCTCATTTCAGTAATTCAACTGAAGAGCTAATTCATCTGCACTGACCCAGGATACAGGTGGCCTCTTTGTTAGTCATTTTCAGAAGGCAGAGGACAAATACCAGAAGATAAAATAAAGTCAAGAACTTAGGCGTTTCAGGACCACCTTGAGGACATGATAACGTTTAGAGTCTGAAAAGAAAGACTGGAGTTTGTATGCAGATCTTCAAACTAAACAGGAGTATGTGACTTCTTTTTTAGGGTAAATAATACTGTAGTCCAAATCAGAATTTTGAGCTCAAGCAAGGCAGATGGAAATAGATCTGGGTTGTTATTCAATTTGGAATCTAAGTAGACTGGTTTGCAAAAAATTATAAACTGGATAAGATTGTCCATCCCAGGAGAAGAAAACATTCCATTCTAACTGAATAATGATGGGAAGTAAGGCGTGTATGGTTTCCTTCCTTTATGCTTTCAATGCATTAAGGCATATTAAAAACAATTCAAAAGTATTGAAATGCATTATTCAAATCAGCTTAGCAACTAATGAAAGAAATTGATAGGCACTAACAAGGAACATTTATCAGCGCCAGACATTGTCCTTGGTACTCCTACGTGTCTAAATCCTCTCCCCAAAGACCTTGAAAAGTTGGCATGGAATTTCAGCTCTGCTCGCCAGTGTGCTGGTTCATTATCTGGCTTCACAGTGCCATACTTCAAAAATTTACTTTTTGTTGTTCTTTTGACATGAATAAAAAGCGATGTCCCCTGGGGCTTGGTTTATCTGCTCTGGTATATGTATTTTTTAGTGCCAACAATATAGTGAATATGGCACAGAATATCTGTGTAATCTGTGTGCAACATAGATCTTCAACCTCTGGTGCAAATTTCAGTCATGTCAGTAATTAATGAGGACTCTGGTACTTTTCCTTATACGCTACTTCTTGAAGTGAAAGAAATGCTTTACGGATGGCCTAAAAAGTACCTTAAATATTTGAATTTTCAATAAATTAAAATGATTTGAGTATTTGTCTACATCTTCCAGTAAATTATAAATGTCTTTTTGTTTTTATTTGACTCTGCTGTCTGAGTTACACTTAGCCACTCAATTTGACTTCCTCAGGACAAGTAAGCTTGAGCACTGCGAATTTCTGAATATTATTTTGCACATTTTGGTAATAAGGCATTAGTGGTAGCAGCGCATGTTTGAACTATGTTATCAGATATGGAATGTAAACTAACAAGAAAAAACTAGCTCAGAAGGAGAGTAGGCTTCACAACATCGAGGTCCCAGCAAATTCTAAGCACGAGTGCTCTAAATTTCCACTGGAAACAACGGATACAGAAAGTTGGAGATCATTAAGTGTCGTGGAAGTCAACATGTTAACGTGTTGAAGAATGTCCCAGTAAGACCACTCAAAAGATGAGTTTACCATACATCTGGGTAAGACATTAACCCAAAAAAGCCTCATTGGAGCATGAGAACAATATCCACCGGTAAAAACAGCATTATTAGCAAGACGTGTATCCCAGTGTCATCCAAACAACAACAACAAAAACTCCATGAAACTGGAAGAACCAAAGTATCTACTGTTAGGAAAATCATTATGTAAACTTGGTATATCTTTATGAGGGGACATTGTGCAATCATTTAGCAAATAGTGTTCTAAACAGTTTTTCATGATATGGCAAAGGCTTCGGATATAATGCTCAATGAAATAAAACAGAGTTATGTGTACAGAATTGTCTCAGCTATGTGAAGGAAAGTATTTCGTAGAAAAAACTGCAACAAACTGTGCCAAAATTTAAATCAGTGGTGTGATTGTGGAACAGTCCTTTCTATTTCTCTTTTAAACACCTTTTCTATACTTTACAAAATTTTCTATTTTGTAGTAGTAATTCGAATATGTAATAATCTGAAAACTGAAGAATATTGGGAAAAATAAATGGCTTCTGAATTCAGATCAAAGTGTAAGTATTCTGCATTTTGACATATTGATCCTGGACACAAAGCATACAAAACCATGGAAGTTGACCATGGAAAGTAAAAGTGATGGAATAAGTAGGAACTTGGGTTTTAATTTTGCGTATTTTAATGTATATATGCATATATATATGACTGCATTTTGCTTGTTTTCCAGTTTTGTAAGGCCATTCATATTTCATGTACACAATAATTATCTTTTGATGAAAACGCTTCTTACTGCAAGTAAGTGAGGCCCTAAGAGTAATTATCAGTCCTGAATCTGAGACTGGTCCCCTATTTCATGCATGAAAAGCTGAGTGGCCATCTCTCAGGAATGCTATAAAAATGATCTTCATACTGCTTGAATCCTTTTCATTAGGGGTCAGCTCTAGGTACCATTTCAACTTTAGGACTTAATAAGGTAACACTGCAAGATCAATGCTAGTATTGAATTTCCACTAGAAGTAATTCCATAAGTCACTCTTTGCTCGTGCTGGGGAGCCTGCTTTTCTGGGTTCAGTCCTGCGCAGCGGTATGGGCTGTACGGAGCGTTTCAGGTGTTTCTCTTCAGAGTAACCCAACAACTCTGGAGCCTGCTTTTATCTTTGTTGTTATGATACCTTCTAGATGTACCAAGAAAGATAGCTTATTGACATTATTAAAGAAACTCTATTATCTCTTTTAATGGAAGTACTAGATTGAAAAATTTCATGACTGCTGAAGATGCAGTATATTTGATTTCAGTAATCAGTTTCATATCAATTCTTTGTGGACAAAATGAAAAAAAATTCCATTTGACTGATGGTTCTCAATTCCCACTGCAGAGTACATTTCAGTCTGAAGGACAGAGTCTAGTACATATGTCTGGGTTTTCTTTCCCTTTGAATAAGGACAAATCTATATGACATGCTTAATAAATTTTGGGGTAATGCTGTGGACTGTGTTATGCCACCCCCAAATTCATATATTAAAGTCCTAACCCTCAATATGAGATGAGGCCTTCAAGTGGTAATTGGGTTTAGGTCAGGCCACGAGGATTGAACCTTTATGATGGGATTCGTGCCCTTATAAGAAGAGACACCAGAGAGCTTGCTTCTTCTTTCTCTCTCTACTATGTGGAGACAAAGTGAAAAGGTAGCTGTTTGCAAGTCAGGAGGAGGGCCCTCACCAAGCACCAAATTGGCCAGCCCTGATCTTGGACTTCTGAGTCTCCAGAACTGAGAGAAATAAATTATTGTGGGTTAAGCTATCCATGGCAGCCTGAGCTGACTAATAATCCAGGCAACATAATTTTTGCTGCAATATAATATATTTAAGTGAAATACATAATTGTCAGTATTAATAGTGACTGGATCAAATTCAGAAAGATTTTGTCACAAATGAATTAACTCACCAGATTCAACAGATCAAATAAGATTTACTATAAAACTTGGTGCTTAGATTTTTATAAAAAGTCTCCTACATAATAAAGGATGGAGAATATATCACTAAACAGTGGGTTTGGAGAAAGTTAGAGTTTAATTGTGTGGTATGACTAACACTTTTCAACTTAGAACACAGCTAAGCACTGTTAAATTTTGGTATCACATTCTAAAAGGAAAATCGGCCAGCTGCAGCAAATCATGAGGAAGGTGATCATAATGGACAATTTGAAAGCCATGTTATATGATGAGTAACTTTAATTTCCAGCCAGAATGGAATAGCAGGGACATTGACCTCCTTCCTGAAACAAGTAAGAACCTGACAAAAATATATGAAACAATAACGTCAAGATTTTGGACATCAGGCAATAAAAGACAGTAATTTTGGAGAGGTTAGAAACAAATGAAATGAGCCCCATGATTGCCCCAGTTTACTGCTGGGAGCGTTTCCAGGCCATTGTGTGACAGCATATGAGGGTGGAGGAGAACCCAGAAGGAGACAGGTAGCCTCCCTACATTGAAGAGAAGGGTCTGGGAGGATGGAGAGGCTGAAGCAGCTAAATTTCATGTGTCTGAGTACCAGAGAGAAGAGAGCTGTGCAGAGAGTGCCCCAGAAATCTGCACAGGCACAGAGTGTGAAGCTAAGTAAAAGGTCAGCACATGAGTGTGAGGAATCTTCAGACACTGGGAAACGATTAGAAGGAGCAATCTTAGGCACTCACACAAGGCTCATGTTTCCATCAGTGATCCACAGAGCATCCTGTAGCAATGGGTTTTTGCCACAACAGCGGGAATTCATGTTGCTCTTGTCCCACCTATCGCTATAATTCTTTCAGGTTTGGCTTTTACTCTTTGATATAAAAAAAGAGCTAGATGGAATTAACAGATTAGACACTATAGAATGAAAAATTAGTGAACTTGAACACACAATAATAGAAGCTATCCCAAACCAAAGATAAAAATGCCTGAAAATAATATACAAATAAAGCATGTCAAACTGTGTGACAACATCAAGTCACCCAATACATTTTTACTTGGAGTCTCCAAAGCATGTAGTATAGAAAAAAAGTTTGAATAGATAACTGCCAGACATTTTCTAACTGTGGTAAAAGCTGTAAAGTCACAGATCTAAGAAGCTCAGCAAACACCAAGCACATGCAAAAACGCAAGGAATGTATGTTGGAAGGAGGAAACACCAAGGTACAGCATAATGAGATTGCTTAAAACCAGTGGCAAAGAGAGAGCCTGCAGGGCAGAAAGACAAACATGTACAGAAGAACAAGAAAGGTGACAAACAGTTTCTTTTTTGGAAACAATGCAAGCTAGGTGACAATGGAGCCACGTCTTTAAAGTATAAAACAATAAGAAAACAAGGACAATGGCAGCCAAAAAACCCCCCAAAAGCCAAAAACCAGAAAACACCTGCCAACCTAGAATTCTACACCTAATGGAATTACCTTTCAAAAACAAAGGTAAGAGAAAACATTTTTCAGATGGATGAAGAGTTCATCCAGAAAAATCTCCCCAGTAGAGTTGTTAGAGGAAATACTACAGAATCACACCCGATGAAAATCTGGAGCTGTCCAAGGAGAACTGAAGAGCGGTGGCATGGTAACTCCGTGGGTAAACGTAAAAGACTTTTAAAATTATTTTAACGTCTTTAACAGATAAGCTACTTTAAAGCAAAAAGCATCAGTATATTTTGGGGTTTATAATGTGTGGACGTAAGTGTGTGGCAACTGCAGTGCAAAGCAAGATGAAAGTTTGCAGTTGTAAGGCACACAGCAGAAACCCCAAAGGGTCATCAAAAGAAGAGTTATAATTAACATAGAACCAACAAAGGAGATAAAATAGAATCATAACAGATAATCCAAAAGATAGTAATAAAAGGACAAAATAAAAAAAAAACCTGAAGGAAAAATGTAAAATAAATAGCAAAATGATAGGTTTAAATCCAACCATACAATAGTCACATACGTATCAATGGTCTGAATATCCCAGATAAGGCAGATCGTCACGCAGGGTTACAAAGCGAGACGCAACTCTGTGCTGCCGACGAGAAATCCACAGTAAGTATAACATAAATAGGTTAAAACCAAAGAGGTGAAAAATACACGTGGACAGTAATTGAAGGAACGTAGGACACATAGCTGGGAAATGAAAATACATGAGAGAAGCACAACCATAAGCTTCCAGTTTGCACCTATTTACCAGGAGTTATTTTCCCTAGAAATAGTACAGCTGAAGCAGCAGTTACAGACCCACAGCCACGCAGTTCTTAGGGAGGTGAATTTCCAGCACTGGACTGGGTAATTCTCTCTCTTTTAAAATTATTGTTATATTTTGAAATAATTATAGATTCACAGCAAGTTTAAAAAGAATTACAAAGAGGCCTCATGTACTCTTCACCCAGTTTCCCCCAGGGGTAACGTTTTAATGACTATAACGCAACCAGGAAGTTGACATTGGTACCATCTGCAAATCTTACTCAGATTTTGACAGTTTTATTTGCACGTGTGTGTGTCTAAAGGTCTACGCAGTTTTATCATGTGTACATTTGTATATCAACTCCATATCAAGATACAGACCTGCTCCATCACTACAAATATCCCCATGGCCACTCTTTTATACTCACACCCTTTTCCTTCACTTTCCACACCCTCCCACCCAGGTCCCAACCCCTGGCAACTACTGATCTGTTCTCCATCTCTGTAATTTTGTCATTTAATTCCCTCTTTTGGTATCATCAGATCTTCTCAAGTCATGCCGTGTCCCACAGTTTATCTTTCTTACTGTTTATCAGTTGTTGGCCAGAAATGAGAAAGGGCTTTTTTAATCCTCATCAAACTCCTATTCCTGTTGTTCCCTTCCTTCCTTTTCTGTCTCTCCTTTCTTCCCTCCCTCCCTCCCTCCCTTTCTTTTTCAGATCGGGCTGCTATAACGGAACACCACAGACTGGGTGGCTTAAGTTCTGAAGACTGGGAAGCCCGAGATGGAGGCGCAGGAAGAGTCTCTGTCTTCCTGGCTCGTAAATAGCCATCTTTCTACTGTAGCCTCACATGGTTGACAGAGCAAGCTGTAGTCTCTTTCTTCTCACAAGGACACTAACCCCATCGTGACCTTGTATAAACCTAATTCTTCACAAGAGCCCCACCTCCTAATACCATCTCACTGGCCGCTAGGGTTTAATGTAAGAATACGGGGGGGACACAAACATGCAGTACGTAGCGCCTTCTCCCCTCCCTCACTCCCCCCTCTCGCCTCCCCAGTCCTTCCCTCCTTCCCTTGTTTTGTTTGAAAATGCCTTAGATCCTTGTAGAGTGTGCATTCCAAAGTATGAGTGATTCTTTTTCCTAGGCTTTTTTTTAACTTCACTAGAGCCATCTCCTTTTGACCTCTATTATGAGTCAAAATAAGTTACAGAATATAAAATAATGGCAGAAGGGAAAAAAAAAAAACATGGTAAAGGAACTGACTGGAAAGTGTCATTTAATCCAAAGAAAGCAAAATCAGCCCCATTAGCAATCGGCACTGGATTTCGCTCGCTCTGCTATCCTGGTTGGCCTGTCATGAGTAAACCATGAACCGCACTGCTCAGGACTGTACTTGACTTGTATGTTTGCATCCATATTTAAATGTCACAGCATGTCTGAAACGAACAGCACCATAAAACATCAGAGGTTTCTTTGGGGGGGCTGGGAATAGCACTAACTGAATTAGTCCTGAAGCGGAAGGGTTGTTATATGTCACAAGGGTTAGGATAAAGACAAAAGAGTGAACCTTTTAAATAGCAGATCTTGGCTCAATAATTCGGAAAAAAATGTTCTAATAATTAGAATGTCTGAAAATTGGAATAGGCTATTTTTCTAAGCTTGTTCATTAGTCATTGGAAGAAATAAAACAGAGGCTAGATTCAGGGCTGTGCCAGCCTATATGACATTTTGGGTGAACTGAGAAAAAGGTACCCTATCCAGTGGATGACTCAGTAAAAGCTGCTCCCTCTGTGTTGCTGTGTCCCCTCGCCGGTTCCATGACTTAGTAGAACGTGGACTCAGTTTAGCTGCTACGTTCCTACTCAGAGGGGAACCTTCTGCAATGTCCTCTTCCCAGAAGCGCTCTAGCGCAGCTGCTGGAAGAAGGCTTGAGTCTGGAGTTAACGCCCTCGTTGATTCATGAGTCTACCTTTCCAAGTGTAATCTGAATACACGTCACGGCTCTGGGTGTCCCAGTCTCCACACAGATCACATTCAAAAAAGCACAGTGTCCCCCCCCCCCCAAAAGTAACGTGAGAATTTCAGTCTTTACTAGCGCCTCTCAAAAACTATTCAATATGATCCAGTTTATAGGGCACAAACTTAAAAGACTCTTTTCTTCCTTTGCGCCTGGCTCAGTTCCCTCATTTTTCAAATTGCTCCAGAGCAATTTTGCTCTCACACTTTCTCTGAAACCTCTGTCCGTGAGCTTTTCACTCTTTTGTCTCCTCTCTTTCTTCTTCATTTACTCTAGCTTTTTCTGTCTACTTTCTGCAGATTCTATGATGTAAGAAAAAGGAATTGTGTTGAAAAAGATACATTTTCCCTTAGATTGTGAAAGAATAGGGAGAAACTGAGCAAGTGAAGCTAAAATCTCTCCTTACCTTCCCCACTGCCAACTCTAGCTCTCTTCCTACCTTACCTGTCTTCCTAATTCTCTAACAGCACAGCCTGGAAACGAGGCTGAGATAGACTAAATGATTCTTTGGTAATTTCTGGAGTGGGGAACATTCATATGTTACTGCTCACTGAGCGGATCCTATGTCTGCAGAACCTTCTGTTAGATCCCGAGGAAAGAGGAAAGCAAGTTATGTGAATAATCCCTACTCACAAGGAATTTGCAATCTCATGAGTCAGACTGGATCACATGCAATAGATTTCAAGGAAGAAAGTCACTAGACAGTGAAAATGACCACAGCTGTACAGCCACGAACAGCCTGTTACCTGGATATTGTGCAGAAAGCAAGAGCGGAACTGTGGGGAAGCCAGGGAAGTTTTCAAGAAAAAGGTAAGGACTGAGTAATTGTTTAGACAGGGAAAACTGTGGAACTAGGGAAACTAGTACAGAGAAAAACCAAAGAGCCAGTGGGCAGAGGGTAGGGAACATACTTACCCACTAACACAGGGGATCTGGGCAAAGTGGGGAGCCTTTGTTTCTCAGGGGGAAGGCAACTCTCCATCCTCTGAGCTCCCATAACGCTTATTGTGTGACTTGATTGTTAATTTATTCCACTCTGCCTTTTTCTATTTCCTTCATTAAATAACCCCTAGAAAATACAGATGCTATCTTCCCTTCCCCCACCCTTCCACAGCATTTCACAGTCCAGCCAAATCTGATGGATCAGTAAATACTTGCTTAATTAAACAGAGTTAATGGGTGGCTAGTCAGAGCAGGGGCAGGGAAGTCGAGGAAGGGTCGCATGCTGCACTGATGAGTTTTAAGTCTAATACTGGAAATCATGGAAGTTCAAACATGTCACGGATGTGATCAGAATCTTTTAGGAAAAGAGTTTTTCTTTGGTTTCACGTGGAATGTGGAAGACAAGTTCACCTTTTCACTTGCATACTTGTTGCCCGGGTATTTGGGAAGCGATGTCTCATAGAGATGACACATAGGACTGAACTTTAAGCTAGTTTTAGCGACTGAGACTTTTGAATAAATACATTTAATCTTGAATTTTATGGGCTGGGTAACATACTGAGAGTGTCATGGGTGTGAATAAATTTCTTCACAAAGGTTTTTTTATACTGCTGGTTATCAGTCAAGTCTATGATTGGTCCCATGCTCTGAAAGGGGATGTTGGTGTGTTTGAAATGATGACTAAGCATGTGGAGTTGGAAAAAAAAAATCAGGAATTGGAATTCTAGATTTATACTTTTAGGAAAGATTTACTCTAGCTTTTAGGAGTGTTTTATTGAGAGACTATTGAACTATTTCATCAAACTAATTTCTTCTCCCTCCTGACCTTAGGATATTTTAGAGCAATTGCTAGCACTAATATGCCTAGGCCCTTTTATGCAAATTCGTCTTCGATTCTGAAAATCCTATTCGTGTGAATTCTTTGTTACTAACATTTAACACAAAGTTTTTTTTTTTTTCTGATTGAAATTACATGAATCATAGCTGTTGATTGGTGATTTCAGTCAAGCTTTTAATTACTTTTCTCATTTGGTTAACATAAATTTGAATTTTTGACCTAGATATGTTTTGAAAAATTTATCTTTATTTTAATTTTATTATAAAAATAATACTCAATTTGTATATAGCTTCTGAATTCATTTGTTTATATAATGAGTGGAGTATATAAAACAAAGTTGGATTGCTGTTTGTGAAGAAAAAGCAACATAGCATTTCTATTAAAAACGGATTTACTTATCTGATGGACCTACCCCCTACCAAAAGAATAGGGCTAAATTGCTACCACCGAGTCTCTGGTGGGACTCCCAACCTAAACTAATGAAAAATTTGTAAGTTTAACATATGTAAACGATTAGAAAAATGCGAAGCAATTTCTATTCTGTACACATGAATAGAAGTGTACATATATTGCTGCATTAAAATCCCCCCAAATTGGATTTTAAAAGAAAGGTATTTTTTGCACAGATAGAGAGGCAGTGATGTCACTTTGGAAGACTGAGAGAGTAGCTCTTCACCTTAATTTTAAAATATTGGGAAAAAGCACATCTGGGAGCCTTGGAAGTGGCCGAGGGATCCAAGTACGCTGTTATTCTAAAGACTTCCAGAAACCAGGCTTCTACTCTCTGGACAAACAGGCATTAATAGGGCAGCAGCAAACTATATACATGATATTCTTTTTCTTGGCTTCACAATTTTAGTTAATATATTGGCTTTTTGGTTTAATTCCAATGGTGCAGCTCACAGACGCAGGTTTTTTCTTTTGGGGGCTGGCGTCACAGCCATAAAGTAAAGGTCCTTGACAGCCTGTCCTGTTATAAATGTAACATCCTTCCTAAAATAGAGAACTGCCCCCCTCCCAAAAGTCATGTGAAAGGAGGGCAGAGGCACAAAAATAAAGTTGGGGATACTTCAAACAATAATATGAACCAAATGTTATTCCTCAGAAATTTCAGTTGTAATAATAGGAGTGTGAGAATTATATGACTTAGAAAAATAGTCAGGAAACTGAATGAGCAATTCAGAGACAGGGAGGAACTGTTGCCACAAATAATTGTTCATTGTACGCTTATTTTCTTAGCCCAGGAGATGAAACTTGTTTGTTTATGAGAATTGGCAATTCCTTCCCCAGACTGGGCAGTGGCTGTCTGAATGTTTCTGTATGAATGAATAATCTCATCTCCTGGTGGGGCGGGGAGGGGGGGAGATAGGGATTTAGTAATGCCTTTCATGTTTCTGAACTTTTTAGAACTGATATTACAAGAAAATACTTTCTAAAGAAGTCAATCTAGATTCTCTGAATATATTTTGCAAGACAGACCTCTCCGGCAGCCTTATGATTTTGCATAACTTGTAGGGAGAGACTGGACTAGCTGGATGCTTCCTAGCTTTATTAGCATAACCCAGCCCTCTTCCAACACACGCCCAGAACTGCCTCATTAGCCACTGGGATTTGAGCCAAAGCATAAGACCACAGTGAATATAAGGGGAATTACTGGCAAGAGAGCCCTAGACCAGCTTAACACCGAACCTATTACTTTTCCAAGATCAGAAAAATATGACACGAACAGGAACCATTTCTCCATCTCATGCAGACAAGAATTCAAGGTTTTAATCTGTATCTTTTATCTAGAATAATTAGCTGTACCGTAATAAGACATGCAGCCTGGCTGCACATGTTTAAGTGCGTCTGTTAATCTCTCTCCCTCTCTCCTTTTTTTTTTTTTTTTTTTTTTTTTTTGATTTGTTTTCTGGATAGCTTTGACATTGTGAACCACAGACCAGTTGGAGCCTGGCATTGAAAGGAGGTGTTCTGCATCGATTTTTTTTTCTCTTGTTTAAAGAAGTTTACTTCTACAAGAGGGAATCTGAAAAATGACAGGGGCAAAAAGGAAAAAGAGAAGTGTGCTCTGGACCAAGATGCATACCCCACACTGTGAAGACTTTAAGCAGTGGTGTAGAAGGCGGCTGCCTATTTTGGAATGGGCAACACGTTACAATCTGAAAGAAAATTTGCTTCCAGACACCGTGTCTGGGATAATGCTGGCAGTTCAACAGGTGACACAAGGTAATGTATGGCGTTTGATTTTCCTGTTTTATGCAGGTTTGATTTCACTTTGCTTTCTTGGAGAAGTATTGCTACCTAAGATCTACCATTTAGCTAATGAAATTGATTTGAATTAACTTTGGGGTAACAAGCACATTGAACATCTGTATGCAAACGTGTTCCTAGTTTGTCTTTTTCTTTTGCTATTTTTTGATAGCTATTGAGCATTGAACCAATTTTTGAATGACATTACATATTTGAAATGTTAAAATTCATACTATGTGAGTAAAAGATCAATAATTGCGGGAGAATGAGCTTTTATAGTTTGACCTTGCTGAAATAGTTTCCTACTTAAGCTGAAAATCAAGCTATAAAATATCTCGTGGCTTGAATACATCATTTTAAACCCAATTAGCAGCACACAATTACCTGTTGTAGCCTTGAGAGTTGCTATAAGCAAGGAACAGAGCTTTCTGTACATAAAGGAGGCTCTTTGCCAAGATCATTATTTGCAAAGAGAATCCTGTATGTCCTTAGAGTTTATGTTTTACTGTGCATGCTGATTTAATTCTGTATCACATTACGTTCTGTTTATTTCTCAAGAAGAAATTTAAACCAGTGCGAAGGCTGATTTTAACTTTCCCCAAGCAGATTCTAAATGATATTCTGAATTTGGATAGGTGTTTTCCTTGCTGAAAGCTGTTAGGTAGCTAATGTTCGTGCAGCGTGTGAGCATTTGTGTGTTTGTGTGTGTGTGTATTTTCCTTAAAGGCACATTCATCGTATTTTTAAAAACTGATGCAGATAATGATTTCCTAACTGTAGCAAGGGAAGGAACTGGTTTCTCAGCCTTGAGAATTTGTAAAACGTTCCTTGGCACGGACTCTGTAGGTTTATATTTCCTTGCAGTTTCACTACCTCCCTGGCTTGAACTGTTATTCATACTGTTAAATTATAAGCACTTTTCTAATTGAATTATTCTGTAGCCGGAACAAACTGGTTTGTGCGTTTGTGTTTTTGGTGTGATTAGGAACATCTGTACTGGTGGCTTTACTACGATCCGTAATGCTGTCATGCTTTATGGGATTCCATTTCCCTGAGTAGTCTTCTGTTACATTTTTAATGACCATTTTGCCAATAGCAAAGCATAATAGTGTTTCATAAAAGTGCCATGTAAATAATAGGTTAGGGCACTTTTAGGCTTGTTTTTATTCAGTTGTAATTTCAAAATGAGATGCTGCCTTGTGCTTAGAAACTAAGGGGACGAACTTATTAACAAGGGCTTTCTCACCAGATGGTTTCAGTGTATTTTATTTTTTTTTCAGTGTATTTTATAAATCGATTTTGCTTTAATTTAATGGAAAGCCAAAGATAAATATATTTTAAAAAAAATAATTTGCTTATCATCTTTGTGACATATCAGGTTCATAAGAAAATTTGGGGATATGATAAAGATCCCTGTGACACATCATTGGTGTTACTGTTTGTGTCTTTGGTAGCTAACTGGCTTTTCTTTGGGCATGGATACTGAGAGCTTTTGTTTTATGAGTCGTGTGTATCATTGGTCGTGTGTATCATTGGTCATGAAGAAATACATTGGCCAGCCCCCAACTGATGAGAAGCACAAACTTTCCTCAGCTCTTCTGCCTTGGAAGTTGTTCATCTGGCTGTTGGTTCTCTTGGAAGGCTCCCAGTGATTGGGCAAGGAAGCCTACATTGCTAGAAAGAACTTAAAGGTTTTTGTTGGTATAGGGAAAGGCTAATTTTTCTAAAAGTAACTATTCTTTAAAAAAAACATTCTCTCAAACTTTCTCATGCTTACCCACCACGGGTGAATGTCATAAGCTATCATTTGTTGTAAGGGGCACTGTGCTAAACCCCTTATAAACATTATCTTCCCCTAACCCAACAAACCCCAAGAGACAGCAGTCTTCCATTTCCCATATGATAGAGTGGGGGCTTAGGAAAGTAAATAATTTTCCCTGGACCTTGTACCTGATAAGTGGTAGAGTCAGGACTTGATTCCAAAGCCAACACTCAACATTTTATGCTTTATACTCTACACTGTCAAAATAAATAGACGTTTTCGTAATACCAACGTTATTAGTAACAGAAGGCACTTCTTTGGAAAGGTGCAAATATCCTTTCCTTCAAATTACCCTTGCGTTTATGCGTCACCCCTGTAGGTTTTAGACACCAAGGCAGAGTGGCTAGGGAAATAGGTGCAGTAGAACGCAGAGTAAGGGAGGTATCTAGATATCATTACCTTCTATGTGCATGATACAGTATTGGCAATCATCATCAGCTCCATTTCTTTAAGAAAAATTAGAGAAGGGTAATTTTTGCTGTTGCATCATCACACAGACAATAAGAAACAAATACGTGCTTTAACTCTACTGATCTTTGAAGCAGACTTTCAGTTACTCAGCACAATTGAATTATAAGAAATTGTTGAATTCAGTATTTTCTAACCTACAAATATGGGAAATTATGCAGTTCAGTCTAGTAGTTGTGTTTAGCTCTTTCTCTAGAAATGCATTTAAAATTAAGGATGATGGAAACCATCGTTGGAAAGTTTTCTACAAGTCAGATACCAAGGAGCCACTTTAAATCACTTTATTGAAGGTTTTCCAGTTGTCCAATACAGAGCCTTGTCAAGTCATCATCGTAACTGGTCCATCTACAGTGTTTGCTCTGCTGACTGTGCTCTTTCTAAAACCGTGTCTTCTTCTGGGCTTTGGACACGTCTCTTTTGTTTACCTACCGCCTCTCTGGCCTTGTTATGAGACTTTGCTCTCGTCTCCTGCTCCGTCTTACCCATTACACATCAGTGTCCTGGACACTCAGACTCTGGGTCTTCTTCTCTGGAAATGCCTTAAGCAATTTCATCTGCACAAGAGGCGCTAACCGCCATCGCTGGACTAACAGTGAAGCTTTCTTCTCAACCTGAAACCCACATATTCCACTATACAGACCTAGAATCCTCTAAAAGCACTTCAGATGCAACATGCGTCTTCTAAAACAAACAAACTGAATGACACCACCACCCTGAAGAGAATTATGACAATAAATAATAACAACAGCAAATTTTAGGCACAAATGAGAACGCCTGAACGAGCACTTGACGTATGCAGATGAGCGGGGCTCAGAGAGGGCGGAGAGCCTGCTGAAAGTCACACAGCACACGTGCCAGAAGAGAGGCTGTGAGCCCAGTGTTCCTGCTCCAGGGCCAGCGACCTCTCATGGAGGGTCTCACGTCGCTGTCCACCCTTCCCTCTCTGTTGCCCTTCTACACACTGGTGTGCGATCAGCCACCAGGGGCTGTTGTTTCTATGCCCTAACTATCTTTCCAGCCAAGTAATCTTACTTCATGGCCCCTGCTCCTTACTTCCCTAGTTCGCTAAACTGCTGAAATCATATCTGGTGGGTCTTCATTCTCTACTCTGTCCCCTCCTGTAGGCCATTCCACACTGCAGCCAGGATGATCACAAAAATCTAAACACATCACTTCCCTGCTCAGAATTCTTCAGTAACCTCTGTTTCCTCTAAGATGGAAGCCCAGTTCTTCAGAATAACCCACTAGATCATTAATAACCTGGGCCCCCTGATACAAAGGTCTATTCAGAGAGATTTTTCCTCTGGGAGCCCCTCCCAGTCTCCTGGGAAAGATGAATGCTTTCTTACCTCCCACTCCCTTTGTTCCTTTCACATATCTCTGTATTGTATTGTGAATTTTCGGTACAGCTCTTTACCCACTGGTGTGTAAGCTTTGGAAGCAATGTCTTAGTCTTTATATTCCTGCCAACTTGTATATTGCCCAGTGCATAGACGATAGGTTTTCAACACATGTTTCTCATGAGCATTAAGTAAACAATTTAGCTCCTGAAGCCTCCAGCTGTTCTCTGATAACATGCTGCCCCTCTAGGAAGGAAATTAAATTTAAATTAATTCTTATGTTTTCAAAATAAGTGTAATAAGTATATTGATAGTAAAAAATATAAACTATGAGTAATTAATGTCTTCCAACTCCTCTTACTTTCCTGAAGTTATAAACTTGTAGCCCTCCAGACAAATCCGGTGAAAGATTTGTCTGTTTCCTTTGTGTTTGATTTTTTTTCTCCAGCCAACATTAACACACGTGTGTAGTTTATATGAAAATCTAGACGCCTGGCTTCCTTTGCAAAAAGGGAAATACATGGCCACATGGGGCCCACACTCCTATTTGGCAAAAATCCGCTGGCTCCCCCTGGAGGCAGGGCATGCGCTTTGCATCTTGCCACATCTCCCACCGTTCACACACCTGCTACCGCCCTTCCTCCTAGCAGCCCTGTAATTACCTGCCTAGCTCTCTGAGTGTCTGAAGTTGTCTCCCCTTTCTAACATGTTGTGTTGAAATGCCTTGAACTTACTCTTCAATAGAACCTTTAAGAGAGATTATGTAAGATTAGGTTCTTAACTTACATCCACAGACCCTTCAGGTCTGTGAACCTACTTCCTTTCTTTATAATCCTATGTATTTTTCTGTTACTTATTTTAAGACTGTTCTGGGAAGGAGTTTATAGGCTGCACTGGACTACTAAAGGGGTCCCCGAAGGGAATATTTATTCCCCAAAGGAAATAAATATAAGTGTAGATGTGCTCATTTCAAAGGAAAAAAGTGAACCTAAATCATTCTTTCACCATGTTCAAATATTTCTCAGAAATGATTTTTGTTTTTTAAAATATTAAGAACCGTTGGGAGCTCCCACTACTAACATCAGGTCAGAGTCATTATAGCTGGCATCTACCACAATGTTCCCTGACTGACTTACTGTGGGACTTCACAACAGAGTGCAGTTTGAAGACGAACCTTCCAGAGCATGTCATTGACCCACACATGTCACCAGCGTGGTCGGCAAGCGAAGCCGTAGGCGACTCTGGTCTCTAGAGTGGTTCATGCTCTATCCTGGGTGACCACTTGGGGGAAATACAGCCCTTGTTTTCAGTCTGAAAGCTCAAGCACGGAGACAGGGTGGAGACCTAAAACGCATGACTTGCTATATAAGAACCGAATCCCGCTGAGGACGAACATGAGACTGTTTTGACTTGCGTTCCAAAGGATCACCTAGAATTTTTGTTGCCAGACCATGAAAATTTTATGCTGCTGTAGGGTTGCGTGGTGTTCAAACCGCAGTGCTCTGGGCCACAGACAAGAGATGGAGGTTCCTTATAATTATGTAGAGCTTGTGGCAACGCGGGCACCAAAATGTGTGGAAGCTGATCTTCGCTGCACTGCTGCGGGCAGCTTAGTGACATGTGGAAATTCCTGAAGCAGACTGCACTGTGAAGATTCAAGGCTTGTCTGAGAATTTTTCCCTGCGTGGCCATGGTCGTAGCCTTGAGGACTCAGAATCCAAGCATGGCTGCATCTCTCTAACCTCACCCCCTGAACCACTGTAAAGGCATAGATCATAATATAGAGAGACTACAATAGTTTATTATATCTAGGAACTTTTCTCCAGGAAGAATGGCAGCTAAATATGGCTAAATAAATCTAAAATATACTTGCCCTGACTCCATAAAAATGTACCCAGAAGCCAGGAATACTCTGCTAGCTTTTTGCTTCTCCATTTCCCCTCATTCCATGATTCATGCTCTCACCCATAGCAAGAGGCTTCATTCAGGATTTCCAATTTCCCTTTTTTTTTCCTTAAAAGTAAAATTACGGTGGTTTGTATATTAAATGGATATTTATATAATCCTGTAGTTAGAATAATACTCCCTGTAATATTTAGACCTGTTCACATGGAAGAACCATAACCTTCCATTCTGGAGGGTCAAGAAGTTTTAGAGTGTAAACCTTGGGAAGATCTGCAAAACAGACTGGCAGTGGTTGTGAAGGGAAGGTGTGCGGCCTGTCTGGTAGCAGGCTTCTGTTTTTGCCAGCTAGGATCCACCCCTGCTTCTTTTAGTAATTATGCCTTGGATTTGTTCGGAGGAACAACCCTGCCTCCATTTTTCGTATAACATGGTTTAGGTGACGTTCTAATTTTGGATCCAGGCTGATCAGTAAACTAAGCCCATCCCCCCCCCCCCCCCCCCCCCCCCCCCCCCCCCCCCCATCCAGGATTCTCAGCTTCGGAATCCCGCTGGAACCACCTTGGGACCTAAAAGAACATTGATGCCTGGGTCCTGTCTCAAGCAATTAAATCAAGTTTTTTTCTGGGAGTAGTTCCCAGACATGAAGGCATTTTGTTTCTTCTTTTTCAATTGTCCCAGATGTTAATGTGCAGCAGTGTTGAGAGCTGCAGCCAGATACTGGTCCAGGTGAAGACTTGTGGCTCGTCTTGATAATTAGCACCGCACACCTGGCAGGGACTGGCTCAATGATGGCATCTCCCTCCTAGGCACAAGGGTTTGGATTTACGACACAACAGACCAGTCATTTCTTAATTTAAATACGGTGATGGGCGATACAAATGACCTGAGTGGTCCAGTCAGCCCGGACCCTTGGACATGTGTGGAACCTTTCAAGAAGAAGGGAAAAGGCATCTTCCTTTGTGCTGGAGCTACCGACAGTAAGGATGATATGCACCTGTAGCTCCCCTGAGTCTCCAAAGCCTGAAAATGAAGCCAGCTCAGCAAAGGGCACAGCAGAGGGAAACTGAGTCGCAATGCTGGCTAGTACATGTCTGACTATTCACTTGCGTGTGCAGACACTTTTTGTTGTTCATTAGGTTTAAGTTGGGTTACTTCTAATCACCTTAACTATACATTTGAATGTTATTAAAATTTAAAGGTGTTGCACAAATTGTTCCTCATCTTATAAAATCCAGCAAGGTAGACAGTATCATCCATTATATTTCTGCTCTTTTTTTCATGAGAAGAGGAATTTGAGGCTCAGAACAGTGGGTGACCTGCCCCCAATTCTAGGGCGGCTAAGAGGGACTGAAATGCAAACCTGCCAGGCCCCACCCCTTGTCCCCGCTGCCTTCTGCGCTCCAGCTTGCTTTGCGTGCAAGAGCCGTACGCTGAGTGGGGCTGGGGCTGACACGGGGCAGCGCGACCCCCCAGGCCTCCCTTCCCAACAGCCCCTCAGGCGGCCCTTCCCGGGACGACAGGACGCCTTCCTGGGTAAAGTAAAACCCAGCGCTTCAGCGTGAGAGGGAGGAGGGCTGCGCCGGCGGGAAGAAGTCCTGGTGCTGGAGCGCCCGCTCTGTGCCCTGAGAGCCTCGCGCGCCCCCTGCTGGACTAGCCGAGGGCGGGGGCGGACGGAGGGGGGATGCGCTTTCACACTGGCCTGAGCGTCCACGATAGCTTTCACCATGCGGCAGAGGGGACACAGGACGAAATGTCAGTATGAGACCTTCCTAAAAGCTAGGGAGCAATAAAAGGGAAAACGGTCCTTATCCTCTATTCTTTATTGTGCTGGAAGCCACTCCCATCCGCTCAGTTGTCGGCCGGAAGTCTGGTAGGGACCGGTGCTGCCGTTTCCCCTTTCAGCCATGTTCAACTAACCGAGTTCCATAAATTCTTCCCTTTTAATGTCTTTCGAGTATATCTGATGCCCACTTCCTTGTGGCAACCTCTTTGGTAATAGTTGATGTTGCAATATTTGCTAAGTGCTTAAAATGTGCCACAAACTCTGTTAAACAGTTGTTGCGTGCTATACCATTGAATCTTTCTTTAAAAATTAGTTAATTAATTATTTCTAGACTTTATTTTATCACCCAGATTCTGTTTTTATTTCCTGGGAATTGTTTGTTTTTTTGGAGGGGGAGTTAATTAGGTTTATTTACTTATTTTAATGGAGGTACCGGGGATTGAACCCAGGACCTCGTGCACGCTAAGCATGCGCTCTACCACTGAGCTTCACCCTCCCCCCACCATTGAATCTTCATAATAATTATTTATATTTTACAGATGGAGGAAGGCTGCTTAGGTCGCCTGCAGTGCAAGGTAATACGGTTTCTATAAAGCAGAGGGAGTATTTAAATGTGCGTCTAACTCCTGAGTCCATACTCCAAGCTTAATAAAAAGCCAGCATTATTCATTTCTTGCCAGTTAGAATGTCTTCTTATTTATAATTTTGTCCCTTGATTATCTGTTTTCAAACTACAATAAAAAATTTGAATTAGATGGTGGGAATCTTTGTTTTAACTTCCTTCAGCCACACCATTACAAAGGGCTTTTTAATTTGCTATTTCACTCTTTACAGCACCCTTGCTTCACACCATCTCATTGGTGTCTCCCACTTCCCCTACTGTCTTCCTCCTCATCCTTTCCCTCGTGGCTCCCTGGCGCTCCAGATACCTCCCTGGAACTGAAACCGCAGGTGTGTGTGTGTGTGTTTTTTTTGTTTGTTTGTTTTTGTTTTTGGCTTGTATAATGTTGGGAGCCAATGTATACATATTACAAGACTTCATTTTGAAATCGAGAGTTTTTCCCTTCATTTAAATCAAATTATTTCACAGCAAAGGGCTAATATTCCTGAAGTTGACTGGTGCCTGAACCCAGTGTGAGGTCATGGACTTTGCAGTTTGTCCTTGTGTTCCCCAACACACCCTGTCCTTTTATATGAATACGCCTTCACGCCTGTTATTCATCCTCCTCAGATTCAGAGCAGGATATTCTCAAACTCAACTCAAGGACACCTTGATGGTTCAAACCGATCAAAGCATTTAAAAGAACAAGATAGATATTTTATATAAAAAGCAAACACTGTTTAAAAGGCAGGATTGAACTTCTGAAAATGTTCTTCCAGACTCTTCAATATCTGGATCTCACGTCTGTTCTTGTCTTCATCCTGTGTTCTGGTTACACTGAACTGCTCGTAGTGTTCTAATGGAGCATGCTTGTTTTACCTCAGGACATTTGCACATACTGATTCCACTTACGTGGATAATGTTTCTCCCCCGGCCCCCTTCACCTGGTTATATCTTAGCACATTTCAGACTGGGTTTAGCTCAGTCATTCCCAACCTTGGCTGCATATTATAATCTCTTTTGGCACTTAAAAAAATATCCATGCCCTTGCCCCAGACCAATTAAATCGAAACCTCTGAGGAATTTAGGGCAGACATATAATGTTCTGCACCTCAGCTTCCTCAATTAATGATAAAAAATGAAGTAAAATGAGCAGCTAAGGTTGAGAACTATGGGCTTTCAGAAACTGCTTGATACCTCGATTTTGTTTTCCCATTTTACCCTCACTTGTCCTCTTAACTAACTCTGCCACATTCATTTTGGATTTATATTTGATTTTTCTTCCAAGCTATAAGTTCCTTGAGGGCAGGGATTATTTACTGTCTAAGGTGACCAACCTTCCTGATTTTAGCAATGAATGTCCTGAATCCTAGGAAACCCTTTCAGCTTCTGTCAATGTATTCGGCACATAGTAGGTACTCAAATGTTTCTTGACAGTGAAAGAAAAATCATAACTGATATGATGGGGTAGGGCTTTCCTGGCCCACTCCTGGCGGCCACTCTCCCCATGGAAACTTTTAACCTCTTACTGTTTCTAATATTAAGCCTGTAGGTCTGTTGCTCATGCAGCTGTCTGAGCATGGTAATTATTTTCACTCTTATGAGCTCCCTCATAACAAGCTGCGGTAGGAAAGCATGATGTAATTTGCCTGAACCCCTCTAGGATTAGAATCAATGATCTCTGATTAGCAATACCTGTCTGCGAAGCAAGAGAATGTGTGTCAATAGGAATTTTGTTTTCATACGGTTGTGTTTCTTGAATACGTGTAAATTTACCCTGAGAGACCCATTTGTGATACCGCTTAACCCCGAGCCACTGCTGCTGTGGACCAGACAGCTGGTTATACTGTGGTTTGCTAATAACGCTGCTAAGACCGCCATAAACCGGCTGCCAGAGGGAAGTTGCTTTTACCATCACCCATACAGTTCACATTTGGTTTCTTCTATGTAATCCTTGGAAGTGCTTACTACCACCTAATTTCTTTGTTTTCAAGAATACTAATTTGTCTTCCTAGGGTTCTTTATTCATTTCTGTTTTTAAAACTGCTTGAAAAAATGCACAGTCCTTTGCCATGTTCTTGGAAAGAGAGAAGAATAAGACAAAAATCCAGCCCAAAAGGGCCTTATTTTTTTTTTTCCTTCCTCAGAAATTTGCACAAAAGCATATGAGAATGTCATCTTGTTATTTCAATCTTGAAGCTGCTGTGTTGTGGGTACGTAAGGGTGGGGACATTTTCTTAATGAAAGCTTGTGGAGTATTGGTTTCAGCCACTTTCTGAGTGGATCTGTATAACCCAGGCTGCTGCCAAAGGAGTCTGTGTTTTTGTTTGGAAACCTGAAGGGCGCTGTACGATCCTCTCTCTGTAACATCACGTGAAGTGAGTATTTTGGTGGTGAACACGGGGGCAGGACAGAGAAGTGATAGTCTTAGAAAGCTGGCAAGGCTTGACTAGCTACAGACACATGGCATTATACGAAATGGAATTTTAAGAACTCAAGTCCTGCCAGTCACACTTTCCCTGGAGAGGATCTCAAGGGAACTATCTACACAGGTAATGTTCGGGGACTGTGTCCCACTTTATCAGCTGAGTTAGTGTTTAAAGCATAGATCTAGCAAAGCTGGGGTGGAGCAAAACAAATTCGGCCTGATATTGAAATGCTATTTCCTTTTTTTCTTACAAAGCTAAGATCTGGATGTGCTTATGGGAAGAAAAGAGACATATCAGAGCTGACCTTGACACGGGCCCTGAGCTTTCTTTGTCGTATCAGTAGTAAGGATGAAGAGACAGTAGAAAAGCAAAAAACATACACATATGGACACGTTCTTTAAGTGTCTTCAGAGTGTTCAACTTTGACCCCTCCAGTCAGCAGCCCTCCTCTTGGGTGGGGGACGTGGGTGAAGGTGCAGAGAAGGAGTCTGAGACCTGCTCAGCCACGTGAGCTGAGGTGTGGCCCTGTGGCTGGAGAGAGGGGGACAGAATCAAGATATTTGAAAGGTTAGAACTGAGGTCGGGTCCAGGGAGGTTAGCTACGGCATGCAGACTCAGCCTGAGAGTATGCCGGTTCGCACGTGGGTGTCAGCCAGTGGGACCGGAACACAAAAGGCAAAACTGGAAGATGGAGTGTCAGAAGCTCAGGCACAGTGTAAGAGCAACTCAGGATTAGTACCTGGGTCCTAGATTCTGGGTAAAAGGCGTCTGAGTTACAGTCTAGGGAGCCAGCAGTATGGACAGATTACAGTTTTTTTTCTCATTTTCTACCCGGTATATGAACAGGCGTCAAAGTTGGTAGGTGGGCTTGAGCCCATGGGAGGCAGTGAGAAGACGCACCTGCCTGGCGAGGAGAAGCAGGGGAGGACGGCACCAGCCAGCAGTTAGTGTGAACTGCTGGCCGCAGGTCTAGTGCGGTCTTCAAACAGACCCCGCCAACACGTGCCCTGGGGCCGTTCCTGGCCGGCTTTACCCGGCTGTGGTGTTCAAGGGGAAAGGGTGCCAGGACCTACGAGAGGCCCCGAAGCCCCCAGTCATGCTCTGCCCTCTGTGGTCAGCACCTCCTGGCATTCAGCATCCTGAGTTGGGACCGAGTTCTGCAATGAACTGCTTATTAACCTCATTTCCTGAACTCTTCATAACCTTCTTGACCACTTAACCTCGCGTGCGCCTTCATCCACCTGATAATCAGGACCTTCACTTGCTTTGATCCTTTGTTCTTCTCATAATTTTTGCTGCTTTGGGTAAACGTGCTGCTCTATTCCTAGGACGCGTTCTGTGTTTATTGGAGCTCCCTGAAAGGGACACACGTGCTGCTTTACTTATAAATGGAAGTAATTCTTATTATCTTCTTTAACAGTAGATGTCACAATATAATTGGAACCCTGGACGCAAAAGCAAGTAATTATGATAATTTTGATAGGCTGTACAAATGAGGACTATACAAGCTGCAGTGACAGCATGGATGGTGTTGTCAGCTCTTCCTGGAGTGGAGATGAGACTGGTAGTCAAGGAGGGTTTCAAGAGGAAATTAAACTGTAACTGAATCTTGAAGGCTCATAACTAGAGTTTCCCAGTTAGCCCCCAGATGAAGGACACTAAAGATAGAAGAAAAATATGCAGTGAAAAGAAGAATAAAAGAACATAGTTTGTTTAAATGCTCGTCAGTGACCTGGTTTGGTGGGAGTTGTAGCTGGAGAGGTTAGCAGAGTCTGGATGATAAAAGCCTTCTTGAAGAACATGGAAAAGGTGTTTGGGCGTGCTTCCTAGGGTGATGGAGAGCACTGGTGGGTCTTGAGGGGTGCCAGGCAGTGACAAATGTTTGTGTTACAGAATAAACACGCTGATGGCAGCTTATATGACATACTTGACAGGCAAGAAGCTAATTAGGGGATGTTAGGAGAAATTCTATTCAGGAGAGAAAACACTGTGCTTTGAACAAAGACAGGCAGAAGTAGTGGCAGTAAGACGGAATCCACAGGTATTAAATGGAAGAGATGAGGTGATCAGCGTGCTCTGCCATGTAAAGATGGAAAAGGGAGAAAGAGAGAACGTTTTCATAACTTGCAGGTTTCTGATTGGGTGACTAGATGGGTGATGATGCAGTTTTCTGAGAAAGGTCATAAATAAACAAAGAACCACCAGCGTTTTAGTTTGTTTTTTTGTTTTGTTTCTAATGCATATGGTTTTGTTGTTATGGGAGGATTGGTGGTGGGAGGGATCAAAGTAAACAATTAACAATTTTCATTTTGGATTTGTTATGTGAGTACCTGAGGGATCGCTGGCTGATGTTCGTCTGGGCCTGGGGTTTAGGAGAGATATTATTAAGATACATTAAGATTAACCATGATTATCCCATCCAGTCCCAAGTCTGCCATCAGTCATGGGATTGGACGGGATAATCATGGTTAATCTGTAGGATGAAAAGAGGAGTCAGAATGGAAGAAGCCTTGGGAAACACTGATGTTTAAGTGGCCGAGGAGCTAGCAGAGGGGAATTAGAACACGGACATCACGGTCCATTGGACATCACGGTGCTCGGGGAGCCAATGGGCAAGAGCTTTAAGAAAGGTGTGGTTGACAGGGTAAAATGTGTGTATGAAACAGCGAGTTCCCAGGACAACGGGAATAATGCTTAGAAACCAAAAATGTGAAATTCAGCAAGAGGGCCCTAGAAAATATCATCAATGACTAAATGTTGTCCCAGAACAAAGTGCTTCACAACTTTTCAAGAATGTTGGGCAACTTGTGGGAAAAACTTGTAAAAAGTTTTGTCCATCCTTCAACCGACACTTTTATAAATGATAATTTTCCAATAGAAGTTTCTGTGATTATATCTCTTATAATTTCTTTAATTTTTCTGAACTTTGACTACACTGTTTATATAATCCGCACATACAACTGTTTAATGTTGGGCGATGGTTATTTCAGGCAAGGACCTTAAGCTCATATTCCGTGTTCCTCTGTGTCTCTCACGGAATTTAGTGTGGATCTGGATGCACAGTAAGAGCTTTATGAGCACTTGCAGGACAACAGTCAGACCTCGGTTTTGAATTCCAGATGCATCGCTTGGACGAGCTCTTTAGCTGCTCTGAGATTCAGTCTCCGTATACGCACAACAGGGATGATAATACCTAGTGCACAGTTGCTCTGGAGAGTAAAGGAGAGAAAATAAAAGTGCTCGGGGGAGAATCTAGTACAAAAGAAACGCTCAGTAAATGCTGTTATTTTAATGTGATTAGTGTTATCATCTTCTGTCTCCTATAAGTAAACGCTAGAGATGTGGAGATTTTTATCTGGGTTGTTAACTAATGTATCTCAAGGCCTGGCACACAGTAGGTGTTTAATTTTAGGCAGTTTTTTTTTTTAACCTCTAGGTTTTAACTCAGCAACTTGACGATAAGTGTAAGGTAAGAAGATGGAGAATATCAGTTTTGCAAGAAATCTTTCAAAATAATTAAATTAGAGAAATTCTAGATATCTTATAAAATGTCAAGGATACCCTCCCAGGTTTGCCAAGAATAGGGACTTAGAACCTTTCTTTGAATCTCAGCTATCACTGGTGTCAGTTGCTGGACAGGTTTCATTTAACCCCTGCAGGTACTCTGTGCATGAGTGTGCACACCTCTGTCTCATTTCCCTGCGGTGTTGCTGGAGGGTGACTCTGTGCAGAGAGAAGCATCACCATCCTCGCCCTGGCACCATCTTGTGCGGCCAGGCTGCCTCCTTCTCTAAGGCTGTACCACGTGGCAAGAGAGGAGCGCCAGCCTGGCTGCAGCTCTCCACACTCTGCTCAGACAGGCCCTGCTTGGTTTTGTTCAGAGCAGAGATGAGCTGTGGATGCCTTTCCTCTGCTCCTGTTGCCTTATTTTCACGTGGGCCTTCCTGTTTGCTCTTGTGCACGTAACCACTTGAGGAGGAATCAGTAGACTGGCTAACAAATCCTCTCCAGAAATAGCTTGATTGTCTTTAAACAGGAAGTTAACCCATGCAGAGCTGTATATAATCCATTTTTTGAAATAATTTAAACCGTCACATCCTGGAGAGTGGTATAATCTCATGTTCATGGTCTGATGTTTACTTGTGTGATTCTGTCACTAAAGCTAAGGGATTTCTTCTTTTTTTTTCCTCTGAAAATTACAATATACTTGAATATACTTAATATACTTTATATACAATATACTTAATGTACTTAATATACTTAAGTGACATCTTCTTTATTAAAAATACTAAAAGATGGAGATGACAAGGAAGAAGTCCTTCCAATTGACCTACGTCAAGACCAGGAGACCAGGGCCTTGGTAGCCTCTTTCCCTTCCCAATCAGGGGGGTTGGAGTCCAATGTAAATATGGTGAGAAGAGACAGAAAAGTGACATCTGTCATATATAACTGGGTTTCTTACACTTGCATACTTGTCTTTGGTTCGTGGCATCACTGGTCACCACACAAAATCGGGCCCTTTCTTAGTCCTCTCTCCTTTCTCTTCTTTTAGCGCTGCCATGTGTCTCCTCCTCCCTGGCTTATATTTCTAGTGATGGCTTCACGGCCAGCCTTTACCAGTGCCCCCTCTGGAACCACTCTTCCCTGAGGAGTAAACTCTGTACTTTCAGAATCTTCACAAGGCATCTCTGCCTGTTTGCCTTTCTTTCCTTCTTTCTTTCCTTCTTTCTCCCTTTCTTCCTTCATTTCTCTTTCCTTCCTTCCTTCCTTCCTTCCTTCCTTCCTTCCTTCCTTCCTTCCTTCCTTCCTTCCTTCCTTCCTTCCTTCCTTCCTTCCTTCCTTCCATCCTGTCTTTCTTTCCTTTCTTTCTTTCTTCCCAGTGCAGGACTTCATTGTTGGTAATCCACAGCGCAGGTTTGAAGAGCTGAAGTGGCATGTTTGGGGAGACTGTTTGCCTTTCTTATAAAGCTGACTCTCTCCCTTAAGGGCATTATCTCCCAAACACCCCTCTCAAGTGGAGGCTAATTGTTCTCCCACTGCCCTTGATAATTCATGTCTAAAACACATCACACTTGTATTTATATGCTCAATAATTATGTGTCCTGAACTACAGTACAACGTGTCTGTTTGCCTGTGCCCCCGTCCAAGGCCAGTTGTCTACACATGGTCATATATTTTTGTAAAATTTCATAAGATATTTTAGCAAAAATTAATTCAGAGCACTGCCTTTTCCCAACTCAACTTCCCTTGAGTCATGCTTCTTCTTCTGTCTGGTGGCGCTGGGGTGGCTGCAGATATTTTGGGGGGCTGGCTAACAGTAAGTTACCACCAAAAGCTGACCTGATGAAGATCAAATAAAGCTCACTGTATGGCACCGTATCAAGGACAGTGTCATGAAACTGGTGAATTAATGTAGTTCTTAAATAATATTTAGGTTTCTGCACAAAAAAACCCTGAAATGCCCTGAAATTTTATAGTTATCAAGGATCCCAACTGAGGTTTTCTCAGTCTGACAGTTCAAATTTCACATAATATTATTAACTAAGTTTTATACATGTATCACAGTATAAAGCTAAATAAATATATGAAGCTAAAATAAAAAATTCAAATCTATTAATATAAAACTAAACTGAAATGTACCTTAGCCTAGCTCTGCAGAAAGTAGAGCCTGACGTAGGGGGGTTACGTGCTACTTCATCATCATGGAGTGAACGCTCAGAGGGCAGCAGTGAGGGGACCAGACGATGCCTCTAACGGGGCTGGCTGCCTCTGAGAGGTGCAGGTGGCTCTGTCGTTGGGGCATACCCCCAAGAAGGTAGCAACTGCATCTCCAGACCGTCTTCCAGTGGGGAGGAAAGGGGCTGCGTTTAAGCGCTGCTCACTTCTCAGTGGTCGAAGGCCCTCGGTGCTCCTCGGAGTTCACATGGGTGAGCCTGGGCATTAACAGGCGAATCCCAGAGCAAGTGTCAACAGGGAAACCCTAGGGTGTGAGAAGAAGAGGGGCTGTCAGATGGCACCACATGAAGTTAGAAAGATTTTGCAGATGCGAGAGACGGGTGAGACCAACAACACTGAAATGTCTGAAATGCAACAGGAAAGCCAAAATTAGCTTTATATTCTCTCTATAGAAAATATTGCAAAAATCCTTGTAATCAGAAAAGTGTCCAAGGAATATTCAGCCTAAAATTATAAGGGGAAAAATATTATAGAGGTATATGAGGCAAATAATAAAAATATTGCATTATTATTTTATGAATATTTGATCATGGAATTGGTCAGCTTTGTAAAACTTATAATTTGGTGTGATTTCTCGTTCTAAATAGATATTCATCTTTGTAAGTAATTTGATGTTGAAATGTTACCTTTTTTCTTGGAAGCTTCCCCCCAAATGTATAAGCTTTAGGACTCACAAAACCCAGATTGCTCCTGTGCTCAAGTTTATCCTATCTGGAAACAATGAGAAAATAAACAAACAAGTTTTCTTATCTTGTGTCCTCACTTGGCACCAAGCCTTTCTCTCGTCTCTTCACAAACAAGATATTTCAAAGATCAGTTCATGTTTCCTGACTCTTCTCTCCCCACTCGTATGCATACAGAAAACAAAGCAGGCGTTACCAGTGGGGAGAGGGGTAGAAGGAGAGGAAAGACAGGGGAAGTGGATTAAGAGCCACAAACTACTAAGTATTGTGGACAAGGAATGTCACCTGCCATATCAGTAAACAAAGATGTTGCAGCCAGCAAGCCATCAGCCACGGTAGCTGCCATCCCCTGATGGTGCCCCCTGGAGAAAAATCAGGACACTGGGACTAAATAGTTAAGGTGAACATCAAAGGAATAATTTCATTAAATCCAGACACTTGCATCTTCTCACATATAGAAAAGCATTAAATTTATTAACTTGAGACATCTAGTTTTTCTTTAATTAGCAGTAATCTTTTGATGTTCCAACTACCTGTTTTTTTCCCCCATAGTGGCTGTATCAGTTTACATTTCTACCAACAATGAACTAGGGCTCCTCTTTTTCCACATCCTCACCAACATTGATTATTTGTTCTGACAGGTGTGAGCTGATAGCTCACTGTGGTTTTGATTTACATTTTCCCGATGCTTCGTGACGCTGAGTATCTTTTCATGTGCCTGTTGCAGATCAGCTTCAAATTGGCAGACTAGAAGGATGTGGAGGTCCCCTCTTCCGCAGATATATCAAAAATACATCTACCTGTGGAACAATTCTCACAGAATACTTACTGATCTCTGGCAGAAGTGGAACTATAAGGAAAACCACAAAATGGGGTAGGAGAAAAAAAAAAAAAAAAAAGAGAAAAGGAAATTGGGACAGGACCTGCCCTGTGGCGATGGAGTGGTGAAAGATGAAAAGCACCCTCACTCTGGAAAGACCCTTCTTCAGCAGGGAGGTTAGCTGGGACAGAAGGGGAGCTTCAGAGGCTTGGAGGAGAGCATAGGAGCCACTCTGTGGCACACACAACAGAGAGAAACTGGCATAGAGGGTTCGTGTGGTCCCTAGCCCAGGATGCGAGCTGGCTTGTGTGTGCCAGGGCTAGTTGCTGGAGCTTGGGCTCCAGTGGATGGACCCAGGGAGAGGATGGGTTGACTACACAGACGCAAACTCAGGGGCCTGGAATATGGTTAAGGCTGAGGCTTGGAGTGTGTGCAAATGAGCTTGTGTCTGCATAGAAAGCTCCACTGTTGGCTTGCACTAATGGAGGGGTGCAACGCTGCCTACAGGGTGTGGCTTGGCCACAAAGTCTCCCTTGTTTACTTGCTTACATGAAGGGTGGAGAGGGACATTGTCTTAGCTACTGCCTTCACTGCAAGTCCACAGGGCATTCCCTGGCCATAAAGTCCTTCTTGTTAATGAGGTCTGTGTGCCTGCATAACAGGTGATAGAGGACACCACAGAGGACACTTCCCAGTGGACATCTCCTGACATCTCCTGCAGAGGAATACCCAGCAGCTCCTCTTCCAGAGGAAGTGGTCTAGTCCAGCCTACCATGCACAGTAGCTCAGAAACAGATCTAGGGGCTTTGTTTCCAATAACTGGGTAGCAGACCCAGTCTGTAACAGGACTGTAACAACCACAGAGCAAAGAGGAGGGCCCACTCAACACCCAGTGCAGATTCTGGCTAACACAACACCAATCACACCCCCAATCAAAGGGATAACAAGCAGCACACATGGAGGAAAGATGTGGTAGCCATCCATACTAAAAAGAATCCTTGCAACAAAAATATTACATGCACACAGTCTACACAGGGATGTTCCCACATAAAAACAGCCCTTCAAGACCTCAGTAAATAACTGTTACTCCTAAGTTCATTCATAGAGTCAGAGAAGTATAAAATGAAGAGGCTACACTCCCAATTAAAAGAACGAGAGAAATCTCTTGAAAGACCGAACAATGAAATTGATCTCTGCAGTCTACCAGAACTTGAGTTCAATAAGGAGATGATAAAAGCACTGAAGGAAATAAGAGAGGCTATTGATAGAAATGCAGGATACTATAAAAACAAAATAGAAACTATAAAGAGGAGCCAATTAAAAGCAGAAAACTCAATTGCTGAGATAAAAGCCAAGTTAAAGGCAATCAATAGTAGGCTAAATGAATGCAGAGGAATGAATAAGTGATTTAGAAGATAAAATAATGGAAATCACCCAGTCAGAAAAGCAGAGAGAAAACCAAATGAAAAAAAAAAAAAAGAGAAAGCAATATAAGGGACCTGTGGGATAATATAAAGCATGCCAACCTATGCATAATAGGGGTCCCAGAAGGCGATGAAAGAGAAAAGGTGATCAAAAATGTATTTGGAGATTATAACTGAAAACTTCCTAAATATAAAGAAGGAAACAGATATCCAAGTAGAGGAAGCACAAAGGGTCCCAAAAAAGATGGACCCAAACAGAACTACACCAAGACATTTTATAATTAAGATGGCTGAAGTTAAAGGTAAAGAAAAGTTTCTAAAGGCAGCAAATGAAAAATAAAGAGTAGTTACAAGGGAATCCCCATAAGGCTTTCAGCTGATTTCTCTACAGAAACATAACTGGTCAGAAGGGAGTGGCAAGATATATTCAGAGTCCTGAAAGAGATAAACCTGCAACCTAGGATACTCTAGCCAGCAAGACTATCATTTAGAATACAGCTCAAGTGGTAGAGTGCATGCTTAGTATGCATGAAGTCCTGGGTTCAATCTCTAGTACCTTCTCTTAAAATAAATAAACCTAATTACCTCCCTCCATCAAAGTAAAATAATACAATAATACATAATAAATAGAATATAAGGAGAGGTAATGAATTTCTGAGACATGCAAGAATTAAAAGAATATAATACTAAACTTATCCTAAAATAAGTATTGAAAGATCTTCTATAAAAAGAAAAGAAGGAATCAATAGAAAATAGAAAATCACAGTTGGAAATGTGATAACTACAATGAACAGCAAAAGAATAAACACAAAGATATAAAAGAGAACATCAAAATCATAAAAGTTGTAGTGGGGGGGCAAGAAAATGTAGATTTTTTTCCTCTTTCTTATTAGGATGTGTTTGAGCCTATATGATTACCAGTCTAAAACAAATAGATATAGTAATGGATTAACATATTTGAAAAACAGGGTAACAAATCAAAAGTATGAAATAGAATCACAAAAACAAAAAGCAATCAAGCTAATGCAAAAGAAAATGATCAAACCACAACAGGAAAAACACAAAAAGATAGGAACAAAGAAGAAATACAAAATCAACTGGAAAACAAGGCTTACAATGGCAGTAAACATACATTTATCAATAATTACCATAAATGTCCATAGACTAAATGCTCCAATCAAAAGACATAGAGTGGCAGATTGGATAATAAAACAAGAACCTACAATATGCTGCCTACAAGAGACCCAGTCTAGGGTAAAAGACACACATAGTTTGAAAGTGAGATGATAGAAAACAATATTTCACGCAAATTGAAATGACAAGAAAGCAGGGGTAACAATGCTTGTATCAGACAAATTAGACTTTAAAACAAAGGAAGATAAATAAGGACATTGTGTATGACAAAAGGAGCAATACAAGATGATATTACACTCTTAACGTATATGCACCCAATGTAGGAGCATTTAATATATAAAACAAATACTAACAGACATAAAAGAAGAAATTGATGGGAATACAATTATAATAGGAGACTTTAACACCCTAATAACATCATTGGACAGATCTTCCAGGCAGAAAATCAATAAGGCAATGGAGATACTAAATGACACAATAGCCAGATAGACTTAATTGATATTTTCAGAACATTACACCCCCGCTGCCAAAAAACCCCAACAACATAGAATATACATTCTTTTCAAGTATACATAGAACATTCTCTAGGATAGACCACATACAACACAAGCCTGAATAAACATATAAGGATAGAAATTATTTTAAGCATCTTTTCTGACTGCAATGGCATGAAACTAGAAATCAACTACAGAAAGAATAATGAGAAAAAGTGACCGCATGGAGACTAGACAACATGTTACTAAAAACCCAATGGGCCAACAATGAAATAAAAGAAGAAATTTAAAAATATCTTGAGACAGGTGACAATGAAAACACAACCATACAAAATCTATGGAATACAGCAAAAGCAGTCCCAAGAGGGAAGTTCGTAGTGATACAGTCATGCCCCCAAAACAAGAACAAAGTCAAACTACCTAACCTACCACCTAAAAGAACAGAAAAGGAAGAACAAGCAAAACCTAAAGTTAGTGGAAGGAAAGAAATATTAAAGATCAGGGAGGAAATAAATAAAATAGAGTTTAAAAACCAATAGAAAAGTTAATTAAATCAATAGGCAGGTTTTTTTTGAAAGATAAAAAAAAATCCACAAACCTCTGGCTAGGCTCACCAAGAAGAAAAGAAAGATGACACAAATAAACAAAATAAACAAAAATAAGAAATGAGAGAGGGTAAATTACAACCAACACCATAAAAATACAAAAAGCCATAGAAGAATACCATGTGCCTGTTTCCCATCTATATGACATCTATGGAAAAATGTCTTTTATTTCTTTTTCTTCTCTGATTGCTGTGGCTAGGACTTCCAACACTATGTTGAATAGGAGTGGTGATAGTGGACACCCTTGTGTTCTTCCTGAAAATAGAGGAAAGGCTTTCAGTTTTTCACCATGGAGTATGATGGTAGCTGTGTGTTTGTCATAAATGACCTTTATTATGTTGACATTTGTTCCCTCTATACCCACTTTGATAAGAGTTTTATCAAGATTTTATGTTGAACTTTGTCTAATGCTTTTTCTGTGTCTATTGAGATAATGATGTGATTTTTTTCCTCCTTTTTTTAATGTGGTGTATCACATTGATTGGTGTGCAGATGTTGAATCATTCATGCATTCCTGGAATACATCCAACTTGATCATGGTGCATAATCCTTTATGTGTTGCTAATATTTGTTGAAGATTTTTGCATCTATATTCATCAGAGATATTGGGCTATGATGTTCTGTGTGTGTGTGTGTGTGTGTGTGTGTGTGTGTGTGTGTGTGTGTGTGTGTATGTAGTGTTTTTGGCTAGTTTTTGTATCAAGGTAATGGTGTTCTCATAGAACGAATTTGGGAGTATTCTCTTTTCTTTAATTTTTTGGAAAAGTTTGAGAAGAATAGGTATTAAGTCTTCTCTATATGTTTGGTAGAATTCTCCTGTCAAGCCATCAGCCCTGAACATTTGTTTGCTGAGAGTTTTTTTAAAATTCAATTTTAGTACTAGTAATTGGTCTACTCAGATATCTATTTCTTCCTGATTCAATCTTGGGAGATTATATTTCTCTTAGGATAGTTTCTCTTTCTATGATATTGATTATAATTTCTCCTCTTTCTTTTCTTATTATGTTTATTTGAGTCCTCTCTATTTTATCTCAATGAGTCTGGCTAAAGGCTTATCAAGTTTGTTTATCATTTCAAAAAACCAGTTCTTGGTTTCATTGATTTAAAAAAAATTTGTCTCTATTTTATTTATTTCCGCTCATTATTTTATTCCTTCTACTGACATTTGGGCTTTGTTTGTCTTTCATTTTCTAATCCCTTTAGGTATTTTTTAAAAAAATTCCCTTAGGTTTCTATTTGAAATGTTTCTTGTCTCTTGAGGTAGAGCTGTATCACTATAAACTTCCTTTAAACTGCATTTGCTGCATCCCATAGCTTTTGGAAATTTCTGTTTTCACTTTCATTTCTCTCAAGTTATTTTTTGGATCCCTCTTTGATTTCTTCATTGATCCATTGGGTTTTTTTTTTTTTTTCAGTAGCATGTTGTTTAGTCTCCCCATGGAAATGTTTTTCTCCCTTTTCTTCCTGTAATTGATTTCTAGTTCTATAACATTTTGGTTGGAAAAGGTGCTTGATGTCCTGTCCTCTTAAATTTGTTGAGGCTTGTTTTATGTTCTATCATGTGATTTATCCTGGAGAATATTCTATGTGCACTTGAGAAGAATGCATATTCTGTGGTTTTGGGATTGAATATCCTATAGATATCTATTAAGTTTGACTGGTCTAACACAGAAACAAAGGATAAAAAAGGAAAGCATGGAGATTAACCAAATGCTATTTAAGAACCAATGGGTCAATGGTGAAATCAAAGTTGAAATTAAAAAATACCTTGAGACAAATGAAAGTGAAAGCACAACTACACAAAACTTATGGGACACATAAAATGCAGTGCTAAGAGGAAAGTTTATAGACATGCAGGCCTTTCTCAAAAAAGAAGAACAATCTCAAATAAACAATCTAACCCACCAGCTAAAAGAATTAGAAAAAGTGAGGAAAAAACCCAAAAGTCAGCAGAAGGAAGGAAATAATAAAGATCAGGGAGGAAATAAATAAAATAGAGATTAAAAAAAAATAGAAAAAAGCAATCAAACAAAAAGCTGGTTTTTTGAAAAATTAAATAAAATCGACAAACCTCTGCCAAACTCACAAAGAAGAAAAAAGAGACAGCACAAATTAGCAAAATAAGAAAGGAAAATGGAGTAATTACAACAAATAACATGGAAATACAGAATATCATATGAGAATATTATGAAAAACTATATGGAACCAAAATGGATAACCTAGAGGAGATGGACAAGTTTCAGGAAACATATGGTCCACCAAGACTGAATCAAGAAGAAACTGACCACTTGATCAAACCAATCACTAGAAATGAAATAGAATTAGCAATAAAAACCTCCCTACAAATAAAAGTCCAGGACTGGACAGCTTCACCAGGGAATTCTACCAAACGTACAAAGAAGAACTCATACCAGTCCTTCTCAAACTCTTCCAGAAGACTGAAAAGGAGGGAATACTCCCAAACTCATTCTGTGAAGCCACCATCATCCTGATACCAAAAACAGGCAAAGACACCACCAAAAAAGAGATTTACAGGCCAATATCACTGATGAACATAGATGCAAAAATCCTTACCAAAATACTAGCAAATAGAATCCAAGAGCATATAAAAAAGATTCTACATCATGATCAAGTGGGGTTCATCCCAGGGACACAAGGGTGGTTCAACATATGCAAATCAATCAGTGTAATACATCACACCAACAAGAGAAAGGACAAAAACCACATGATCATCTCAATAGATGCAGAAAAAGCATTTGATAAAATTCAACACCCATTTATGATAAAAATTCTCACCAAACAGGATATAGAGGGAACATATCTCAACATAATAAAAGCCGTATATGACAAACCTTCAGCCAGCATAGTACTCAATGGTGAAAAACTCAAAAGCTTCCCACTAAAATCTGGGACAAGACAAGGATGCCCACTATCACCACTCCTATTCAACATAGTCTTGGACGTCCTGGCCACAGGAATCAGGCAAGAGAGAGAAATAAAAGGGATCCAAATTAGAAAAGAAGAGGTAAAAGTGTCACTATATGCTGACGACATGTTACTATACATAGAAAACTCTAAAAGGTCCACACAAAAACTACTAGAGCTGATCGAAGAATTCAGCAAGGTAGCAGAGTACAAGATTAACATACAAAAATCAGTTACATTTCTTTACACTAACAATGAATCAACAGAAAAAGAAAGTAAAGAAACAACCCCCTTTAAAATAGCACCCAAAGTAATACAATACCTAGGAATAAATCTAACCAAGGAGATGAAAGACTTATACACAGAAAACTATAAAACACTGATTAAGGAAGTTAAAGAAGACTTTAAAAAATGGAAAGATATCCCATGCTCTTGGATTGGAAGAATCAATATTGTTAAAATGGTCACACTGCCCAAGGCAATCTACAGATTTAATACAATCCCTATCAAGTTACCCAGGACATATTTCACAGAACTAGAACAAATCATAATAAAATTTATATGGAACCACAAAAGACCGAGAATTGCCAAAGCATTACTGAAGAGAAAGAAAGAGGCTGGAGGAATAACTCTCCCAGACTTCAGACAATACTATAGAGCTACAATCAACACGATAGCATGGTACTGGTACCAAAACAGACATATAGACCAATGGAACAGAATAGAGAGCCCAGAAATGAACCCATAAACTTTTGGTCAACTAATTTTCGACAAAGGAGGCAAGAATATACAATGGAATAAAGACAGTCTCTTCAGCAAATGGTGTTGGGAAAACTGGACAGCAGCATGTAAAGCAATGAAGCTAGAACACTCCCTTACACCATACACAAAAATAAACTCAAAATGGATCAAAGACTTAAACATAAGACAGGATACAATAAACCTCCTAGAAGAAAATACAGGCAAAACATTATCTGACATACATCTCAAAAATGTTCTTCTAGGGCAGTCTACTCAAGCAATAGGAATAAAAGCAAGAATAAACAAATGGGACCTTGTGAAACTTACAAGCTTCTGCACAGCAAAGGAAACCATAAGTAAAACAAAAAGACAACCTACAGAATGGGAGAAAATTTTTGCAAATGAAACCGACAAAGGCTTGATCTCCAGAATATATAAGCAGCTCATATGACTTAATAAGAAACTAGCAAACAACCCAATCCAAAAATGGGCAGAAGACCTAAAGAAGCAATTCTCCAAGGGAGAAATACAAATGATCAATGGGAACATGAAAAAATGCTCAGTATCACTAATTATTAGAGAAATGCAAATCAAAACTGCAATGAGGTATCACCTCATACCTGTCAGAAAGGCCATCATTAAGAAGTCTACAAATAATAAATGCTGGAGAGGTTATGTAGAAAAGGGAACCCTGTTACACTGCTGGTGGGAACACAGTTTGGTACAGCCACTGTGGAAAACAAGGTGGAGAGTCCTCAAAAGACTAGGAATAGACTTACTGTATGATCCAGGAATCCCACTCCTGGGCATATATCCAGAAGGAATCCTACTTCAGGATGACACCTGCACCCCAGTGTTCATAGCAGCACTCTTTACAATAGCCAAAACATGAAAACAGCCTAAACGTCCATCAATGGATGACTGGATAAAGAAGAAGTTGTATATTTATACAATGGAATACTATTCAGCCATAAAAACCAACAACATAACACCATTTGCAGCAACATGGATGTTCCTGGAGAATGTCATTCTAAGTGAAGTAAGCCAGAAAGAGAAAGAAAAATACCATATGAGATTGCTCATATGTGTAATCTAAAAAAAAAAAAAATACATAAATACAAAACAGAAACAGACTTATAGGCATAGAATACAAACTTGTGGTTGCCAAGGGAGCAGGGGGTGGGAAGGGACAGATTGGGATTTCAAAATGTAGAATAAATAAAACAAGATTATACTGTATAGCACAGGGAAATGTATACAACATCTTATGTTAGCACACAGTGAAAAAAATGTGACAATGAATATATATATATGTTCATGTATAACTGAAAAATTGTGCTCTACACTGGAATTTGACACACATTGTGAAATGACTATAACTCAATAAAAAAAAGTTGAAAAAAGTAAGACCACTGTTTCCTTATTGATTTTTTTTGACTGTTCATTGATGTATATGGGCATGTTAAATTTTCTATCATTACTGTGTTACTATCAATTTCTCCCTTTATATCTATTAATTTTTGCTTTATACATTAGGTGCTCTTATATTAGGTGCTCATGTTTACAAATGTATCATCTTTTTGTGTTGATTTCTTTGTCATTATATACTATCCTTCATTGTCTTTTATTATAAACTTTGTTTTAAAATTTACTTTGTTTGATATGAATATTGCTACCCCAGCTTTCTTTACATTTACTGTTTCATGGAATATCATTTTCTATCCTTTCACTTTCAGTCTCTGTGTGTTTTTAGCTCTGAAGTGAGTCTCTTGTCGGCAGCATATAGATTGATCTTGTTTTTTTATATGCAATTGGCAATCATATGTCTTTTGATTGGAATATTTATTCTACTGACATTTAAATTGACTATGTTAGGTATATACTTACTGCCATTTTGTTGTTGGTTTTCTTGTTGGCTTTTGTAGTTCTGCTCTGTTCTTCTCCTTTTAGTCTCTTCCCTTGTGGTTTGATTATATTCTTTAGCACTATGTTTATGTTTCTTTCTTTCTAGTTTTTGTATAGCTATTGTAAGTTTTTGATTTTCGGTTACCATGGAGTTCATATATGTTGACCTATAACTAGATCTACTTGTTTTAAACTGATATTTATTTAAAAATTCTACACTTTTTAACTCTTCTGCCCACAGTGCCTCATGTTTTTGGTGTCGTATTTTTCTTCCTCATGTCTATCCCTTTACTGTTTATTATAGTCATAGTTGATTTTACAGTTTTTTGTCTTTAACCAAGACCCTTTTACACTTCTCATAAGATCAATTTAGTATTGATGAACTCTTTTAGTTTTTGCTTGTCTGTGAAGTTCTTTATCTCTTCTTCCATTTTGAATGATAAGAATGTTGGATAGAGGATCCTAGGTTGCACATTTTTTCTTTCAGGACTTTAACTATATTATGCCACTCCGTTCTGGTATGCAAAGTACTAAAAAATCATCTTACAGCCTTATGGGTTTCCCTTGTATGTGACTTTTTTTCTCTTGCTGTCTTTAAAATTCTCTTTATATTTAACTTTTGCCATTTTTATTATAATATGTCTTGGTGTGGGTATTTTAGCTTCATCTTATGTAGGATTCCTGTGCTTCCTATACCTGGATATCTGTTTCTTTCTTCATGTTTGGGTAGTTTTCAGTTATAATTTCATCAAATACTTTCTCAGCTCTCTCTCTTTCTTCTCCTTCTAGGACCCCTGTAATGTGAAAGTTAGTATGTTTGATGGTGTCCCAGAGATCTCTTAAACTGTCCTCATTACTTTTAATTTGTTTTTCTTTTTCTGTTCTGACTGAGTGATTTCCATTATTCTGTCTTACAGATTACTTAAGCATTTTCTGTATCACCTGTTCTGCTGTTAATTCCCTATAGTGTATTTTTAATTTCAGTTATTGTATTCTTCAGCTCTGATTGGTTCTTTATTATATTTTCTAGTTCTTTGTTAAAATTCTCATTGTGTTAATCTGTTTTTCTTCCCAGTTCAGTTAGCATTCTTACTGCTATTGCTTTGGACTCTTTATCAGGTAAATTATCTGTTTCACTAAGGTTTTTCTTTTCAAGGCTTCTTTCTTATTCTTTTATTTAAAACATATTCTTCTGTCTTTTCAATTTATTTAGCTTTCTCTATCTATGAAATGAGGTGAAACACTTAACTTTCCTGGTGTTGAAGGCATCCCTATGCAGTCTGCATGTTCCCAGTGTCCTTGTGTAGGTGTATCCCTGTGTTGTCTGCATGTGTCCCTTGTCTTTGGTGGGAGAGCTGTATCTGAAGTGAGAACGGGCTCCTCTTTCCCTGGGGTATGCTGGCAGCCACTGCCTTGGTGGGTGGTCTGGAATTAGAGGAGGTGGACCAAGAGCCAGGTGCAAGTTGGGCTTTTCCTATTCTCAGTGATTGTCTCTGCCCTATTGAGTTAGAGCAGTTGCAACAGTGGCAGAGTTGGATTTCTCCACAGTCTGAGGGCAATCTCCACCTTGGTCTGGGAGGTACGAGGGCCTGAAGTCTTGGGACTTCACTTCTGTGCTGCTTTCACTTTTTCCCCAGTGTAGGCACCTTGGTTAGAGCCTGGGTTGGGGCCAGAGAAGTTGATGCCACACCACTGATGTGCTCCCTCCCAAATGTGTACAGAGATCCACAGGACATGCTCCAGTGATGACAGTCTCTTCCCTGGATCTAGCTTCACTAAGATTCTCTTCTTAGTGTGCACAGGGATGCACATTCTGGTGAGATAATGCTGTGATTTATCATGTAGTATGACTTACTGGAATAAGAATCTTCACTCTGGTTTTAAAATAAATATCTCCTCTTCTACTGTAGCCAGATGAAGTAATTCACCTGTGAGCCCAACAGTTTGAATTGAAAGCCATTGTTTGGTTTCTGTTTGGCAACTTCAAAAAATGAATACAGTGCTTTAACATGATTTTGAGAAATAAGTATTTTCAGAATTGACCAAAGCTTTCCATTTTTGCAGAAAATGGGGGGAGGAGCTATCAATGCTTTTCTGACTGCATTTCCTTAGTCGTTAGAAAATAAGGTTGGTTAGATCATCCAGAAGAGGGTCCCTTTTTCTAATTTATACATGGGTGCTGAATGATCTAGCAGTAGGTGGGGTTAGAGGCAGGCTGGTAACGGAGGCCATGAACCTCTAAGGGCTTTGCATGAACAGGTCAGTGTGGGTCAATGTTCTTAGCATTTTTACAAATATTTTCTTTCTTATGTACTAAAAATTGGAGAGACTAATGAGATAATTAAATTGTATTACTTCTTGTGGAAGTCATTACTTCTTGTGGAAACTCAATTCTACAAAGCCTTAAAAGACTGACCACAGTTCCAAATGCGATTGGCCAAAATTTACTCACATTTTCTTTTAGACATTCAATAGACTCCATTTCCTTAGAGTTATAGAAGCTGAGTCCTAAAAATAGTGCCCTAAGACTCTTGCCAACTCAATTTCTAGTGATGGTGCCATGTATAATAGAGATTGAATGGGGTTTTATCTTTTACATGTGAGTTTTGAGTAAGCAGTATTCAAAAGACTATTTTTTAACATTTAGCTTCTTAATTTCTAGATACATTATTTAGGAACTATATTGCTTAGATGTTATTTTAGATGACTCAAAATATACAATTTTTAATGGTAATTTATAGACTTAGGGATTGTGAGTAAGAAGTAAAAAGTCTGTAATATTTTGAAAGGATACGTGTTTCCATCCTGTTCAGAATGTGAGGGTGAACATCCCAGCATCAAACGACCCCTCACTTTCTGCTCCCTCCAAAAACTAACACCTCTATGTTGGTTAGGGGTCCTGTGAGAAAGTACCATAAGCTGTGTAACTTAAACAATAAAAAAAAAAATCATTATCTCACAGTTCTGGAGGCTAGAAGTCCAGAATCAAGGTGTGAGCAGAGTTGATTCCTTCTGAGAGCTGTGAGGGAGAATTTGTTACATGCCACTCCCCTAATCTCTGGTGGTTTGCCAGCAATCTTTGGTGTCCCCTGGCATGCAGAATCATTATCCTGGTTTCTGCCTTCATCACTGCATGGCATTCTCCCGGTGTGCTTGTCTGTTTCTTCACAGAGCGTTCTTTTGTTGGTCATGTTGGATTAGGAACCCACCATATTCTGGGACAACTGCATTTTAGCTAATTGCATCTGCGGCAACCCTATTTCCATAATTCTGTCATAATTCTGAGGCACTAGGAATTAAGATTTCAACAGATGAATGCAGGGGGTGCACAGTTCAACCCATAAGAAAGTCCAAAGGTCTTTTTCAAAAAGGGTTGGCATCCTGAATTCTGCTGGCGTAGTTGTTTCATTGAGTTGTGGTAGCTGCAGTTTTCTGGGTGGTGTCTGAAGGTCTGTAACTAAATGCTGCCGTCTATGAAATGCTGTTGTTCTGTACTCATGCCAGAGTCGGGGTCAAACCAGTGTCTGAGTCTTAGCTATCTGACCTCACAATAAACAAGTGAGGTCACTAAACCATGAAAAGTTAAAGTCTCCAATAGAGTGGCTCTCTCTCTGTAATTTCAGCTCCAATTCGCAACTTCAGATAAGTTATTCAGTTTCTAGACACGATTATTGCAGTTCCAGTGTTCTTTAAGTGTCTAAGTAATTGCTATCATGCAAATCAATGGAAAACTGGTCTGAAGCTGAAATAAAAATTTGCAGATACTAAATACTATATACAAAAAGATAAATAGTAAGGCCTTATTGTATAGCAGAGGGAACTATATTTAACATCTTGTAATAAACTATAATGAAAAAGAATATGAAAAGAAATATATATATCTAAATCACTATGCTGTGCATCAGAAATTAACACATTATAAACTAACTATACTTCAGTTAAAAAAATCTGTATCTTAAAATATAAAACATGAACTTCTCTGTAATAAATGGTTCTCTTTCTCATCAGCAGTGATTAAGTCACTTTGTAGCCATCTCAGCTGAGAGGTGATAGCAGGGAGCAGAGCAGAGAGTGAGCTCCTTTCTGCTTGCTTTCATGTCCTCCTTGGTCAGGGGTCAGGCTCTCTGTCCAGGAAGCTGTTTCCACGGCAGCCTGGGATGGTGGGGAAAGGGATGTGGGTGACAAGTGTCCAGCTTCACACTCAGGGCCCCTCAAAAGGTGAGGAGTGTTTACAAGCCCTGAAACTACCAATGCTATTGATGTGGGGGTGTGGAGTCTAATCTACTGTAATAACCATTATCACACTTACAAAGCATGTTTTCTTAAAAACTGTGTCTTTCAAAGCCTTCTAGAGACTTCTTTTTTGTGGATTATCCAACTTGCATTACCAATACCTGATTTTTGATTTTTAAAAATAATCAGCCCTCTAAAGATCTCAAGTTATGGGTTTTCTCCTCCAGTCACTCTCTCTCTCTCTCTCCCCACCCCCACCCTTCTCCAGTCTGCTTTTGGCATTCTTTGGATTTTGTTTTTATTCTTTGATACTTTTGTTTGTTGTGTTGCTTCTGCTCTCATCTAAGTGACATTAAGTAATACAAATATCTCTCAGTATTTGCAGCAATTTTCCCCCCAAATAATAAAAAGTTATATTCCACTCTGATTGAATTGAATATCCTATTTTATTAAACATGGACAAAAGTGTAGATAATTTTACTGATTTGTAAGTGACATTAACTAGTTAATATTTTCATTATTTTTGGAAGATTTAACGTATTTTAGTTTGTGCATGTGAAAATACGAATGTAGGTTATATTGTGAACCAGAATAATGAATGAATCAGAGAAAGAAAACTTGATCCAGTTTTCTCTCCTTTTTGGAAGGGTGTATGGGAGGATGGCTTGGGTTTTTTAGTTCTTATCTATGGAAGGGGTACTTGAAATTGTAAAGCACTGTGTTTCTGAATTAGTTCGCTCCTCCGTCTTGGCCATTGTTCATTGCCGTATTAGCAGAGAAACAGATTCTCACTGAGAGTGTGTGACACTTTTGCTTAACATGTAAGCTCAGTATCAATGTCATATGAGGTAAAGAAAGTGTCCACATGATTTTTTGCCTTTGAGGTGGTCCTTGTAGAATCTACTGAAGTGATATTTTGCGTTTATAGGTCTAGAGATCGTTTAAAGACTGGAGTTACACGTGTTTTCCATGATTATTTCTATTTTAATTAGATACATGAGATCCAAAGAAATTCCATTTGGACTAATTTTTTAAAATAGATTTTACTTGGGATAAACGGAGAGAAAGAGAGGTGAGTATTATTGTAATAAAGAGAACAGATAAACAGGAATTACCTATTCACAAGGCAAGAGGAGAGAAGCCAGCTGCACCTAGGTTTGTGTTTACATTTGCTGATGCAGACAGATTGGAAACGCAGCCCACTGGCCCACCTCTGGCAGACTCGGTCCTGTGGGTGTCAGCCACATCTGTCAGAGTTTAGTGTCCACGCGACTCAGCCAAGGTGCTTTTGTTAAATATGCCGCATGTATATTTCCCTCCCCGCCCCCATCGTTGATTTAGTAGATCTGGGTGACCTTCTGAGATGTGGGCAACATTTTTTTTCCTTCTTGGAAAGTATTTATTTCTATATTTCTGCCCCTTGATAGGTAATTTTTATCAGGTAACTCATTCCAAAAATGGTTGAGAAAAAGTTGCTTTCCATAGAACTGATGTAATGCACACAATGTTTTCATGAAATTGCTTACACCGTAAATGCCAAGAGGTGTCGGCTGTTGGGATGGGGGAGTATTTAGCCTTGCAATGCTAACCTGGCTTCAAGACCCACACCTTTACACAGCCCTTCTCGGCGTCAGGATTGCTGCCTCCCATCCTGCCTGTGTGAAATTCTACAGCAGCCTCTGCCGCTGACTCTTTTATAACCACTTTTTATTTATTTTCACCGGACTTTTAGGAATACATGGCCAGTAAGCAAGCACCCAAGTTGGTTTTTAAAAATAAAGAAGGGACAGGTTACTGGTAGATCTTTCATGCATCTTAATCATAACTGAAACATCTTGTACTGCTTGAAAAAATATTTGCTATAACTAGACTTTATTTATTTTAAAAGATATTAAACAGGCTTTAAAACAGTAAAAGTTAAACAGTAAAAGGTACTGATATGGAGACCAGACTGCCAGGCTCCATGGCGTGAATAATTAACTGGCCTAATATTCAGGTAATGTGGATTCTAAGGCCATCTCCTTCCTCAAATCTTTCCGTAGCTTGTCGAGTCCATTATGTCCAGTCAAATGGCTGTCATTAAATCATACAAACTTGAATGGACTTATCAGAACTTAGCAGGACTGGCTGTTTAATACCAAGGACCAACCACAAACAAGATCACGTTGATCAGTTTATACTCACATTTAAGGGGATAGTGGTAATTTAGACACGTCTAGGGAAGTGTTCCATGTGCATATAACAAACTGGGCAGGCAGGAGTATCTAAGAATAAAAGTGAGCAGTGATGAGTTACTCCTTACCTATTCTTCGAATAAATGAAGTTGATTTTTTTCACTCTAAGAAATTGAACCTACATATAGGCTGGGGTCAAGTTATGAGACGTGCATGGATTCGCAGCTTGGCCCAGCCACTGTGACACACAGTCTTGGGCCGGCCAGCCAGCCAGCCAACCAGGCAGCACTGAATGTGTGCGTCCTCTTTGCCCAGACTTAGTCACCTTTCATGTCAGGCTTCTGATCTGTCAGTGGCATTGCTCCGAGTTCTGACTATCTCACAAATGCTTTTGTGTGAAGAGGATGAACATGTGAAAATGATTCTCTAAGTGTGTATGGAGATATTTCTCTATGGTGCCATCACTTGTACCAGTAAGACACTCTGATCCAATGTCTTCTTGTAGACATCTCTGCAATTCAGGGGAAAAGTAATAGGCCAAAAAGAAGTGTTTCAGAATTGAAATGTAAATACGAGCTAATTAATGAGTGAATTTTCTGTTATTTAGGACAGGGATGCTAGCCTCTCACTGAGCAAATAGAGTAATTACATTATGGTTCCTTTCATCATTAAATAAGCCAATATCCGTTTTATTTTGTAGTGGACTGTGTCTCGGGGTTATAAAATGGTCCTGTTTGCCCCGATCTTCTTCACAGGGCTGGCCTTTGCTGTCCTCTCATCTGTGCATCCAGTGTTTGGTCTGTATGGGTCTCTGTTTCCTGCCATCATTTACGCCGTATTTGGAATGGGACGCCATGTTTCCACAGGTAATAATTTCTGTCTATGCTTATGCTTCTCATGTTACTGATGAAAGGGACTTAAAAGTGGTTGTTTGTTACTGATAACACTTCCAAAGCAATGCTAACTTCACTCCTGATAATATTAGGGCAAATATTATCAGCAAATATTAGTGCAAGACATTCAATTTTCTGTGCCTCCATACATACCGGAATTTGTTACTATGTTTCTATGTAACCAAGGTTATTGTTAAAGATTCTGCACATTTTTAAGTTGTAAAAAGAATGTAAGAGAAGGATAAATGTCCTGAACTTATAATGAAATGCAAGTAAGCACTTTGAGGAAAAGAAAAGACTCTAAAATTTAGTTACTCAAATATTGAACATTATTTTCCATGTAACTGTTATTTGGATTAAGCAATTGTTTACGTTTCTTCCAAGCTAGATTCTGTAATTGCCCGCTATTATTACATCTCTTACATTGCCTAGCTTTGCATTACCAAATAAAATGTGGACCGCCACGGGTAATCTGATACTAGAGCAGGCTGGTGAAAAACACGGGTTTGGGAGTTAGACCTGGGTGTTTGTCTCATTTGCCCTTTGCTATCTGCATGACCTTGGGCAAAGTTTTAAAGGTCTATTTGCTGCTTTCTTGATAGTAAAATGTCAAAAACAATCATGATTGCCACGAGTACTAGATGAGATGATTGATGTGCAAGTGTCTAATTTAGTGCTTGCTACGTAAGAATTAACGAAAGCTATTAGTTATCATCACGAAAAATGGTAACTTCATCTTACATATGAAGATAATAATAATAAAAACACATAAGAGGAAAGATCCATGAAGGCATTTCTGTCCATTTTGTGTATGTAAGATCTCAGTCTGTAAGGAATACATTTTCGTGTCAGTTTCTTCAGTGGTCAGTTTGTGTTACTGAAGAAAACTTTATTATCCTACAGTTTTAGAGATCAGAAGTCTGAAACAAGGCTCATAGGTCTAAAACTGAGGTGTCGGTGGGCTGCATTCCTTTCTGAAAGTTCTAGGGAACAATTCATTTTCTTAACTTTTCCAGCTTCTAGAGGCCCCTGCATGCCTGGTGCGAGGCACCTTCCTCCATCTTCACAGCCAACAGTGTGGCATCTTTAAACCTCTTTCCAATTCTGATCTTTTGCCTCCATCTTCCATATTTAAAGGGCCACTATGATTACACGGGGCCTGCCTGGACAATTTAGGATAATCTGCTTATTTTAAGGTCAGCTGATTAGCAACCTTAATTCCATCTGAAGCATTAATTACCCTTTGCCATGTAGCGCACTACTTACAGGATATGGACTCATTTGGAAGGCCACGATTCTGCCTGCAGCACTGGTACATTGGTACATGCATTTTCCTCATGCAGAAATTAACCCCTAAAATAATGTTTTATTTATGTAAATTTGGCTTCTTGTGTCAGTGAACTTTGTCATGGGAGACAGGATCAGCAGTTACCAGACGTACCACACAGCTGCCTGTAGTATGGTCACGCACCAGCAGGATCAGTGTTGTGTGGAAGCTGGCTAAAAATGCGAGACCTTGGTTCTTGCTCCAGATCTATTGATTCTGAATCAGTATTTTCACACGATCTCCAGGTGTTTTTTCTAAATCTATCTGTCTATCTGTGTATGCATGTATATGTATATATTTACTTAAATTTGAGAACCTTGGATGTACTGTATATTAGATGCTTTGTTAAGAGGTTTACATTTGTTATTTTATTTTATCTCAATACAGTCCTTTTAAATGGACATTATTATTTGCATATTTAGGTTAAAAAACAGCCCTGAATTTCGTAAAGCTTTCTGTGAGAGCACAGATTACCTTGCAGATGCATGGATTGCAACCCAGGTATGGCCAAATCTGAAGCTGAAGCCTTTTTTCTCTACAACCAGCTGCTCAAGAATGGACTTTCCTTTTGTCTTGATGTGAAAGGAGAAAAGCACTATAATGAATTAGAGGTCCTTGAAGCCTATTATATTCAAATTTTCCTGCTCTCTAATTTCCTAACAATTTATTTTCATTTTTGAAAACATTTAAATATGTCATTAGCAAGAAAAAGCAGATTATTTTAGAGCTGACCTCAAAGCATTTCCTCTGTTAAAGGATAAAAGAAAAAGGTTTAAAAAAGTTTCCCAATAGAACATAATTACTTTAAAAAAATCAAAATACTTACCTTGATATTCCTAAGTGTGCATTTACATAAACCGCTTTATTTCCTAAGGAATCATTATAGACATTTTACTGGTGGCAGGGTTTTGAAATTGCCATTTACATAAGACGTTGTATTTAGCAAATATTATTAACAGCTATAGGAATCTTGTAGTCTACTAAATAGATAATATAGATTTCAAAAGACATGTAATTTACAGACTTTACTATAGTCACTATATAACACAATAAGTGCTTAACACATTTTATTTCTGCATATGTACTCCTCCAAAGGACAGAGCCAGCTGGACTTTCTCCTCTCTTTTTTTATCCCAATAGACTTAGAATTCTTTAGACTCAATAAAGAAGCAATGATCCTTTTCCCTCATAGTATTATATTTACACGCACACACACACATATATATAACTTTTATATAGGACTCTATATTTTAATTTTAATATTAATATTGGAAACAGTTATCAATAAAACATTAATAACATTAACATTATTTATATATGATGTATGTATGTGTATATGTATCTCACCTGAAGTCCCTGCAAACAGTTAATACAGAGAACAGATTCTCTTTCCAATAATGTTGCTGTCCTTTATTTTGGTGTATGTGTGTGTGTGGGAACTACTATTTCCATTTTCCTGTTAAGAGATTGTTGTTGCTTGTATAAAGAAAAATCACTTTATCTGGGATTTTACCTCCAACGCAGATAGTCAGAATGCAATACTGAATTACTAAATGCAATAATGAATCATATGTAAGATATCTTTAAAAGCAAATAATTCAAAAGCTAGTATGTAAAGAAACCAAATACACTATTTTTCTTAACAATGGATTATTTTCTTATTTTAATTAAAAATATGCATTATATATATTAAAAAGGAGTAAATCATTGCTTCTTGTGACTTGCAAAGAACATGTCTTCGAATAAAAAGGAAAAGAATAGAAATTTGGGTATGAATCCATTGGAAACAAAATTGTTGAAGATAACCCATAGGTGACAATTTATAGGAAATTATTATCTTCTAAATTAGAGGGAAAATTTTTAAAGAGAAAAGTCTGTTCAGCAATTTAGAGAAAACATTAGGGAGAGCATAGAGGGAACTCTCCAAAAGAAACAAAAATGAGCAAACAGTTATTTACCAAAGGCCTATGATGTCATGAGTCTTGTGATAGAAGATTTTTACGTATGAAATCTCATTTGATCTCTACCCAGGTTTTGTGACTAGATGTTTTATCATCATCTTATAAATAAGGAAGCTGAGAGAGGTTAGGTAACTTGAGCAGGAATTTGAACTTGGGTCCGTCCAATTCTGAGGCCCCAGTTCACTTCTTATGAAGCCCTGCCGCCCACAGTACCGCTAAGCGGCTGGGTGGGGTCACTGGTATTTTACAGGTACCACTCCTAGACTTAAAGCCCAACCAGAGTGAGGGAAAGAGCAGAGAGGCAGTAGGGATAAGATAAAGACAAAGGCAAAATTTGTGAGATAGAGAAGGTAAAATGTCGTTCCCACACCCTCACCGGCAGCGTCAGCATCCTTGACTGTTCTCAGCTGTCTCAGAGACAGCACAGCATCATCCTTTCAAAAGAGGCAGGACTCGCTCCTACAACCATGTTGGCTCAGTGGGTATCCCCATATCCATTGCTGGCAAGCTCTCCATGTGGAGAAGTTCTTGGCATGTGACTCCCACACAGGTGAGGCTCACTTCTCTTTCCTCAACAAAACCCTTTAGGTGGCCTTTCTCTCTTACCTGTTCAGTTCCTTCTTATTTTTCTCCAAATTCCAGGAAAGACAGGTCTACACTCAAATTTAACTCCCAAACATCTTTGTTTTCAGTTCTGCAGTCATTTGTTCAGTGGCTTCTGTACAAATCGTTTTGCTCCATGCTCTAGGAGATTTGAAGACCAAAATACACACCTTTTTATTCTCAGGCATATCAGACTTGGAGAAATTCTGTTGCAATATATCTTGAAAAATTAAACCTTATTAAGAGCAGATTGTATGGCAAATGTTCCTTATTTGGTGTTGCCCATCCTGGATGCCAGGATCTTGTCTCTGATCATTCGATTTATTTGTTCCTTGATGTGTTCTTGATTTAGTACATTATGGTGAGAACAGTAGTCACAATGGTTGATACTGATTGATGATTTACCGAGAGTGACAGCTCCCTAAGAGAACTACATTCAATTTATGTATTTATGTACCATCAACTCAATGGAACAGGGAACACAGAATGATAGACCATAACAGAGCATTCTGAATTTAATCTCAACAGGAATTATCTTTTTTAGGTGCTAACTACATGCCACATATTGTGATATGTGATCTATTGCGTTATTTCATTTAAGGCGCATAACAACCCCACTGGGTGAGGAATGCTGTCTGTCTTTAGATAAAGAGATTGAGATGGCAGTCCTGGGGTTTAAGGCGAGGCTTGTTGGAGGCTGCAGCCACCACCCTATTCTCAACTACCCCCCACACAGCCTCGCTTACCCTGGAAAACCAAAGGATTGTTGGTGTTGGGTTTCCACGAGGCTTTTTTCTGTTTGACCTGTCTCTCTTGCCCTATGAGCCTGCATGCTGTTTGTTGAGATATCTACATCTTACCACAGGCTTTTTTTTTTTTTTTCCCATGAAGTGTCACTTATGATCTGGAGCAAAGCAAGGTTTGAGTGGGGTGAATGTGGACAAATATTGCAGTTTGTTTCTTTGATCCGAGAGAGCTGAACCCTCTCTGTGGGAACTGGCATTTCCCTGCCAGTTTGGCTGGATTCTCAGAAATGCTGTGCCAAGACGAGAGGCATCTGAACTCTTGTCAGGAAGAGGGGAACACACGGAAAATGGTCCTGCATTTGTGTGCAGCCAGGACAATGCCTGGGAAATGCCGTTGAACTTCACCTAGTTACAGGACCCAGAGATGGTATGTGCAGGCATTTTAGGGGTCACAGCATGCTGTTGTGCTGTAACAGCGGTGTAGAAAGGTTAAACCTGGCCTGGGGGGTCTGGGTTGGATTTTTTGCTGCCTGTAGGATTTGAGCCAGACCAGGAAAGACGAGAGTGTTTTCACAGGCAGATTGGAGGAGCGAACGTTTCAGGCAAAGAGTCCCAGATTCAGTAAAGAGCCATATTTATCCACTGAGCCTGTTGAGGTTTTCATATTCATCATCTCACTTTCTCCTTAAACTCTGAAATGTAGGTGTTGTTATCCCCATTTTACAGATGAGGCAATTTAATCTCTGAGTGATGTGCTTTACGTCATGATTGTTCTTATTTTTTATGTTTATTATACTTTATTTTTAGGGGGATAATTTTATTCATTCATTCATTCATTCATTCATTTTAGTGGAGATACCGGGGATTGAACCCAGGACCTCGTGCATCCTAAGCATGCTCTACTACTGAGCTCTACCCTCACCTAAAGTCACAGTTGTGATAAATGGAGAAACTGGATTCAAGTCCAGACCATGGTCTTAATCCCTGTCCTGAGGTCATTCTCTATGCAGGTTTGCAGAGAGGCTGGAAAATGTATGGCTTGGGGAGGGGTAGCAAGTAGATGGCATGGCTGTAGGTCGAAGAAATATGTGTATGTGTAGGTGAGTTTCTATTTATTCCATGGAGCAGAGTGAAGGGTGGAGGCATGGGAGTGCAGAGGAGAGGACGTCTCGTAGATCTGTTTTGGTTTTACAACATAGGTTCAACTTCAATGGCGGAAGCCAGTTATGTTTATTGGGTGTGTTACTAATAGAAGATTTCCCCCGCTCCCCAACTCTTCTAGGTACCTTTGCCTTGACATCCCTAATATCAGCCAATGCAGTGGAGCGGCTGGTCCCCCTGAGCAGCCAGAACCTTACCGCGCAGAGCAACACGAGTGTGCTGGGGTTATCTGACTTTGAGATGCAAAGGATCAGTGTTGCTGCAGCTGTGTCCTTCTTGGGAGGGGTGATTCAGGTATGCACATGCAAACTTGGGAATAAAGGGAGGGGGACAGTGGCAAAGGAAAGGCAACTGGTGCTTTATTTATTATATGAAGCTTTTTTTTTGTCAATTCAAGTTTTTCTTCCAGTTTTATTGAGATACAATTGACATACAGCACTGTACGTATAAGGTGTGCATGCGTACGTCATGAAATTATTGTCACAGTCATTTCAATGGGCATCCATCATCTCTTACAGATACAAAATTAAAGAGATAGGAAATAAATATTTTTCCTTGTGTTGAGAACTCTTAGGATTGACTCTCTTAACAAGTTCTACATATAACATTCAGCAGTATTAATTTTATTAATATTAATATAATAGGATTATATTTATCATATTGTACTTATTTATCTTATAATTACATAATATGGTGATTCAATATTTCTGTACATTTCAAAATGATCACTATGATAAGCCTAGCTGAGATCTGCTACCAGGCAAAGACAGTGCATAGATGCTGACTAGACTCTCCCCACCATCCACCCTCTGGCAACTACCTGCTTGTTCTTTCTATTTATTTATAACTCTACTTCTGTTTTCTGAAAACAAGGTCTGCTCCCCTGTTGCTGGAATAGAGGCTTCTAGACCCCTTTCTGAGCTGTGGTGTGTGGTAGGCAGGGTTGGAGGGCTGCAGCTGGGACCAAGGGTCGCTGAGTGTGTGCCTCCGCAGGAGATGTCCACTGGGAAGTGCCCTCTGTGGTGTTGTCTGTCATTTGTTATGCAGGCTTACAAAGAACTCTTTATTGACGCTGCCTTTGTCCCCACCTTAGCTGCAGGAATGCCAGCCACCTGCTCTGGTGTCCCCCAGGTTCTGGGCTCCCAGAATCACCAGTGCAGACCTGCCAGTGCCAGGTGCTAGGACCCACCGTAGCGAGTGTGCAGTCACACACCTGAAGCCGTGGTGCACCACAGGGTCAGTGCAGACCCCAGCCCTGCCTCTGCCTACAGTGAGGGATGCTGGCCTATTGTAAATACCTGTATTGGCCCCCCGCGGTGTGCCGAAACTCTGCTCACTGCCTGTTCATCCCAGACGCATGGGTTCGCAAAGGCATCAAATCCACCCTCTCTGCCTGGGGCTGTAAACAAATCTCTGTCCCACCTATGAAGCTGCAGGGCCACTGGGAATGGATCCAGCTTTCAGCCCCACCTCCATACAACATCACTGGCTATGATGGAGCCCCACCTCTCTTCTCGTGAGAACTAATCAACAACGGGGCAGGGGCCATGGTCTGGCTGTGTTGCATCCCTCCGCCCAATGTGCACCAGGAGTGGTACTTTTTTAAGGGGGTCCCAGGCTGTGGTGTTCCGCCCACACCCCCAGCCAGAGCTCACACTGCCCTCCAGTCCCCTGAGGCTCCTCTGTGCAGCGGGCCCCAGCCCTGTCCCCAGACTCGTCACTGATCTCCAGCAGCCAGTCCCAGCTTGTCCCTGCCGGCTCATGTCTAGGGCTGGCGATCGCAGGGACCTTACATGCCGGTTTCTCTTTAGTTCTGTCTGCCAGGAGCCTGCCACTTTCCCCTCTGAGCCGCGGGAGCTCCACTTCTGTCCCCGCTGACCCCCTGGCTGGAGGGAGGCATCCTGACATGAGGGCGCCTCTCTTCCTTTGCCGCTCCCTCCCCCAGGACTGGCCCCACACCAATTTTCTTTTTCTTTTTTCTTTTTTCCCCCCTTTTTTTATACTTACTGGGTTTTGTGAGAATCCTGTATTTCAAAGTGAGGGACACTCTGCCAGAGTTCAGTAGGTGCTCCGTGTGATTTCATGGCTCTGTAACTCTTGGTGGATTTCCAGAGGGCGAGCTGTGAGTCTCTCTACTCAGCCATCTTGGCCCAGAAACTAGTTCATTAACTTTTAAAGTAAATATTGATAGTTATCTACTTACTGCCATTTTGTTCATTGTTTTCTGATATTTTGCAGTTATTTTTATTCCTTTCTTCTTTTATTCTCTTCCTTTGTGATTTGATGACTATCTTTGGTGCTATTTTTAGATTTCTATCTCTTTTATTGACTGTGTATCTCTGGTAAGTTTTTGTTTTGTGGTTACCATGAGGTTCATATATAACAAGGTGATGATCGCTTAAGTTCAAATGCATTCTAAGAATCCTGCATTTTTACTCATCCTTCCACATTTAATTTCTTTGACATCTTATTTTGCATATTTTTGTTTTGTGACTCTCTTAACAGCTTACTTTGGATATAGATGATTCTACTGCTTTTGTCTTTTGACCTGATAGCTTCATAAGTGGGTATCTACTGTCTTTTTGTTTTTCTTTATCAATGAGATTTTAGTTTGGTGATTTTCTTATTTCTAGTTCTGGTCTTCCCTTTTCAAAGTAGAGAAGTCTCTTTACCGTTTCTTGTAAGGCCAGTTTAATGTACTGAACGCTTTTTAGCTTTTGCTTGTTTGTAACACTTCATCTCTCCTTCAAATCTGAAAAAAAGTCCTTGCTGAATAAAGCATTCTTGGTTGAAGATTCTTTTTCTTTCATTATTTTGAATGTGTTATGCCACTCCCATTGGTCTGTAAAGTTTCTGCTTAACGTCAGCTTATAGCTTCATGGGAGCCCCTCCCATGTAACTAGCTGCTCTTCTTTTGCTGCTTTTACAGTTCTTTCCGTAAGTTTGGCGTTTTAATTATAATGTGTTTCAATGTAAACTTCTTTGGGTTCATCTTGTTTGGAATTCTCTGCGCTTCCTGGACCTGGATTTCTGCTTCCTTTCCCAGATTAGGAAAGTTTTCAGCCTTTATTTCTTCAAATAAGTTATCCTACCCTTTCTCTCCTCATCTCCTTTTGCAACCCCTATAATGCCAATGTTAGTTTGTGTGATGTTGTCCCACAAGTCCCTTCAACTATCTTCACTTTAAAAAATTCTTTTTTTCTTTCTTCTGTCTAGTTTGGGTGGTTTCCCCTGATCTGTCTTCCAGTTCACTGATCTGTTTTTCTGGTATCATCTAATCTGCTGTTGAATTTTTTGTGTATTTTTTATTTCTTTTATTGTATTCTTCATCTCTGGTTCTTCTTTATATTTTCTAATTGTTTGTTAAAATTCTCTCTGTGTTCATCCATTCTTCTCCTAAGCTCACTGAGCATTTTTATGATCAGTACCTTAAACTCTGTATCAGATAGACTGACTGTCTCTACTTTGTTTAATTTTTTTGAGCTTTTGTCTTCTTCCCTTATTTGGAACATATTCCCCTGTGTCATCATTTTGCTCAAATCTTTGTGTTTATTTCTATCTACCAGGTAAGTCAGTTATGTTTCAGTATGTTAGATAAGTGGCCTTACGCAGGCGTTGTCTTGTGGGCCCCAGCAGCGCACTCCTCTCTGGTCACCAGAGCTGTATGATCTGAGCACTCCCCCTTTGTGGGCTGTGTGGACCCTTTTAGAGTGTAGCTGGGCCTACTCCCTGGCCTGGTTGTCTGCTGGAAACTGCCACAAATGAAGTTTAGAATATCCTGGGGGTATTCAGGCTGGTGGTCAGGGCTTCATCCCCAGGTGGCTGACCCTGGTGGTCCCAGGATGGTGCTGGTCCGCTGGTGGGTAAGTGTGCCTGCAGTGATGTTAGAGTAGGGAGAGGGTTTCACAATGCCACTTGCCAGCACCAGTGTCTTTGTGTTAGAGCAAGGTCTCGAAAATGGCTAGCCTGAGCATCATGAGGGAGAGTCCCAGTCACCTCCTGTCTCTCTGGGAGACCTTCCAAGATCAGCAGTCGGGTCTGACCCAGGATCATTTTAAGTCACTGCCATCACGCTGGGATTTGGGACATGTGAGCCTTTGCAAACACTCTTTAAGAGGGGAGTCTCTGCTCCCACAGCCCTCTGGACTCTCCTGTGTGCAAGTCCTCCTAGCCTTCAAAGCCAGACTTTCTGGGGGCTCACCTTTCTGCTATAGGACGCCCAGGCTGGGGAGCCTGAGATGGGGCAGGACCCCTCACTCACTGGGACCATGCAGTTGTGATTGCCTCCCGCCTTGTGGGCTGCCTCCCTGCAGTGTGGTCCTTGACTGCACTGCATCTCTGCCCCGTCTCCCTCTCCTGCTGTGGTTTCCTTTTATATTGTTATTTGTGGAACATCTTTTATGCTCATCTTCAGGTTGCTCTCCCAGATAGCTGCTCTGTGAATAGTTGTGATTACCGTGCCCATAGAGGGAGGTGAGCTCAGTTTTCCTACTCCAATATTTTGGCCATACCTCTATTTTATCCTTAATATGGTTTCGATTCTGTGTATTAATTTTTTTATTTGGTACTTTTGCATCATTTTTCTTCAGTGGTATTGAAGTATAATTTTCTTTTTTGTACTGTCTTTATCAGATCTAGTTATCAATGCTTTTCTTCTTATTAACATTCTTTTTCAATGCTTTTAAGCAATGTGTCACACTTTGGAACATCTCCTCTCTGAAGGTTTTGTTGAATCCTCCTTTAGAGAATCTTCCATTGAAGTCATCTGTTCTCTGGTGCTTTTCAGGGGTCATTTCTTGATAATGTTTCCTATTTCATCTACAAAAATTGATGAGTTTAAGCATTCTATCACTAATATGGTCAAATTTGACAATTTGAATTTCTCTAGAAAGTTATCCTTTTTATCTAGCTTTTCAAGTTCATTTGTATGTATATCTTTGATTTCTTATGATTTTTAAACAGTTTCTTATTTTAATTCTTTCCCCTTTGACATTTCTTAATTTCATATTTGTGTTTTTATCCTTTTTTCTTGATCAGGCTTGCTGGTGATTTGTCTATTTTGTTAATTCCCTTTTTTTAAAAAGCAGGATTTTGAAATAGTAGATTTACTTTTTTCTATTTGTATCTCTGCTTTAATCTTTATTTCCTTCCTTTTGCTATTTTTTTTCATTTACTTTTTATCTGGCTTTTGAGCTGGGAATTTGATTTATTTGTTATAACTTTAAAAATTTTATTTATAAAAACATTTAGGGCTACTTTCTGTAGATTCTGATTGTATTTCAACATTGATTTTTTTTTTTAGAAATTTTGTGACTTCAGTTTATATTTCTCCTTTCACCCAACAATTGTTTAGGAAAAGGACTTTAAATTTCCAAATGAAGGAGCCTTTTTGATTTTCAATTTTGTCAATAATTTCTACTATTGTTACATTGTGGTCAAAGACTATTGTTTATAATATTTCTACATTTTCTAATTTACTAATGTTTTCTTTGTAACCTAATATATGACCAATTTTTGTGGATGTTTCATGAGCACTTGGGAGGAAAATGATCTCTTAATGTTTAGCTTAAAATTCTACCTTACTGATTATGTTCTTAAGTCTTCAGTATTATTCATTTTTTTCCTACTTGATCTTTCTTGTATTAAAAATGGTGCATTCATTACTGTAGGTTGCTTTCATCAGAATAAACAGACTTTTCCTTGTTGTGGTTCAATTATCCTTTAGGTAATCTGTATATATGTTAGTTATAAATATTAATGCATTCAAATACCTCTCATTCATTGTCATTCAGGTAGAATAAATTGTTCCTGTCACTTGTCTCCATTACTGTTTCTTTTATATTGCTAATATAAAGTGCACTTTTACAACCACAATAATGTGATGTGATAGACTTCTATGTTGTAGACTAGATTATGGGTCCTTTAAAAATAGCTTTATTGAGGTATAATTGCCACACATAATTCCACATATTTACAGTGTACAATTTGATAAGTTTTGATGTATGAATATACCCATGAAACCATCACCACAATCAAGATAATGAAAATATGTCACTCCCTTAAAATTTCCTGATACTTGACCTTCTTCTTACTGCTTTAGGACCTCCCTCCCCTTCTTATCAACCACTGATCACTGAAGATATATATTTTCTAAAATTTTATAAATATGTATGCATTGTATTATTTTTACCTGCTTTCTTCCCCTCTGCATAACTTTATTGTTGTTGACTTTCTAGTTTTATTGCAGTGGTTTTGTGATGTAGTAGGGACCCCTGGGGCTAGAACTCATGCACTATCTGACTGTGACTGAACTGACTGGTCTGGGAATCTTTTTGTTTCCATTTCTGTCATCTATTTCTAAGATACATTGTGTCTCCTTTTACAAAGAAACTCTTTCTAGTGTAACTTAGCAAGTTTGCACTATTGTTACTTTTCGAAGCAAGAAGGAATTTTGTAGCCAAAAAACAGTAGCAGCCAAGGGAGGAATTGATGGCTTGCTTATAGCAATGAGGTGCTAATTTCAAGTCAAGGTGGAACGATTTAAAATGCCAGCATCAGTAAACGTTTCTGTTGAAGGAACAAACACTCAATAAAAGTTTAGGAAATTTAGGAAAAGGATTTTAAATTTCCAAATGAATGAGCCCTTTTGCTTTTCAATTTTGTCAAGCACTTTAAAAACATTGTTCTTTTTCCTATAGCTTTTATTATTTTCCGTAATGGGCACTTTGCCCGTTCCTTTTTCCAAGAACTTAGAAGGGTCTAGGATTGTCCCCTGTCCATTTACTTCTGGAAATTTTCCCAAGCTTTACTTTCCTGATGCCTCCATAGGACAAGATTTCTGTCCTGGAGGACGTGGGGAGATGCAGTTGCACCAGCATGGAGTGACATAGTGGGGTTGTTCAGTGACAGGGCCTTTTATTATTGTAGTGGTACATTCTGAAAACACATCGTCTTACAGCTTCAAGGATGATAAAAACCAACTGAAGACCCAAATGGGAGATTCTCCATTTACTTTTGATTTTTTACTAAACATTTTTTTGTGTCTTTTAAATAATGAGATCATGAGTATAGAAAGGATTTGAGACATAAACTAGTCTAACCTGCCTATTCAACATATCATGCTTATTCCTTCCAGAAAGCTGATGCCATTCTTTCGTAATGCTAGGGAAGGACAGCCTAAAGCCTCTTCTGGTGACGTTTTACTATTCACAACTATTACAGACCGGAAGCCTGTTACCCTGTTTACTCTAAATCTTTCCAGCTGTGTTAGTACCAGGTGAAGCTAAGAAGCAATTCACCGTAATAAAATTAGAATTATAGCAGCCTTAAAATTATAAAAATAAAAATTTCTCACATCAAAAACAATAATAATACTTATTATCCTACTATGTGCCAAGCTCTGTTCTAAGCTCACTAGATGTATTCTTGCATTCAATCTCCATCAACATTTTATGAAATAAATAATATTATTCTTACTATTATATAGATGAAGATACTGCAAGTTGTCTTTTTACTGGCTTTTTAAACTAATACTGAGAAAGGAAGCAAGGAGCTCGATCCAGCAACTTCTTGGGCCAGACACTATGCTTGTTAACTCCCCTGTTTTACCTCCTTAATGGTGGCAGCGGCCCACGTGCTAGGCATGACTTGTCTGGTGGGGCGGTGGCTCTGGCTGTAGAGCTGCGTGCCTGCCATTGTCCAGACTTCAAGGTCCTTTCCCGCACCACCTGTGTGTCCTTCAAGGCTCAGTTTATGTATAATAATCTCAACATTCCATGATGCCTCTGGACATGGATAAGTGGTTCCCCTGGCTTCCTCTGCAAGACGTTGCTCGTGGCTTGCAGTATAGGACTTCTCAATCTGCCAGGAGATATTTTCCATGTGTTTACCTCCCTTTCTAGACTGTTAGTTTCTGTAGAACAGAGACTGTTGACATCTATGATTCTAGCGGCTGGTACAGGATAAATGCGAGCTGAATAACTTGAATAAGAATAAGGTCAATTACATGTTAGTAGTGTCACTGTGTCAAATAACTAAAATCAAATGGAGATTTTGCTTTTACCTTTTCTAGTTTATCATTTTCTCCCTCCACCCCCCCCACCAGAAGATAGGGAATGTGTCTATATCAGTTTAAATTGTAGCACAATTCTGAATGAAAAAGGAGTAAGAGAATGTGTTATAACTTACTAATTTAGTCATGGACTTTGTCAGATCCATCCAGCTCAAATGTGAAGACCTAGTCGGTGAAATCTCTCACTTCTTCCCTTAACTACCCCCAGCTACCACCTGAAGAAGAATAAAAATACAACTCCTACAGCTCTCCACTCCCCCCATGTCTGTTAGTAATCCCATCCTCAAATCATCCCATTTGAAACTTTGTTGCTTCCTTTCGCTGGGGCAGAGCAGAAGGCAGGAGAGTCAAATTGTCCAGCCCTTGCAGTTTTGATTTTCACTGCTTCTTGCATTAGAGGATTTTTTTTTTTTTTAGAAAGTCTGCGAACTGAAAAGATTATGGTGCCTTCTTCAACCACGCAGTTCCAATTAAGAATAATTCTTAAGCCCAGTGCATTTCTGATATATTCCATAATAAAAAAAAAATCAGTGCTTGATTCCTAAGCGTATGGTCAGTTTGCCTACTAGATAATCCAATCCTTGTCTCGTATCTGCTCTCTGTTCGTGCTATGTCCAGTTCAGATGCTTTTGTCCTTTCTTCCTTTTGCCGCGCCTCTCACACTGACCTTCTAAGTGGCCAGGTGTTTCACACTCTATCATCAGATTGATTCTACCAAAGCACAGCTCTGATTTTTGAGCCAGTGTGCAACATACTTCTTTGCAAAATTAAGTGTTTAATAAACGTCTGGAAGAATGGTGTCACTCACTTCTGGAAAACTCTCTTTTCACTACTTTTAAGGTGCCCCCTCTTCTGGCTTCGAAGTGCCTTGCTTTACTGTTGATTATTCCCTTTTGGCTAGTTACGCCCCTTCAAAACGAGCAATGCCACGTCTTCTGAATATATCCCACGCTGTCCTGCTTTATACTCATATTCTTCCCTCTTTATGAGATGCTTTCTAGTAACTTTTTTCTTTTTGGATTCCTCAAGGACCAAGGCACAGTTTTACTTGTCGAGCAGTATTGCATTCTCCTTCTGAATCTCATGGCACATTTAAAAATTCTCTTTTATATGCCTGCAGACCTGTCTTGGTGTGCTCATTTGCACACATCACACCTCTGAAGCCTGGCTGCCTGGAGTTGGTCCTAGAGTCTCTCTTCTCCCCTGTCCCCATGTGTGAGGCGCTCAGGAACTCACTATGAGCAGCACACAGGTGGAGCAGAAATGTAGGCTTACCTGAAGTTTCTGTGGGAGAAGTAGAAAAGAAGGTTTCCTTTTCTTTTCATTCTCTTTTTAAAGCAAACTTCTTGTTTTAGAATAATTTTAGATTTTCATTAAAGTTGCAAGGGTAGTACACTGAGTTACCACATACTCCACCCTCCCAGTCTCCCTGCATTATTAATGTTTTACGTTAGGGTGGTATGTTAGTCACAATTAATGAGTTAGGTTGATACATTGCTGTTAATTTGAGTCCAGATTTCCTTAAGCTTTACCTAATGTTATTTTTCTCTTCCAGGATCTCACCTGGTAAACCATATTACATGTAGTTGTCTTATCTGCCCATAGGCTCCTCTTAAATGAAAATGTCTGAGACTTTTCCTGTTTTTGATGATCTTGAAAGTTTTGAGGACTACTGATCAGCATTCTCTAGAATGTCCCTGAACTGGGATTTGTCTGATGTTTTTCTCATGATGAGATCGGGGTTATGGGTTTTGGGGAGGAGGACCCGGGGGGCAGAGTGAAATTGTCAATCACATCTCACCAAGTGTGTGGACTATCGACATAACGTACCACTCTTGATGTTAACCCAGCTCAGCTGGCTGGACTAGTGTCAGTTTTTTGGGTTTCTTCAGATTTCCCTATTTCCCCCCTTTCTGTGCTGTGTTCTTTGGAAAGAAGTCAAGATGCCCGGCCCACTCTTAAGATGTGGGAGTTGTGTTAAGGGAGGAGTTACGTTAAAGAGTAGGGAGTGTCTACATATTATTGGAATTCTTCTGAATGGGAGATTTTCCAACTCTCTTATTTAAAAATTTAATCAGTCATTAATATCAGAATGGACTCAAGGATACTTATTTTGCCCTTTGGGTTGTAATTCAGTCCTGCTTTATCTATGTTGTTCTTCAGATTGCTCCAGCTTTGCGCATCAGGAGCTTTTTCAGTTGGCTCCTCATGTCCTTCTCGACATACTCCCATTTATTTATTTGTTATTTATTTTTGGAGTACCTTCTCACTCTCTAGCACTACAAAATGATCCAGGCTCATAGTGCGTACTTCCTACCTTAGTTCCAGAATCAGCCTTTGTTCTAAGAAGTCCTGGTTTCTTTTGTTAGAGAATGGTGTTAGAGGTCAAGATCTGGGTGACAGGTGTGCTCAGTGCCAGTGGGGTGTTGCTGCTTCTAAGCCATTTCAGCTGACATGGCAAGAAAATACGTGTGTGCATATCAACCAATGGATGTAAGCGTATCTGCATGTATTTCTATATGTAGCCACCTTTATCTATGTAAAACTACATATGATTTCCTACCAATGTCTCCAACTCTTACCTCTTTCCATATTGACCATTCTAGCCTTCTCCCGTTGTTTTCTGTAATTTCTGCAATAGTGGGGAATCTAGCTCCCACCATCCACCATTCCCTTACTTACTTTTTCAATTCCAGTGTATGTTTATAGTGGCTTCAGAATTGTTAACCTCTACTCCCATGGGAAATAACTTTATCAACTCCAGTTCCGTGTTTCTTTTTTGCCTTTGGTTTTACGTACTTTACTCATTTCCAAAGTTATTCATATGAGCACTTTTTGGTTTTTTTTTGCATTCCTTTCAGTGAGGTGTTTTTCATACATTTATGTGTGAAAAATCTATATATGATTCCATTTAAATGACACTCCGGTAAAAGCAAAACATATAGAGATACTAAATGCAACAGTGGTTGTCAGTTAGCTTCTTGGTCACATTCAGCATTCCATCCTGGGAACTCCTAACGTCTAGATGATTTTAAAAAATTTGCACACATTAAGGTTTGCTCCTGTCCTGTAAATATCTATGGGTTTTGACAAAAGCTTAGTGTCATGTATCCATCATTACAGCATCAAACAGAATAGTTTCACCATCCTAAAAAATTCCCTATGTGTCACCTATTATATACCCTCCCTCCCCCAAGTCCCTGGCAGCTGCTGGTCTGCTTACTGTCTCTATAGTTTCGCTTTTTCTAAAATGTCATATAAAAGGAATCATGCATCATGTAGCTTCTCCAGACTGTCTTCATTCTCTTGCAACATTCACTTAAGATGCATCCATGTCTTTACATGGCTAGATAGGCCTTTCCTTTTTATTACTGAAGAGTATGGAGGAGGGCTTTATGTTCTGAATTCCATAGCATACAACTTCATAGGCATCCATCTGACATTTTTTCCCCTCTCAAGTTCTCTGGTCACACGGAGGCTTTTCCTGCCATATCCTTATGCAGGGCTCAGCTGTTCTCCTATTATCACGAGCGATGTAGCCCTCCTCCCCAAACCTGCACACCACACTCAGCAGAGATCAGAGGCCTTTTAGGGTTTTAACTCCCACTCAAACAGCTTCTCAGACTTTACCTTCCTTGTCACACCTACATGACGGTTCTTTATGCTCCTGGTTGGCAGTCCCTGCTTTCAACGTCAACATCTCACCTCTCTTTTACAGTCTTTTAAAGTATGAACTCTTATCCTTTTCTCTGTATTCTGCAACCATGTTGCGCCTTGCCCCCAGTGGGTATTTAATAAATATTCATCAAACAAACAAATAAGTGATTTGGTATAACGTAAGAGCCAGGTTGCAGACAGACTGACAAGACCTGAAATGTGTGCAGTATTCCACCCGCGTGGGTAGTAGAGTTGTTTGCTATGCACCCTTTTCTTTGTTTGAAGGCCCCTTGCAAAAAAAAAAAAAAAAAAAAAAAAAGGCCTGAAATCTGAGACACATTCAATTTATATAGAACACATGGTGTTTATAAAAACATTACTAACTCGTATCACGCTAGTGAACTTGGATAATACGTGTCAGAGGTTTTCAGCATTAACCCAGAACATCAGCATTACTACAAACAGCTGAAAGATAGTGTATGAAATTTATTTTTTCATAACATGTTGCATGGGAGAATTTTAGGAGGAGGCTAGCCAGATTAGAGTTCTCAGTATCCACTTTATTAGTAAAAGGAGCTGAGGTGGTTGTTTATTAATTCATTAGCTTAACATTTTCTTTAACATTGGTATCAAATTTAAATACTAGGCCTCCAAGCAAAATTTTCTAGGAGCCTCATTTTACACACTTAAGTCCCAGGATAATCTTAGAAACCACAGCTCCACCTGTGAACACCTCTTACGAAGCCTGGTCGCTCAGGTGCTTGCTGCCTTCAAGCTGCATCTCGGCCTCTGTTTGCAAAATCCCTAATTCTAATGTGAATAAACTGTTGGAATTTGGGTGATGGAGAAAGGGGAGCTCTTAAGTTTCTCATTCTCCTTCTATCTCCTCCTCATCTTTTCCCTCCTTCTCCTCCTCTTCCTTTTTTTTCCTTCTTAAAATGTCTGCCATTGTCTTGGGTTATGGAGAGTGTTGTCATCCAGAAGAAAGCAATTTCTCTTTACTAGTTAAATCTCACATGTTTGCAGTCATCCTTCACACACCCAATAGTTTGTATCAGAAGTGAGGTCTTAAGGCGCTTGTTAACCTTTCAGAGTCAAACATTCTCCATTTTAGGGATTTATTCCTTGCTGGGAAGATTTTTTTTTAAAGTATAAAAACGTGTAGAAATAGAATATTACAAATATACCTTGAGTCTTCTCTGGCTTGTGTTGTAAAGTAGGTACACATGTTTTCAACATTTGAAATGGCTGAAGTCTCTTTACATCTTGTACTTTCCCTGTACCCTTCCATGTGTGACATTCAGGCTGTAGAAATGACAAAGAAGTGGCTGCTAGAAGGTGGTGGTTAGCTGGAAGTGGTTGGTGAATTACTTCAAGATTAGATGACCTTTGTTTCTCAGGCATAGGAAATCATTAATCTTTCTAAGTAGGTGCTGGAATTTAGGGAACAAAAATATCAGAAGTTAAAATGGTGATAATCTATACAAGGCCTCCCAAAGAAGTTCGCTTCTCAAAATAAATGAAGATACGTTTTCTTGGCATATAAATAAGAACTTACCAACATTCCATTTATGCATAAAATTCCATATATGCAAACAGGTTCCACAATTTCAAAGATCTGGATTGCTTGTATGCTCTGTTTAGCTGAAATGAAAATCCAACTCTGTGGGGTTCATCTTACCCCAATGATATGCTAATTTCATCCTCATGGCTTGTAAGAGTTAATGTCATAAGTTGGAACTACTAGTAGAGAGATGCTTGGGAAAAACTGGTTCAGTGTTTTTCTTAACTAATTGTGTTTTCAGGATGAAAATCAGCAGACTATGACTCAAACGTTGCCAAGATCAGTATGTTCCACTTGTACCTAGACCATTGATTGAGTGGATACTTCCCTCAGGACATTTCCTTTTTTTTTTAACCTTTTTTTTTTTTTTTTTAATTGAGTTATAGTCATTTCACAATGTTGTGTCAAATTCCAGTGTACAGCACAATTTTTCAGTTATACAAGAACATATGTATATTCCTTGTCACATTGTTTTTCACTGTGAGCTACCACAAGATCTTGTATATATTTCCCTGTGCTATACAGTATAATCTTGTGTATCTATTCTGCATATGCCTGTCAGTATCTACAAATTTTGAACTCCCAGTCTGTCCCTTCCCACCCATCTCCCTCTTGGCAACCACAAGTTTGTATTCTATGTTTGTGAGTCTGTTTCTGTTTTGTATGTATGTATGTATGTATGTATGTATGTATGTATGTATGTATGTATGTATTTGTTTTAGATTCCACATATGAGCGATCTCATATGCCATTTTTCTTTCTTTCTGGCTTACTTCATTTAGAATGACATTCACCAGGGACATCCATGTTGCTGCAAATGGTGTTATGTTGTTGGTTTTTATGGCTGAATAGCATTCTGTTATATAAATGTATGACATCTTCTTATCCAGTCATCTGTCAATGGACATTTAGGCTATTTCCATGTCTTGACTATTGTAAATAGTGCAGTTACGAACATTGGGGTGCAGGTGTCATTTTGAAGTAGGGTTCCTTCTGGATATATGCCCAGGAGCGGGATTCCTGGGTCATATGGTAAGTCTATTCCTAGTCTTTTGAGGAATCTCCATACTGTTTTCCACAATGGCTGCATCAAACTGCATTCCCACCAGCAGCGTAGGAGGGTTCCCCTTTCTCCACAGCCTCTCCAGCATTTGTCATTTGTGGCCATTCTGACTGGTGTCAGGTGATATCTCATTGTAGTTTTGATTTGCATTTCTCTGATAATTAGTGATATTGAGCATTTTTTCACATGCCTATTGATCATTTGTATTTCTTCCTTGGAGAATTGCTTGTTTAGGTTTTCTGCCCATTTTTGGATTGGGTTGTTTATTTTTTTCTTATTAAGTCATATGAGCTGCTTATATATTTTGGAGATCAAGTCTTTGTCTATTTCCTTTGCAAAAATTTTCTCCCATTCTGTAGGTTGTCTTTTTGTTTTACTTATGATTTCCTTTGCTGTGCAGAAGCTTGCAAGTTTAATTAGGTCCCATTTGTTTATTCTTGCTTTTATTCCTATTGCTTGGGTAGACTGCCCTAGGAGAACATTTTTGAGATGTATGTGAGATAATATTTTGCCTATATTTTCTTCTAGGAGGTTTATTGTATCTTGTCTTACATTTAAGTCTTTGATCCATTTTGAGTTTATCTTTATGTGTGGTATAAGGAAGTGTTCTAGCTTCATTGATTTACATGCTGCTGTCCAGTTTTCCTAACACCATTTTCTGAAGAGACTGTCTTTATTCTATTGTATATTCTTGCCTCCTTTGTCAAAGATGAGTTGACCAAAAGTTTGTGGGTTCATTTCTGGGCTCTCTATTTTGTTCCATTGGTCTATATGTCTGTTTTGGTACCAATACCATGCTGTCTTGATTACTGTAGCTCTATAGTATTGCCTGAAGTCTGGGAGAGTTATTCCTCCAACCTCTTTCTTTTTCTTCAGTAATGCTTTGGCAATTCTCGGTCTTTTGTGGTTCCATATAAATTTTATTATGATTTGTTCTAGTTTTGTGAAATATATCCTGGGTAATTTGATAGGGATTGCGTTAAATCTGTAGATTGCCTTGGGCAGTGTGACCATTTTAAGAACATTGATTCTTCCAATCCAGGAGCTTGGAATATCTTTCCATTTTTTAAAGTCTTCTTTAACTTCCTTAATCAGTGTTTTATAGTTTTCTGTGTATAAGTCTTTCATCTCCTTAGTTAGATTTATTCCTAGGTATTGTATTACTTTGGGTGCTATTTTAAAGGGGATTGTTTCTTTACTTTCTTTTTCTGTTGATTCATCATTAGTGTAAAGAAATGCAACTGATTTTTGAACATTAATCTTGTACCCTGCTACCTTGCTGAATTCTTCGATCAGCTCTAGTAGTTTTTGTGTGGATCTTTTAGGGTTTTCTATATATAGTAACATGTCGTCAGCATATAATGACACTTTTACCTCTTCTTTTCCAATTTGGATCCCTTTTATTTCTTTCTCTTGCCTGACTGCTGTGGCTAGGACTTCCAGGACTATGTTGAATAGGAGTGGTGATAGTGGGCATCCTTGTCTTGTCCCAGATTTTAGTGGGAAGCTTTTGAGTTTTTCACCGTTGAGTACTATGCTGGCTGTAGGTTTGTCATATATAGCTTTTATTATATTGCGATATGATCCCTCTATACCCACTTTGGTGAGAGTTTTTATCATAAATGGGTGTGAATTTTATCAAATGCTTTTTCTGCATCTATTGAGATGATCATGTGGTTTTTGTCCTTTCTCTTGTTGGTGTGATGTATTACACTGATTGATTTGCATATGTTGAACCACCATTGTGTCCCTGGGATGAACCCCACTTGGTCATGATGTATAATCTTTTTTATGTGTTGTTGGATTCTATTTGCTAAAATTTTGGTGAGGATTTTGGCGTCTATGTTCATCAGAGATATTGGCCTATAATTCTCTTTTTTTGTAGTGTCTTTGCCTGGTTTTGGTATCAGGGTGATGGTGGCTTCATAGAATGAGTTTGGGAGTATTCCCTCCTTTTCAATCGTCTGGAAGAGTTTGAAAAGGACTGGTATGAGTTCTTCTTTGTACGTTTGGTGGAATTCCCCCGGTGAAGCCATCCGGTCCTGGACTTTTATTTGCAGGGAGGTTTTTATTGCTAACTCGATTTCATTTCTAGTGATCGGTTTGTTCAAGTGGTCAGTTTCTCTTGATTCAGTCTTAGTGGACAGTCCCTTATGTTTCCAGAAACTTGTCCATCTCCTCTAGGTTATCCATTTTGGTTCCCTATAGTTTTTCATAATATTCTCATATGATATTCTGTATTTCCATGTTATTTGTTGTAATTACTCCATTTTCCTTTCTTATTTTGCTTATTTGTGCTCTCTCTTTTTTTTTTTTCTTCTTTGTGAGTTTGGCCAGAGGTTTGTCGATTTTATTTACTCTTTCAAAAAAACAGTTTTTGGTTTGATTGACTTTTTCTATTGTTTTTTTAATCTCTATTTTATTTATTTCCTCCCTGATCTTTATTATTTCCTTCCTTCTGCTGACTTTTGGGTTTTTTCCTCACTTTTTCTAATTCTTTTAGCTGGTGGGTTAGATTGTTTATTTGAGATTGTTCTTCTTTTTTGAGGAAGGCCTGCATTTCTATAAACTTCCCTCTTAGCACTGCATTTTATGTGTCCCATAAGTTTTGTGTAGTTGTGCTTTCACTTTCATTTGTCTCAAGGTATTTTTTAATTTCAACTTTGATTTCACCATTGACCCATTGGTTTTTAAATAGCATTTGGTTAATCTCCATGCTTTCCTTTTTTCCTTATTTGTTTCTCTGTAGTTGATTTCTTGTTTCATGACACTGTGGTCAGTAAAGATGCTTGAGATAATTTCTATCTTCTTAAAATTGTTGCAGCTTCTTTTATGCCCAAGTATGTGATCAATCCTAGAAAATGTTCCATGTGCATTTGAAAAGAATGTATATCTTATTTTTTTTGGGGTGTAAAGCTCTAAAAATATCCACGAAATCTAATTTTTCTATTGTATCATTTAATTTCTCTGTTGCCTTATTTATTTTCTGTCTGAAAGTGATGTTAATGTGATGTTAAAATCTCTGACAATGATTGTATTCCCATCAATTTCCCCCTTTATCTCTGTTAGTAATTGCTTTATGTACTGAGGTGCTCCTATATTGGGTGCATATATATTAACGAGTATAATATCCTCATCTTATATCACTCCTTTAATCATTATAAAATGTCCTTCTTTATCTTTCTTTATGGCCTTTGTTTTAAAGTCTATTTTGTCTGAAATCAGTACTGCTACACCTGCTTTCTTGGCATTTCCATTTGCATGGAATATCCTTTTCCATCCTTTCACTCTCAATCTATATGTGTCCTTCTGCCTAAAGTGGGTCTCTTGTATGCAGCATTTGAAGGTTCCTGCTTTATTATCCAGTCTGCCACTCTGTGTCTTTTGACTGGAGCATTTAGTCCATTAACATTTACAGTAATTAATGATAGATGTGTGTCTATTGCCATTGTGAACTTATTTTTGCAGTTGATTTGGTATTTACTCTTTGTTCCTTTCTTCTTTATTTTGTGGTTTGGTAATTTTCCTTTGTATTATCTTGGATTTTATTTAGTTTTTGTGACTCACTTGTAAGTTTCTGGCTTGTGGTTACCCTTTTTTGTAAGTCTATTAGCCCATTATTATAACTGTTTGTATTAAACAGATAGTAATATAAGCTCAAACCTATCCTACTGAGAACAAAAAATTTTAAAAAGGAAAAAAAAAAAAAAAGACTATATTTCCTTGCTTCCATCTCCCACTCTTAATGATTTAGATGTCTTCTTTTACAGTTTTGTGTTTATTCTATTTGGAATTCATGATAGTTATCACCTTTCCAGTTATGCGTTTCTCATTTTTGTAGCATCCTGCTTCTTTTCTGTTTAGACTAGACCTGTCAATATTTCTTTCAGCATGGATTTAGTGTGAATCTCTTCTAGTTTTTCTTGTGTGTGAAATTCTTTATCTCTCCTTTTATTCTAAAAGATAACCTTGCTGGATAAAGTATCTTAGGCTGCATCTTTTTTCCATTCAGGACTTTGAATATATCTTGCCATCCCTTCTGCCCTGTAGTGTTTGTGTAGAGAAATCAGCTGAGATCCTTATGGGGGTTCCCTTGTACCTCACTCTTTGTTTTTCTCTTGCTGCCTTCAGGATCATTTCTTTATCCTTGACTCTGGCCATCTCGATTATGATATGTCTTGGTGTGGTTCTGTTTGGGTTTTTCCTGTTTGGGACCCTCTGAGCCTCCTGTACTTGGATATCTGATTCCTTCTTTAGGTTTGGGACGTTTCAGTCATGATTTCTTCAAATACCTTTTCATTCCCCTTTGCTCTTTCTTCCCCTTCTCGAACCCCTATTATATGTAGAATTGGCACACTTTATATTATCCCATAGGTCCCTTGTATTGTTTTCATTATCTTTTATTTGTTTTTCTCTCAGCTGTTCTGATTGGATGCTTCCTGTTGTCCTGTTTCTAGGTCACTTATTCGTTCTTCTGTTTTATCTAGTCTGCTTTGTACAGCCTTTAGATCAGCTCTCATCTCAGCCAATGAGTTTACCAATTCTACTTGGCTCTTCTTTATAGCTTCAATTTTATTTTTGATATATTTTATATCTCTAAACACTATCTCTTTTAGTTCTTTCAGTACTTTGGTCACTCTGTTTTTGAAATCTTGATCTAGTAGGCCATCAATGTGTATTTCATTGATTGTTCTTTCAGGGGATTTCTCTTGATCTTTTAATTGGGAGTGGTTCCTTTACTTCTTCATATTGCTCATATCTCTCTGGCACTGTGGCTTATGGAATATCAGTTATTTATTGTGGTCCTTAAGGAGTTTATTTATTTATCTATCTAAAGCCTATACAGGAATAAAACTTTAAAAAAAGAGAGAATTTTAAAGGAAGGGAGGAGAAAAAAGCTTTGAAAACAGTGTGTGATCAATAGTAGAAGAGCAAGTTGAAGCAGAATAGCAATTGAGTTGAGATGTCTTTTAAAAACTTTTATAAAGGAGAAAAGATCAAAAAACAGTATTTGAAACCAGTGTATAGCCAATAATAGGAGATCAAAAACAAGAGAAATAAAAATGAAATGAGGTGGATTTTTAAAAATAATAATAATAAAAGTATTTTAAAGAAAAATTTAAAAGGGATTAAAACTGTAGACATATACAATTGTTTAAAAAGTAAAGATTAAAAAGGTAATAGAAAATAGAACAGATAAAAAAAGATTAAAAAAAAAAAAAAGGATGTGTTCTCCTGGAGACTGTGCTCTTAATGATTTTATCGAGAGGTCTTTCTGTCTTCGACTCGTTTTGTGAACTCAGCTTGCTGCTTCCAGAGGCCCTCCATTGGCGCCCTCATCTGTGCTGCTCCCAGTGCCTGTCAGCAAACAGATCACACTCCCTTCCAACACTGGGTCAGGTGCTGCTCTCCTTCATGGTGGGTGGGCGGGTCACTCCCCCTCCTGATGCCACAGTCAGATGCTGTGCTTGGGTGAGGTAGGCAGGTGGGCGGATCATGCCCCCTCCCAGCACCTCGGTCAGTTGTTGCACTTCTGTCAGGAAGGCAGGTGGCCACCTGCTCTCTCCCAGTGCAGGTCACTCTGCTGCTCTATGCAGCTGCCTGCTCCAGCTCAGATCGGTGCTCCTTAGGTGGGCTTGGCGAAGAGCGTAGGACCACACCACCCCTGCTCAGTGCCAAACCTCAGCTCCTTGTTTGTTTTGGTGGCGCGAGTTCTCTTAGGTACCAGGGCAGAAAGATCCTATTTGCCTCTGGCTGTAAACAAGTCTCAGTCCTGCCTAGGAGGTTGGGGAGCCCTCGGGTGCAGATTCAGATCTCGGCCCCACCCCCCACCCAGGCACTGTGCACAGGAGGATATGACAGCTATGGCTGCGCCTCGCCTCTCTTCTCCAGATAAGCACCCTGGGTCTGAGGAGACATTTTTATTTCTCTTGGTAATGGCGCCCCAGGTCTGAGGAGACAAAGGCTACAGCGCCCCTCCCCTCAGGGCACACAAGCAGTGTTGCTTTGCTTTTTTATTTTTTGTAACTTATGGGGGCCCAGGTTGTTCTGCTCTGTGTCCCCTCCCAGCCACGGCATGCAGCACCCTGCAGTCCCCCAGGGCTGCCTCAGTGCAGATGCCCCAGTCCTCTGCCTGGCTCGGGCAGCCTGTCCCATCCCCCAGGTGCCAGCTTGTGCCTTGGGCTGGGTGTTTCAGGAACCCTTTGTGCCTGTTTAACTTAGTTCTGTTGGTCAAGTGCCGCTCCATACAGATCTGAGCCTTGGAGGCGCCCTCTTTGTCCCGCTGGCCTCTCCGTTGGAGGGGGGGAGACCCAGCAAACAAGCGCTATTCCTCCTTTGCCTCTCCCTCCCCGCAGGACCAGTCCTGCATTGTTTTGCTTTTTCTTCTTTCTTTTTTCCTTTTCTCCTACCAGATTCATGATGTCTTTGTCTTTTGAAGAGGACAGTGTTCTGTTGGAGTTCCGCAGGTGCTCTGGTTGGCTGGGTGGGTCTGTGGATGTGAGCTTTGGTGTATTTGTGGGAAAGAGTGAGCTACAAGCATCCTTCTCCTCCACCATCTTGGCCCCAAGTCCCTGGGACATTTCTATTTGACAAAATGACATATAGTTTTTGAAAATAATGTTAGTTGTAGAAGCTGCTGCTTTGGCTTCTTATGTTGGCAGAAACAGATCGCCTGATTTCTGTGTTGGCAATCTATATTGTCTTCTTTATTATATGCTGAATAAAAGGGGATTGCTAAGCTGCAATCAATTCAAATACATTTCTTTCTACACTGATAAATTCTTTCATGCTCTCCAGAGTTGGAAAATATGGTGTGGCCTTTTCTACATTTTCAAACCTGATGGCTGGTTTTCCATGTTGGGTAAATATACATGACGGTTTATAACATTCCTGGTACATACGTGTATTGCACATTTTATAGGTTCCATAGCTCATTTCACATTCACTTTACAACAATGCTGCAAAATCAATAGGGCAGACATCATTCAAATTACTTACAGACAGTGAGGCTTGGAAAATTTCAATAGGTTTTCTGTAGTCACAAAGCTAGGATGTGATGGAGCCAGGATCAGAACTTGAGTTTTCAGATTTAAGCCCAGGAATCTCTCCCCTAATGCACAGTGTAGAGTATTATTGCTTTTGGCCAAAGGGCAGTGCAATATGATGGAAATGGTATATTTGCAACATAGGCTCCGGTGGTGCTTAGACAGCACTTTACGTTTCTCATTTTCATCGCTGTGGCCTCTTGATAGAAGGAAACTTCCCTGCTATTCTTTCCTTCGATTTCTTTAATGATTAATCTTATTTTCCAACAAGAATTTTAAGATATTACCTAAATATTATAATTAACACATTGAGAGGATATATCAGCCTTGGCCCGCTTTGTGTTCCTTTTCCAGTGTGGATACTCATGACTGTAATTTAATGTTGCTTTCAAAACAGTAAATTTCTGTTACTGAATTGATGTGGCTGTACTCAGTCGAAGACTAGGGCATCTCCTAAAAGTTATCTCTTTGCACCAATCATTGCAGTGTTAGCAGTAAGAAAAGAGATTTCATTTCTGCTGTCATCTTTTTCTGTAAACACATAAGTCTCGATGTCTTAATCATATGGGCCCTTTACAGCTAATTGGCAGCGTATATAGTCAAAACAGTATGTTTCCACTTCTCAGAACCTGGGAGAAACTCAAGAAATGCCTTTTTCTCCTCAGTGCTTTTGAGGTTTTAAGCCTACTGGGTGTAAAGTAGTGAATCGTGTCCTTTGGGTTTTTAAAAAAATTATAGATATGATAATGCAAATTTGATTTTTCTCCACAGAGCCTCATGTATTAGCCGATTTGAACATATTTTCTTATTTGTAACATACATGATTAGGAAAAGAGAAAAAAGGAAAGTCAGCATTCAGAAAAGAAACTGTGTTAACTTTAACTGAAGCACTTATAATTGTACCGAAAAACGTTTGGAAAGTGTTGGAACCTAGCAATGTTCTCAAGAAATCTCAAGCTATTGAATATGTAAAATTTAAGACACACATTTCACGTCAGTTCCCTATGTCTGTGTGTTGAAAATGAAAATGTGTCGGGTATGAACCCCCCTAGGAAGCTTGGGAAGGTTCATCTTCCTTTGTCCCCTTAGGTGGCCATGTTTGTGCTACACCTGGGCAGCGCCACGTTCCTGCTTACCGAGCCTGTGATCAGTGCGATGACAACGGGGGCTGCCACCCACGTCGTGACTTCGCAAGTCAAATATCTCTTGGGAATGAAAATTCCGTATATATCTGGACCACTTGGATTCTTTTACGTGAGTTTTACACCTGTCTTTGTTAGTATATTTTGGGCGTGTCTGTGTTTCACAAAGTACAATTTGGTTAATTACAATACTAAAATTTTTCTATATTAAGACAACTTAGGCTTAAATAAAATATTTTAGGATATTTGAATGTGATTGAGGGTGTGAAGCTAGTTTAATGAGTCAAACCTACTAATTTGGGGAGCAGTCCTTTATAAGAAACAGTAAAGTATGGTGTAATTTGAATACATGGTTAGAAAAAATATAACTTGAATTTTTTTGTGTGACCAGATATGTTGCTAACTTCTAATGGAAGCCTTCTACCAGAATTGTGGCCCAGTTTAGCAACAGTAGACTCTACCACGTGCTTCCAGTTTTATGAACTCTGTATGGATCAAATCAGAGGTCTAGTAAAAATTGGGGGCTAGCTTCCCAATAGCAGACAGTTATTAAAAGTCACTTGAACCTGAGAGAGAAAAACGTGTGTCCAGTTTCAACATATTATCCTAATAATTCTTCATTGTTCTTGGTCTCTTTTTGAAGCTGACCTAAAATCTGTGACTGCTCAGGGACTCATGTCTTATAAGAAAATCAATGTCTTGTTAATGAAATTGAGGGCAACCACACTTCATTTTTTAAAATTTTATGTTGTAGAGGAGGAAAAGAATATTTTCCTTCTACCCTTGAGGCTCCTGTAACAAAAGACAGATTAACAAAGAAAAAGAAACAAGTTTATTAGCATATATATTTTGTATACACATGGGAGAAATTCAGGGATTAGTAAGTCAAAAGGTGTGGCAAGAATTTGGACGTAAATACTATTTTCAGTTAAAACAAAGGAATAGGAGTGTGGGGAGGCAAGTTATGAGAAGGTGACCATGAAAATTACAGTAAATGTAGGTAAGATTTATTACACAGATTTAGGTTGGTTCCTTCTCCAACGGTAATTTTTAGATGATTTTAGATTTTGGGATTTTGTGTAAATCTCTTGTGATTTAGAGTCATCTTTCTCTTTCTGGTACTGAGAGGAAGACACCCTTGCAAATAGAGTCTTCCTTTATAAATGTAAATTTCCCTTACTAAAGGGTAATATACTATTTTCAGAGCTTCTCTGTGTCTGCTTTTTATCAAAATAATAAGCTTAATGTATTTCTTGTACCAAAGAGGCACATTTTGGAGTAGCATATTCTGGTCTCCTACAATGTAATGCTGTGTATTAAATATCACTAATGTTTTATAATGAGAGTATTCCCATTCTTAATTTTCTTGCTCTAAATCAAGGAATGGCTGAACAGTAGCTCAACATATGGAAGTTCAGTAACTTATTTATCTAATTCCTGTTATTGAGGTGGTCTGTGGTGTTTCACCATTATATATATGCACTCGATGAAGATTTGTTTTATTTGCATGTTATTATTTGCATTACCTGATGATTTCATTAACGTAAATTCCTAGTTATGGGGACTTTGGATCAAAAGTGTATAACATTTTTGCCAAATTTCAGTTTTAAAAGTTGTACCAGTTAATATTTAAGTTCATCATCACCAAGTCTGATTATGACTATTTTTAAAATGTGCCATTTTAATATGTGAACAATGGTATCACTTATCTGTTTAAATGTGTGTTTCTCTGTTTAGTTAGTAAGGCAGTTAATAAAGACAGTGATGGGCAGAACAGAGTTGGAAGGTGGTTCTGAATTTTTGTTATTTAGGCAATATCTTGCTCAGTGATTCATCCATTATAAGAAAGCTTAAAACTATGACAAGAACACTGAAACTGCTCTTGGAAGTAACTTAATTTCAACCTCCAGTTCAAACAAAAGTGACTCAAGTAGCTGTAAGTGACCGGGTGGCTGGCTGAGTGAAGACTTCAGGAGATGCCTGGTGCACCAAGAGACCCAGATCAGTACGAGATTCTGTCGTGACCTCCTGGCTGGGGAGAGCGTGCTTGTCTGTGCATGTGCAGCGTAAGGAAATGCGTGCTGGTTACAGACTGGCCACTGGCCAGTGTTCACAACGACACAAGTAGTCGTTCCTCCCTTCAAGAGCTGTGTTCACAGAAGCTGGGCAGCCTGATACAGCAGTGCCGTTTGGCCTTCCAGCTTGTTTCTCTGGTGGCAGTGTGCATGAAATGCTGCATCAAAGTGTTTTGTGTATTTTTATTTTTTCATTTTGTTGTCTTGGGAGATGAACTACAAGCTACTTTTTCTTTGCCTTGTAGATCAGACACTGTGTGGCTTTTGGGGGCGGAGGGCTTTTGTAAGTCCCCATACTGAAGTGGAATCAGATTTAGAAATACTTTTAGATGGCTGACTGAATGTGTATTACTCGGTTGTTGGAAGTTGCTATGCTTTGTGCAGATGGAAAACAAAGAAAAGTTGCTTTCACTCCTCTGTTTTGCAGGGCCCTGCACTGCTGCACTCCTAGGTGGGGATGGCGCTTTGGTTCTCTGCCAAACTTGATACTGATACTGCAGTGTCAAAGATTGTTGTGATCCGAGCATGGGATTAAGAAATAATTTTCGCATCATGCCTAGGTTACACTGGGACATTTGCTTTGGTGCAGTTAGGCTGAAATATAATCTGATGATGATAATGGAAATCTGAACTTGTCCATGGATCATTTAGGTGGGAGGTGAGGGAAGAGAGCTGAACTTGGCACAGACGTATAGAACAGAGGACAAAATGGAGGCCCTGATCATCAGGCGAAAAAAAGCTAGAGGAGCCTGATTTAACACAGTTTTGGGTTTTTCCTGCTTCTAAATTCTCACAAGGGTTATATCCTTTTTGGAAGCTACTCAGGCTGATGAAGGATAAAGAATATGTTACTGATATTCCTTGAAACATAAATTCATATCTAAAATATCTCTTGTACAACAAGCCATTCACCACTGCTAACAGTCTCAGATGGAACACAGATTTCTTAAAAGAGTTCAGGCTTGGCCAGTCCAATGCTTATTAATTAATTCTGGTAGTAGCAATGCTTGCTGTCAACTTTGAGCGAAGAGACAGACTTTTGCCTTTATCCTGTTCTTAGGTCGCTGCATTTTGGGGTACCTTCCATCTGCCACTATGGCGGTTTCTACAGTGTCATCTGTCTGGTGGATGCCCAATTCTGTTCTAAGAGAATCTAATTCTCATGTTCAAATAGCCAAAATCTCCATCCCTTTGGTTACTCGGGGCTGGAAGCCGTTCTTGCTTCAGTGGAACATTTTTAAGAATTAATGTGAATCAAAAATGGGTAGTGTTATGTGCTCAGTTCTGCCCTCTCAGATTATAGAACAGACTTCCAATAGGTCCAACAGTATAGCTGATTTACAGTGTTTCAGGTGTATAGCAAAGTGATTCAGTTATGTATGTATATACATGTATATGGCTATTCTTTTTCAGATTCTTTTTCCATTATAGGTTATTCCAAGATATTGAATATAGTTCCCCATGCTAGACAGCAGGACTTTGTTGTTTATCTATTTTATATACAGTAGTGTGTCTCATTTTTTAGATTCCACATATAAGTGATGTCATATATTTGTCTTTCTCTGTAGGTCTTGACTGGTAGACACTTTTCTGCATTTGAAATGCAGAGCACATGCCACCAACTCCAGCGAAGCTCAGGTGTTTAGGTCACTCTTCCTCTCCTAGTTAAAAACTGTTAACCAGCTTCCTCATGTGAGGGGTTCTCCCCGAAGTGTAAAACCCTACTAAGGCTTTCCACTGGTCCTCTGCCTCTGCGTAAGTCTCCCAGCATTTCTGGGGTCTGCGTATGCAAATGGAGTTGCTGGAACACTGTCATGACCTGCCCTATATTTCTAAACAAAAAGTGGATAGAGTTACGTTTAATTCATCTTTTTATTCAATCTTTCTAAATCCCTTTACAAACAATGTTTTATTTTTCCCTTTGTTCTTCAAGTCTTATCTCTAAATGTACTATACTTCTAGTAAAACTTTCTCTTAAAGTGATGGATATTTCATAATGCATTTGAAGTATTGCACATTTTTCAGGTATATATTGGGCAAAAGCTTTTTCTCGGCTGTGGTGATTTTGTTAGGACCCACGCAATCAGGTAGACACTAATTGCTCTGTCTTTTCTTTCCCCTAGAAAGAGGCAACAGAACTTGAGAATCAGAGAAACCAGGTTCAGATCATAGCAGTAGCCTCGACTAAAGTGACCGAGAATCTCTGACCTTCAGTTGCCTCCTCTATAAATTAGTGATAATAGTACCTATTAGGATTCATCCCCAAAATGAAATGCCTGGAACATAGCAGGTGTCCATTTAATGGAAGTGATTATGTTTGTACTTGTAGCAAATAGTTGGATGTAACAAGTTAGAGAGCTTTAAAAAGTGCTGTGTAAATAAAAGATACGAGCGCTTTTCTTCTCTGGAGGGCTCTTAATCAGATAAACAAATCTAAATAATAAAGTTATATCTGTTTTTGAAATTTATAAATAAAGATGACATCAAAATTTATGAAACTTAAAAAAATACATGTTATTAACGAGGGTTAGTCACCAAAGTAAAGAAATGCTATGGTTGTTAGTTTATTTCTATTTTAAAATATTTCCATCTATTCAGCTCAATCCCCCCAGCAGTTATAAACCCATTAATAAATTATAAACAGTTCTGAAATATATTTAAAAATAAGTAGAAGCAATAATATTACAAGAGCCACTTCTGTCTTGGGACTATGGTTTACCATTTAAATTATTTTATTCCCATGCTCTTAAATTTTTAAAAAGTTTCCATTTTGTTATAGTCACTTGTTTTAGTTTTTAGATTCCATATGTAACTGATATCATACAATATTTGTCTTTCTCTGTCTGTCTTATTTCACTCAGCATAATGCCCTCCAAGTCCATCCATGTTGTTGCAAATGGCCAGTTTTCGTTCTTTTTTATGGATGAGTAGTATTCCATTGTGTGTGTGTGTGTGTGTGTGTGTGTGTGTGTGTGTGTGTGTGTATGATGTCACATAAGAAGATTAGTATTTTCTTTTTCTTTTTCTAAATAAATAGCCAGGAGTGGAATTGCTGGGTCATATGGTAGTTCTATTTTTAGATTTTTGAGAAACCTCCATACTGTTTTCCATAGTGGGGGTAACCTGTGTGCATTCCCACCAACAGTGTACGAGGGTTCCCTTTTGAGATTTTTTTTTAAAGAAAAAACTTTGAAATTTATTTTAATACTCATTAGAAAGTGAATTCTCTCATTGATAAAACCAAAAATCTAGAGAAATGTTCTAATTATGAGACTTTTTGAAGCCTGAAAGCTGCTGGAGAAGGCAGCCGGAGAGGAGGAAGATGGCAGGTCAAGCCCAAATAGAATTTTATATCAAATTTAAAATTTTTGACTGATAGTTGGTTCCCCACACAGATAAGAGGGAAAAGTTTAATTCTTTTCTACTATAAAAATTTGATTTTTAAATTGAGAAATGATGATCTATCTTTTTATTAGAAACGATGTTTTCCCCAAAAGGCACAGTAAAACTACAGAAACTCCTAATTCACATCAGCACACATGGATTTCTCTGAGGCAGTGCCAGTGTCTTGGCCTGCAGCCTGTGATGAATTTGGCAAAGCTGTTCTCAGAGGCACGGTTTTAAATGAATACTCTTCTAAATAATTATGTACAGTTCTGTACCTTAAACCCAAGAGCACAAGGCAAGCTTGGCAATATATTCTACTACCTTTTGGGGAAGCTTTTATTTCCTTCTTTAAAATTGAGGAGTTTCAGAACTGAAAAGCAATTTTATTCCCACCCCCGTCCCTGAAATACAAGCGAAGCACTTCTCTAGTCTGAGTAGCCCTGAAGGCTACAAAGCAGGAACGAAGAATGTTAATAAAACTGGGTAGAAACGTCACAAGGAAATCAGAGCCAATGAAACATTTTCTTTTATAGAGAATGAGATCACAATTAAATATGTACAAATGAGGTTTATATGTGGAGAACAAATTTATTCTGAAGACACAGGCCCTCTGGGAGTTCTGAATCAACAACACACTTTGGCGGTTTATGAAAGCCTGCATTTTCTCCACAGTTATTGTGACATTTCTATTGTGAATTGTAAGGATGTTCGATATACCTTGAAAAGTGGACAGAATAAACAGAAGAGGGGAGAAAAGGAATGTTCATCCGCAGCTTGAATCAACCAGTGACAGAGGGGATAGGAAATGGGGCAGGTTTAATTTGGATATGGAACAATTATGTGGGAATTTGTAACAAAGGTCACTTTAAAATTCTAAATCAGAGGGCAAATATTTTAGTAACTCAGTTAGCTTGGGCTAAGCTCTCCACCCCCCACAATTCACTGAAAAATGCATCACCACAAAATCCAGTTGCTTAAGTAATTCAAATTAAACTCGGTTTTCTAAACAAGGGATGGCTGGATGCCACGTGAGCCTTGGCATGCTTGGTTTGAGTTTGGTCCAAGCAAGCTCTGTGCAGCCATGTTGTCTCTGCCCATTCAACATACCATATTTCCCCTAGATCTCATTTTGGTTGGAGACTTAATTTATCCCTTAGAACAATAGTTTATTGGGATAAATTCCCAGTGTGAGAAGCAGTTGTTGATCAGAAATTTGCATATAATGATGTGAAAATAGTAGAATGCTGTAATTTTTTCTTCCTTTGGGGTTGTGTTTGTACTCATGAGAACACAGACTGGGGTTGAACTTTAAGCTTAATATTAGCCTTGATTTTCTATTGTGTGTGTTACTTTGGGAAATAGAGGAATTAGGGGAGCTTGATCTTAACAATATCCATTCTAAAATGTTTAGTATATAATGATGTGTAGGCAAACTTTATATGAGACATCAAATCCTTAAGAAGAGAGAACTTGTACCAACATCAATATTGGGATTATCAGAGATGGCTTTAGAGGTCCCTGAGCAGGAATCTGGATCTGCTTAAAGGTAGAATTCAAATATAATCAAGTTGAAAGCAAGCTGAGGCAGAGAGAGGGTATGCCGAGCAATTGTGGCTCATGTTTAAAAGGCTCCAAGCATGTGAAAGCTACCTTAAAAGACAAAAGCCAGGGCCCGCAGCAGACTTCAGTCTTCTCACCTGCAAAGTGGGAGAGTTGGACTTAATGCGAGGCTTCAAATCCAGAAACATCCAACAGAATAACCTGTACGTGGACAGGAGGAGATTAGTATGCATCCTTGATTCAAGGACCACTATAATGGATTTACCCAACAAATGTTACGTGACCACCTCATAGGCAGTGAGGATGCAGTTGAGAAATGGCATCCCTGTTCCCATGGAGTTTTCGTGGAATGCTGAGGAGGGATGTGAAATAGGACAAGAGGAGACAAACAAATTGGTGAGCAAGATAATCTCAGATAGTGTTAATGAGGGAAACCAGGCAGTGTGACTGAAGGCATGTGTGACAGAGAGAGTGGTAATGTTCGCCTTGTATTAACTGGGAAATTAAATGAGTCACTGCATGGCTAGCCTAGGGCCTGGAAATGTCAGTTCCCCCACTTTTCTAGAAAGTGATGAAGTTTAAACAATCTCTCGCATTTTCTCCACCCCCGTCTGCCTTAGGTCTGTGGTAGGGGTAATATAAAAATTCCTTTGAGGATCAAGTCGGAGGCTTGCTTGCTTCCCTCGGACTGACATGATTCTGCTGCTCATGTTATAGGCACAGGGTTGGGGGTGGAAAGAGCTTGTTTGTCTGAGACGCAGCCAGGGGCTATTGAATCCCACTACTAACAACCGAAATCAAAGACTCCACGCTCCACTGATAGCCTCCTTTCAAAGGGGTGGCAGCTCCCCTCCACATATTCCAAGGGAAACAAGAAGCACCAGAGAAGTTTTAGAAAATCGTTTGTTGGACTGAAAGAATAATGTGTGAGGATCGCCAAATTGGTGAATGTGTTGGTCTAGGGTTCAGAAAACCTGTGTCACAGTCCTGACTCTGTAACTCACAAGCCACGTCACCTCGGGTAAAGTCTGTCACTAATCTTTGGAGCCTTGGTCTCTACATCTGTAGAATGGGTACATTCAACTGGTTGATTTCTAAGGTCCTTCTAGCTCTGACAAGTGTCTTCTAAACATAAGCACTGTGGTTGAATCCTTACCACATCTGTCCACCGTGCCGTTGTCTGTGACAGCGGCTGAATCAGTCTGTCTTAAAGGTACCACTTATCTAGTCACTGTTACTAAACGCTTTCTGCTTAGTTCCATTTTGTGTTTTAAAATACTTCTATCTTGGTTAACTTGAAGAGGAAGGAATTTGCCAGGGTACGTAGGGAATCCCAAAGGCTGAAGCTCTGAGTCCCTTTGTCCTCTGTACTGCTAGGGCTGGCCACGACAAACTGCCGTAGACTGGGTGGCTTAAAGAACAGAAACTTTTTTTTCCTCACAGTTTTGAAGGCTGGAAGTCAAAGATCAGGGTGATGGTGGGAGTGGCGCTTCACGCAGCAGCTCCTCCGTGCACGTGCGTCCCTGGTGTCTCTCTCCGTGTCCTAATCTCTTCTTTTTATAAAGATACCAGTCAGATTGGATTACGGCCCACCCTACTGGCCTCATTTTAACTTAATTATCTTCTTATAAGCTCCATCCCCAAATAGAGTCACGTTATGAGGTAGCGAGGGTCAGGGCTTCAACATAAGATTATTAGGGGGACACAACTGAGTCCAAAACTCCCACTGCGAATGGTCTCAGCAGTGAGGAGCACTTGGCTTGGTGACTGTTAGCATCCTGTGGCTACTGTAATGCATCACCACAAACGTGGTGGCATCACACAGGAGTTTATTCTGTCATTTACGGAGGCCAAAAGTCCAAAATCAAGGTGTCAGCAGGGCCATGCTTCCCTGGAGGTTCCAGGGGAGAGTTCCTCCTTGTCTTCCAGCTTCTGGTGGCTCCGGGCATCCCCCGGCGTGTGGCTGCACTGCACCAAGCTGTGCCTCTGGCTCCACATGGCCCTGCCCTCTCTGTTCAGTGTCAGTCTCCTCTAAGGGCACTGGTCATCGGGTTTTAGGCAAATATCTGCGCACAGATTACGCCAGATGTATTTCCAGACCAAAATCTGAATACATGGTCACGAGCGTGTATGAGTGTTACTGTTGTTTCTGGAGCTGTTCCTGGTTGGGTGGTTGATGACTGACTCAAAGTCAAACATTGGGAATTAAGATTCACAGACTGGAGGTTAGTGCTTTATACTCACTGTAAAGTAGTTTGCTGTCAGATTTCTAAAAGTTTTCTGATTGTGCCATCACTTCGTTATTTCTCTAGTGAAACACAAACCTATTGATGACAGATTCTTAATACAAAGATAGTAAAGGAATGATAAATAAAAATACTGAAGGGTTTACATGTTCTCTTTGGCATAGAAATGTATCTTAGAATATTCCGTATGGTTCTTTTATAGGTAGTTCAAAAATACACTCATCACTAGTGCTGAAGAATTCTCAGTGGTATCGTGATACACGTAAAATACTAAAATTATGTTTTTCTGTCACAGAGGTTTCATTACAGCAAAACTTAGAGCAACCAGAATGCTGATGAAAAGTATATTTTGATAGGTAGAATCTTCTGGTTAATTGAGTATTGAGCAGAAGAAAGCTGATTTAGTTTTTAACACTTGTTAATGTTCTAAACAGTTAAGATTTTTAAGATCTTTCTCTTTGCCTCATGACGTTTAACAGAATGTGCACAATTTAGAGTTCTCTCTGAGCACAAGTGTTTCTATGCAGGGCCATGTTTAGAACTTCAGTAACAGTTGTACAATGAGAAACTACTGAATGAGCGCGATCCCCAAAACTATGTAAAGGGCATGACCTCCTTTTTTTCCCTCATCAAATCCTAAATATAAGGGTTTTTTTTTTTTTTTTTTTTTTGCTCTGGATTTTATTCATTCTTATAAAAGCAGAGTTATTCAAAATCTGATTATTTGGATCAGATAGACTATATCAAAGAGATGACTTGAAATTTACTGCAGTAGTAGATTTAATATTTAGATCAATGCCTTGCACACAATAGAACCTCAATAAACATGCTGAATGAATGAATGAACGATAACTACAAATCCCCTAAATATGGTGTAGATGAATCTTGATAGTGAGAAAAAAGGAGTCTGAGTCTTCCTCTCCCTGCCATTCTGCTTATTTGGGGTAAAATCTACTCCTATTTACAGATTTATTGTTACCATTACTATGTTAGACCAAAACTTTCATACAGTCAACAATATTTATTGAGTGCCTGCTATCTGCCAGGCATTATTCTAGGAGTTAAGACTCCATCAGTGGAAAAAAAAAGTATTAAAATGGCCAAATCAGATAAAAACACACTTATATAAATAGTGGGTGTGCATGTAGGCATGTGCGTATAAATGTCCATTAAGGGCTTCAGAAAAGTCTGTTCTCTAAACAAAATTGTAAGAAGCAATATATGTATCTGATGGAAAGGCTGTTTTCATTCTCTGAAGTAGCTCAAAATGGACTTGTTTATACGTGTTGATGTTTTCCATTTTATGTCAAGTTATAATAAATGGCCAATTTAAAGAATTACTAGTATTGTAGTCTCAAAATGAGCCAAACTCTCATTTTATTAAACAGGTTGGTTAATTCCAGTGGAATAATTGACCAATTTTTTCCGTACACACATGAACTATCTTTGCTTCTCTGAGGTCTGGGAAATGAATGGCAATTTTTGGTAGGAATTTTTATCTACTGAAGGGCAGTGTGTGACAGCTACTCAAATGACTGGGTTTATACCAGAAATGAGAAATGTCAATACGTGTTTCGGATGCCTAGACCTGTTTTAAATGAGCATACATAACAGCGCGCGCGCGTGTGTGTGTGTGTGTGTGTGTGTGCACGCGCGTGCACTCCTATCCCTGCCCCTGTCTCCAGCTCCGCATGCCCCTCATCTCCTACCACCCAGCTTTAGCCATGACTTCTCCGCGCGGTCCACATGCTAGTCACTCATTAGGATGACTCCCCACCAGCCTACTTTTCTACTGTGTTCTTCATGCTCGTTGTAACAAGCCTCTGCCCACCCCCATGTTCTTCTGGAGCACCTTGTGAGATGTACTTTGCCCTACACTTCGTAGTTTAATCCAGACAGACAATAAAAACCTTGGGAGTTTTTCACATTCCTTTCATTCTGGGATGCTCATTTTTATTACTGCAAATACTTGTTCTCCAAATGCATGTTACAGCAGATTTGATGTGGCTTGGGAGTTTTTCATATTTCTCCCCTTTCTTACGCAGGGGCTGTCATGGCATACTTTTAATACCATGGATAAAACAGCAGGAATAATCATCTCAATGTCTTAAAACATTTGGATGTTTATTTTATTCTTGACAAGTCATCTGCAGGATATTCTCACTTTTATCTTTGGATCATGATTAATCATCAGAAAGCTATTTACTTAGACAAAATTTTCTTGACATCCTTCTGACCCCATCCCCTATAGAGAATCTACTTCACTGAGTAGCATTTTGGATCCAATATTTTTAGTTGTGGTCAAATTATTTTTGAGATGCTAAAAAGAGAGGACAAAGAACACCAACAACTTGGGCTACTATAAGAATAGCCTATAAAGTAAAAACTAATTTTTGTCACTTGAAACTAGACTTAATCAGCTGTGGGTGAATAGAAATGACTTTATAAAAATTAGATTTAACATGTTCCAAGAGAAGGAGGAATTAAAATAAATTTTGAAGATAAACATTTAGGTCTATTTAAAATCTTTAAACAACTGATACATTTTTGTAAGAAAAAATTTGAAAGCTATAGAGAAACATGAGCATCTCCTTACACAGAGCTACTAAGTTCCAGCTATATCCATAGGTGTTTAAACTTTGTGTGTATGTTTGATTTTGGGGTTTGAGGAAGGACTGTGGGGTCCAGGAGAGCCTGTCATCCCCTCACTGCCCTTAGTGGTGAATTTGCATGCAACTAACAAGTGTTAGCATTTCTGCCCATTGACGTGTCTGAGAAGGAGCTGTAAGTGCAGCCAGTGTCCTTGCGTAAGGAGGAGATTTGTGCCAGGCAGTGCTTTGCCTATGCTTTCTGCCAAGAAGTTTACAATGTCTTGTCCCATGTTTAAGTCTAAGCCACTTTGAGTCTATTTCTGTGTATGGTATGAGGGAGTAGTCTAACTTCATTGATTTGCATGCAGCTGTCCAGTTTTCCCTACACCATTTGCTGAAGAGATTGTCTTTACTCTATTGTATGTTCTTGCTTCATTTGTCAAAGATTAATTGACCAAAAAAGTTTGTGGATTGTCCAACATAAATCTCAGCAGAGTTCTCCTAGAGCAGTCTACCCAAGCAATAGAAATGGGGGCAAGGATGAACAGATGGGACTTGAGTGAACTTAAAAGCTTTTGCACAGCAAAGGAAACCATAAGCAGAGCCAAAGGACAGTCTATGGAATGGGAGAAAATATTTGCAAAGGATGAGACTGAGAGAGTGTATAAACAGCTCATGCAACTTAATAAGAAAAGGACAGACAACCCAGTCTAGGGATGGGCAGAAGACCTAGACAGGCTGTTCTCCAATGAAGACATACAAATGGCCAATAGGCACATGAGAAAATGCTCAGTATCACTAATTGTCATAGAGGTGCAGGTCAAAATTACAATCAGAGAGGTGCAGGTCAAAACAATGAAGTATCACCTCACACCAGTCAGAGTGGCCATCATTCAAAGGTCCACACACAATAAATGCTGGAGAGGCTGTGGAGAAAGGTGGGGCTCTCCTACACGGTTGGTGGGAGTGCAGTTTGGTGCAGCTATTATGGAAAACAGTATGGCGATTCCTCAAGAGACTAAAATAGACTTACCATATGATTCAGCAGTCCCACTCCTGGGCATATATTCAGAGGGAACCTTAATTCAAAGAGACACCTGCACCCCAATGTTCACTGCAGCACTATTTACAACAGCTAAGACATGGAAACAACCTAAATGTCCATTGACAGATGACTGGATAAAGAAGCTGTGGTATATTTATACAATGGACTACTACTCAGCCATAAAAATAATAAAATAATGCCATTTGCAGCAACATGGATGGACCTGGAGAGTGTCATTCGGAGTGAAGTGAGCCAGAAAGAGAAAGAGGAATGCTGTATGATGTCGCTTATATGTAGAATCTGAAAGAAGAGACAAACTTATTTACAAAACAGAAACAGACTCACAGACATAGAGGGCAAACTTATGGTTTCCAGGGTAGGGAAGGGAGGTAGGAAAGGATAAATTTGGAGTTCAAGATTTGCGGATGCTAACCACTATATATAAAATAGATAAACAAGTTTATACTGTATAGCACAGGGAACTATATTCAATATCTTGTAGAAACATATGGTTAAAAACAATATGAACCTGAATATATGTAAGTTCATGTATGACTGAAGCATTGTGCTGTACACCAGAAATTGACACAACATTGTAAACTGGCTTTATTTCAGTAAAAATATATTTTAAAAAAAGGAGCAAACACTGAATTTGGTGAAAGAACCAAGGGCAAAGCAGTTTTGTACATGCAACTGAGTTACAGCCTGCTCTCTCCATCAGCACTGAACACCCTTCTACGCCCCCACCTTTCCACTCCCCACCCCTTCAGCTATTTTTTTTTTTTTTGTGCAAAATATCACTGAGTTTATTTGGAGCCAGATTTTGATTTTGCTATATCATGGGTCACCCTGCATTTTGTTTGTATTTTTCCTTCTGACTGTAGATCTATGCACATGTCTTTCAAAACATCAAGTCCGTGCGGCTAGAAGCCCTGCTCTTATCTTTGCTGAGCATCGTGGTGCTTGTTCTGGTTAAAGAGCTGAATGAACAGTTTAAGAGGAAAATTAAAATTGTTCTTCCTGTCGACTTAGTTTTGGTAAGTAGGAAATTCAACATGTAGTCTTCTGCCCTGCGATGCTTGTAGAGGCTCAGTGTCTTGTTTACCGTAACCCAGAGCTACTCCTGCCTTTCATTAAAGCTGGGCTAATTTGTGTGGCTATATACATCAATGTAAAAACAGGAAATATTTGGAGTCAATAATTTTAAAAAGGAGGCACACTGTGTTTTCAATTTTCACAGCATTTCTCATATGCTTTTTTTTTTTTTTTTTTAGATAAATAAGAGAACCTATAGCGTAAGATTTTAAATAAGGAGACATTTCTAAGAATGAGACTCCAGAGGTCTCTGGTGTGATTCTCCTTAAAGCGATAAAAAGTCATACCACATTCTATTCATGTGGCGTCTGTCTGATGCATATTAATATTATCAATTGAAAAATTTCCACTAATGATTTATTAATTTATTAGATTTATTAGTGTTTTTTTTTACACTGACCTAATTTTGCTTTATTGAAGGATGCTCCTGATCGTCACTGGCCAAGACTGATTCTCTAAGACATTCTTTTGTTGTACTTGGCAAAGCCATAAATTGTAATTTGCTCCTAAGGCTTCTGGCATAAAAAAAAATACCTTTTGAATTTTAAAAGCCTCTAATGGGATCTCTTAACTCTTAAGTTAAAACTAAACAACACATTGCATTGAAAATAAAATGTTAGGGACAACCATAGTCTACTAACTAATTAATTGGCTTTAGTTTTTAATGGTCTTTGGGTTCTGCATGTACATGACAAGAGGTATCTAAGTAATTGCACCTATTGGAATATCTCTTTGTGCCGCTGAGACAGGTGCGGGTCTATGTAAATGGGCACGGCTGGCACGTTGGAGCCTGTCTCTGAGGGGTATGGCTCGCTTTTTGCAGGACTAAGGTGCACGGCCTCTGTCTCTAGTTAGGCCTTGTATGATAATTCACAGAGTTACATATAACATATGTGGTCTATGTAATATGTGTGCATTTGTGTGTGTGTGTATTTCAAGTAATCCACACAAGTGGAGGGTACTATGATTATTAGTAGTTTTCATAACAACAACTGTGAAACACGTCATTTTATTCTGAAGTCCTATAGGTATTAACGAATGCTTCTTACATCTTGGGAAGCTTGATTGTGTAAGTTTCATGAAATCAAAAATTGAAAATAACCTTAGGGGAAGAAGGCCCTCGAACTTGCTTTATTCAATACTGAATAAAACAGTTGCTCATTCAGCGCAAAGTAGTAGGAATTACCCTTACCAACAACAACAAAAGGTACTTCTTATATACACCGTTGCCCCTAATATTTGCAAAAGTACTAATGCAGGCCCAAATACTTAGAAGTTATACATCAAAATGTTACATAAAAAGGTTCTGTTTTTCCTATCTTGACTAAAATGCCTTAAGTGATTACCTAGAAAGGCAGGTTAAAATAGGGAATTCTCCGAATCCTTGGAGTTCTGTCAGCGAGGAGAAAGCCAGTGCCTTGGCCGGCTTCTTGTCTTCCTCCTCCAGCTCTCCCCCACCTACAAAGGGTTCATATGTACATGTGGACACCCTTGTCCCGGTATCCAAGCTCCAAATGCACCCCCACCCTTCTACCCCCCACAACAGTCCTGTGGCCTTCCCTTGGGCCTCACTGGCAGGACGGACCTGGGGAAGGTGTTCTGGAAGCAGACTTGGAGCCATCTGGGCAGGAAATGATAGGTTCCTGAGGATTTAGGGGGTTGTCCAGAAAGACGAGCACAGGTCTGAGTTGGGAGCATCCCCTCGCCTCCACAAAACTCTCATTTTATGCAAGAGCAACAGGTGGACAAGGGCCGGATTCGAGCCCTCTGAAGCACTGACCCTGTTTGGGGCTGCACCCCTCCCCCAAGTCTAAGGGCAGCACCAGCGCCATTCACGCGTGTAACACTGAACCGTATTACAAAGGGGCTGCTGCTTTGACTGATAAAGGAAACTTAATTGTGGTAAAGAAACACAGCGAGGACGTAAGACACTGTCTTCGGTTACTTAATTTTAATAGTGGCTATGTGTATTGAACACCAGGCATGCTTCCGTTTTCAGTAAGGATCCAGCGTCTTGTGGCTATGGTATATTTTCTTCAAGCTCACAATATTTTCTGACCTGATATAAACATTTCATGAAAATTATTAGCAATTAAAGTTTATTAATTGTCTTAGATCCATTAATCTTCTAATCTTAGATCAGAATACATTAAATACTTCTGATTCCAACCTAATAGCCTGAATTTTTAACTATTACTATTATATCACAATATGTGTAAAGTTTGACAGTATAACCTACACAGTTCTGTTGCCTTTTTAAAAAAGTTGTCAGGGCTCTTTTGCTTTTTAAGACTATTTGATGCTTTAAAAACCTCTGTAAATTCAGCTGAACGTATCACAGAGAACAGAAATACACAGGAAAAACCCTACAAAGTAATATTATTTGGTATTTATTGTTAGATAGTCCTTATTTTGCTAGTGTGATTTTTGTCATATCTTTTTTCTAACCATGTATGTGGTAAATTTGTACTCTAACTAGATAATTAGTGTGTTTCTTTTAAACAAAAAAGTATAGTATAGGAATAGTTCCTAGCTGATACCAACCTGCTATGATAACCACGTGAAATTTCCAGTACCTATTAAATGATCGGAAGAATGAAAAGAGAATGTGAAAATGGATGGAACGCTGTAAGGTGGCATGACTGGCAAAACAAAGGCTGAGCTGAATTCTGAACAGACAGTTAATTAAAAGGTGATTACAGGTGCTTGCAGAGAACAATGACCTTGCTGATTATATATCATGTGTCAGATAACAGAGGGTCAGGCACCCGAGACTCCACGGAGGTAATTTCAAAAGCATCAAGTTGAGCATGTTATTAACGAGCGTATTTTACTTTAAGAAATAGCATAAGCTCAAAATTCAAAATTATTCAAGGAGACTGTAAATCAGCATTGATTACTAACTGCATTAGGAATATTGATGCAACATCTTAAACTCTTGGATGGTCGCTGTCATGGAGGGAAAATGTGCTGTGTTATAAAGCATCCATTCCTATCACGAGGCAAGTGTTTAGGCTGGATTGTGGTATCTGCACGCAAGCACGTGCACACACGCACACACACACACACACACTCCTATACCTGGGTTCTTCTCCCCTTTGGAATCAGACATAGCTGGACTGATACAGTTGGGAGGGTATGAGAAAAGTCATATTATTGAAATGCCGTTTAATTTTTGAGAAAATTAGGTGCTTCCAAATCCCAGAGGGATTTTTTAATTTTTAAAATTCTTAGTTTTTAAAAATCTCTGCAACCGCTATTATACTCTTGACAATTATGGGACATGTGAACAATGTTTATTTTTAAAAATAGTTGTAAGATGCTTGAGAGGCCAGTAATAATTTTCTTTTTCTTTTTTCAAACTGTGCCACACAGATCATTGCTGCCTCATTTACTTGTTATTGTACCAACATGGAAAACACTTATGGACTAGAAGTAGTTGGTCATATTCCAAAAGGGTAATGTAGCCTTTTCTTTCTTTCTTTTTTGTTTCTTTGTTTGTTTGTTTTTGATGGAGGAAACAACCGGAGGTGTGTGGGTGTGGTTTCATTTCTTTCAAAGGCTCTGTATGGGACAAAATTTCAATTAATTTCCATTTTACAATGATAGAGACAAACAGTTCACAATAAAGAAAACTTCTTTGCCTGCTTACCTATGACTCGGGAAGTTGGTAACTTTTTTTTTTATATATAGCATTGCTTCAGGTAAAGGATTTGGAAGTTACATGAATATTATTGAAAAAAAAAAAAAGGAGGACATTGAATTTCCAAATTAGAGTCACGCTCTAAGATTTAGTCCTCCTTATTCCACTCACGTATTCTTACGATTATTTTTATTTCACTTAAAACATAGGGAAAGTACATAAACAGCATGTGAAATAGCAAACCCATACGCATGGATGGTGTATAATGGTAAAGAGAGGGTGGGCATGGAGAACAGGCCATGTTCCCTTCCTGTCTTAGAGCCTTCCTCTGGAACTAACAGGAAAGTTAACAAGAAGAAGTGTTCACCCTAAAAAGTGAAAGATTGTTCCAAATACAGCCTGAAAGAAAATGAAGTCATCTTAGGGAGGAGGGAGGCATCTTTTGGTTATTCCCTTTTAATAGGCTGTACCATACACCAATATTTATAAAATTTGGGCAAAGTTAGAGCTGTTGAACCCACTCTCTATATACATAGTTTGGCTTCTTATTACATTAAAATGGAGGAACAGTAGAAAAATTCTCACAGATTAAAAAGATAATTTAAAAAAATCCCGTCTTTAGCTTTTATGCAGATATAAGCTAATAGTGATTATCTGAATCAACTTGGGTTTTCTAAAGGATTCTCTACTTTTCCACCTTCAAAAATCAGTTTGTTTGTTTGTTTGTTTATTTATTTATTTATGTCAGCTTATTGTTATTAATAATTAGGCAAGCTCAATTTTCATGAAACACAAGTGGAAGTGGTACTGAAGGCAAGCTCATGTGCCTGGTGCACCACGAGGCCAAACAAACCAAAACGTCGGAGTTTGGGGCAGAGACAAGTTTATTGCAGGGCCAGGCAAGGACAGGATGGCTCACGCCCAAGAAAATCCCAGACTCCCTGAAGGGTTTGAGCAAAGCATATTTAAAGTCCAGGTGTGGGGAGGCGGGTCACAGCGTGTGCGATCAGCTCGTGCGCAGTTCTCTGATGGGTTGATGTGGAGGGAGCAGGGTAGGTCATCGCTATGAAGCCCTAGTCTCCAGAAGGTCTGGGGGCTACTTGCTCTGGATCTTCAAGTAGTTAATTTCTTCCCTTTGGTGGTGGTTTTTGGCATCTGAAAAACTCAGGAAATATACATGAGGTACTATCATCAGAGAGGAGCTACAGCAGAGGTTATGGGGGAGGAGCCTGTCCCAGGAAGGCCCAGGGTCCTGCTCTGTTACAGTAGCACTTTTGTATATCATACATCTTGGGGCTTGTAATGATACAAATCAATCTGACTTGGGGATATTCTTGAGTAAGTGGGTTAAAACAAACCATGCCTCTCACCCGTGCAGTCTAACTCTCCTTTGCTTTGAGTGACCCATCCTCTTGAAGAATCATAGAAAGAGCGTGGTATTGGGAGGAACGGAGCGGAGGTCGAATCCCAGCTCCACCGTTCACTTTGCGACTTAGACACATTGCCTGACTTTCTCAGAATACGTTCTTCTTCTTGGTTTGGGGATTGTGGGGAGAATTACATAAAATTGCTAGTATGTAAGTGCTAAGCATTCAGTTTACTTGCTCAGTATTAAATCAACTTATTGTCCCTTTTTCTTTTACTTTTGCCCCAGAGGGTTTTTCTTTTCAAATAAAATAGGTTTATTTATAAGTATTTTCATGTCACTAATACATAGATATAAAATTAATGAACACTTGTGATTTTTATGTGGTTGCATAAAAATAGAAACGTGCTTTATGTTTTATAGTTTCCATCATTGAGTTTTTAGCAGTTCGATTACCTCTCTGTTTGTTCTTACACACACACTGCTGGAAGCTGGGGGAGGCAGGCATCTCCTTTCTTTTGTCTTATTCTTTCCTCACATTGGACTTGTAGCCTTATAAAACAAAGCAATTTATACCTTTTTGAATGGTTTCCTAAATTCAGTGTACATTTCTTTTTCCTCCCAGAGGGTTTTCTCTATTTGTGTTTTTTTTTTTTTTTTTTTTTTTTAAAGCGGGGAGGTAAGTGTCACAGAGCATAATTAGGGAGATAAATAAACAGTGATACTTTGGCTCAAGTGAATTTCAAAAGACAACAAGACAATGGCTGAGTGTTAGTTGAAAGAAATTTTTTAAACAGTTATTTAAAGCTGAGAAACAGCTAACTGTGGTCTTATATTTGGCAACAGAGGGTAGATGGAAACTTTATATATATTTTCCTTAACATGTTATGCAGAGAGTCAAAAAACAAAATTCAACTGAGTACATTTAAAGGTCTTGCTGGCTTGATGCAATGATTCCTGAGTTGAAGAGTGTCCTAGCTAGCAGGTCAGAAGGAGCTATGAAGAACTGTACAAAATGAAAGGCTCTTACAGTCAGAAGCGGGCCAGGAAAAGGAAGTTTCTAGAAAAGAGTGGATTGTAGCAGGCAAAGTCACATTCCTACAGGAGACAGAAGGGCAGATTACCTCACAAGTGCTCACCGGGTAATTCCAGATGACTGGTTAGAGTTTGCATTCCTGAGAGAGGCTGAAACTGCCGTTAAATTAGGTATTAATTCTTGGCTTGTTTACGTGAGGCTTAAACAATGACTCTGTTTTGGATCAGTTGTCTCTTTTTCAACAATAGGTAAGTGTTCTGTGAAAGGATCAAATTAAAAACATAATTAAGATGTTGAAATCGATGGCAAATCGGGAATTAGCTCAAGAACTTGTAGCTTTCAGTGATACAGTACTGCAGCATTCAAGGCAGGAAATACAGTGTCTCATGCCAGCCAAATAAATATTTGGAAAAGTCGAATGAAAGCACGCTCCAGCTTTGCTCTTGTTCTGTTACAGGACCTTTTTTGTTGAGTCAGAGCTGCTGTGCTGTAACCTGAATTCCCTGGGAGTGAACGCAGTTAGATGTGTGGAGCTGTCCCCGCGGTGGTCTCTGTGACTTTGCTCTTAAGTAATGTCGGAGAAGAAGGCTTCTAAGGGCAAGGCTGCTCGGTTTCCTCAGGGGTGTTTCACATGTTCTGTGTATACTTCAGAGTCATTACCATAGTTGAATTCATTGCAAGTTGTTACAGAAATTACATGAAAGTTGATGACTTCAATATGCTCTTTCTTTCCACAGAATTCCTCCGCCCAGAGTTCCCCCAATGCGCATCCTCTCTGCAGTAATCACTGAAGCTTTTGGAGTGGCATTTGTGGGCTATGTGGCCTCACTAGCCCTTGCTCAAGGATCTGCCAAAAAATTCAAATATTCAGTTGATGACAACCAGGTGGAGTATGCCCCAGCCCCTCTCCACACCTCTCCATGGCTCTTGTATCTTTGTATGGTGTCCTCCCAGACCCTGAGAATGTTGAACTTGTGTAAAATAAAAAATAAACTTTCCTAAGTGTACAGCAAGAATGAGTAGAACAGAACAAAAGAAAATCGCCAAACCATTCATGGAAAGGTGCAAGTCTGACCTGCGTGGATTGGTTTAGGATACACTTCTTTGTGTTTAGAGAAGAGCATCTTAATGTTCTTTCTGATTTGTTTTTAGGAGAGAATCCAAATCTATTGGTCACTGCATGCTGACTTTTAAAAATTATGGATTCCAAAATACAAATGACACTAACATTACTCTTCTTAGGAATAAAAAGTAAAAACTGAAGGATGCAAGGGTCTGTTCTTAGAAAACCAAAGGATGGAGATTTTGTTGATCATGTTTCAGAATCTACTTCTGCTGGCATCTCATTTCAAGCCCCATGGTCCTGCATTCCTGCACAGGTCTGCAGAGGTAGCTGTGGACTAGTGGCTATGGCGCTAAATCGCCTAGATCCGACTCTCATTCTGAAATGTTCTCTGGGTCCCGCTTTTGTCATCTGTGAAAAAGGTGGGGTGTGTATTGAACCCTCGTGTCCACCAGGCACTGGTCTCGGAAGAAGGGATACAATGGTCCATAACGCGGACCGCGTCTTTCCTCATCTCAAAATCGTCCAGGGGCTTCCTGTCCTACTCAGTTTAAAAGCCTTTTACCTGACCTTTCAGCCTTCCTCCATGATCATATTTCTTTTATACTCTGTTCTAGCCACACTTGTTGCCTTGTTTTTCCTTGAGCCCACTAGTCATGTTTCTGGCTCAGGACATTTGTGCTTGCTGTTTCCTTTTCCAGGAACTCTGTACCCCCAGGTAGCCGCATGCCTCCTTTATTCCAATGTTCCCTTCTCAGGGAGGTCTTCCTCGGTAAGCTAAAATCCTAAACTCCAAAAACTTCTACTCCCTTCTCTGCTTTACTTTCCACATTCATCTTGTTTCTTGTCAGCATTCCTTCACCAGAATGCTAGTCTGTGAGGGCAGGGATATTCTTCTGTGTTATTTACCAGCAACAGCAGCATAAGAAAAGCGTTAAGAGGCTTTTACAACAATCCAAGTGACATTTGAGGACCTGGACCAGGATGTAGCAGTGAAGGAGATGAGAAGTGGACAGATTATGGATTGGATGTGGAAGCCATCTGGGAAAGGGAGAAGTCACAAATATCTCTAAAGTGTTTGGCCCAAGCAGCTGGAACTTGAGATAGGAAAGGATGTGGGAGGACCACGGCGGGAATGTAGAGAGCACTAGCCTGGTTAGTTAATCTGGGATACCTGCTAACTATCCAAATGAAAATGAGGAGCAGCAGGTTGGCTCCATCGGTCTGAAGTTCAGGAGAGTGGTCCAGGCTGGAGATGCAACTTTGGGAACTGTCAATGTGCATTTGGGTAGCTAAGATTAAAGAGAGGAGTGGTCCAATATTTGTGACTGGTTAGATGAGAAGGAACCACAAAAGAGACTGGGAAGTGGTGGCTGAGGAGGTTAAGAGGAAACCAGGAGGGTGAGAAGTCCTGGAAGGACCTCGAAGGAGCCTTTAAGGAGGAGGAAGGGAGCAGCTGTGTCAGATGCCTCTTTTTGGCCCGGTGAGGCAGGAATTAACCGTCGGATTTAGCACCGTGGAGGTCATCGGTGGAGCGGTGGCAGTAAAAGCCTTGGTTATGGAGACTTAAAAGAGGAGAAATTGGCGACAGATACAACAAATACCTTGTACTTTCCCAGAAGGTGGTTGTGAGGATTAAATGAGTCAAGTGCTTAGAACAGTTTCCGGCTCATTGTAAGCGCTCAGTGAACGTTGGCTATTTTTAAAATCATGGTTAAAATTACAACCAGTGGAGAGAACAGAAAGAGAACACAAACAAGTCTCGTTCTATGACAGGTGTTGCCTGTGGTCTCTGAAAGTCGTGATTGAGAAATGACAGTCTCCTATTATCAATCCTGTAGGAATTGTTGGCTCATGGCCTCAGCAATGTGATTTCTTCATTTTTCTTCTGCATACCGAGCGCTGCAGCCATGGGAAGGACTGCCGGCCTGTACAGCACGGGAGCAAGGACACAGGTAACTTTGTTGTTCGGCAGGAACAAAAGAGCTGATGGGAAGACCAAGCGTCTCTCTAAAACCCTGAGACTACTTTAACTGCTTCCATTTTTAAAAAACTAGTTTCAAGGATGTCCGTCTCTTCCCTTTCTTAGGTAGATCCTTCCCGAAGCTGAATGATTCACTGAGCAGACAAAAACATTCCTGTGCTGATAGCAGCTTTACTGCTGTCAGCCTTTGAGCCAAAGCTCCGCGTAGCTGTGCCTCCGATTGATCGTGCTTTTTTCTAATCTAACAAGTCAACTTGAAATTCTTCCATTTTTATTCACCTCCTTTAAATAAAGTGAAATCAGTTACACGCAGACACCAGTCCTTGACAGTTACATTCCTGTCGAGGAGAGAAGTAAACAAGTATGTACGTGAATAAGATGTCTGCGCACATTTTGGTTTAAAGGAACAATGATGCGTTTTTAGGAACCGAAATCAATTTGACATTTGAGAGCCTGCTATGTACCAGGTATGATGCTGGGTAGACTGATGATGGTGGTAATGAAGATGTCTCCGTGATGAGGACGCTGGTGGTGGTGGTGGTGGAAGCATGTACTGAGATATATACCAGGCATTGTGCGTCATACTTTTTATATAAATGAACTCACTCTATCTTTTAGGCAACTCTGTGAAGGAGGTATAATTATTATCCTCAGTTTCCTCATTAGAGAACTGAGGGAAAGAGGGTTAAACTTACCCAGGTCACAGGCTAGTGAGTGTCAGCGCTGGGATTTGAACTCAGATAGCTTTATTTCAAATCTTGCATACATACTGTTATACAAGCAAATTATTGTTCATGTCAATTTAAAAAATTAACATTAACAGCTAACTGTTATTAAAACAATCCGCATTTATTTAAAATTGGAGTTAAATGAGGATCTAGAAAACATTTCATGTGATAATTTAGACATTTATTAGGCGTCTACCTTGTGTTAAGTCCTTTTGGGGCGGGGGGCTGTAGAAGAATAAATTGGAAAAGGATGTGGTTCTTGATCTTGGGGGCAAGTGGCAAGAGAAATATGCATAAATGGACATCGAAATATAGGATAAAACTAACTCATAAAGTTATTGATGAATGTACAGAGGGGAAACAGCAACAAATTCTGAATGTATAATAATTTGACCAACAATTGCCACAGCTCATCAGCTAAGATGTGAAATTCTCATTCAACACTGTTTTACATGACGATTTGATTGATTTTTACGCAGTTAGCGATTTCAAGCGTAGGTTCATCACGTGTGTTGGCATAAACATTTTTGCAAACTCTCAAATGTTTGCAACCTAAATTTCAATGTTCAATATGTAGTATACTCAAGTGTCATCCCTTACTCTGAAGACTCTTCTATTTATGAAATTCTAGGAGTGCATGGTAGTTTCCACCTAGTTTCTCACGAAGATGAGTGCATGGATAGTGTGTTAGATTTCCTCTCTTCATGTCCAGGCCAGGTAAGGCTATGAGTGTCAAAGGCCTGCATGCAGAGCCTGGGCTGTGTTGTACCTCCACCAGTAGTGGCTGGGTGACTGAAGTGGGTTAATACCTGCTTATTTAGCACAATGCCTGAGCACCATAAATACTTCTTCAGTGATAATATTTATCATTGCTTTTATTATTATTATTAAGTGTTTTATAGCAAAATACTTGTAGAACCTTTTGTTTAATATTTATTTACTATTAAGACATCCTGATTTGGTTGGGATGCAGCAAGGCAGTTTCTAGTCCAGTGGTCCCTCCAACTTGCTGGCGATTTAGAGCAAGGTAGCATCTTCATCCATCACACGGGCAGAGAAGGCTGGAACAGAATCTGAGGTGCCTCTCAGCTCGAGGGTGGTTCATCCGTGGGGCTTCCTTAGGCGTTCACTGCTTTCCTTAATCACTGTCTTAGTGATAACAAAACCATCGGACTCATCTTCGTAACGTTCCATACTGAATGTCTAAAACAGAGAGTGCGTTGAGAAAACATGTTATTTTTACATCTGAGATTTTTTTTTTCACTTGAGTTGGGTATCAGTTTGTTCAGCTAATCAGGCAGGTACGGAAAGGCACTCTTCTTTTCTTTTCTGATGGCCACACGTTTGAATGGTTAGAACAATAGAACTTTTCTAAGGACTTTTCATTTAAGAGTTATTTTCTGCAAGGTACTGTGTTCCTCAGACTTCATAAAATGACAGGTATGTAACAAAAACACTAGTTCAGAGAAACAAAGCAGGGCTGCGAGGTATTTTCATGCTATTTTGCTTGTTGGAATTGTCGCTCATTTGTTCAACAATTCCCATTAAATTGCACAGAGAAGGAGTCTGGTTTGATGTGCATACCTGACTCAAGGATCCTTTCCCATGGTCGTCATTTTAGCACAGCAACTATTAGGTTTATGTAGGAATAACTGATAACTGACATGATTGGAAGAAGACACTGGGCAAGTCATGTATTAAAAAAGTTTTATTCTAAATAGGCTATTTGTGAAAACAGCTTTTCTATGGGATAAGACTTCACAAAAAGCAATCTCTTAAATAGCTCTGTCTCCCTTAAGTACTAGACTCACATCCAGCAAATTAATCGCGAAGACTTAGAACCCTTCAACTTTTGGGTCAATAACACCAGAGTAGCAGTAGGAACCATCTTGCATTTGTCAGTTATTTCACCAACTGACTCCTTATTCAGAAACGCTATTAGTATTTCTGTAGAAAGATAGCTTTTAAAATGCAAATATGATCTTGTTACATCCTCCTAAAGCTCATGAAGGTTTTGCACAGGTCTTAGAACTGAGACTTTGATGTTATGAAAACCAAGGCTGTTTCCTCTACAGCCTCCTCTTGGCCTGCTCTCCGTCTCATTCTCAGCTCTCCAGCCTCAGCTCCTCCTTCCTCACAGCTCCGGTGTCTGTTCCCTTTGTCTCTGCGGCTGCCTCCTCCTCCCCTCCGAGTTAACCCTTCCCATCCTTCAGAGCTCATCGACACTACTGGGCCAGCTGTGTTCTTTTCTTCGGAGCCCTTCACGCTGCTGGACATTAAGTGTTGGTCTGTGTGGTTACATGACTAATGCCTGCCTCCTCCTCGTGACTTCGGCTCCTAGACAGCAGGGCCCATGTCTGCTTTGGTTTACCAGATCCTCAGTGTCCAGGCCAGGACCCGGCACATAGTAGGTGTTCAATAACTAGGTGTGGAAAGAATGAATGAGAAATGACCGAAGTATCTGATAATTATAAAGCGAGTCAGCTTGGCTGATCTAAGAAGGTACTGGTGTAGCCAGGAGAGAGCTTTTATTGTGACTTAATACAGTACATTTGAAGTCAGGAAAATCCCACCTGAAGTCAGCCTTCAAATCATAGGCTTTAGAGAAGGACTGTTTAATAGAAACATAATATGAGCCTCATAGGTAACTGAAATTTTCTAGTACTTATATTTTAAAAAGTAGAAGAAACTGGTAATATTAATTTTAATTGCATATTTTAATTTACTCGGTATAGCTGAGATATTATTTCAACAAATAATTTATGCAAAAATGGTTAATAATGTATTTTCATCTTTTTTAAATGAGGCTGCAAACTCTGGGGTGTATTTTACATTTACAGCATATCTTAATACCCACCAGCTGCATTTCAAGTGCTCAGGGACCACATGTGGCTGCATTAGGCCATTTAGGGTCCTTTTACATACAATGGAGTTGATGGCAAAGCCTTTCAGTGCTTTAGAAAATCAGAATAAAATGTTTGCATTGAAATAACAAAAGATGCTAATCACTGAATACCAGGTGCCATGGTCAGAGGCCCAAGGACCTCTCTATCCTGCGCATGTCAGAACTTTGTAACAGTGATTTCCTCTAAATGTGACATGCAGAGTGTGAGTGTCGAAGAATAAGAAAGTCTTGGTGCCGCCTGGACACACAGCACAAACAGGGGCTGTGGGTCTTGCTTCTATTTTTCACCTTTAAAAAATGTTATTATGGGAGGAAGTACTGCACACCCCGCCTCCGCCCGACCTGTTCTCTCCCCTGCGTGTTTCTTTCTTCTTCCAACAGAGTAGATACACGGGTGCTTTTGGGCAGTTTGGGAGGCTCAACCGAACCATGAAGGATGAGAGACAGCATTGGCTGCAGGCAAAGCTCAGCTCCAGCTGAAAACGACAGCTGGCATTTAAAATTTTTTTTTTTTTTGCGTGACACTGAGATTGCCTCTGGGTTCTAATTTGCCAAACTATACTCCTTTATTCTTTCAGAATTTGGCTTATTGCTTCCGACTTCTTTTAAAGCCTTCTTAACCTAGCCTTAGTTGCCCAGCATCCCTTGTCTCTTTTTCTCTTACTCCCCTTTCCTGCTCTTTTCCCCATCCCCCTGCGTCCCCAAAGCTGTGCAGGTACTGAGCTGTCTACCTTCTTTGCATCCTCTGACAAATGTTTAGGAAGGAGATGGCTGGCATCTCGCTCTCCCTCCAGCCATGTCTCTGGGTGTAGGTAACACTGGTGCTTTCAGAGCCATCTTTGTAAGCAACCTGTTTAACTCAGATATTTGTTGGAGAATGTAATGAGAAGAGAATATAGATTATTTCATTATCCCATATGCAGAAATAACTCAAATAAGATTAGTTATGATTTTTGGAACCAAAAGTTATCTTTGGGAATTTAGTTAGTATGAAATGGAAAGAGTTGAAGGAAAGTAAAATGCCTAGAAAACATCTGTCCTATGGTTAATTAAGGGTGTAAACACTACTAGTTACAGCCTAAGCTAACCTGAAACTTATTAAGAAGGGGGCACTTAGCTTTGTTTGTTTTCTGAGTTTAAAAAAAGAAAACACATTTATCTGTCTTCTGGTTGTAACTTGCCTTTAAAATTTTTCTCCAGGTAAATCAGAGATATATAAGAAAGTAGCATTTCACATACAAAGCTATGGCTATTCAGAATGTATGTAATAATTAAAAGTATAGCATGGCTGGGTTATCACAGACACCTGAAGTCAGAGAAGTCTGCTGTAACACTGCAGATATCTGATCTTAATTTAGCCTCTTTGTATCGTTACTGAGTTGGTCATCTACGGAAGTGATGGCTTGGACTGAATGCTTTCAAAGATTTTTTTCCAAATCCAAACTTTAGCATCTGGGTCTTTTATTTATGGGTACAAAGAAATTCAGTATTTTGACAATTTTGAGGGCAGAAACGATTATATCATGGATTTCTATGCCTGAGGAATAGATACACTGGGTAGATCTGATAAGGACCTCTTGTCTAATTAGATACATTTGTCTTTTGACCTGGGGCACCAGCAGTGATGAGGGGAGTGCGTTAAAGGAGCCGACGTACTGCCATTGGATCATATAGTCTATTTCATTTTTTTATTCAAGGGATAGAATTCTTTACTAGTCTATTTTATCATATGACTTACCATCTAACATAAACAATAGTCTTTTTCACCCATCATTAGTCACCTTTTCCAAGTAAGATCCATTTAACTTGACTTCCTTTGACGATAAGACTGACACCTGCAGTCCAGTGTGCGCACAGTTGTTGATGCACATACAAAAAGCCACGTGAATAAAAGGTAAGGGAAATTTATTTAAAGAAAAATCCCAAAGGTGGTTATAGTTTACTGTTTTTTTTTTTTAATTTTTAATATTTTTTTGTAGGGGAAGGTAATTAGGTTTACTTATTTATTTATTTTTTTTAAGAGAAGGTACTGTGGACCGAACCCAGGACCTTGTGGTTTCTAAGAAAGCACTCTACCACTTGACCTCTACACTCCCCCGTAGAGTTTACTGTTTTAAAATATAATTATTTAGTTAGATTGTAATTTCCATAACAGCTTTAGTATATGTAAAGTATCTGGTTCATAATCCATGTTCCCTTTAACTCCTTAGCTCTATGACCTTGAGAAAATCACTTTGCCTCTTCTTTTTTTAGATTTTTTTGGGGGGTGGTAATTAGATTTACTCCTCCTCCTCCCCCCACCCCCCACCCCCCACCCCCCTTCTTCTTCGTCTCATTTTTTATGGAGGGACTGGGGATTGAACCCAGGACCTCATGCATGCCAAGCACACACTCTACCACTGAGCTATACCCTCTTCCCTACTTTGCATCTTTGACCTTCAGATCCTTCAAAGGAGTTTAGACCAGCTGTCCCGAGTTCATATCTGCACCTAAGATTAAGAGCTTTATTTTCAGATATACTGTAAGTATATGAATCAACAGCCTCACAAAAGGGATACATACCATTGTATTTTGTCATGAAATGCACCTTAGCAGTTGGTGTCTTTTTCTTTCCACATAAACGTGGATATAATGAGTCCCTTATGAGGGCATCTGAATGAAGTCTGTGATCTGCTCAATCCACTCTAGTGGGATGACAGTCATCATATTTTGCCGTTTAAAATTTTTTATCGTGTGGAATCACCAGTTTCTCCTAAATGATCAGGTAGGTGACAGTAACTTAACTTCTGTGGGTGATCTTTAGCTCCCCAGTGACTTATTTCCTGCAGAAGGACTTCCCCTCCGTATGCTGGAGAATGCTGTTAGATGAGTTCCACTCACTGTAGAAGGAATTGTACCCAGTTTCTTTCACTCAGTTTAATGGTTTTGAGTTTCATCCACGCTGTTGCGTGTATCCACAGTCACTCTTTTATTAGTGAGTAGCATTCTATTGTATGGATGTCCCAAAATTTGTTTATCTACTCACCAATTGGTGGACAATTCAGTTATTTAGAGTTTGTGGTGTTTAAAAATAAGGCTGCTATTCATATTTACATATAAGTATTTTCATAGGCATATGTTTTCATTTTTCTTAGGTAGTCCTGGGTCATACATCACTTCATAAGAAGTGGCTAGACTGTTTTCAGAGTGGCTGTGCTCTATCGAATTCCCACCAGCACCGTCTGAGAGCTCTGCTCCGAGTCTAGTGCTCTGATTACTTATTTATATATCTATTTTTAGCCACTCTATTCCCTTTGACTTCTCCATAATGATGTTTTAGGTATTTTTCTGGTCCTGTGAAAACTCTCTTTTCCCTTGTTGGGCTGACAGTTTAGCCAAGTGTTTCTACTGAGACACAAACATTTGCTTATGTGAAATCAGGTTCTCCATCAAGCGGGGCATAGCTCGGGGTGCAATGTTTTGGACTGCCTTCTGTCCGCAAGTTGAGTTGGTTAGGACACAATACTAATGACTCTCAGGGCTAATAAAATGAAGTCTGTTTCACTGAAGAGACTACTCCCTTTACCCCACGTAACTGCTTCGTACTAACAAAGGACTGCAAGCAAGAGGGTGAAAGGTTCTGCGGGAAATTTGTCGTCAGCACAGAAAAACCCTAAGCTGCATATTCAGTTATTCCCCCAACAGCTCCCTAGGAGCTGAGCAGAGGAGTCAGGCTGAGCAACACCAGGCTAAAGGACCTGTAACTGAAGTGTCATTTTCACTCTTACACAACAACAACAAAAAAGCCGTTGCCGTGATGTGTGTGAGACAGAAGCTGGTGGTGTCCTGTTTCTTTGTGTGGAACTGCTGTCCTCTCACTGCTGACCTAACTTGATTGCACCAGTTTGTCAGCTGTCACATTCGGGTTCCTTCAGCTACAAAATATAGTTAATGATAGTCTATGTAATTGGTCGATCATATGCCAACATTTTGTTCCTTCTAATCAAGGAAAACTAAGAATTATCTTTTCCCCCTTATAATTTTGGAATAATAAGAAAGCTGAAGGCTTTATTTGTTTTGTCTGGTTTATGTTTCACAGGTGGCGTGTCTGATATCTTGCGTCTCCGTCCTGATGGTCATCTATGCAGCAGGGCCTTTGCTCTACTGGCTGCCCATGGTACAGCGGTGCTTTGTCATTATCTGCCTTTTAACTTTACTTTTAATGAGAATCACTGTATTTTAAAATTCCTTTGAAGAACAGCCTCAGTGATCCTAAATCTGAAACCTTACGTGACATAAGCAATGGCTGAATGGAGAGGTGGAAATAAGCCACATGTGATGGAGGAGGGGTGGGAGGGTACCACGCTGCTTTCGGATTCTTAGACTTTTGTATAAAAGTGGCATTGTGGAATTAGATTTATTCTGTATCCATTTGGAAGGTGGAACTAGGTCATCTCTTTGACATGAAGTAGACTCTGGAAGAATTTTATCAAAACTTGGACTGTTAGAAAATGCGTACTGCGCAAGAGGGTAGGAAACAAAATACATCCTGCCATCCTTGGTACATCTCTATACAAAGTGACTCAGAACATTAGTGCCTGTGTTTACCTTGCTTTTCACACGCCCGGGGCACTGAAGTGATGCAGATAAGATCTTGGTCAAGAATATGAAAATATGAAATATATGCATGTATGACTGAAAAAGTGTGCTGTACACCAGAAACTGACACATTGTAACCTGACTATAACTCAATAATAAAAAAATGTGATAAAGATCTTGGTCTCCAGAGAGCCAGAGACAGTCTCAGCCCTTTCTCGTTCTAGTTCTTCATTCATGTATTAAGAACAAACCATTTTCATGAGAGGATCTTCCAATAATAGAGTTCACTTTTCAAAAGAGTTTTAAGTGTCAAGTGAAGCCAGGTAATTGATACTCAAGATGATTAGAAATAAATATATGATATAAATATTTAATTTTTGCAACAAACACTTTTCAAACAAATGGCAGTGAGTAATGGTTATAAAGAGGACATTCAGCCTAATAACATTCACCCTTATAATTCATTACTTTTCTTTTTCTTTCTTTCTTTCTTTCTTTTTTTTGAATGGCATAATGTTTGCTATGTGATTTTCTAGAATTGGTATTATATTCCAACAGTACAATAATAGGTTAGTTGTAAACAAAATGAATGTTACTTTAGTCTTCTAAATGTTGATTGCTTTTCTCTGGTAAGTACTTCAAAAACAAAGAAATAAAAATATCTTGATTCTTTTAAATGTAGATTAAAATATTTTTCTTGCTTTCTTCATCAACTTCTTGTTTGTAGTGTGTTCTTGCAAGTATTATCGTTGTGGGATTGAAAGGAATGTTAATACAGTTTCGGGATTTAAGAAAATATTGGAATGTGGATAAAATTGATTGGGTAAGTAGAAACTTGACCTACAATTACCCTCTTTGGCTTAAACACATGTTACAAAATAAGCTTTAATAGTTCCATTTGCAGAAAATAGTTTTAGCCATTTGAGACTTACACTTTACAAACTACCGTTTATTTTTTCAAACTCAATAAAAGCATCAAAATGTAAAATGTCTTTATAAGAAACAGAAATGGAATTTTGTCGCATTTGATTGATATGTTGTTTAAGAACTTTTAAAGAAATGTTAGGCAACTCAAGTGGGTTGGGGATTCCCAATTTTCATTATGAAATGATTCCGGAAGTGAAACTCATCAAAGAAGAGCTAATAAGAATATGACTGTTTATAACATACATGAAAAGCCAGCAGTGATTGCTAAGAAATGTATGTTGCATTATTACAGGTTACCCTATTAATAAACATATTAATAGTGATCATTCTAAATACAGGAAGTCTAATGAATTGCTTCTTAAATGGTTTTCACTGAGAGGATCATTATGTTACCAGGATATTGCTAGGCGCAGACTAAATTATACTGAACGATGATGAAGTATGGCTTTTACTAACATAAATATTTCACATGCTTGTTCTGGAGAAATGTGTCTATTCAAGAACCTTCAAAATCCTCTCCCTCTGCGATAGGGATGAACCATTTCATGAGTGGCCTCAGTTCAGCTCTGTTACGGCATTTCCCATGTTGAGATGCAATTACCTGTGTATTCCCCCTCCTTCAGATCCTTTGCTGTGCGAGATTTGGGGGGATTATTTATGCTAGTACATGCTTTAATAATATCCTTCCGAAGCCTCAGTAATACTGAGCTTCTACCAAGGTGCACTACTGGGTGCCACGTGGAGCACAGAGATGAGAAAAGGACCGCTGGTCCTCTTCAGACACGAGTCATTGTGCAGAATGCAGACACAGAAACAGGGACATATTATGTTAGACATGATGCAACGTAACCTGGAAGCAAAAGGAAAAGCTTAGTACTGGAGAGAAATAGAGGCTGGAACATTTAATTCAGGAAGAGTTAATACAGAAAGCTCACAGCAGAGCTGAAATGTGAGCAGAGACTCGAAGGAACAGTGTTTGGCAGGCAGGCCAACAGGCCCAAATTAACCAGGCTGATGGAGGATCATGACCTTTTTCAGGTGATATATGTGAGGTAGCTCATGGAAATAGAAAAATAAGAAGATGCAAGCTTATTTGACAGACTATTGATAACCCCATGATAAAGGTATTTCTAAGGAGTTCATGAATCCCGCAAGCAAGAGCACGTTGCCATATTGCAAGGGGAGAGATATCAGGGAAGGCTTCTTCCGGGAAATGACGGGTAGAGCATAGAGTGTGAACAGATGGGGCTGGGAGAGTTAAGAGTGGGTTGGACTGGGAAAGGCTTCTCATGTCCTGCAGAGGTTAGACTGCACCATAAAGGCAGTGAGGCATCACTGAAGTGAGAAATAGGAAGACGATTTATGCATTAGAAAGATCATTTTAGTAATTTGAAGAAGATGGATCAAACTGATGAAGAGTGCAGTAACTCGGGCAAATAAATGAGGAAGGCGTGGGCCGCGACTAAGATCTGCGATTCAGTCAGTTAGCCCTCATCACCGATCCATCATACAAAATGCACCAGTCTTGAGTGCTTCTAAGTCTCCAGTCAGGAACATCACCAGGGACATGCAATGTGGAGCAGGTAGGATAACAGACGGAGCAGGGAGAGGTGAAGCGAGGGAGTAGCTGCTAAGCTGTGTTGTACACGGATACGCTTTTTAATAATGAGAAAGTTTTCATGTGTTCCCTACTTGAGGTCAACTCTGGGGTTATCTTGTATTTAGGGGCTGTGAGTGCCAAATAGGGAAGGGACCAAGTAAGAACACTTAACAGAAAAAAGGGGGCTTAGGAACCCAATTCCTTATAGCTGTGACACCCAGCATTTGGATTTTTGGTAGGAATCATTACAGAATAGTGTTGGGACTGATTCTAACCAATGGAACTGTTCACTTGTCTGTGTTGCTAATTTCCAGTTGAACTTTTTTTTTTCAAAATTATAAATGTAGCCCCAGGAAATAACTAAGCATTGTAAGCCCAGCTTACAATAGAGGATGTTGTGGGAGAGTAAATACACTTTAAAAGTAGAACCAGATGGTACCAACATTTCTGGCTGCTCTGACGAATCATGGCCTCCAGGCTCTGTGGCTTTTTAAATGGCAGGGACCAGGGTCCTCAGTTCTCTATGCCACACTGAATCATGAGGTTGACCAGGAGGCATAGGACTTATAAAGCTTTCGGTGAGGTCTTATTCTGCCACACTCAGGCAGGTGCAGTCAGCATTAGGGGATGAGAGAGAAAGAGAGCAATCATGGCAAGTTGAAGTAATGATTAAAACTTGAAGCCCTATTTTGTACATGATCAATTCTGATGTAACACATTAGGAAGGAAAAAACACACTGTGCACAGACAGAAGATTCAAATGGCTGTCCATTCACCGGGATAGAGGAAGAACATCTTAGTGTCTAAGCTGTTAGATGGCAGGCTGAGGATGATGCTAGTAAGTGCTAACTTAGCGTTACATTCGAAGGTGATAGATCTTAACATGAGAACGTTCAAAACATACTTTCTGTCTTACTCCAGAATGTTTGTTTCTTCTATATCAAAAATGGATTTTACAGATAAAAATCTGTCCATTTGCTTCCAAGGGCTTAGCTGTTGGAAATAGCTGAACATTAAGAACCACTCAAGCTCAGTGTAGATAAATAATACAGACAAGGAGGAATTTCAAAGGTTAAAAATACCCTTTAGAAACATTTGTTTCAAACTTGTCTGGACAAAAGCTATACCCCCCCCCCCCCAAGAATCTGCTGTTTTCAGATCATAGAGAAGTTTTTAACTTTTTCATTAGTGTATGGAATTGAATTATGTTGTTGAAGATGCTTTAAGGTGATAATGCCACTATTGGGAAAGAAAGGTGTCACCTTAGAACGTCATGCATAGATAAAGTAATGCAGGTAATTTGGGGGAAAAGAGAGCTTGGAAACTTTGTTGGTCTACTATTTGGTAAATGCAGAATTTTACATTTAGAAAATATAACCTTCTAGATTTCACAAATTATTTTGCTTTCGAATCATTTTTTTTTTTTTTTTTGCTGGCAATAAACTTAGAATTGCCAACTATAATACAGTATCTTGTTGCAAATTGTAATTTCAGGTGGTAGACAAAACTGTTATAATGTTGGAATCCCAACTAAAGGAGAAATAGAATTTTCTTGCAATCTTTTGAAATATTTTCCAAAACTAAGTTAGCCTTGATTTTTTTAGCTTTCACAGTTTCACAAGAAGTGACCCTTGCAAATAAAATTATAACCCTCTTTTTAGTGGTTGATCTAAAAGTGGCTTTGGTTGTGTCGTTGGAGTCAGTCATTTTAACATTAGGCTTTGACAGTCTTCTGCAGTAATTAGCTACCTTTGTTCTTTTTATAGAAATCCTAAAAACAGAATATTATTGTGAATGACAAAAAATCTGCAAACAATTGTTGGTAATATTGCATTAAATGAGAAAACAGTAGGAAATTGTGGCATGCTTTGGAACCAAACACATCAACCAACTATTCACAGGTCTTAAATAGCGTTTGTTGGGGATTGAACTTTGGGTTTGGCAGCATCTGTGTACAAAACAACGCACCTTTCCCTTCTGCCTTTCCCTTTCCCTCGGCCACTGGAAGTCTGGTGGGGCCTGGATTTGTTTCTGTGTTCCTGGGCTTCTGTTTATTGCTTCTTAAATCATATTTTCTTGCTGAGAGATTTTTGTCACAGGAATGTTCTAGAAAAAGATGGTGAGGAATTGAGCAATCATGAGAAAGACGCGAATACCAAAGGACCCACATCTTCTGTTTCCTGCTTCTCTTTCAGGGCATCTGGGTCAGTACATATATATTTTCAATATGTTTTGCTGCCAATGTGGGGCTGCTGTTTGGTGTTGTCTGTACCGTAGCTATTGTGATTGGTCGCTTCCCGAGGTAAGATCTTGTTTAAATGCTCTGTTTATTCTGACACAGCAGCGAAGTATATGGTGTCGCCAGTTACTTTTATTTCTGTGGAACAGGAAGTACTACAATCTCATGTTTTATTTAGAATTAGAGAGAAAAAGAGAAGTTTTTATTTACTTGTGATATATAACAATGTTGGTCTTAATGATGGGAAATATTTTGTCAGAACTACAAAATAGAACATATAAAATCCATTAAAGTCAAGAAATTAACCCCATCGCCATACAGTACATCACAGAGCTCTTTTTTTTTAAATTACATGAAAGGATATAGTATCCAATGAGACACAAACCATATAAGAATGTAATTGTTTGAAATCTAGTTTTTCAGAAGCTGTATTAATCTAGCTACTTTTTAAAGGTAATTTGTTAAAGAACACATTCTCTTCGTTTTTTTAACTGAGCAGCTGTAAACCATTCCCCTATTTTGACCAATTCTTTTTCTGTTTCCCTAGTGTTCGTCATCTGACAACGCTTCTACTCATTTCTCATCCTTCCCTTAAAATTCTTTGTGAAATAATATATTTTTAAAAATACTAATTTTAGCCTCTGTAAATTCTATCTTTACGGAGTCTATATGTGTAGATTCATCGTAATCTGGTCCTATCTTACCACTGATTTCCTCTTTAATTCCTTTCCCCTAAAACATGATATTCTCAAAGACCATGTATTCTCTAGCCGTCTCCTTTATTGCTCTTATCAATCCACCTCTTGTAGCGTGAAGATATGCTAGAAGCCCAGATGAGATAAATTACGTTTTAAAATCTCTATTTAGCTGTCTCTTTTGTTATTCTGCATCTGGTGATCCCAGAGATGTATACATTGTTTTATCAACAAACTGGACACAGCAGCCGAACCATTTTAGAGACGGTCTAACTGTTACAGTCAAATGACTTGCCCTTTTAACTTCTTCATGGTTAGTGTAGTAGTGATGAAATAACATTTTATTTTCTATCTGGCTTCATTCTAGAGCAAAAACTCTGAGTATAAAAAATATGAAAGAAATGGAATTTAAATTGAAGAGAGAAGTGGATGACGTAAGTTTAGTTTCCTTTTCTTGTGTAGTTGACAATTTTTGTGGGTCAGGTAGTTTTTAGATACCATGAGAAGCAGCTATAAATTACTAACTTAAAAATGATAATTCTGTTTTTGATTAGTGTGAACTTTCAGTGGCATATGTGACCCCTATGTATGTGGGAATCAACATGTAACAAATCAGTGGAAACAAGAGAATTCCTGTGTCAGCATTCAGATAAGAGGATGGCACAGTTCACAGAAGCACAGTTCACAGTAGACTCATGGTCCAGATTAGTTCAGGCAATTTGGAACCTCTTCTCCATTACTATGTTGTCATAAACTAGCCAGACTAAACTAATATTCTATTCCCAATTAAATGATGGAGGAAAATAAGGAATAGGGAAAGAAATTAAGCAAAGTGGGATCATGTTTTTTTTTTTTTTAACACAAATAATGACTCTGTATTATTAGCAGACGGTAATTAATGCCAATAAGATTGGTTTCTTTGCACAGTGGGCACTTTTTTAAGGAAACAGCTTACATAAATTGCCTTGTCCAATCTGTGTTTAGTTATATTTGAGTTCTAGCTTCTTGTTCTGGAGGATAACCAAAAAAACAAGTTGAAAGAGAAGGAAAAAATGTTGACTTGAATTGTTGCCAATTAAAAAAGTTGGCCTCACTTTGAACCTGCTTTGTAATGTTTGGCTCATCTTTTTCCCTTTGTTTTTATATTCACTTGTTTTAGTATGTCATGATTGCGCTCAGATCAGAGAGAACTGGCCTCCCACCAGAAGGAGTAGTGTCAGGGTGTTTCTGAGTAGACTGGAAGTAGGAAGCAGCAGCCGGGGTCCTTCCGTGACACCCAGGGAAAGGGCTTGCATTTTGAATAAGAGTTGAGAGACTTGCCTCATAGAAAGCTATTTGAGTTCAAAGACTTTGAAGGTGTCCCAGGCTCAAGGTTTCTGCCAATGCTGCCTTTCTTTTCTTTCTTACCTCTTTCTTTTCTCCCTTCAAATTTTCCATAGGAATTTAGTGCCAGTGCAGTCCCAGACTGACTCTCAGACCTTTAAAGTCCTGTGTGTACCCACCCCATACGTCACAGCCACGTACCTGACATTCTTAGCTCCGAAACAGAATTCTAGTTTGACTACTTCTCAGTTTAGAGATCACTGGTTAATAAATTCTACTGAATGCACACCTTATTCTCAGGCTGAATATGTGAGGAAGTGAACTGTGGGATTTTTAGAAGGAGGAAGATGCTGAAATTTCTCCACGTCTATGACACTTGGTTCCAGTCTGATCACCTACCCGAATAATAACTGTGTCACATGAAAATCTGAAGTTTATCAGACTGTCATGCCCCACTTATTATTTAATGTTTTGTGTCAAAAATAAGGGGGAAAATCTAAGAGAAAGATTTGAATATGAACTACTGGGTGGAATTTTTAGCTAACGTGAAGTACGGTGGGGATCAGTCACCCCTCTCCACTCATTCCCTCCCCCCACCCCGCCCTTCAGCATTCTCAGTTTGGAAGGTCTCCTCCCTTTCAGTGAATTCAGCTGTAACTGAGAATTTCTTTTCTGGCCTAATTTGAGTCTCTCTTCCTTAATAAATGCCTATCTCTAAGAAGTATATTAACTTAAAATATGCTGGCACAGTCGCATGGTGTGATTAGTAAGCCAATCTAAGATGCAGAGCTCCAAGCCAAATAATTATTTTAATTTTTCTTTGTAAGAGACTTCCTCTTGATTAAAAGTTAATTTAGTAACATAAGGGTTTTTGTTTTCTCGAATTGTTTATTTACAGCAAATGTCCTCACTTTCTAGAGTACAAACAGTTGTGTACCTATAGAAACTTCTTGAAATTATCTAGTTTAAAAATTTACCTACTTTAGAAAATGAGGAAGCAAAGAGAGCTTAAATGAATTGTCCAAATTCACATACCTAATATTTTCTTTTATCTTTCTATCTCTTGCCTGTATGCATCTCCTCCTCAGCACTTCTGTACTGAAGTCTGAAGGAGTATTACTTTGTTTAGTTGGTAAGGAGTTAAACAAATTTATAGAATTTACCATCTTCTCATTCTCTAAGTCAGACCCCTGCCACTAAGGTTGTGGAGAAGGCGGTGTTGCCAGGAAGACCTAGGCAAATGGCCAAAGCAGACACCTTTTATATTGAAATGTTTCCTTCTCCATTTCATTAAGTCTTGCCCGCATCCTAGAAATCCAGTGTAATCTAGGGCTGCCCACAGCGAAATCCCATCCCTGGTACCACTCTTGGTTTCTTTCCCCCCGTTAGAGCTGTCGGTCACTTGTAAGGTGCTGTTCCGGCCTAGGGAGGGCTATGTCATTATGAGGTAAGTGACCGACAGTTGACCCTTTTGGACGTATTCTCATTGTTAAAAATCCCAATGGGCAGGTAAAGGAGCTTAAATTTCTAGATTAAATGGAAGGGGTATTTTTAGGAGGATAAGTCTTCCTGGTACTGTTTGGATATTTTAGGTTGTCACCACCCCAAACCTAATTAATAGGAATAAGGGCCATGTTCTGAAAAGCTGCAGACTTATCTCATGGATACTAACTTTTTTCCTGAAGCCCAGCACCTCATACATGCTAAGTAAGCACTCTGCCACTGAGCTATACCTGCCGCCCAACAGTTCTTAATAAAGAGGAAGTACGTATGTTCTCTGAGAAGTGTGACAGTGTATTAAGGTATCCAAATAAATTTTAGTAATGAAGACATCAGCTAAGCGGTTGCTTCCGAGATTGAGTGGCATTTGGACTTATCAGATCTATATTCCTTGGAGACAGTGATCCTCTTTTATTTCATTCAGAACTCTGAATCTATTTCCTTTTTCCTCCAAAAGGAAACCGTGCATCAGGTGAAAATTGTCTTAATAAACAACCCACTTGTTTTCCTGAATGCAAAGAAGTTCCGTGCTGACCTGATGAACATAATCCAGAGAGAAAACACCAGCAGCCAGCCACATGATGAGATCAGCAAGGTAGGACCAGCTCTTTCACGATTACAGTGGTTTGCAACAGGTAGTCATGATACATATATATATATATATATATATACATAGTGTCTGTTCATTCATTCATTTATTCATTCAGCCCATAGCTGATGGACATGTGTGCTAGGTGCTGTAACCCTGAGAAGAATAAATGAGAAAAGTCACTTAGAGGATCTTGTTACCAAGAAAAAAAAGACTTAGATCTATTTCTAAAAGAGAATGTAATAAATGACCCAGAGAATCATAAACAGTTGCCATCACTGCGGTAACATTGTTATAAAATGCCACCGCTCTTTATCTCCATAAATTATCTCACTTAACGGAGACAGCAAATCAAATGTGCATCAGGATGACTTCACGGAAATGAACTCTGCAATCACTTGAATCCGTAAGCCCTCTGCAATGTTCAGAGCGTGGACTTTGGAGCTAAACTGCCTGGGTTTGCCACTTAGGAGCTGTGGGGCCTAAACAGAGTTATTTAATCATTTGTGCTCGTTTCCTAAATGAGTCAATATATGCAAAGAAATTAGAATGGTGCCTGACTGACTCAATATTATAAAATCTTAACTAGTGTATTAGTTTGAGTGCAAATAGCACCCTCTCTCTATGAAGCTTTTTGTGACTATTTTAGATCACAAAGGTATCTTCTTTCTCTTGTATCCTTGAGTGTGTACCATCTCCCTGTCAGTCAGGTGCATAGGAGACCTTGGCCCTCCCATTTCCGGTGTCTCGAGAGCTGTTCAGTTCCACATTCCTGGCCTGGCAGCTTCATGCTTCTGCCTCTCGGCCTCATGCGGATCCATACCACAGAGGCCCTCGATGCAAGATTATATGTGAAATTTGCCGGACATAATTCAAAATGAAAAAAGAAAGTGAGGTTCCTTGTTCAACAACTGTTAAGAATTCCAAGATGGTGACAACAGAGCCTTAAACCAAATGGGGGACCCTTCTCAGCGAGGGGTCCTGTGTGACTGCACAGGGCTCACGCCCGTAAAGCTGGCCCTGCCTGTGTATTTCCAGACCTCCTTTACCCTCACTGTGCACGTTAGAAGGTCATTTTCATCAGAATATTAGGAACCGCCACCTGTGATTTTGGGTTGAGAAGAACTTGTTCTTATACCAAAGGGGGAGTTATATTCCTAGTTGTTCAAGCTGTATATTACACCTATTTTTAACCATGAAGTGCTCTATACCTGGTAGCGGTGTTAAATTCTCTCATGAGAGAGTGAAGCTCACAACCACCATGAATAGCAGTATTGTGGGAAAATCTGTTTAGAGTTTCAAACAACCTAATTAACCCAGAAGAAATTTGTGGTCTTATTTTGCCAAAAATATAAATTTATTTCTTGAAATAATATACTGCTTTGTGGGCTTTATCACATCTGGCAGAGTGCCTGATAAGTACATTCTTATAACTAATTATTTATCGAGTTAATAGTGTCTTCCTTAGAATATTTTCCTGCAAGACTAAGGCCACACCAACTTGTTTCAGAAACTGAAAACTGGCACGTGTTTATCTTGTGCACCTTAAAAACAGATCTCGTTAACACAGCCTTCTGTGAGGAGGTTCCACGTATATGATTTTTACCTACTTGGGACATCAGAAATTTGAGTCTAAAAACCAAATAGAGTTCATTGAATCTAGGTTATTGGTAGTAATGACACCTAAAAGGATTCTTTAGCTCAGAACTTCATGATAGTGGGAAAGAATTTGTTGAAACTGAGTTCCACTATAATGATAATAATGCAAATATTGTATGTGTGTTTGTATGCTGTGTATTTTCAAGGACACACCAGGAATTCAGATGATAATCTGGAAGCCCTGCTCTCAGAAGAACCTGGGATAAACCTTTACTCAGAAGAGTTAAAAGTGTTGTGTTGAGTACCGTGGATTCTCTTTTAGGCATCTTATGTTATCCTTGACACACACTGCCTGTCTAGGATACCTACTTCTTGTTTTAAGGACTTTGCACTTATGAGTTCAGTTTTAAGAGTGACGAGTCTGCGTCAGCTTATCTCTCCTGCAGCCTGGCTTCCCATCATCGGGCTGCGCGTAGCAGCCTTCAGCTGTGCCGTGAACTGAAGTTCTCTGCCAGGGCCTTGGTTTTCTGCCAGGTGGTGGTGACGGAAGGGCAGCTAAAACACTCCAGAACAGTGAGATTCAGTTCCTATTCAACACATAGACTGAAAAATGATCCCCTGTTTCGCTATGCGGTCGTTATGTCTGTGGTGACGTTCTTCCTACATACCCCCGTGAAATGCCTCCCCGGACGCAGACGCTTAGAAGGGCCTCAGGCTGCTCGCGTGTGAAGGGTTCGCGCTCATCACTGTGCAGGCTACAGGCATTCTCTAATAATGTTAATCAGCATTTTGTGGTCTCACTTGCAGGAGGAGTTTCAATCTGCTATTTATCTAAAATTTTCTTTTGCTCAGACAAGGTAACTTTTTTAAAAACTCGATTTATTTTTGTAACGGTTTAAGATTTACAGAAAAATCGAGAAGGTACCACAGAGAGTTCAAATATACCCCACACCACACAGTTTCCTGTCTTACTAACATCTTGGATTAGTGTGACATATTTATTACAATTAATCAACCAATTATGGGTGCATTATCATTAACTAAAGTCCATGCTTCCTTCAGATTTACTCAGTTTTACCTAATGTGCTTATTTTTATTGACGTATAGTTGATTCACAATGTTGTGTTAGTTTCAGCTGTACAGCACAGTGATTCAATTATACATATACATACATAAGTCTATTCTTTTTCAGGTTCTTTTCCATTGTAGGTTATTACAACATATTGAATATGGTTCCCTCTGCTATACCTTTGTTGGTTATCTATTTTGTATATGTTAATCCCAAATTCCTAATTTATCCCTCCCCCGCTTTCCCCTTTGGTAACCATAAGATTGTTTTCTATGTCTGAGTCTATTTCTGTTTTGTAAATAAGTTCACTTGTATCATTTTTTAAGATTCCACATATAAGTCATATCATATGATATTTGTCTTTGTCTGGCTTACTTCATTTAATGTAATAATATGATATGGTCCATTCATATTGCTGCAAATGGCATTATTTCATTCCGTTTTATGGCTGAGTAATACTCTATTATTTATATATATATATATATATATATATATATATACTGTATCTTTTTTATCCAGTCATCTGTTGATGGACATTTAGGCTGCTTCCATGGTTTCACTATTATAAATAGTGCTGCTATGAACATTGGGTGCATGTATTTTTTCAAACTCGAATTTTCATCTTTTCTGAATATACACCTATGAGTAGGATTGCTGTATTATGTGGTAATTCTATTTTTAGTTTTTTAAAGGAATCTCCATACTGTCCTCCATAGGGGGCTGTACCAAATTACATTCCCACCAACAGTATAGGAGGGTTCCTTTTTCTCCATACCCTCTACAGGATTTATTATTTATAGAATTTTTATGATGGCCATTCTGATGAGTATGAGGTGATAACTCATTGTAGTTTTGATTTGCATTTCTCTAATAATTAGTGATATTGAACATCTATCATGTGCCTGTTTGTCATCTGTATGTCTTCTTTGGAGAAGTGTCTAATTAGATCTTCTGCCCATTTTTTTTTTATTGAAGTACGTCAATTACAATGTGTCAGTTTCTGGTGTACAGCACAGTGTCCCAGTCATGCATATACATGCATATATTCATTTTCATATTCTTTTTCATTAAAAGTTATTACAAGATATTGAACATAGTTCCCTGTGCTATACAGAATAAACTTTTTTTAAATCTATTTTTTATATAGTGGCTAATATGTGTAAATCACAAACTCCCAAATTTAGCCCTTCCCACTACTTTTCCCCAGTAACCATAAGATTGTTTACTGTCTGTGATTGTGTTTCTGTTTTGTAGATGAGTTCATAGTGTTCTTTTTTTTGTTTTTAAGATTCCACATATGACTGACATCATATGGTATTTTTCTTTCTCTTTCTGGCTTACTTCACTTAGAATGATGATCTCTAGGTTAATCCATGTTGCTGCAAATGGCATTATTTTATTACTTTTTATGGCTGAGTAGTATTCCATTGTATAAATATACCACAACTTCTTTATCCAGTCATCTGTCAATGGACATTTAGGTTGCTTCCATGTCTTGGCTATTGTAAATAGTGCTGCTGTGAACATTGAGGTGCATGTATCTTTTTGAATTAGAGTTCCCTCTGGATATATACTCAGAAGTGGGATTGCTGGATCATATGGTAGGTCCATTTTAATTTTTTTGAGAAATCTCCATACTGTTTTCCATAATGGCTGCACCAAACTACATTCCCACCAGTAGAGTAGGATGGTTCCCTTTTCTGCACACCCTCCAGCATAGGCCATTCATTTCTGCCCATTTTTTGATTGGGTTGTTTATTTTTTGATATTTTGGAAATTAATCCCTTGTTGGCCGCATTGTTTGCAAATATTTTCTCCCATTCATAGGTGATTTTTGTTTATGGTTTCCTTTGTTGTGCAAAAGCTTTTAAGTTTAATTAGGTCCCATTTGTTTATTTTTGCTTTTACTTTTATTTTACTTTTACTCCTTTGTTTAATTGACCATAAATGCATGGATTTATTTCTGGGCTTTCTATCCTGTTCCATTGATCTATGTGTCTATTTTTGTTCCAGTACCATACTTTTTTGATTACTGTAGTTTTGTAGTATAGTATGATGTCAGGGGGCCTGATTCCTCCAGCTCCATTCTTCCTAAAGTTTCTTTCAGCTATTCAGGGTCTTTTGTGTATCCATACAATTTAACAATTTTTTTTTGTTCCAGTTCTGTGGAAAATGCAATTGGTAATTTCATAAGGACTGCATTGAATCTGTAGATTTCCTTGGGTAATATGGTCATTTTAACAATATTGATTCTTCCAATCCAAGAACATGGTATATCTTTCCATCTGATTGTGTCATCTTCAGTTTCTTTCATCAGCATCTAACAGTTTTCAGAGTACAAGTCTTTTGCCTCCTTAGGTATTTTATTTCTAGGTATTTTTTTCTTTTTGATGTGATGGTAAATGGGATTGTTTTCTTAATTTATTTTTCTGATATTTCATTGTTAATATATAGAAATGCAACTGATTTCTGTGTATTAATTTTGTATCCTGCAACTTTACTAAATTCATTGATGAGCTCTAATATTTTTCTAGTAGTTTCTAGGATTTTCTGTGTATAGTAGCATTTCATCTGCAAACAGTGACAGTTTTACTTCTTTTACCTATTTGGATTCCTTTAATTACTTTTTCTTCTCTAATTGCTGTGGGTAGTACTTCTAAAACTATATTGAATAAAAGTGGTGAGAGTGGACATCCTTGTCTTGCTCCTGATCTTAGAGGAACTGCTTTCAGATTTTCACCAATGAGTATGATGTTAGCTATGGGTTTATCATATATGGACTTTATTATGTTGAGGTATGTTCCCTCTATGCCACTTTCTGGAGAGTTTTTATCATAAATGGATGTTGAATTTATGAAAAACTTTTTCTGTGTCTATTGAGATGATTATATGGTTGTTATTTTTCAATTTGTTAACGTAGTGTATTGCATTGGTTGATTTGCAGATACTGAAAAATCCTTGCATACCTGGGATAAATCCCACTGACCATGGTGTATGATCTTTTTAATGTATTGTTGGGGTCAGTTTACTATTATTTTGTTGAGGATTTTTGCATCTATGTTCATCATTGACATTGGCCTGTAGTTTTCTTTTCTTTTTTGTTTTTTTTGCGATATCTTTGTTTGATTTGGGTATCAGGGTGATGGTGTCCTCTAGAATGAGTTTAGGAGTGTTTCTTCCTCTGCAGTTTTTTAGAATAGTTTCAGAAGTATAGGTGTTAACACTTCTCTAAATGTTTAGTAGAATTCACCTGTGAAACCATCTGATCCTGGACTTTCATTCATTGGGAGCTTTAAAATTACTGAATCAGTTTCTGTACTGGTAATTGGTATGTTCTTATTTTGTATTTCTTCCTGGTTCAGTCTCGAGAGATTATATCTTTCTAAGAATTTTACATTTCTTCTAGGTTGTCCATTTTATTGGCATATAGGTGCTTGAAATAGTCTCTTATGGTCCTTTGCATTTTTGTAATTTCATTTATAACTTCTTTTTCATTTCTGATTTTATTGATTTGAGACCTCTCCGTTTTTTTCTTGATGAGTCTGACTAAAGGTTTATCAATTTTGTTTATCTTTTTAAAGAACAAGCTTTTCATTTCATTGATCTTTTCTATTTTTTTAGTGTCTATTTCATTTATTTCTGTTCTGATCTTTATGATTTTTTTTCTTCCACTATACTAACTTTGGGTTTTGTTTGTTCTTCTTCCTCTATTTGCTTTAGGTGTAAAGTTAGGTTGTTATTTGAGATTTTCTTGTCTTATGAGGTAAGCTTCTATCTCCATAATCTTCCCTCTTAGAACTGCTTTTACTGAATTCCATAGGTTTTAGATCATCATGTTTTCATTTTCCTTTGTTTCTAGCTATTTTTTTGGTTTCTTCTTTGATTTCTTCAATGATCCATTGGTTATTTAGTAGCATATTGTTTAGCCTCCACATGTTTGTGTTTTTTGCAGTTTTTTTCTTGTAGTTGATTTCTAATCTCATAGCACTGTGGTTGGGAAAGATGCTTGATATACTTTCAGTTTTCTAAATTTACCAAGGCTTGCTTTGTGGCCCAGTATGTGATCTATCTTGGAGAACGTTCCATGCACACTTAACAAGAATATGTATTCTGCTGCTTTGAAATGGAATGCTCTATAAGTATCAATCAAGTTCATCTGGTCTAATGTGTCACTTAAGACCCATGTTTCCTTATTGATTTTCTGTGTGGATGGTCTGTCCATTGATGTAACTGGTAAGGCCCCCTGCTATTATTGTTTTGCTGTCAATTTCCCCTTTTATGTCTATTAACAGTTGCCTGACATATTGAGTTGCTCCTATGTTGGATGCATATATATTTACAATTGCTATATCTTCTTCTTGGCTAGTCCCTTGATCTTTATGTAGTGGCATTCTTTGTCTCTTGTAATAGTCTTTATCTTAAATTCTATTTTGTCTGATATACTCTGGGTTTTCTTTTGATTTCCATTCATGTGGAACACTTTTTTCTATCCCCTCACTTTCAGTCTGTGTCTCTGGTTCTGAAGTGAGTCTCTTGTAAGCAGCATATATATGGGTCTTGTTGTGAATATCCATTCAGCCAGTCTGTGTCTTTTGGTTGGAGCAGTTAATTCATTTATATTTAAGGTAATTATTGATATATATGTTCTTAATGCCATTTTGTTATTTTGTTTTGGATTTGTTTTTGTAGGTTTTCGGCTTCATTTCTTCTTCTGTTCCCCTCTCTTGTTGATTTGATGGCTATCTTTACTGTTATGTTTGGATCCCTTTTTTTTTTTTTTTTTGTATGTATATCTATTTTAGATTTTTGTTTTGCAGTTACAGTGAGGTTTTGGTTTAGTTTATGTATCTGCATAATAGTTTTAAGTTGCTGATCTCCTAATTTCAAATGCATTTTAAATACCCTGAATTTGTACTCACCTCACAATGACTGGTTTTGGTATCAAATTTTACATCTGATTATTTTGTGTATGCCTTAACTGCTTATTGTGGATACAGATAATTTTACAACTTTTGTCTTTTGACTTCCCTACTGGTTTGTGTGTGGGTGATCTCCCACCTTTACTGTATATTTGCTTTTAACAGTGAGCTTTTCCATTTCATAATTTTATTCTTTCTAGTTGTGGCCTTTTTCTTTTCCACCTACAGAAGTTCTTTTAGCATTTGTTGTAAAGCTGGTTTGGTGGTGCTGAATTCTTTTAGGTTTTGCTTTTCTGTAAAGCTTTTGGTTTTTCTATTGAATATGGATGATTCATTGTTGGGTACCGTATTCTTGGATGTAGGTTTTTCCCTTTCATCACTTTAAATATGCTGTGCCACTCCCTTCTGGCCTGCAGAGTTTCTGTTGAAAAATCAGCCGATAACCATATGGGAGTTCCCTTGTGTTTATTTGTTGCTTTTCCCTTGTTGCTTTTAATATTTTCTCCTTATCTTTAACTCTTGTCAGTTTGATGACTATGTGCCTTTGGGTTAATCCTGTATGGGAGTCTCTGTGCTTCCTGGACTTGAGTGACTATTTCCTTTCCCAGCTATTATCTCTTCAGATGTTTTCTCAGGCCATTTCTCTCTTCTCCTTTTGGGACCCCTATAATATGAATGTCAATGTGCTTGATGTTGTCCCAGAGTTCTCAAACTGTTCTCATTTCTTTTCATTCTTTTTTTTTTCTCTGTTTAGTGACAGTAGTTTCTACTACTCTGTCTTATAGCTCACTGATCCATTCTGCCTCATTTATTCTACCATTGATTCCTTCTACTATATTTTTTATTTCAGTTATTGTAATCTTCAACTCTGGTTGTTCTTTATATTTTCTAACTCTCTGTTAAAAACTTGTAACTTCTCGCTTTGTGCATTCATTCTTCTCCTGAGTTCTTGGATCACCTTTACGATCATTACCCTGAACTCTTCCTCAAGTAGAATTACCTATCTCCACATCACTTAATTCTTCTGGGGTTGTATCTTGTTCCTTTGTCTGGAACATATTCCTCTGCTGCCTCATTTTGTCTAATTTTTTATTTGTGTTTTTACATATGTGAGGGGTTAGTTATGTTTCTCAACTTTTGAAGAAGTGGTCCTCTGTCAAGGATATGTCCTGTGTCCCAGCAGTACACTCCCTTCTCATCACCAGAGGCCAGCTGGTCCCAGGGGAGGGTCTGACCTGCATTTGTAGACTGTTTTCCACAGACTGTGGGATCAAAGTTTTCTTGCTTCTGATGTCTGCTCCCTGGTGGGTGAGGCTGGTCTGGAGACCTCTGCTGGCTTCCTGGTGGGAGGTGCTGGTGTTTGCCCACTGGTGGGGGGAGGTGGGTCCTGCCTCTCTGGTGGGTAGGGCCATTTCTGTGAGTATGTCTAGAGGCAGCTGTGGGCTCAGAAAGTCTTCAGGCATCCAGTCTGCTGATGGGTGGGCTGTGTTCCCACCCAGTTAGTTGTTTGGCCTGAGTTGTCCTAGCAGTGGTGCCTACAGGCTGATGAGTGGGGCCAGGTCTTGGTGCTAATGACCCAAGCAAGAGGTCAGCCTTGAGGAGGGTTCAGTCAGATGAATACTCCCTGATATGTCTACTACCAGTTTTCATGTACCCAGGGTGAGCCATACCCGCCCCCCACCTCCCCAGGACGCCCTCCAAGATCAGCAGGTAGGTCTGGCTCAGGGTCTTATGAAGTTACTGTTTTTCCCTTGGTCCCAGTGGGATTGTGTGTGCATCCTTTAAGAGTGAAGTCTCTGTTTCCCCCAGTGCTGTAGAGTTCCTGCAATTAAGCACCACTGGCCATCAAAGCCAAATGCCCTGGGGGCACCTGTTCCTGATGACGGATCCCTGCTCCCACCAGGCTGGGCCCCCGAGGTGGGGCTCAGAGTTCTGTCTTTCAGGGGAGAATGTCTGCAGTGTAATTATCCTCCAGCTTGTGGGTTGCCCACCAGCGGGGCGTGGGATTTGATTGTCTCACGAGTGTGCCCCTCATTCTGTCTCATTGTGGCTGCTTCTTTATGTCTTTAGACGCAGAAGATCTTCCTTGTTAGGTGTTAGTCTTTTTAATAATTGGCTGTTCAGCAGTTCGTTGTGATTTTAGTGTTTATGAGAGGAGGTGAGCTCAAGGCCCCTCTATTCCAACATCCTGGCCCTAATCCCTAATGTCCTTTTTCTGCTCCAGAATTCCATCCAGGATGTCGCATTACATTTAGTTGTCCTGTCTCCTTAGTGTCCTCTTGGCCGTGACAGTTTCTCAGACTTTCCTTTTTTGATGACCTTGAGAGTTTTGAGTAGTGCTGGTCAGATATTTTGTAGAATGGCTCTCTGTTGGAATTTAGTGTTCTTTTTCTCATGGTAGGACTGGGGATACGGGTTTACAGGAGAAAAACTATAGAGATGAAATGTGATTGTTATCACATCATATCAAGGGTACATAGTATCATCAGGATTTATCACTGCTGATGTTGACCTTGGCTGCCTGGAGGAGGCAGTGTTTTCAGGTTTCTTCACTGTATAGTTACTCTGTTTGCCCCCTTTTCATGCTGGACTCTTTGGAAGCAAGTCACTGTGTGCAGCCCAGACTTAGGGAGTGTGAGGTCATGCTCCACCTCCTCCAGGGTAGACGATCTTCATAAATGATCTGAAATTCTTCTTCATGGGAGATTTCAGACAAGGTATTTTTAAGAGGAGGGAAAGGAGATTCGCATTAACTGAATGTGTCTTCGGGGCTGCTCCCTTTAAGTGGGCTATCTAACTTAATTGTCATCAGCCCCATGGTGTAAGTGGAATTATCTGAATGTTACAAAAAAGGAAGATTGAGACTCAGAAATGAAAAAATAACCTGGTGGAAATTGTTGGTAGCTGTCTGAATCAGATTACACATATATACTGCATCACTGAGTGTTAAGAAGGGAAAGTAGATATTCTGTAGTCACCCTCTAAGATGAAGACCGACTTCCTGTGAGAAGCAGTGTAATGTAGCAGTTTAGAGCCTGAGGTTCCGAGTGGAAAGGCATGGCCTCAGGCTTTAACTCAGGTTCTTACTAGCTTTGTGACTTTGGACAAATTATTTAACCACTCCAATCTTTAGAAGTCTTCCAAAATTTGGAATTTTTCCAATTTTCATATGGACAATGAGATCAGTAACTTCATAGGATTATTTTGAGGATTAAATGATTAATGTAAAGTCCTTGGCATACAGTAAGTACTCAAGGAATAACAACTGCTGCCATCATTAACAATAATAACAATACCTCACTTTTAAAAGTACATTGCATGTTATAATTTTAGAGACATCAATTATTTTTAATTTCAAAAAAGTTTAATTGAAGGATATAGAGTCATTTTCATTCTTCAGTATTTCCATAAATCAGGAGTCTTTCTCGGGCATTTTCATGGTTCTTCAGATTAATGTGTGTGATATGAAATGTGTGGTTGCGGGCTCTCTCTTTGAGCGTGCTGTGTTAATGAGGTTAATTTCTGATTGGATACACTACATAAAAAGCACATGCAAATGTTTAATTCCTCATCAAAAATGAAAACAAACTCAGTCTTGCAGAAAATGTTCTAAAGAAGATAGCCTGACTTGATAAATTACCCACTGAGCTAACATATACTTAGAAATAAGTACCATTTTATTATTTCAGTTTTTATATTTATCATTCTGAGAAAAGGCTAAGGAAAAATAAATATTGGAGACTTTTTTGTTGTTGTTATTTATGGAGAAGGGAATGATGTGCTTTTTGGGAACATAAATGAATTTTTATAATGTTATTCTCCTTTATATTTGTTTTCATTTCAGTGTGAACAAAACACATTGCTCAATTCTCTATCCAATGGCAATTGTAATGGTGAGTTAGTTTTAAAAAAATAATCTAAGTGTTCTGACTTGAATGTAGATCAGAGAATGCAATCTTCTTCTCCTCCTCCCTCTCTGCCTCCTACCTCTGTCCCTCCTCTCTCCTCCTCCGCTACCTCCTCCTTCTATCCTCCGCCTCCTCCTGCTCTCTCTCCCTCCCCTGCTCTGTCCTCCTCTTCTCTTTTTTTTCTCTCTTCCTTCTTCCTTCTCCCTTATCTCTCCTCCCCTTCCTCCTTCTTCTCTTCTTCTTCTTCCTCCTCATCCTCCAACTCTCTTTTAAGAGTGAATTTAAGATGTATAAACTTGCAAAGGTATAAACCTTTATTGTGAGGCGTTAAAAATACCTGAAACACTTAAATTAATGGTATTTATGTTAAAATGAAAATAAATGAAATATCCACTGATTAGAATGCACAATATTGAAAAGATGTCAGGTCTTGAATTTATCTATAGATATAAATTTAATCACAATTAAAATTTCAATAGGACATTTTAATGGCAATTGACAAGCTCATTCTAAATTTTGTACTGAAACTCAAGTGGCCAAGAATAGCAAGACTGTTGAAATATGTGAACAAGAAGGAGAGCATGTGTTCTTACTATGTATTGTGTGTATAGCTGTGTTACGAAGCCCTAATACTCAGAGCAGCATGGTACCAATTCAGAGATAAATGAATAGATCAATAGGACAGAGTAGAGAATACAGAAGTAAGGACAATGCTTACATATATTGGTGTTTGATTTGTGACTAAAGTGACGCTTCAGAGCAGTGAGCAAAAGACAATGGGACAATCAATGATTGTCAATGATGGGACAATCATGCATTGCTAATGAATGAATTTAGACCTCGATCCCATACCATATCCCAAATCAATACCAGGTGGATCGACGTCCTAGGAGTGGTAGACAAAATATAAATTTAGAAGAGAAGACAGGAGAATTTATACAAGAAATGTAAAACATTAAGAATAAAGACACATTATTCAACTTCACTAGATGATGATGATGATTTACCAAAAGGCACTTATAAAGCATGAAAAAATAAGCCAGAGTAAAAGAAGATAGATATGACATATAAATGGGCAAAGAATTACACTCTGCAGCATATCAAGGAATCAAAAAGGCAGATGACCTGTTAGGAAAATGGGCAAAGGTCATGAACAGGCATTTCACAAAAAGAGACATTTTCATATTTACCAATAAACATATGAGAATATGTTTGAATTCACTATGGTTATTCAAGATAATTGTTGGGGAAATGTAGATTAATTCCACAATAAATAGCACTACACATATATTTTATATATATGTATAGTGTTTATATATATATATAATTGGTAAAATTTTAAAAGTCTGACAGTACCAAGGGTTGGTGAGGATATGGAGCAGTAAGAAACCTGGTACAATGCTAGTGGAAGTGTAAACTATTACAACTGGACACAGATCATATTTCAAAGAAAAAAAGTAGCAGGTGTATCTAGCTGTGGTATATTTATGCATCTGAATTTTTATTTGCTATATTTATTAGGTGGTCTACTTACACAATAATGGAAACTAGATGAGTCTTATACATATAATTGGGCAAAAATAAAAAGACAAAGGGAAACATACTGTAAAATTAAAATTGCATTATGTAACCTTAGAAAAATAGGAAAAGCTGATGTATTGCTTTTTGTACTTCTGAAGACAATAAAAAAAGGAATCTCTTAATATTTATACCTGAAAACATTTACAGGACTGTCCATAGTAGCTTTGTTTATAACTCCCCCGAGTCCAGAACCAGCTAAAATATCTACTAACAGTATAATCAATAAAGAACATGTGGAATATATATATATATATACACACACACATATTATAATAAGCACTATATAATATATATTATAATAAATAAAATATTATAAATACTATGTAGTATATCTATTTTATTACTTTATATAATGTATTCTAAATAAATGTAGAATGTAGAATATGTTACTAAAATAAATATTACAAATATTTAGAATAGAATAGAATAAATGTTATATAAATATATGAATTCATTGCATGACCCACATCAACATGGATGCAGCTCAGTGTTAGCTTCTTTGGTCTTTTCCAGCTTCTTGTGGCAAATTTACTTTCTCCTGCCTTGTGCTTGCAAGGAAAGCTTACATAATACTGGCGTAGTGCTTATTTAATGATTGTTTCTTGAGGGCCTTACTCGTCTGCTAATCTGGAAACTTTTAGAGGGTGTTCTCACCTCTGCGTCACCAGCTCAGCCCACTTTGCACAGAGCAGTAGCTGATGGGTGTGGTCCCCTCTGCTGTGTCCTTGTGAAGCCTTTGGCACCCAGTGGCCCTTTTGTAGGAGCCAGAACTGGTTGGCCAGTGTTTTCCTGGCATCCTCCTTCCCTGCCCTCTTCCGACACTCCACAGTATCCTGGGTTCTCCCATCCTTCCCTCTCGTTCAGGATCGCCATCCCGCTCTCACCTCCGTGTGCTCGCAGTGCTGAGGCTATAGTTACTGCCCACGTTCTTGATTTCCTCTCTGAAATTACTAAAACGTGTAACTCTTGGCTTCACTGCCTTTACATTTTCACTTCTGTGACTCTGATTCTGTCCTTGACTGTATTCAAAGAGAATTAGTGTGACTTTCATATTGTTTTGTTTCCTAGTCTGAGACATTCTTGGTCTTACTCCAAGGATTGAAAACTCCCCGTATCCTGTGCTTAGATCAGACAGGACTGATCAGTCGAGGCACTTCCTCCTAAGAGCCAAAGGAACCTGCAAAGCTTCTACATAGGAGGCTGCAGCAAATGGGTGCCGTTCACACACAAGATCAGATGTAGTTGCCATCCAGCTTTATTCTAGTCCATGATGAAATGACAAATTAATCTTAAGTCACCTTTTTGAAAAAACAAAACCCTCTTATGCTTAAAAGATTAAAAAGATTCCCTTCGGAGGATCAAGTGCCCACTCCTCAGCGTGGCACCTAAAACCCTGCCTTATTTTCTCAAACTGATTTCTCTACACATTGCATGAGTTCTGTCTCCAAGTCAGATGAGTCAGTCCATGGCCCCTGCATCTAATTTAATCACCCCTGGTTCTGATCTTTTATTTTTATTCTCCCTTCTAGAACCATCTCCTTTTTTCTCCCCCGCCAATCCAAATATTATACTTTCTTCAAGGTTTAATGGAGAAGTAAAGTACATTGAAGGGACACATTCCTTGGCAACCTCATTATGTAGAGAAGCCAACCAGCCAGATCCGTGTAGGGGGATGCGCGGTCAAGGGCAGGCTGGAATTCGGCATCTCAGCTGCAAGATGGAAACCACAGTGGTGTGGAAGACTGCCTCGCACATGCTTCACTCATCACATATCTCCTCATATGGTTATGAAGTTGTTTTATTTGTGCATTTATTTATTTATTTGTTTCCTCCTAACTAGATTTTTCAAGGGAAAGAATGCATTTTTAATTTCCATTTCATTATCTTTCATTACTCAATAAACACTTGGTCAATAAATGAAAATTACCATTTGTATAGCATTTCCAAGTTTCTAAAAGACAATCTTCTCAATAACTGAAACAGAGAATTGGCAAATATATTTCTATTTTCAAGTAGGTAATAGGAAATTCTTCATTTTACTGAGGAAGAAGTTGAGGCCATAGGGAAGTTGCTCAGGATCATGTGGTTGGTTGGGGACAGAGGAGGAACTCGAGTCCCTGCTGAAGGCACACATGTGTATAGGAAGGGTGCTTGAAGCTGAAATTTGGCAGTTCTGAGCTGGGTGCAGTCTGCAGGGGCGCACGCAAGAAGGGAGGGTTGATACTAATCCAGAGAAAAGGAGGCGACAGACGGTACTGTCTTCCTCTGCTTTGTTTGCAAGCTTATGAAAATGGAGATAGAAGATGGACTTAAAAGAGATTTCCGCATGTATTCAACACAGCTAGCACTGTTTTGGTATTGGGGGAAGGGAGAGGGCACTACAAATGATGATTTGAAGCTTTGAAACTCTCAAACTGGGGTAATAAACCCAGGAGGGTAGCTAAAAGGAAAGGAACGTTTATTCTGGAGGGTGATGAATTTAAGCTACTGGAAGACCATCCAGGAACATCTGTGGGTTTTGGGGACCGCTGAAGGGATCTCGAAGCAACTAACGCAAAGGGAGATGTTAGCTGAGCACGGGGTTGGGAGAGAGGGAGGAGAGTGAAAACGTACCACCTCTTTGAGAGTCTACAGAAGAGGAAGGTTTGGCTGAATAATCAAAATATATGTACAAGTTATGTAAATAATAAGGTGGCAGTCATCTCATCTTTCTCTGAAAGAAAGCAAAAATTGCTCAAATGTGAAAAATTCTTCCATCACCATGTTCAGTAGGCTGTGTTCCACAACACTGGTCACATTGTGCCATTACCAAGAGGCACTCTGTCTGTGTCTCTCTTAGCGTTCTGATTTTTCAGGATCACCTCCACCACCTTCTCACCTGCTTAACTTCACAAGATCCCCCAGGTCTCAGTTTACAGGTCCCACTCTTCCTTTCCTTCTTGTATTAATGTCCGCATTCACTCAACAAATAATTCTTGTATTTACTGAACATCCCCTGAGTCCTGGGCGCGCTGTCAGGCGCTATATATCCAAGGATGAAGGAAAGATGCATGATTTCTGCCATCACAGATCCTGGAGTCCAAAATCACCCCCTCATCCAGCTCCCCAAACCAGCAGCCCAGGTGTGTTGGTTTCCTATTGCTGTTACAAATTGCTACGAACTTAGTGGCTAAAAACAACGCAAATGTATCATCTTACAGTTTTAGAGGACAGAGGCTGACATGAACCTTAGGGGAGAAAATTAAGGTTTTGGCAGGACTGTATTTTTCCTGGAGGCTCTAGGGGAGGATCCTTTCATTTCCTTGCCCTTCTGAATTTCTGGAGGCCATCCACATTCTTTGACCCCTGTCTTCAGACGAGATCGGGCGTGTTCAGGGTGTATGGCCGTAGATGCCTTCCCCCATCTTCAAACCAGCAGTGTTGGCATTTTCAGATCTCTCTCTGACCTCGTCTTCCATCACCACATCTCCTTCTTGTGATTACATAGGAACACGCTCCCCTGCCAATAATCCAGGGTAATCCCCTCATCTCAAGAACCTTAATTTAATCAAATCTGCAAAATTTGTTTTTCCATGTAAAGCAACCTATCCCACAGGTTCCAGGGATGAAGACATAGACATCACCGGGGCCATTACTCTGCCTCCCATGCCCACTCACTGCTGTATGTCCTTAGCGCTTCCTGCAGGACTTTTCCAACCTTTCTGATACTTCAGATTGCTAGTTCAGCTGACTGGCTGCCTAGCTTGGCTGCGAACCTCTTCAGGGAAGGGACCATCATCTCTCTTGTCCATCATTCTGCTTGTTTTTCTCAGGACAGTGCTTGGAGTAAGCACCCGATACTTCTGTAAGTCGATGACTGCCTGCCTGAATAAATGAATGAATAAGAGAGTCGCTCAATCATATGTGCACATGTTTTGCACAGACAGTGTTTTGGTTTGTCCTAAATATTTCTGATATCCTTGTTTCCTTGAGAAGCTAGAGATATAAATCTGCTTCTCAACAGTTACTCAATATCAACAGAAAATGCCTTCTTTTAAAACCCTGTGAGTGACTCACAGGCTGTCAAGAACCCTTTGAAGTATAAAAGAATCATTGCTAAATTATGCAACGATGAGTACTTTTTAATTAAAGGAGTTAATGAATATTCCACAGGGAGGAGCTGGCTTGCTCAGTCTGGAGTTAATTGCCCACCCACACCTGATGGTTAACCTCTTTCTGAAATGTTGTGTTTGTAGGTGAAGCCCATCGTTTCCCACACCCCACATGGGCATTAAGTAGTTGTCTCCTTTGCACGTGATCCAGGCTTACCTCATTTTGCTTAAGGCAGGATATTAGCTGTGCCTTCACTTTCCTCTTTTCTGCAACGATGTGATTTTTATTGCACTGGTTGATTTACTCAGAGGCTTAGAACACAAGGTTATAGGCATGAAAGCAGAACAGTGGCAGAACTGAGAGGATACTGTGTACAAGAAAACCTAGCTTATTTTGGAAAGATTTCAGGAATGTTCATTGTATTTAAATTTTCATTTCAGTGAATTGGTAACTCTACCATTAAGGATGTCTTTTTTTATTTACAAAAAACATCATGAATTGCTTCTCTTAAAATAGCTTACTTAAGTTATTATCCACAACTACATGGCACAGTTCTTTCATTTTGCTTTATTTTATTTTGTTTTCTATGGTCTGAAAATGTGCACATATTTTGATTAAAGGAACAGGAAAGGGGAAACTCAGATGTAAAAATGAAAGACAAAGCAAGAACACTCTGAAACAACGGAAGGAAATGTTCTGTTTTGCTGTTGATCAGCCCCAAACATTTTCATAGTTAACAATGTATCATCACTTCAATTATGAAATAATTACCAAAAAAAACAGAGAATGGCAAGTGTCATTTACAAGTGAAACAAACATGATAGGATAGAAAAGAAAAAATAACTTGTTTCTTAAATAATTTTCTGTACCCTTTACCATCATTTCCTAGTCATTTATATCTAGTGATCAATCTCTCTAAATAACCTATAAGCAGTTTTTCCACTGGAATATTGGGTTCAGATCGACAAGTACGTTTCTTATGAAATTTCCTGAAGCACTGAATTTATAAAATTTCTAAGATCTTCTTTGACCTAAGTGGAAAAATATACCAGGATTAATTAGCCATGTCTAGCTGGCTAAGGAGTGGGGATGACAGAACTCATGCCATCACTTTAAAGTTGTAGATAATAATTTATGAAGTTTCTTTCATGAAAAACAATGCATTGACATTTCCTAAATAAAACAACTGCTAATATTTTTCAGATTATATTGAATATATATTGAATTATATTGAACATTGCCAATGACAAGTATGTTCTCTAGTAAATAAAGAATGAGGCTTTAAGATCTCAAAGAATTCATAACTTATTTAATTTGAGGGGGTTAGATATTAATGATAACTTTTTTAACACACATTTTTTGGACTAAGGATTTTAGATTTAGTGTATTTTGAAATAAGTACTATATTGTAAAAGACATGTCATTTGTTAAGAACAGCACAGTATAAGGAGACACAAAAAAAGACTTTACTCATTTTGTTATCAACTGGTATCATCACTGTCATTTTAAAATCTATTCTTAAAGATGTCAGAGGTTTAGGTTATTTATTTAATCCAAGCCATTGTTTTTTATTTTTTTTTTAAAGTCACTGATTATTTTCTTTGTGTTTAATAAGAGTACCCAGGTTGAAGTAGTGATGTGCTGGTAAATCTTTAACAAACAACTCTTGGAGTGGAGAATGTGGCATGGAGGGGTGGAGAAGCACTTATCTGTTGCATTTGCCAGTTTCCATGGTGTAAATATTTCTCCTTGGACTGATTCCAAGTTACCAACATGCTGTCATTAAACATGGAACTGAAAAGATATGTACACAGTTGACATGCTGAGAAGATGTCAGAAGAGCTGCTCTGAGCTGTCCTTTAAAAATCATACACATTTTATTTTCTAAAACAGATGTTTCAGTAGTATCTGCATAGGAATCCTTTAAATTTTGAACTCCGTGGTACATTGCAAACATGATTACTTTTCTAAAGCTTTTTATATCTAACTTTGTAAGAAAATATCTAAATCCATTATATATATTTTATGTATATATATCATATGAATTATTAAACTTTTATAAGGAAGCTTATCTGATGTTTAATTGTGAGTGAGAAATTCTTGTGCTCTGAAAAGTCAATAAAATGTTTCCAAATTGGATAAAAATATATTTATGAATCATAAAAAATTTACAAGGGAATACATGTCCCAGATAAATAATGAGCTGATGTCTTAGCAACTCTTTTAATATTGATCTAGTAATTCTGCCTCTGTAATTCTAAACAAGGTGGAATAAAGTATCTCTTATCTAATTAATGTAGTACCAACCTGTGTCCGTGTGTGTGCACGCATGCGTGCATGTGTTTACGCAACTAGGAGATAAAAGGAAATATGTATCAACATTCCACTGTTTATCTTTGCTTAGGACAGGGTACGTGTTTTAATTTTTCCTGTGATCTTAACCCCCCCCCATCTCTGATAGTGAGCAAGGGCACATTATATCTGAGGATATAAGTAAGAGCCCTTGCATATTAGGGATGTGTCCTATGTTTAGTTAGGCAAGTATTGAATGATAATGATTACTACTGAGTGGCCATTTGATGAGCTAAATTGTGGTCACTTTCCATTTTGTTTGAGGTTCTAATTTATCATTTTCAGCCAATGGTAGCAAAGCCTGAATCTGTACTTGCCCTTAGCCCTCCTTCTCATGGGAGACAGCACTGAAGTGCCTGGCATGTAGTAGGTCCTCAGTAAACGTTGGTGGAATGGGAGCAGGAGGAGTTTGAGATTTCAAACTATCAGTGTTTAATTAAAGCTGCCCATATGATTGAATGCTTACAGTTCCATATTGTTTCTACTGTTTGTAATTACATATATCCTTCACGGCTACTTTTGCAGGAAGCCTTCCTTGATTGCTCCCAGGAGACGTCTCCTTGTAAATTTCCATTCTTTTTCATTTTTATTCATATATTATTTACCAATCTTATTCCTTGGTGCTCAAGGATAAGCTCCTAGAAGAAAGAAATAGGATCTTGCACATTTGTATCATTCACTACATTTCAAAAAATTTCTTGAGCAGACTCATCATGCTTTATGGTTATTTCAATTAATAAATATGAATGCAGATTTAAAGATGAAACTTGGACACAAATCCTGTATCTGAATTCTACTTTTAAAATATATTAAAAATTACTTTTAGCATTTCTGCTTTTCCTAAAGTTACAGCTCTGCATAAATGTTCAACATTTATTCTGTATTTTCTGCTCACTTGTTTTTACCTCTAAGCAGCAGTTTTTACAAATGCCTGATTTCCCTCATACTTCCTTTCAAAGTTACTTGAGAAACAACCATATTTCCATTTTTCTGTAGCCACCATGGAGGGAAACCATGGACTTTTTTTTCTCATAACTTTTTTTTTTTTAATTGAAGTATAGTCAGTTACAATGTGTTAGTTTTTGTGTACAGCATAATGTCCCAGTCATGCAAATATATACATATTTGTTGTCATATTCTTTTTCATTAAAGGTTATTACAAGATAGATTGAATATCTTTTCCTTAAAGTGTGACTCAACAATTGTATAAACTTCAGGCACCGCAAAATAGGACTCTACTGCTGGGCACACCCATGAGGGAGACTGTGTGATATTGTGGAAAAGCCTCATTTCTAGTCTGTGTTTAGCACTAACTTGCCAGGTATCCTCTCGGAATCATTTAAACTTGCCGATCAAACAAACTTTCACAGTTTGTTTATCTGTGAAATGATACTGGTAATTAACCTATCCCATCTTCCCATCTGAGTTATCTAATAATTACCTGAAATAACATCTAAATGATCAAAAATCAAAGAGTTCAAAAATAATTAGTAATTAACTGAAAAATGTTACAAATTAAAAAGTGTTTCTGGAATTTGGTCCTGTAAACATGAGGCCACTGTTAATCTTCCCAATAGTCAACAAAATTAGCAGCAAAAATCTCTAGGAATTCTTCCTAACTCAACTCTCTGCTCCCCCTGCAGAAGAAGCTACACAGCCCTGCCTGAATGAAAAGTGTTCTTTAATCCTGGACTGCAGTGGATTGACCTTTTTTGACTCTTCTGGAGTCTCCATGCTTGTTGAGGTATTTGTACTGCTTGTGTTTGGACTGAGTCCTTCCCTTCTTTTTAGTAACAGGGTTTTCATCAGCCTCTCAGCTCTGGGGTCCTGACCCTGCTCATTTCAATGCTCATCTCATCCATTCTGCCCAAAGGACATAGAACTTTCTGCCTCCCACCACTGTAGATTCATTTTCAGGAGATCCCATCTGGTTGCCAGTAGGGGTGGGTATGGGGTGGGTGTTCACATGAGGCGGTCAGAGAGAACCGAGCATAGACTTGAGATGCAGTGCGCACAGCACATGCTGGGCTGTCCGATCACAGGCTTCTGGAAGGAAGGAGGAGAGTCCCCTCCTTGGGCGAGTGGCGGCCTGGTGATGGCGGGACGCTGTCTGTCACATCGTGGATGGGCACAGTCTGACCTGGTACGACTCCTGGTCTCTGAAATAATGCCAGTGCAGGCTTTTCTCGGTTCTCTTGAGGGATGGTGTTTACTTCTCCACCCCATGATCTCCATGGGGTCTCCATAATCCTGGCTGCAAAAAAGAAAACTATTTTTTCTTTAAAACGGAAGTCTCCATTTCTTTAGATAGCACACCTAATTTTGCCAATTCAAGGAAAACTCAGACAACTTCTGGATTTTTTTTCTCTTTTTCTTTGAGTGACTACCAAGTCAACAAGGAATGCACCCCCTTTCTTATTTCTACTTATTCTCTCTCTCAACACCCTAAATATGGGCAAGGATCTTGAAGATTGGGCAATGTCCATTTCTCAACTGTCCTCAGTTCTCCACCAGCCTCTGCTGCATGGAACTCAGTTCACCTTGACTTTGGCTGTTTGCTCCCTGGGGGTTCTCTTACCCTGACCTCCTGCTATGTGAAGCTTTGCCTTCAACCAAAAACTTCCTTTCCATTGTTTGACCCCACAAATTTCACTCAGTCCTCCCTGAATGCTAGTTCTGTCTGCTTAGCTCAGGGAAGTGGCTGCATTTTGCTCAGGTGCCCCGTTGTCATGCCATGGCCCAGAAACTGCTTTGCAGCAGAGAGCTGAGCTGATCAGAGAGCGCGCCTCATCTGTTTTCTGTCTCCCAGAGAACTCAGCCCTCTGCTGTCTGTTCCCATTGCCTAAGAACAATTTGTATGTTTTGTCCAGTTTTTTATGGAAGATGGGACAGTCTTTCTGTTAGTTACCCATCATGGCAGGAAGTCAAGAATTAGACATTGACTTTCAAAGAGTTAAGATGAGTAGTTTTTAGATCTCACATAGATTTTGATTTGTTTTCTTATGCTATTGCATAACTGTATCTCCATTTATATTTTAAATTTGAAATGTTCCACCTTTCAAACTCAAGATATTACAAAGGTCAGCTTTAGTCCGACTTTCCCCTGAAGGTATGGTGGGCCTATGCGGAGGGAAGCCACATAGTATGCGACAGTCGGAGTGCAGTGTCAGCTCTGTCACACCTGCTGGGAGGTGTCGAGCAGCATCTAACCTGGTGGATCTCAGTGTAGGGGGAATGAAGGGGTAATTTTGTTTCCGAATAAGCAGACATTCAAAAAAGAAAGAAATTATGCAAAAAAGAATTGAGTTTTAAATATCCTAGCCCTTAAGGCTAGTGGCTATTTTTGGTAAGTAAGTCGCCCTTTTCCACATGTAATATGCTTTTATTTTCTTGTTGCTCACCATAAAAACTTCACAGTTTGGCATAGGGTTCAACCTGAATAATTTTCTTGCCTCTAAATCTGGACTGTAAACAGATAGTCCCGAATCACTGGAAGGCTTCTCGTGTTCAGCATTTTTATTTATTGTGTTGCCAAGGTCTAGAAGAGCACTGTTAAACCTGTGTATATAAGGGGCACATGGGGAGCTTGTTTAAACTGTAATCTTAAACTCTGGAGAGGGTATGGAGAAAAGGAAACCCTCCCAGTGTTGGTGAGAATGTAGTTTGGCATAGCCACTATGGAGGACAGTACAGTAATTCCTTAAAAAACTAAAAATAGACTTACCATATGATCCAGCAATCCCACTCCTGGGCACACATCCAGAGAAAACACCAATTCAAAAAGATACATGCACCCTGGTGTTCACAGCAGCATCATTTACAATAGCCAAGACATGAAACAACCTAAATGTCCATTGACAGATGACTGGATAAACAATGGACTACTACTCAGCCATAAAAAAGAATGAAATAATGCCATTTGAAGCAACATGGATGCACCTAGAGATTATCATAATAATCATAAAGTCAGACAGAGAAAGACAAAAATCATATGATATGATTTATATGTAGATTCTAACAAGAAGACACAAATGAACTTATTTTCAAAATAGAAAGAGACTCACAGATATAGAAAACAGCCTATGGTTACCAAAGGGGAAGGAAGGGGGAGGCATAAATTGCGAGTTTGGGATTAGCAGATACAAACTTCTATATACAGAAGAGATAAATAACAAAGCCTTACTGTAGAGCACATGGAACTATATTTAATAACTTGTAATAACATATGAAAAAGAATATATATGTATAATGGAATCACTGTGCTGTACATTGTAAATCAACTATACTTCAATAAATGAAATGAAATGCAATATTCTGATGGTAACTGGACTCAGGCTGATCATTTCAAAAGATAAAGTAATACTACGTCACTATGCTGTGTAACAGGAACTAGCAGAGTGTTGTAGGTCAGCTGTACTCCCCAGACAGAAAAACAAACAAACAAACTCATAGAAAGAGAGACCAGATCTGTGCCTACCAGAGGCGTGGGATGAGGGGAGGGGGAACTGAATGGAGGCAGTGAAAAGGCACAGACTTCTGGATATAAAATAAATCAGTAGCGGGGATGTGATGTACAACATGATAAAGATAATCAATGCTGCTGTATGTTATGTGTGAAAGTTGTTGAGAGAGTAAATCCTAAGAGTTATTATCTCAAGAAAAAAGTATCTTTTTTCTATTTTAAAAATTCTGTATCTATATGAGATGATGGATGTTCACTAAACTTACTGTGGTGATCATTTCTTGATGCATGTAAGGTACATCATTATGCTGCGCACCTTAAACTTACACAGTGCTGCGTGGCAGTTATAACTCAGTAAAGCTGGGAGGTGAAAAATCTCAGTCTTCTGAGTCCTGGTTCTGGCCCAGGAAACTCCATTTTAAACAACCATGGGTTGTCCAAGGATCATGTTTTAAGAAACACTAGACCAGGATTGTCCTTTTACTGGGAAAAGCCAGTTATGTATTTTTGTTTGCCTGTATTTTGAGTTTGTTTGTGAATATGCTTTAGCATTTATCAGCTGCCCTCTCTAGATATTGCAAATCAGGACTTAGAATTAGTAAAAAGGAGGAAATGGTTATTTATTCCCACCGAGTTTAGGACCTAAGGTTGAAAATTCAGAGGAATTCAAATAATCTAGGTATTGGGCGTGCTGAGAAAGGACATTTAAAAATTCATCTTAATGGTTTTAAAATACTACACAAGGGCATGAAGGAATAAGTCAACCAATCCATTTTATTTTTAAATTGGCAGAAAATGACATTTGCCCTTGGCCTGGTGTTTTTCATCTGTATGTACAAAACCAGCCGTCTTATATCAGTGCTTCCGTTTAAATTTCCTTATTACTGTCTGGTTTATTTCACCACGGTTACAGTAAATCGTGCTGTATGTTCAGAACATAGACTTTAAAGATAGACAAACTCTGGGTCCAGATCTCAGCTATATAACCAGTTCTAGGATCTGGGCTTAAGTATTTGTTTGCTTTTCTGCAAACTAGAAGTAGGAATGCCCACTTCATCACGTGAAGCTCTTAGAAATGACATATTGCATATAAAGCATGTGAAAAAGTTTCTAGAATTTAGTAAGTGCTCAGTAATGCTAGCTTTTATTGTTTGTTCTCATTTTGGTGGAAGTCTTTTCTTAAAATAATATCACTGCAATTAATCCTATTTCTTAACTTCTGCCGTCCTGAAAGAGGGTCCAGGGTAAAGAACCACAGAGTGTCTTTGACGACGCATGTCTTCCTGCTTTGCAATAACACTCCCCAGATTATTCTCTTAGTCGCTTTGGTATAAGGAATATTCTCCTAAGAGCTACAGGTTGGAGACAGTAGAGTGAGTTTAATTTCTTCTTCTACTTAGGACACCAGAGAGGCTGGCGAACTGGAGAATATGTTGATCAGCATCAACAAACCAACCATAGCAATGTGCTTATTCTTCACCGAACTTAAGATAAAGTACAACACTGACAGATCACTTTGAATTGTCATTTTAACTTACAAAAACAGGAGTCATGTATTCAATGGAAAAATCCCAGTCCATGTATTGTTTATTTGTTTGTTTGCTTGTTTATTTACTGTGCTCAGAGTGATACATCTATTATTCCATAATTTCTCTGCCATAGGAAGAACTGCTTATTGCTGGAAGAACAGAAGGGACATTTGGGGGTGTATCACACATACTCTTAGAATATATCTTAAATGCACGTCTCTACATTGTATATGTAAGCTACATCACTGTTACATGACCAAGTCTGTCCTGCTGTCACTAAAACTTCTAGATTTACTTTTACTGAGTTTCGTGAGCTGACTTTGGTCTGGACAAATTTAAAATCAGGGCTTCAGTAAGGTGGTTACTACTTGAGATTTTTCTAGGACTTAAATGAGGCAAGAATTTAGTACGCCAAGCAAATTAGTTACGATCTCTCATCTTGATGGACCCTAAAAATGGAAGCTGGGCAATCAGACTTCGCTTTGACTATGAGGTTCTCAGCTTACTGTCCATGGGTGGGGTTTAGAGAATTCATGAATATTTATGAATTGTTGAAAAATATTAAAGTAAGCAGTAGGTCAGCAATTTTCATTGTTTTCATATATGGGTCCTTGACTTCCAATAAAAGACGGTGGAGAACAATTTTATGTCATTCTTATAGGGAAGGAAAGGTGGTGTTTTTATTTTTATTAAATGGGATGGAAAATATTAAACAGTCAAAGTTAGTTACATAAAAGGCGAATGCCCTGCTGCCCTCATCTTGGTGTGCTGAGACAGCCTCTTTCAGAAGCGTGCCCGTGTGCCTGCCTGTGTGACGATGCCGCCCCCTGGTGGTCTGACATCATAGACGCTGGCTTTGTTTTTTTTAACTAGAAATTGTCTTTTCCTCTAAAAGCCTGTCTTATTCCTTCCTGCCAGCTATCCTGAATTAATTGTGGGTGTACTTTTTCAATTCTTCCAGGTTTACACGGACAGTAACAGCAAGAGTGTGGATGTGTCATTCGCCCACTGCACAGGTAAGGGAGTAGCCTTGGCTAACACTGAACACGTTCCTTCCGCTGCTCCATGTATCCTTACATCATTTGTGCTTTCTTATAGCTTCCTTGATAAGAGCAATGAAATACTGTGGGAACCTAGATCCAGAGAAGCCAATTTTTTTTGAGTCAGTGCCTGCCGCATTAAGTAGCATCCATTCAAATAAGGTGAGTTGAGCAAGTTGGCAGGCAGGAATTAAAAACAAAAATTGAAACGTAGAATCAAGGGTTTTGCATTTTTTTTTTAGTGTTGGCCTATTATCCCACTGACATTTAAAAACCTATTGAAATGTGAACCCCCCCCCCCCGCCACAAGTCCTCTGCTCCAAGTAAAGGAATTTTTTCATTCCTTTTTTGGACAAGTTATGAACATTGTTTAATAATTTGGATTTTCCACCAGTATCCCTGCTCAGAGAATTTGATAATCCACCTGGTAAATGCAAACTGCTTGCTTATAAAATAAATGCGTCTTCCAGGATTCGTTGTCCTGGGAATCTGAACCCACCCCTGTCAAATGCAAAAACTTTAAATATAGCCTTAAAGCTTTTTTCTGCTCTGATGCCCTTTGCTCTAAGCTTATATCGCCATCTTTGGGAATGCTGTTGGCAGAGCCAGCACTCACAGGGTCTTCAGTGTCAAAGTTCCTCCCAACACTGGGCTTTAGGGTTAGTTTTAGAAATGCTCCTAGAGCTTTGGTTTCCTGCCATTTTTCTCTGACTTTGAATTGTTTTGCCTTTCCTTATCCCCAGAACATTTGTTGCCTTCCCAAGTCATCATTATGTGCAATCAGAACAGTATGTATTTATAAAATAATAATAATAATAGCAATAATAATATTATTATTACTGCTCCTCTTGTAGTATCTTTCATTGAGTGCTCATTATGTTCCAGAAATATGCTAAGAGCTTTACCTATATCAACTCACTGGATTTGCCACAACCCTACTATACGATTATCTACTAGCCACTATTATTTAATCTATTTTCAGAAATGAGGAAGCTGATGCCCCGGGAAGTTCCACCATTTGTAAGTGATGGAGCCAGTTTCAAAGTCCGCAGTCTGACCGTGGACTCGGAGCTTTAAGCTTCTGTGCTCTGATGCCTCAGAGAATGTCCGTTTTCTTAGTTTAGCTGGACAGCTTGCTTCAGTTGCTACTATTCTTTGTGTTATCAACTTCAGAGTCAAGTCAGTAGCCAAGTGTAAATTTCTCCCCCTTCTATTTCAGAGTTTGAGCAAACTCAGTGACCACAGTGAAATCTGAGACTCTTTCCCTGCAATACATCTTTTTTAAGCAACTGCCCCGAAGAGGCCATACTCAAGCATTTTGCACAACCTTTTTGTTGTTTAGATCCTACAAATTGACCTCTACTTCGACAAATGTGGTGTGACGTAGCAATCACATAACCACTGGTCAAGGTTTGCCGACAATTTTATCATCTTTGTTAGTAAGCAGATTCACTGTGCAGGTTATTTTAGTTATTTTATAATAATCAGTATACATTTAGCTTTAGGTAAACATGAATTTATTTCCTTTTTATAGCACAGTATTTTGTGTTGTTTTAATTCTGTTCTGTTGTAAGTTAATTTGTAAATCTGAGAAATACTTTATCATATAATGAGAGATTTAGAACATTTGCAAGCCATTTGTAAAAATCCAGGATCATCCTTAACTAATATGTAAAAACAACTTAGCAGGTGGGCCATTTTCCCTTACCAAAGAAAGAGAAGTCATTAAACATCAGTAAGGGTAAATGTTACTTCATGCAATTGATATGAAATTCACAGAAAAGTCAAACAAAAAGCAAATGACAAACGAGAAACCACTCTTCTCCGTACCTTTCCGTGCACGGAAGTCTTCAGAAATGCGTTGAAGATAACCAGCATCCTGTGAAACCAAGTTCTTGACGTTAGTCTGTTTTGCTGTGAATGTTGGAAATGCTTAGACTCTTCAGACCTTATAGCCCTAATTTCCACATCCCACCCGACAAGAGTCTCTGTTTTCAGCTTAAGTTTTGTTGGAACGAGAGAATGTGGAAGTTGCACATTTTATATTTTTTCACAGATACGATCTTTAGATGAAAAAATACCCCTAGTAGAATAGCTTTGTGCTATTCCAACATGGAATTAGCTGTAGTAGGTTGGGACTTTCCTATTTCAGAGACAGAGTCAATACAATGTGATACAATACGTTATCTCTCTCTATCCCTGTATATAGACAGATCTCCAGAGTACGAGTTTTTTTCCTTTTGTTAAAGGAGAGCTTGGATAAGTGATTATTTGCAAACCCACAAAACCAACAGGATAATTGACAAACATCACAGGCCAGACTGACCTGTATAAATGATTGTTTTCATGTTTCTACATATATTTTCAATCACATACGATTACACAGTTTCATCTCTTTAGTTAGCAATTTGATTTACCTATGAAAAAAATCTCACTTTCAAAAACAGGTGTAGGCACATGCTTTAGTTTTAAGGCATTTTAACTCTTCTAGAAATTACTAGTTAACAAAAAGCCAAGAACTTTAAAGTGAATTTGAAAGTAGTTTGAAAACAAAATAGAAGACTGCTAATTTAGGTGTTTTTGTGGACATCTGTAAGAGTAAATGCTAATGTCTGCCAAGTCGTATAATGGTCCCTAGTAAATGTGTGGTAAACATTTGTATGGCCCTTATTTTTACCATTAAGTTCTAGGTAGACAATGTAATAACATGAAAGGGGAGAAACAAATGTTTCAAATTCTTATAACTTATTTAGACATTTCAATTTTGATTGACATGAACTACAAAGAATAGCGTTTGTCCCACAAGAAACCTCAATCCCTTCATCACTAATTTGGACTGAAATAACTGAGGCCAACTTTCATTCCCATCAGATACTGTTCCAAGAAAAGGTGGAGATAAAAATTAGATTACCTCCTCTGTCTGATTAAATTATTCCAAGGGTGGATGGTGACAACATTCACCATCTCTAATCCATTGGTCATTGGCACATAAACAAGAGTCAAAGTTAAGAAGGAACATGTACTCTGCTGTGTATAAATTGATATATTTCTGGGCAACCGTGGCCTATTATTAAATTCATGCACTGTAGGCATTTTCTAATTTGTTAGCGATTATGGACTGTAGTTGGCATGAAAATCATTAGTTAATCAATAGATGATTTCTTCTATTTTATTATCCAGGTTGAGACACAATTGTCTGAGAAGATGTTTTTGAATGCATTTAGTGTTTGTAGTAGACATTTAATGGATAAAACTTAAAACCCAATAAGTCTGGTGTCAAATGTTACTATTATTTTCAAAGTAAAGGAAGACCGAAGCATGTACCATAAATAACCCTTTGTTCTAAGGCTCCGCCTCCGTACTAAGGTCACAGTAACTGTTGACCTGGAGAAACTCCCTGGAGTTGAGTCCTGAGAGCCCAATAGCTAAACACGAGTTTCAGACACACGAGATTCTAAGATGTAAACATTTATTTCAAAACAGACATTAGCAAAACCAGAACTGCAATATGGTCCTGATGCTAGAATGTTTCTAGTCATGCTGAATTGTTTTTATGAAGATTGCCTTACTTTTGTATATGACAAACTCCTTCCATATCCTTTACTATGGTAAAGTAAAATTGGGAAAAATTAAAACTGACCTATAAGAATGTTACAGACTTAATAGAGAGATGTACATAAATTAACCAGAAAGTATGTAACCTGGAAAACTGTTAACATTACATTTATGCAAATTAAGTGCCCTTGAATTTTACCATTTGTCTTCCATTTTAAAGGTTATTTGCCCCCGATTATATGATTCAAGTGTTATAAAATCTAGCTTGAACTACTTTGCAGTAATTTATTTGACAGATCTCTATTGTATAAATGCATAATGTAATAAGGAAAGAGATCTCTCTTTTTTAATGAAAACATTAATGTGTTAATACCCTCTGTGGATAATGTTTGACATTTAATAGTTACTGAAATATATTAGTATGTTGTTGAACATACAAAAGCCTAGAAAGGCATGTTCTGCATTCTGTGGGATGATGATCTAATTCAGTATAGAATATGCTTTTTGGCAGTGATTTTGTTGTCAGATTTTAAATAGGGAATTAAATGAGGCTTGCACAATCCAAAGAATTTTAGATAAAAATCAGATAGTCTAATATGCCACACTTATATTTTTATATTTTCAATGTATTTAATTATCTTTTAAATAATCCTTTGTACTGACTTAGCATGTAACAACCAATTTACATGGAAATAAACTGAAATATGATAACTATTATGCTTACGCAGATTTGTGTCCATTACTTCAAACTATTTACTCTCCTGTAAAGCAAATAATGCATATTGCTTTCTTAGACTGACCACAGAGTATTATGTGTTGAAAGTTTAGGGAAGTACCTAATACTCTTTGCAATTTGTTCTTACCAAAGTTCAACCTAAAATAATGAGGTGCTGTACCTCAATTTATGGAAGGCTGATAAGGCACATTTTGCTGAAAGATTACATGTACAGAATCCTTTTTTTCCAGGTTTAAATCCTTTTTGTTCTAATTTTAATTAATATGTAATTTATTTTTTTAATTTGTTTGGGTTATTCATGTATATACTGTTGTCTTTCCTGAGTTTCTAGGCGGAGTTCAATATTCTCCATCACTTTAAAGGTTACTCTCCGAGGACAAAAAGATAAGGCACTCTTCTACCTGCTGGAGGCAGAGCAGTGAATAAAGCAGGAAAAAAGCCCCCGCCCTTGTGGAGCTTACAGTCCAAGGGGAGGCAAAATAAAGGGGATACATTTTAAATACATTTATTATAAGGTAAATGACATGTGCTAAGAATAAGGATAAGTTAAGGAAAGAGGCTAGAAAGTAGCAGAAAATGGGTGTCGTGTCCCGAGGTGGAGTGGCAGGAGTGGCGACTAGTGGAAACGTCCTAGTGAGCTCAGAGCAGAACACCAGCCTGGCGAGCGGGAACAATGGCCACCTACTTGCCAGAGTTCTGTGGGCTGAGAAGGCGAAGTGCTGCTGGTAGACGTGGCCAGTGTCCAGGTTCTCGTCCCGTCCCAGGAGGAGTTCAGAGACTAGAGGCGGAGGCTAAGAAAGTAAAGAGGATTTATTAAAGGACGGATAGGACACTCTCAAGGTGAGAGCGGGCAGGCTCAGGTGAGCGGCTGCCCTGTGTTTCTTTGGCAAGTTAGTTACACAGGGTGTGAAAATGAATGGGTGGAATATTCACTGGGGAGGGAGGGGTTTGGGGTCGTATTCACTGATTTTCATCCCAACTCCACCTTCCCAAGGGGAGGAGGGATTTCTGTCTTTATTTAGTCTGGATCAGAGGTGTCATGGCTTCGGTGCATGATGGGTACTTCTGAACTGCAAGTCCAATTTTATTGAAATAAGGGCATAATGAGCAAAAGGTTACATTTGGACACTGGCAATTCCTGCCTTTTGTCACCTTCATTTGTTGTTCTCCAGGCCACTCATCACCCCCAAATATGTGACCACTTATCAGCCCAAAGGTTCCTGCTTTTCTTTCTCTGCCCAGGGACCCCTGGTGCTTATGTGATGTGTGGTTTCCTGTATTTGGCCTTTGTCCTTCCTTTCTGCCCAGTTCCTGCCATTTGGCCTGTGTCCCTCTTTCTCTACACATATCCAGCTACCTGCCTGCTCTGACAAAAGATTAAGGTGGCAGCTGATTCGGCTTCTGGCAGAGCTTTTTGCTGGCTTGTAGACAGCTACCTTTCTGCTGTATCCTCACATGGTAGAAAGACAGAGTGCTCTCTGTTGTCTCTTTTAAAGAATCCTATAATCCTGTAAGTGTAGGACTTCAGCCTTATGACCTTATTTAACCTTAGTTACTTTCCTATATGTTCAGTTTCCAAATACAGTCACATTGGGGGTGAGGACTTCAATATATGAATTTTAGGGAGACACAAATCCATAGCAGGGAGTTATAAATTTTTATGTATTAAAAAATTCCTTTTTTATGTTTGAAAAATTAGCTTACTAGAATTTTATTTATATTTAACATAATGTGACGTTTTTGCATCAAAAACATGGTGAACACTTGTGAACTGTCCAGTTAAAGCGTTCCAGTGCTAGGCACAGCCGGGTAGCGTAGACGTGACTGGCCGTGCCTGGCTGCTCAGACGGGACTCCGGCCGTGAAGCATGTGAGGTGGTGAGGAATGGGTCTGCAGTCCACCAGTGGTTGTTCGGAAGCCGAGACATCATATTCCAGTGGCGGTTTCTAACGATCAGCCATCCAGTTAAGAAGACAGAATCGAATTAGCGAGCTTTCTTTTAACTTTCGTATTATTTTCAAGAAAACAACAGAGACATGTTTAATTCTACAGGAGTCACAGAAACGGGGGCAGGACAGAGTCCAGACGCTAACAGCCCTGAGAGCTTTCCAGTAGTTTTGTTTGTTTCTTTGGGGCTTTTTGCTTGTTTTCTGAGAAGGAAAGATTACTAGGTTACTGCAGATTAGCTAAGTGCTCTGAAATGATGTCTTCCAGAGTGTTCATCATACAAAAATCCTCACTCTCTTTCTATTGGTTCATCAACGGAAGGTCGTTTTGGTCACACTTCCTTCCTTTCTGTCCTAAATAATAAAGACCACTCTCTCTACTGAGTATAGAAAGCTTTTTAGTATTTTTTCCTATTTGGAGCCTTTTGTTTTTATGACCACATTTAGAAATTGACTAATGGATAAGTCCAGTAAGAATCTGTACTTAACAAGAGCAGTCGTTGCATTAAAAAAATAAAGTGCTTCAATAATAAAATAAAAAGTGAAACTAGAATTGAGTCTTTATTTTCTTTGCTTCTAAAGGTGCCTTTTCTTCTTCTTGGTTTTGAAGCAATTTCTGGCCTTGTGAGGGTAGAAAAGTAAGGAAAGACAGACTCTTTTAGACTGTAGTGTTTTTCAAATCAACTTTCATATTTAATACGCCTGTTTTACACTTCCTAACACCTTGACTTGTATACTGCAGTGTTCCCAAGCTCCCGTGCTCCCTATTTTATTAAATTTGTAGTAAAGGATCTATTCTTTACAAACATGTGCCTTTCCTTAGGCTTATGAAGCCTGAGAGAGCACTGGGGAAGGAGGGCAGCGAATGTAGTGGCTGGGCCCTGGTGGCTTTGGGGCAGGAGGAAAGACTGAGGGTAAGGGCAGGTTTACGGAAGGTAGTGAGTGTATGAGGGGGTGGTTGGTTGGCATGAATAACCCCTTGGTGACATGGTTTCTGGAATATCTAGATGTCTCCTCAGTCCAAATGCATACTTCATGTGTCTTCCAGGGGGCCTGCGGATCCCAGCAATAGCTGATTACATAGCCGGAGTAAATGTTATAAGAAAGGAGGAATACGTGTAAACCATCGCCATTTACTGTGTTAGCCCTAGGAAGGCCAGTTTATGACCTTGTCATCAAGGACCTGAGAAAACAAAGCACAGAATAAACTTTGATGAGGAAGGCTGGTTAGAAATCTCTTTTGTAGTTCAGGGTGCCACTGAGGGTGGGGGTGAGAATGGCGGTGCGGTGCTGCGAGGCGGGCTGAGCCGTGTGCCTCAGGCATGCTTGGGTAAGCAGAACCCTTCTAGCCCCCCACCCAAAAGACACAGACATGGCGGAACTGGTGCTGATGAAGCCAGACATAATTCTTCCCACATATCAGCTTTTCCTGGGGCTTGGACCCAGGCCTTTTGCTTTGGCTCTGGAATTAAAATCCGAGAATAGCAGTGTGACTGCCAAAGAAGAGACTGACATACAGTTCTTGTCTTGTGTAAACTTTCTTCTTCTTTTTTTCAATTCCTCCTCTTCATTCTGCCAATGAAAAGATTGAAATAGTCAATTAAAACCAATCAAACGATGGTGCCAGCTGTCTCTAAATCTTAGTTGAAATGTGGCCCTTACAATATCTACACCAGAGTCACCAGGGCTATTTTCTAAATATGTAGATTGAAGCATTCTACCCCAAACCTAGTGGATCACAATTTCTTTGGGGTGAATGTGTGAATAAGAATTTTTAAACCATCATCCACCTTAGTTTTATGCCCTAAGGTTGAGCATCACAGTCACAAAGGCTTTCTTTAGCTTGGTATTTGAAAGGAGCCCTTTACTCTAATTCTTAGGCATGTATGTGTTTGTCACTTGCTTTATTTGGGCTTGTGCCTCAGTCACGGGGCATTGTGGGTGTCTAGTCGATCTGGGTGCTATACTTCAGTAATCAGGATTGGGTGTATAATTCTGGGTATAACCTGGCAAACGCCCATATCAGATTTACCGTACCTTTTGAGTTTGTGAGAGTCAGAAAATATCTAAAACATACTATCTCTATTCATAGACTCCTGGGTGAATTTCCCAAGACTGGAAGTTTGTATTTAACATCTTTCATCATGGAAAATTTCAATCTCTTCCTTGTTTTGCAAATTGATACTATTTATGACAGATACTAAGGGAGTCATATAAGAAAATGCTCTCATCCTCCAGTTTGCTCCTCACACATAGCCGTTAGAAACACATCACAAAAGAGAGAGAGAAAGATTTTCCTTCCAGCCTAAGGCTCCGTGGGTAATTATTTTCTTTCAAAGCCCTCATTGAAATTCCCCGTGTAATGCTACCAGAGTGAAGTGTAGTTAAAACCTTTTGTTCTGCACATGTGGAGATGGGATAAAGTGATGGTGCCAGTAATACCACTCAGCTACTTTTAGTTTGGGGATTGAGACGGATGTAAACCCTTATAGTGACAGAGAAAATAATACTCAATTATGAATCACTGCCAGATGTGTGAATGTACGTCTTCAAGTTTCATTTTTCTGGGATATCTTATTATGTATTTCTTATCCACTTTTTACCTGATTCTTCTTCTATAGGCAATGGATTTAACTGCATTCAATGTTCAAAACATCCAAAAATTAATAAAATACATATTTGGATTTCATCTCACAATCTTTTTTGAATTTCTGCTTTAAGGAATCAGAAATTGCTCTAAAATCAATGTTACATAACAATGTTTGTCAACCCAAGTGCTGGAGGAGCTCTGAGGGGGCCTCACTGCACATCTTCCTATGCCCTGCTTGCCCAGGGCAAACCATCCAGGTTAACACTAATGTGAGGCAAAGAGAGGCTAAAGCAAAGCAGGACATAATAATTGTTAGAAAAATAACTTGCAGTCTGTGTGAAAATGGAGGGGTGGTTAATACATGTGGTCTTGAGATCCAGGATCCCAACTCTTTGGTACATACAGACTGCTAGATTATTTGGTACCCGAATGTGGTGGCTGGAAGATGATCACATGTCTGCAGATTGATGTCCTTGAAAATCCCTAGTCACCAGGTGGGCCTTCAGTGCTTTCAATGCTTTCACTTCTCTGTGCTCGGTGATTCTGCCATCCTTGCTTTCCAGTGTTTAAAATCATAACCACATCCTTAATTCCCCTTCTAAATCCCATTCCTCAGGGCATCCCACAGGTCACCTTCCTTCACTTTCAGGAAGCCACTTTGCATCTCCTCCCTCAATGTCCTGTTGATCCTGGCCCCTAAAGGTATACACATCCAAATCCACATGCTCTTGTACTGCTTGAGTTGTGCTTTCTTCTAATCAGGATCAAATCTGCCACGGAGAGTCTTCTCCTCCCCACCTTGCTTTGCTAGTTTCGCTTTAGTTTTTTTGAAATCAAAACTTCCATCTTGCCTGTCCAGGCATGGCTCTATCCATTAGCTCTTCTTTCTAGTGTCTTAATCTCTTTTACTTGACTGGATGTAACCATAGTCTATAAAAATCTTTGTTACCTTATTCCCCTCCCTCAAAAAAAAAAATTCCTCATCTGGCCATGCTTTCTTTTCTAGCTCTTCTCTCTGTTTATCTTCAGTCTCTCCTGAGTAACCTCTATTCTGATTTGTTGAAACAGTAGCCTGCATTTGCTGTTTCAATTTGCTTGTCTCTGGCTTTTGTAGTCCAACTTTTGCCCCCATCATACTTTTAAAGGATTATAGAAAACATGATCATTCACTTCCAAATTCCCAAAGTCAGTGGTTGCCTTTTACCCCCCTTCTTATTGATCCTCTTTGCTTTGCATACTCTCAACCACTCTCTCTTTCTTAAAATCACATTCTCTCGGCATCGGAAAACCATTCATGTGTTCAAAAAGTATTTGAACATCTGTTACATTCCAGGTACCGTGCTGGTTGACAGGGATACAAGAAAGTAACTTCTTGCCATCAAGGATATTAGATACTTCTGAGCAAGTCATAAATGGGTAAAAAGAATTATAAACCTACCTGCTAAGTACTCACAGCTTAAGATACCATTCAGATACCCAGGCTACCCTTTATGATCACCTGTTTTGTGGTCACTCTTTAGACACAAGATGGCTACCCTGACACAAAATTTAGTTTGAGTCTGATGGTGCCACATAGGCACCAGGAAGGTTTGAAAAGATTTGCTGCTTACATGCATAGCTTTCTGGGGAGAACAGGGCAGCCTTCCCAAGTGGGTCAAAAATGATTTGAGAGATCAAGGGAAGGAGATTAGTTTGATATTTTTATGGTGGTTAAGAGGTGTGACTGGGGAAAGGGCTCTTGAAGTAGTTTGAACTTCCCACAACACAGGAGGAAGCACTCGAGCCTTCTTGTCAGTTTGCCAAGATGAGGGGCAGAAGGGAAACAGAGGAATGTTTGGCTGAAAAACTATCAGCAGTAAGTAGTCAAATAAAAAATGGAGTTAGAGTCTTTATTGCAATTCACACAATTTTGTAGAGAAAAGGGAACCCTCCTACACCGTGGGAATGTAAATTGGTGTAGCCACTATGGAAAACAGTATGGCGATTCCTTAAAAAACTAAAAATAGACTTATCATATGATCCAGCAATCCCACTCCTGGGCATATATTTAGAGGGAACTGTAATTCAAAAAGATATATGCACTCCAATGTTCATAGCAGAACTATCTACAATAGCCAAGACATGGAAGCAACCTAAATGTCCATCAACAGATGACCGGGTAAAGAAGAAGTGGTATATTTATACAATGGAATACTACTCAGCCATAGAAAAGAATAAAATAATGCCATTTGCAGCAACATGGATGGACCTGGAGGTTGTCACTCTAAGTGAAGTAAGCCAGAAAGAGAAAGAATAATACCATATGAGATCGCTCATATGTGGAATCTAAAAAATAAAAAGAGACAAATGAACTTATTCACAAAATGGAAACAGACTCACAGGCTAGAAAACAAACTCCCCCCCCCCCCCGAGGGGGAAGGGGGTGGGAAGGGATAAACTGGGAGTTCAAGATTTGAAGATGCTAACTACTATGTACAAAATCGACAAACAAGTTCACACTGTATAGCAAAGGGAACCATATTCTGTATCTCATAGTCACCTATAATGAAGAAGAATATGAAAAGGAATATATGTGTGTGCATATATATATATGACTGAAACATTATGCTGTACACCAGAAATTGACACAACATTGTAAACTGACTATATTTCAACTAAAATAAATAAATAACACTGAAATTTAAAAAAAAGAAACACTCACCCAGTTTACATTGGATGCCTATCCATTCCTTCCTCTAAAGTTAACACTGACAATATTTCATCATAATTGTTCATTTATGCTTTTAAAGTCATCAGCTATATAGTTATCTTTGCTGTATTCCTGGTTTATTCAATGTTATATTTAACATATGTTTATTGAAGGGATAAATGAAATGACCAATCAAATTCAAACTATGTAAAGATATTAAAAATCTGGGAATCAACTTAAGAAAAGAGGTTGGCACCTTTTCCAGAAACTCAGAAGAGCAGTGTGTTTAGGACAGTGTAAACAAAGCCAGTGAGTTGAAGTAAATCTGGAGAAGTAAACAGAACTTTCTTTGTGAAAAAGTTGCTGTCTCTGTTGAACAGTGTAAGCCCTGCCAGTTCTCAGTCACCATTACACTGTAGTGCCCTAACCTTGACTTCCAGGGAACTGATCTCTACTTTCAGATGGAGTACGCAGGTACCAATAAGCTGACATCTGAGTGAGAATCTGAAGTTTCAGTTCCCCAAAGACCTTGCCAGTTTGTGACAGCTCTCAAAAGTTTTACTGGTAAAACTCTCTTTTCTAGCAAAGCATAAGTTCCATGTGTCATCAGTAAAAGTACAATAATATGAAAAGAGAAAATCAAGATATTAACTCACCATTACAGTATTTCTATATTTCATTGCCCACCAAAACCCTCCCTTGGGTAAATGGAAGTTCTATGGTGGTAGATTTTGAATCAATAGAAAGCTAATCTTTATAGCAGTCAATTATACTGTGTTAATTATCCATTTCTTCTTTGCAAACTACTCCAAACTGTAGCGATCTCTCGTTTCTCGTGACTCTGCGTATTTGCTGGACTCGCTCACGTTGCTGGGTTCAGCTGGTGAGCCGGCCGGGGGCTGGGCTCACTGGGGCAGTGCGGGGGGTGGGGCGAGCTTCCCTAACCACAAGGACTTTCTCTTGGGCTTCATCCCAAGCCTGGGAGTCAGAATTCCAGGAGACAGAAGGCAGCACTTGCAAGGCCTCTTGAGGCCTACCCTCAGGAGCTCAAAAAATGTCCCTTCTACCACACTTTGTCCACCACAAGGCTAGCTCAGTCTTAAGGGAATGGAGAAATAGACTCCATCTCTGCATGGGAGGAGCAGCAGAGCCGCTTTGCGAAGGGATGTGCGTAATGTAAGCCATCAAACACGATTATCAGAGTCCACCTCTGGTCACACAAGTTATTTATATTCCGTCAGCCTGCAAAAATGCCCTGACTCCCATCCAAAGACTCTAACTTGTCACCCCAGTTGTAGCATCAGGCTTTGAGTCCAGGATCTCAAGACCCATGTCTGATTCAGTATGGGGGAGGCTGCTCAGGTCCAGCCTTTCGGGAGCAGCTTCTCTTGATACTAAGAGATGGGAACTCAAATCACAAGTGATCTTCTAGTCACACACTTGGGGTGCAATGGGAAGACAGGGGCAGAGTAACCACACTAGACACTCCTGTTCCCAAAAAGTAAGAATGGAGCAATGAGCAGATCCAACGCCCATCTCCTCCTTTCTAATACTATTAGCCAACAGAAGAAACCAGAGCTCCTTGGAGAAATGACTGGTTCCAGGACTGGAGCAGAATCACCATTAAAAAAAAACCTGGAAAACTTAAGTTGAGGGTCAAAGACCTCTGGTTTGTCTTTACAATTCCTGGACCTCAAAACTGTCCAGGTCATCAAATGCAAAGACTAGGAGAGGAAACTAAAAGGATGTGATGACTGAAAGGGCTGTGTTACCTTGCAGAATGTTCTGAAGTAGAACATTAGGAAATGGGGGGAAACAGGGCTCTCTAAGTAAACTGTGGAGTTTAAGTTCATGGTGATGTACTTACTATATTACTACATCATAATTACAATACTGATTCCTTAGATTTGACAAATGCTCCATGGTTAAGTATAATGTTAATAGTTTGGGAAAGTGGATGAGGAGTATATGAGAACTCTTTATATTATCTTTGCAGCTTTTCAGTAAACGAAAATCTACTCTAAAGTGTTTTTTTTTAAATTAAGTTAAAAAAGTGGAAAGCATATACAGCAATGTTGATTTTCTAGTAATTTTGAAAAAAAAAAAATGGGTACATGTCACTAGCCTTGGCTCATCTGGGGACAAGGCAGTTTTCTTCATTAGAGTCAAGTTCTCGGCCTGGGAGTGATTCTAGCATCTATTGTTCTTGGGTCTTGGTTTCAGCTTTGGGCTTTTTGGTTCTGCTCTCCAAGAAGTCTTGTTTTGAGAGAAATAGCTGGTTTTGCTGTGGAATAGCTGTCTCATCCTGCTTCCTTTTTCATAGAAAGTTGAAGTCCCAGAGGCCTTCCCCACCCCACCCTCCTGCCCTGTTTCTGTTCTTTCTGGTCCAAGGAGGCAGGGTTTGTATACTTTCCAAATTGTCATGAATCCTACTGGGTGGACGCCACGCCCCCAAGGTGATATATATAATGCTTTTTGGAACAGATCTCTATCCACTTTGAGCACATAAAACTGCTGTGGGACAACACACTTGATTTTTAGAAAACTTTTTGACTGATTAGGGGTTGACTAGCCGTCACCTGAAGTCTTTCTGAGAGCGTGACAAAGGGTTTTACAACTACATGTTTAAATAGATCCTTGTCCTAAGATCATTTCTTACATTGAGAATTTTCTGCAGGATGGAAATGAAGTTAATAATGGAATGCATAAAATATAAGTTCAAGTAGTATTATTTTGTACTTTCGTGTATGTGTGTATACATGTACGTGAGAATCAGTTTTATGTTTCAACCCCGCAATTCTGAGCTCTTCTGTATTTCCTCTATCTATATTCTGCTTTCAAACTGCAGATTTCTCTCTTAGCTCATCTATTTTCTCATCTTACAAGATGCAGCTAAAAACAATAAATGAAAAACCAAAAAGCACTCTCAACACTCCCTGACGCTCTCCTTAGCCAGGCCCGCCAATTCCTTTTCTGTATTTCAGGATGCTGCGGGGCGCGGGTCTTTCAGACGTCCTGCCGCTCAGCTGCATTTTCTCTAGTCTCCAGCAGCACCTTCTCACTGCTCTTCCAGGCCCCGCTAATAAGCCTCCTTCCAGCCTCTTCTTCCTCGTCTCCCCCTTGACAACTCCCACTTCCCAATCTGTGACCTAAGCCTTTAGTTGTCTCGCCCTGTTGGAGAACAGAGGGAATGAAAACTACCCACTGAGCTAAGACCGAAAAACACCGGCAGCGCCGTGTAATCAGTGGGTCCCTTTATGAGCGGTGTGACTGCTGACTCACTCAGAGCGGGACCAAGGCCAGGCGGGCGCTGCCCCGGAAGCACCCGCAGCTGCCCCCGCACCGCCGAGGGCCACGGGGGCCGTTTATGGTTCACCTAGAGCGTGGGGGCAGGTGCCTGGAGACAAGGTTTGTGAACGGGTAACTAGTCCCGCGGGCACTGGGAATCCGTCAGTGAAGTTTTCATTGCTGTTTGGGGACTAATAGAGCATAGAGGCTGCTTGGTCATCAGGACTATTAAACAATGTGTACTAACTGCAAAGCCCTTGATTGACAAGAAGCGGTTTGCTCGGAGCGCAGTCCTGGGCAGAGCAGTGAAAGGGCAGGAGAAGCTGTAAGGGCCCCAGGTGGCGTCAGTTGTGCCAACAGCCGCACGGTCCCCCTGCCCTGAATTTCTTTGCCAACTCCTTTGGTCAGGATACCCGCATTGCATCCTCCTTTCCATGATTAGTGGAAAGGCACCTCAAGGGAAAAAAAATTGATTCAAGTCACTGTTGAAAAAGAATAGAACATGTTGACCAATGCCAAGACGGCAAAATTGATATTGAAAGTGATAAAGTAATTGAGGGTATAAAGAACTGGATATATTTCTAGGGTATAAGGTACACGTGATTGATTCATCTTCTAGGAGTGTTGGAAGGCATAGATATTGAATAATACCCTCCAAACTGAGAAGAAACTTTGAGACCAAAACCAAATCAGGCAACTCCAGAAAGCGGAATCAGGAAGATTGTTGTGCGTGACTTCCACGCAGGCAGGACTGGGCAGGTGATGGTCCAGAGGTGCGTGGAGCTGCATTCCGTGCTGAAAGGGGGCCAGGGGGATTTAAAGGGGCCAAAGCTAAAAACAGAACCTGACGACTAGGGAGAAGCACGTCTGCACCAGGAGAAACCAGGGGGAAATTGGGTTTTTTTTTTTTTTAACTCTCCCCAGGGGTCTCATGGCCATTAACCATCTGCATCAGCAAAAGGCATTCTTCCAGTTTTCAGATGAAGGCAGGTAAAGGTTAACAGGGAGCTTGCCTGGCACGGGCGCCTTCCTGGAGAGGATGCTGAAGCTCGGTCATGTGGAAAGGGGCGGGGCTAAGACTGGGGCCGAGGATGGAGCTGGCAAAACGGATCAGTGTGGTTCAGCCACACGAGGAGAGGGTCCAACATGCTCAAAGGGGAAATATAAATTATATACATTTATCGATTTCCTCCTGTGTCAACATTGTTTTAAGTGCTTTGTAAAGTGTTATAATAATTTAATGTTTAAAGCAACTCTGTGATGCAGAACGTTTTACTCAGAGTACATCTTTTTCAACTCTGGCTAAGAGGTCTGAGAATCTGTATATTCTTCTTTGAAAATTTCAGGAAAGACCCACAGCTTCTTCTCTGTACTTAGCTTCCTTGTCTCTGTTTCTTCTAAGGGCAAGACTAGCTGCTCTTCTAAGCTCTTTTGCTTTAGCTTACGCTCCCCCTCTGTGTAACTAGTTTACTCCTCGGTAATTTCTGAACGTTATGGAATTACAGAACTTGAAGTCACTAGTTCTCAAAGCGTAACGACAACTTCAGAGATAAAAATCTTGGACTATCACAGGAGACAAGATATATTTAGGAATCTCTTCTCCTGCTCATTTTTTCCTATAGAAATAAAATGATGGTGACATTGGGAGAAAAATGTGAGATACTATTATAATGTAGCGTATTAATGTTTTTGTGAAAACCTTTTATGTAATTTTTTTCATTGCACTGAAATATGCTTAGTTCCAGTGATAGGGGAAATGTTATGTCACCAAATACTTAGAAGCCAGTTCCTTTAAATTTCCTCAATATCCCCAAAGGCCAATGACTATGTTGAAGAGAGTAGCATAAGGAGATGAGCAAAATCGCAAAGAGATGATGTATGGGATATAAGAGGTGGTAATCGCATTAAACGGGGTTTTGCTTTTGGAAGAGCTAATTGTCCCAGTCATCTTGGGCTGCCATAACAAAATGTCACCAAAGGCCCATTCATGTGCCTACGCACCAGGAGGCCAAACAAACTGAAACATCAGAGCTTGGAGCAGAGAAAGGTTTACTACAGGGCCAAGCAAGGACGATGTGGTGGCTTATGTCCAAGGAAACCCTGGACCCCCTGGAGGGTTTCAGTAAAGCACGTCTAAAGTCCAGGTAAAGGGGCAGGTGGGTTGCAGGGTACGTGATCAGCTCGTGCACAGTTCTCTAACTGGTTGATGTGGAGGTAACAGGGCATCAACGCTGCCAACCCCTGGGCGCCAGAAGGTCTGGGGGCCACGTGCTCTGGATCATCAAGTAGTTAATTTCTTCCCTTTGGTGGTGATTTTGAGCATCTGAAAAACTCAGGAAATATACAGGAGATACTATGATCTGGGTACTCCAGAGAGGAGCCACAGCAGAGGGCACAGGGGAGGAGCCTGTCCCAGGAAGGCCCCACAGAATCCTGCTCAGTTTTACTTCAATATATGAATTCGGGGAGGGAGGACACACAATTCAGTGCATAGCAGAACGTCACTGCTTCCTCTTTAAAAGAAAAAAATATATATAGTAGCTGAAAGTTAGAAGCCTCAGAAAAAGAGAATGATGATTCCTTTTGGGTTCTAACCAAAGCCCCATCTAACAAAGCCCCTTTACCATTCATGTGGCTTTAACCAGTACTGTGGTATTAAAACAGGGTGAGATTTTTCATTCTCTGGGCTTGTATATAGTGTCAGCTCTCTATCTGGTAAAAGTTATATATTGTGAATGAAAAATGTTGCATGGCGTATCAGTCAACAAAAGATGTTGCAGCCATCAAGCCACTAGAGCTGCCCCCAACGGTGAGCCCTGGGGGGCTCTGATGGAGACAGATGGGATGCTGCCCACTGCCAAGCCCTCAGCACTGCAGCCACCCCAGCGGTGCTGAGAGGCTGACAGGTTGCCTCCTGGGCAGCTCAGAAAGTCCACTGAATAAAACATAATTCTCTACTTTTAGGCTGTGCATTTTTTTTTTTTTCAGTTGGAATGTCTTGCTTTTTCCTTTCTTGATGTGCTTTACTGCAAGTTGCTGAAGAGCTCCTAAGCTGAGTGCAGCTGATGAACACTTGAGAGCAGTAGCACTGAGCAGCGCCAAAAAGATTGTGTATCAGCCAAAATTGTGGAAGGTTCTTAAAAACAGTACAATCCTAAAAACGTATATCGAACTGATGCTATGAATCTGTCAGATTGTCAGATGGGCATCCAATTAATACAGGAAAAAAATGTGAGCGAGAGGATGGCCGTGTCCCAGGTCTCAGCTGAGTCCCTGGGAAGCGTGGGTCCTTGGCTCCACACAAGAAAGAATTCAAGAGCAAGCCACGGTTTTGTAAAGGTAGAGATATCCAGAGAGATGCACACTCCATAGGCGGAGTGCAGGCTGTCTCAGAGGGCAAGAGAAAGGCCATGAGGTGTCGGGGTTGGGTGCTCTGCTTGAAGTGGCAGTAGATTCACACTATAGACAGAGTGCGAGCCCTCTTGGAAGGCGAGGGACTGAGAGGCCATGAGGCATGGGGGTGGGTGTTCAGTTCAAAGTGAAAGTAGATACACACTCCAAGGACAGAATGTGGTCCGTCTTACTCAGCAGGGAGAGTGGCTATGGGGGGGGGGGTTTGTTAGTTTTCATGGGCTCCGTAGCTTCATATGCTAACAAGAGGGAGGGTTATTCCAACTACATTTGGGGAAGGGGCTGGGATTCCCAGGATCTGGGCCACCACTCACCCTCTGACCTTTTATGCTCAGCCTTGAACCTGTCCTGGCACCTGCAAGAGTGCCATTTAGCATCCTGCTGTATTTCAGTGAGTGTGTATTGACGCTCAAGGTCTACGGGGAGTTGAACCTCCCGCCATGTTGGTGTTAACTGCTGTGTCATTCTTTTAATGGCTCGGCCCGCCCCCTTCCCCCCTGTCTCACAAAGGTTAGGTCATGGTCTGAAGTCCTATGGACCTAGCTTTGGAGTTTACCATAGGCATTTAAAAGTTGTGTGGCCAAGGGCACATTGTCCTCAGTAGAGCACAGGAAGATCATTCATTAAATGAGAGAGTTAATTCTGGGCGTTTAGCTCATTCTTCCATCTGTGACTGTTGACTGAGTGCCTACCCTGCACCAAGTTCCTTGTCATGTGCCGTGTGTTGACGGAAAGGGAGCTGGAAGCTGACTTTGTGATGCTTTACTCTGGTAAGGAAGAGACAAAAATTAGGCAAATAAAAACCCAAATAAATACTTACAAATTAAGAAAGTGCTCTAAAGAACTAAGTCAGTCAATACCATGGTAAAGAGTGTCGACTGAAATAAAATCACACAACCTGAGAGTTGTGGGTTGAGTTTTATTTGGGGCAAAATGAGGACTATAGCCCGGGAGACAGCATCCCAGAGAGCGCTGAGAAGCTGTTCCGAGGAGGAGGGGAGAGCTCAGTGTTACATGTGACTTCAGTGAAGGGGGGTTGTGTGCACAGTCAAGCACACTCCTAGGCAGAGGCTTGCTGCTTGTCACGAGGAGCAGTTGTCACTGCTGATGAATTAAGTGTTTTTCTAGATAGGAAGAGATGCAATAATTTGGGTTCATAAAATCTTCTCCTGAAAATATCTATCTATCTGAAGGCCTGTTCAGCCAGTTTTCGCAGAGCACAGAGCGCCCCGTTCCTGAGCTCCACCCTGAACTCCTTTCAGGGAGGGCTGGAGGTCAGTGGCTGCAGCAGCTCATGATTTAATCCCAACAGAGTTAGATGGCAAGTGCCGAAGTGATCCAGTCCTCGCAGAGGCAGATGGCAATTTTCAGTTAGCAGGAGCCACACAGACAGGAAGGAGGCGGGCAGAGGAGGGATTGGGCAAGACTGTCAGGAACCTACGGCGCTCCAGAAGAGATGATTCCTAAGTGAGAAGTTATGGAGAAGGGGAAGACACCCAGATGAAAAGCAAGGTTAGGGCGGGTGAAGCCCACCCGAGAGGACTCCACGGGAAGGAAGCTCAGTGGCAGGAAAGAGCTCCAGTGTCAAAAACGCTGACAGGATGACGGCACGGCTTGGGGGTGAGGGTGTGGGGGTGAGAGCAGAGCCCGGCATGAAGGAAGCGTTTACAAACGCTCTCAGTTTTCATTCTTGACATTTTTATGAGGAAGAATAAGATAATGCATGAAAACGGTCTAGTATAGAGCTTGCAACATAAATGGCTGCTCAACCAACAGAACTGATGGTCGCTCTTGCCATTATTTTTGGCAGTGGGCGGAGCTTGCCTCTTTTCCGAACGACAGCTCTCACTTAGGAGGACTCCTTTTGATCATGTTCTTGTCTGTCCATCGTTACTGTGTCTGAGATGCTTCCTGTTGCTCTTTATTCTTACCCTCAGAGCTGTCGTACCTTCTGGATGTTCCACACGTGGTTGGTAGCCCCTTTGGAATATGTGCTTCTCGAATACAGCTCCATTATTTACTCCAACCAAGCCCCATTTTTAAAAATTGAAGTATAGTTGATTTCCAAACCAACCAAAGTTTTTTGCTTTATTTATTGACAGAAACATTTTTAAAAGAGAAATGACTAAACAAAAAATTTAAAAATTGAGTTAGTTTGATAAGATACCCACATTTGGTATTGATAACAAGGATAATAACTGTGATTATCTGGAAAAAAAAAAGTTGGAGCTCTGCCCTAGTGAGTAGGATTCGAGAACCCTCCCAAAAGTATTTGCCCCTCTCCAGCCACAGGGGTATCTGCTACTCTGCAAACTACGTGAATGATTGATTTGAGATTCTGGATTTTTCAGAGCATCTTCCAAATGAACAAAAACAGTCATGCTTTTGGAGTGGCATTTAGTCAGCCTTTTAATGTGATTCTAATGGTTTGTGTGTGTGTGTGAAAATTAACAGTAAATTCATTATAAAAACCCATTTACCACAGGGTTGACACCAGCAAAAGCCCGAGGCAGCTCAGGGAATTCTGGGACACGCCATCTGTTTCAGTGAACATAACTCAGACGTTCCTCATCCGTGCGCGCTCATTGGTGCTTAAAAGCTTTTTGCACAGCTCCTTTCCTCCTCGGGACATACACATTCAGACACAGAAAACCATAAAGGCCAAATGTCTTCTTTAATCCTCCAAGGCTTAGCTAGCTAAAAGGAAACTGTCAAGAGCCATAGCAGCTGGCTATGTGAAAAGAAATTAATAGTAATAATAATAATAATAAGATGATGATGAAGAAAAATAAAAGAATTTGCCGATTCAATTCATTGAAGATTCTATTTTTCTCTATATTGCTGCTTTAGTGTCAGATTTTTATGTCTGTTTAAAATAGAATGTAAATTTGATCATACCTACTTTGTTATGATTTACTGTTAATAACTTCACTGAAGTGTAAATGGCCTCACATACTAATTGGGTGTGCTTCCCATGACATATGCAAACTGACTTAGAAACTAACATATGCTGTTATTACTCATAATAGATCAGCTTTGTCTGAAATATTTGTGCCCAAAATTACCATTTGGCATGACTTCAAATTCAAATCCACCTTCTGCCCTGAGATGAAATTCAAGGATTTGTTTTCTGTTTTATATATTTTGGTGAGGCTGCTTTCACTGCTACAATAAGAAGTGTTCAGTGTTTACATTATAATGACTATTTATGGGGGTTTAATATGTTGCTTGTTGCAAATCGCATCCGACGGAAACCTGGCAAAGTAGCACAGTGATGTGGGACCACATTCAACTATATTTAACATCGTATCAGGCGGTTGATCTTTTGAAAATCTATGGTGTTAAATGATATTTAGCATAATCTTACATATACTCTTCTCATCTTTTGCTTTGTAGAAGTTAAAAATAGTTCTGAGTCTTAACAGTAACTTTGCAAAAATCTACTAAGGTATGGGGAGAGGGGGCAATGTGACAACCTAAAATCAACCTCTTGTTTTTTAACTGCTAATGCTTTGTGGATTGTTACTGGATTTTTGTATTTTTGTATTATGTTACCATGTCCCCCTGTGGCTGAATAGAAGATGGTGGCAGAAACTGACCTGGAAAAAAAATTAAAAACTGTTAGATGCAAAAGAGTAACATAATAGCCAAAAGGAAATAATTGGTTTGTATTACAAGAGAATTTTATATAAAACACTGTATCAGTTTGAAATAGTACACTAAATTGTAAAAACTAACCTTCTAGAAGAGTAGATGAGATCATTTCACAAACTTTAATTTGTGAAAAGATTAAATATTTTAGATTTTGGAGCGGTTAAAATCACTGAGTTAGAATCAGATTTATGTAAACAATAGTGTTGTGGGACACAGCAGGGCAGCCGGTCGGTGAGCTGGTGACACGCGGGTTGGTAAAAGAATTTACCAGAGATCGAGTATGAAAATAGAAAGGAGTTTATTGGGGTATCCTGCCATAGACAACAGGGGGCCACACAGATGAGAGGTGCCTGTGTGAGCCCCGAGGACCAGTCATTGAAGTCTTGATAAGGTCGGGTCGCAAGGTGCCTGACTGGCTTGACTGGTTGCAGGTGAGGTAAGAGGTTTCAGGTCCGTGAAGGGGCGGGGCTGGTGACCCTGATAAGGTGGGCTGAAACAGGCCAGCCTGGCTCTGGTGAGATCAGGCACACCCAGGGCTATTAGCTTGTTAGGGCAAACTCCCCCAGCAAAGAGTGCGCTTTATCTGTAGAGGAATCGCCGGCAGACATCTGACAGCCTAGGAATGGGGGTCACTGGACTTCGAAGGATATCAGTTGGTCCCACAAATAGCATCTCCAGTTAGTGTTTAACATCAAAGGAAGATGGTTGTTTCCCGAAAATAACATTGTTGGGGAAAGCAATTGGCCAGGGGCCCTGCGTGTCCCTGCATATTCCTGCCGGGTGTCTACACTGCAAGTTGTGTCTGTCTCCTGATCCCGAGTAGTCTTCGTAGCTAGCCAGCGGGCTGCTGAGCAGGTCCAGATGACTGCAGGATGAGCCCATTCCCTAGTGCAGGGGGCTGGCTTATTTGCTGCTGGTTCGAGGACTGCTGGTCCCGAGGCTCTAGGCACCCACCTGGGCGCACGGTGCTGCCCGAGGGGCTCGGGGACCCGGGATCCAGCACCACTGATGCCCCTGCAGTGTGCTCTGCTGAGAGATAAACTGTCTCATCTGTAACTGAGCAGGACCTGGGGGGGGGCCTTCAGGGTCAGACCCCTCCCCCACATCCCCTGCTGGAGCTCCTCTGTGAAGCACCCAGATCACGGTATCTCACGTATATTTCCTGAGTTTTTCAATGCTAAAAACCACCAACAAAGGGAAGAAATTAACTACTTGTTGACTGTGAGCACGTGGCCCCCAGACCTGGTGCTTAGGGGTTGACAGTGTTGACGCCCTGCTCCCTCCACATCAACCCATCAGAGAACTGTGCAGGAGCTGATCGCAGATGCTGCGACCCCCCTCCCTTACCTGATCTGTAAATATGCTTTACTGAAACCCTTCAGGGAGTTCAGGGTTTTCTTGGGCACGAGCCACCCATCCTCCTTTCTTAGACCTACAATTAACCTTTCTCTGCTCCAAACTCCAACATTTCAGTTTGTTTGGCCTCATGGTGCCTCGGGCACACGAACTGGCCTTCAGTAACACCTACATTTGGCATCCATGGAGCGGTCGAAGTTTATTACTGCCTTCCTCTATAGGACTGGGATTCCTTCCTGATAAACACATTTTGAAAGATCCTCCCCTGTCCCAGCAAATTTTGTTCCTAAAAATGTAAATTTCCTAAAAATTTAAAAATTGTATATTGGCAAACAAAGTATAATAAACAATGAAAAATATTTCACATGGATAATACAGACACTACTCTTGTTTCCAAAAAGCTTTGTCTAACTTTCATTAGAATAGGGTTAAAATATCTGCCATTTGTTGCTTCTATTATGACATTTTTCTCATTTATCTCAATAACCTCATAAGGTCAGTATTATTATGCTGTTTTTATGCACCAGGGAATTCAGGCAAAGCTAATTCAGTAACTTGGCCATGTTAGAGAGCTCTTAAACCCACTTCTGTCTGACTCAATCCAGTGTTCGCAAAGTTTAAATTCAGCTGCCTTAGCACCAATGACTGCTTTAAATATTTTATATTAGTTTTATTTGCTGGTATCAACTTTATGTGCTGAAACATTTATTCTCAGGATCTCAGTCTGCCAGCTCCAGGTGTGGCTCTTGGACCCTTTTCACTCTGTTGCTCTGTTGTTCTGAAATCATAAGTTATACATTTGGAATAAAACCAGGATTTGAAGTCATAATTTGAGGAAACTTCACTGTCAGGGGACTGCAGGCTGTTTCTAATAAATAAGGTAAGATGTTTCAAATAAACTTGATTGTTCACACTAGTAAATAACTAGATGATCCCCAAAAGGTCGAAATTACTGTAAGTAAACTGATTTATGATGTATTTAATTTGCCTTAGTTTTTAATACGACAGGATCTAGTTTTGCCAGACTCCTTGACGCTACAGATAAATAAGTAGAATCTAGGCTAAGTGAGGGACCAGATGGCCCGAGGTAGGTAGGGCGGAGCAGTCCTGTTGGGCATATTTCATATCCTATGTTAAGGTTTTTTTTTTTTGTTTGTTTGTTTTTTCAGTTCTAATGCCACTGGCTGAATCTACTAAAATAACATCATGACAATAAATAAAGCAAAACCAGCTGACTGTACTAAGTCAGTCTGATTAAATTTATAAAATTTTACTTACTGTCAAATCTTCTAACTGCATGCAAATGATTAATACATGATTGAACATCTATTGGTGCTCTGTAGTATTTAGGCCAAAATTTTATAAAATAGAAACAGACTCTAAACTGTGCTGGGTAGGGTGGGGAAGAGCAGTGATGGACGCCTTCAAACTAATAAGGATATTTCCAAAATGTTGCTGTGGAGAATTACTGTCTTCCGTGCTTAAAATTGGAAAGTTCTGAGCAGTTCGGTTCTCAAGCTAGTGCCTGAAGAATGAAGTGGAAATTCTAGTTATGTAAGACGGATTCTGACTCTGCATACAGAAATAGCCCAGGCTGGCCTGGTTCATTGAAGCTGCTGCCCTCGGGCAGCACAAGTAACAAGCAGGCAGGTCTAGGCTCCGTGGGATCTGGAGCTTACACTATTGGAAGTGCCCTGTCAAATTCAGAAAAAGATTATGAAATTAAGTATGAAAATAGGTACTTATTCAGAATGAGGAAAAAAAAAGGAGCAAGTCACGTTTTTTAAATGTTACAAAACTGACAAATACCACAAACACCCCCTAAACCTAGAAAAATAATGACATTTTTAATTAATTAACTTCTGGATTCACTTCTATAATTTTTTTTAAATTGAAGTATAGTCAGTTACAATGTGTCAATTTCTGGTGTACAGCACAATGTCCCAGTCATACGTATAAATACATATATTCATTTTCATATTCTTTTTCATTATAGGTTATTACAAGATATTGAATATAGTTCCCTGTTCTATACAGAAGAAATTGCTTTTTTAAATCTATTTTTATATATAGTGGTCAACATTTGCAAGTTTCAAATTCCCAAATTCATCCTTTCCTACCCCCTTCCCCCCAGTAACCATAAGACTGTTTACTATGCCTGTGAGTCTGTCTCTGTTTTGTAAGATGAGTTCATTAGTGTCCTTTTTTTTCTTTTTTTTTTCAGATTCCTCATATGAATAATATCATATGATACTTTTCTTTCTCTTTCTGGCTTACTTCACTTAGAGTGATGATCTCCAGTTCCATCCATGTTGTTGCAAATGGCATGATTGTATTCTTTTTATGGCTGAGTAGTATTTCTATTGTGTAAATATACCACAACTTCTTTATCCAGTCATCGCTCGATGGACATTTAGGTTGATTCCATGTCTTGGCCATTGTAAATAGTGCTTTAAAACATTTTTTTCCCTACATACTCGTTAATCACTATTTCAAATGACAGCAACTATGTAAATTATTAAACATAGAAAATTCATCATTTTTTAACATGGTTGAGTAAAATTTGTATTCTTGTATTGGTAATTGTGAAAAAATTTAAATTTATAATTTGGTATTAGTAGTGTCATGTGGACATTCAGGATAGCCGTCAAAGCTGTGAAAACCTCTATCAGGATTTCTTTCACATACTAGCTGTCTCATTTCTTGTGCTTGACTACTCTCAATGGCTTTTGAATTAAAAATTGGCATTTACCAGTTTGTCACTGGTGTTCTTGTGTGTATTCTGAGTATTCTGTTATCTTTGTCACTGTTCATATTGGTTAAATCAGCAGGTAATTTAAATCTTTTCTTCAAATGTGTTAAAACAATTAACTTCTTTTCATTAATTGAATTCTCAGATAAACTAAGTGCCCATTCATTATTTCTGTTTGAAAATGATCCTCTCATATAAAGAACTACTGATTTTGGTATTATGTGAGTTTTTATTGTGTTGCAATTCATTTCTCTTTGTAGAATCATTTTCTTGATTTCTTTGCACATATTTTTGATTCTGTTTCTTACTCCATTCGTTTTTAATCTGAGTTTTAAAAAACATATTTAATTTGCAAATTTTAAAACAGGCAAACTATAAAGTCATGTCAGTTATCTTAATTTCCATTTGTTTCATTGAAACTTTCTAAACACCCTTCTCAATTTCACTTAATGTGGCATATTCCCATCTTAGCTTTTCCTTAGCCAGACAATAAAATATAGTCACAGCCATGCTAAAGCCAATTGCTGAAGGTAAAATGTATAGAGTGGTAGTAGGAATGGAAAGAGACACTAGTCTTAATCAACTGAGGTTAAAATGTCTTACTTTTGAAAATGCTAAAAATAAAATCCTTCATGTGAACAAATTGCTGACGTCTCTCTTGGGGACTTGAAAGGACTCATGCCAGGGCAAAACTTTTAAGCTTAAGGGTCAATAGCTTCATGGGAAATGGGCCTCTGCTGTCCACCTGTGGAGGAATCCAGCCATGAGCAATTCCAAGGGCATGTGGGCTCTGAAGCTGAAGATGGTTTCCACGGCAAAACATTCCAGAACCTTAACTTTGGATGGGGCAGGGAAAGGGGCTAGGGAAGGTAAGTGAAGCCATTTCACCAAAGACTGGTTCAGATTTGAAGACTGACAAGAGTGACAGCTGGGGCTCAGCTGAAGATTGTTGTCTCCTCTGTTGACTACTGAGAAATAAACCAACAGTGCAAAGAACAAACACTGAGTAAAAAGCATGCTCCCTAATGCTCCCCTAATTCCTTACCAAGACAGCTCAAAGCGGTCTCAAAATGGGGTAGCTCTCGAGGTTGGAGGGCTGGAAGATTCTAGTCTTTCCTAGATTACCCTAGGAAGGGACCACTTTGGCCCTTTGTGTCTACTGCAGGCCTGGCCATGTTGTGCCACAGAGAAGAGAGGAAGAGCCAGAGCTACGGCTTCTAACACAGGCTGAGGTGGACAACAGTCCTGGCTTCTCCAAGACCGAGAGGTCTCCCAAGAGGCAGGTACCAGTCTCAGAAGAATCAGAATGGTCGGTCACCAGATCAGAGATGCTGACCTTCTACCTGGAGCCTTATATCACAATCTTTCCTAAGGGTCAGAATGTGGACTTTGGAGTAAGCTACACAGAGTTTGAATCCAGTTTCTGGTCATAGATCTTGGGCAAATGGCTCACCCTGTCTGGGCCTTATCTGTAAACCAGAGATGACAACACTCATATCATAGAACGTTTGTGAGCAGTAACTTACCTGCTAAACGCAAAGGTCCTGGTGTAGAGTCGGATACTTCTAAGACTGGTGGTTCCCATCAGTAGCATTCATACCCTCATCATCCAAGGAGTTAGACCTGGTTGCTTCTAGTCACCAGCAGCTTCCAGATGATTGTTATTTTCAGTCAGATGAATTGCAGCCTTAGGAGTCAGACAGTCTGTCCAAATAAGAGCTACCAAATAAAAGGATCTTTGAGAAGGTCGTGGGTGTTGAGGGACAGGTCCCTGTCTTGGAGGAAGGAACTGGCGAGAAGCAGGCAGTTAAACAACGAGCAGCTGAATGGGCTGGTTTCAGGGCAGCACGTCAGGGTATTAGCGTCACGACCAGAAAGCTGAAGAGGCTGGAACTTCGGCTTTGTGTTCTTGGGTGACAAAGCCCCTCCGTACCCATGTTGTAGAAGAATGTGTTAGTGGGGATTAGTGCTAAGGAATGCTAAATTCCTGGGACTGAGCCAGGCTCCTGGGAGGCACTAAATAAGTGGGCGCTCTAGACTTGCTGTAAGTAGAAGGGTGATATGGGTGACCCGCCCTCAACCTAGTGTGGCGTAGGGGTTTGTGCCACTGCTAGAGCCCATGACAAGGGGGCCGCTTACCCAGGTGCCTTAGTGCCAGGCAGGAAGGGTTCTCCATTGGCCAATTGCACATGGACCCATCTATTCTGTATTGTCTATCTGGATGCCAGTGTGTCTTAGATCAGATCTGTTCCCCGAACAGAATCTTGAGAGAAAGTATCCAAATTCCAGTGATCAGCTGAGCTAAAAAGACTCAAGTGGGCGTGTCAGTCAGAGCATACGGAAGCTCCAGACCTAGCTATGCGGGAAGGTAGGAAGCAGGGGCAGTGACTGGTAACACGGCAGTGACTGAGCTGAGCTATGAGCCCCTCAAGGGCAGAAGTTTCCATTTCTGTCTTTGTATTTCAACGGCGGAAGTTGCATTCTGGGAGGGAAATCGTTGTTTGCTGGTATTGCTGCTAGTGTAAACTGGAGTGTTAGCAGGTGCCTTTTAGAAGCTGGGGATAGAAGAGGATCTAACTTTCACTGGACACATTGTTGGCTTCAAGTGTAACTGGGGACAGTAAATACGCAGGACTCTACAGATTTGTTTAGATAAGAGGAATGTCCTTTGGTTCAGCTGTGGGAGCTATTCTGGGATCTGGAAGGGCAGTTGGGTAAGCAACATATCAGTAGTGATAAGAGTCCATTGCCCCTGGAGAGCAGCAATTGTCCTTACTGGGTTGTGTTTTCTCGTGTTAAGAATGCCGGAGAAGCATGCTTTGGGCAAAACTGAAGGAACCACTTATGATGGAGGGAGCTGAGACTTCTCGGGGAAGAAAATCCCTGAGGCCTTTGGGAAAAAATTATGTTCACTAATGAACCTGCTAATTTTTAAGCTTCAAGAGGATAGGGCTAACATCTGGCTTGTTCTCTGCATCCATAGCCCTACCTCAAATGTCTAGTACAGTGACTAGCTTAAAGAAAGGGGCAATAAGCATTTCTTCAATGGTTGAACAAGTGAAATAGTGAACAAATGAGTACCCTGGGTTTCAAATACCCTAGGTGACCTTAGGTGCAGTTTCCTCATCCAACGATCTGCTAAATACTCAGGATATCAGAAAATTGAGCAAAAACATAGTTGTAGAAATTAGCAAAAAAATCACATCCCAGCATTTCTCAGTTGCCATACTTAATTATTTGACACAGTGAAATAGATTGTCTAAAGTTACCCATATAGGTTTGGAGCTGAGAAGCGTTTTCACTTGAAATCCTGGCTGATCCCATGAAGCCTTGTTTTCACCACAATGAAGAAGCAATAGCTGGTATTTTGATGTATCCAAGAGAGCATGATACGTTTGTGGTACATAGGGGTTGGGGTAGCAGGAATTTAAAGTGCAAAACCTCCTCCACTGTTTTGCAATATTTTTATAAAAAACTTTAAGAGTAAAGAACTTTGCTTTATACAATTTCCTCACTGCTGTCTTTTATAAGGGCTTCTAAAGTAATATAATATTTTCTCCCTTAGAGAAAAACACAAGCTTTCTAAATTAATTTAAGCTATCTGCTTTATTGTCCGTCACCTTTGGCACATCATGTAGCAAATCTCATACTAAATATCAGCATGTGTAGCATTAGCACAATCCACAAAATCCTCATGGAGGGAGAAGAAAAGAGCAGAGAAATATCCCAAAGGCATAACATGCAAAACCACTTCTCACTAATCAAAGAATCATTGTAGACTTGGCTGACAATCCTGTAATAAATGACCTTCATTGTTGCTCAGAAAGTATATGCTCTGTGAATACAGTACATTCCACATCATCTAAAACTCAGTGTTGAGGACTGAGGCTGTTTTTGGTCCAGCAAGGGAATGAAAGATGACTTTTCACTTAATCCCCATGCCCTGGAACCTTCCCCTAGCAGAATTGTTGAACTTTCTGTGTTCACATTCATAGCACAGAAATCCTAACCTGATTAAAAAGTGTGCAAAAAGAATTAGTTTGAGCATGTGATTAATTTAGGTGCATCAGCTTACTTTACACACACGAGCTGAACCAAAGAAATTTAAGTGGCCTGATCTATATATTTTGTTTAATCCATATTGACCAAGATTTCTAAAATGTGTAGACTTTTTTTTCTAGTTAAAAAATCCATTCATAGTTCTAGTTGATACTGATTCATATTGAAGATTAAGGACACTAAGCCAATGAAATCACCAAGACACCACTGTTTTCTATTGTTATTTTTTAAAGTTTTAAAAGAAATTCTTGTCTGTGGTTATGATATCCAAGGAAACTCACTCAGTAAGTGGGTCATTTTATCTACTCAAATATACGACCTAATATTGCTTTGAAATATATTAAAGAGCAAGAATATGCATTTTGGAGGATATATTTTGGACAAATAATTGACAAAAAATATTATTTGTGTAGGATAAAAATGAAAAGAATGACCTTTTCTTAAATATAAATCATCCAACCCCCACATAAAAATGCAAAAGAAGATCTACGTCCAGGTGAGCCTCACCCATAAGTCCATGACTCTAAGCAACCCACAGCAGATGAGCCCACAGAACTTGGAGAAGGTGCCATCACACCCTACAACAGCTAAAACCATATTCTGGTTCAGTGCCCCAGGGGACATCAGTATTATTAAATCCTGAAAAATTTTTGTGAGAATGTCTTCATCAAAAAAGCAAGATATTAGGTGGCCATGAGCTGGCTACAGCCAGGAGAATGAGGACAACACCAGGGAGACAGAGGAGTAGCCAGACAGAAGGGACCTGAGTGCCTGCATGGCTGTGTGGGACAGAGTGGCCTGCTGTTTTGGGCAATCTACAAGCTCAGACTTACAGTGAAAGTAAAATAAACCTTTCTTGTCTTAAAAAAAAAAAAAGAAAAAAGAAAATAAGAAAGCAAGATATTAGAAAAATGTTTCTAGAACACTAAAAATAATACTATTGTTTATGCCATGTTTCATTGCACTCCTGTGGTTTCAAATGATTCTTCTTTCAAAGAAGCTCAAAATCTTCCAAACAGTATCCATATTGTTGAGTTGGATTGTAGAACAATCATTTAAAGATGCTGGCTGGCCATTCACTCATTCACTTATTTGACAAATATTGACTGAACAGTAACTAGGTCAGCTAAAAGGAAGAAAGACACTCTCAAGGAGCTCACAGATTGCTGTTAACAGAGGGCCTCCCAGGGAAACAAATTGATGGAGAAACTGTGGTCTCATTCTTGGGTTTGTAAGTGCAGGAATTTCATTTTTCAGTGTACCTATAAGTAATTTGACTCAGGAGGAGAGATGCATGAGACACATAGTCAAAGACAAAGAATCTTGAAAGCATCAAAATAAAAATGACTTCCTTGTTACATACAAGAGACCTCCCATAAGATTATTAGAGGATTTCTCAGCAGAAACATTGCAGGCCAGAAGAGAGTGGGATGATATTGTCAAAGTGCTGAAAGAGAAAAAGTGCCAACCAAGAGTGCTATATACTAAATACAATTAGCATTTTAGTACACGTTTTCTGTATGTGGGTATTGTAGTATGTATGTGTACGTATGCTTGACTTACAAAAGATGATCATAGGCACAACCCTTTCTTTTACATAACAATGTGATCTCTACCCATGTAAGCCATTAAATAGTGTTCTACAGAAAAAAAAAAAAAAATGAATGAGCAATAAAGACTTCCCAGATAAAAGCTGAGGGAGTTCACCAGTAGGCCTGCCTTACAAGAGTTGCTGAAGGAAGTCCTTCAAGTTAAAATGAAAGACCCCATAGCAACACAAAAGATATGAGAATATAAATCTCCCTGGTACAGTAAATATATAGACAAATAGAGAATCTCATAACACTGTAATAGTGTTAAATAATTTTCAATTCAAGTAAAGAATTTAAAGACAAAAACCTAAAAATATACCTATAAAATATGTTAATGGATACAAAATATAAAAAGATGCAATTTATGACACTGATAACATAAAGTGATGGGGAGATACAAAGAAGCAGAGTTGTTAAGCTGTAAAATTGTTATCAGTTTAAAATAGATTGTTTTAACTATATTTTATATAATCCATATGGTAACCATAAATCAAATAACTATAGAAGATGCACAAAACAAAATGAGAAAGGAATCAGTCTCATTACAAAAAATTTTAATAAAACACAAAGGAAGGCAGCAATAGAGGAAAAGAAGGACAAAATAACTATACAACACATAGAAAATAATAAACAAAATGGCAATATAAGATTATTTGCTATCACTAAATACTTCAAATATAAATGATTTGAACTCTCCAATCAAAGACATAGACAAGACATAGAGTGTATGAAAGGATGAAAGAACAAGGTCAAACTACGTGCCGTCTGAAAGACTTACTTTAGGTATAAAGACATGCACAGACTGAAAGTAAAAGGATGGAACAAGATATTAGAAGCAAATCGTAACCAGATGAGAGGAGGGGTGGACACATTTATATCAGACAGAATAAACTCTAAGTCAAAAACTGTTACAAGAGACAAAGAAGGACATTATATAAAATCATATATAATCAACTCACTAAGAAAACATAATACTTATGAATACATATGTACCTAACAGCAGAGCATCCAAATATATGAACCAAACACTGACAGGACTAAAGGCGGACATAGTAACAAATAATACTAGGTTTCCATATTCTGCTATTAATAATGGATAGATCAATCAGACAGAAGATCAATAAGGAAACAGAGGACTTGAACAACACTATAAACAATTGAACCTAATGGGCACACACAGAAAATTCCACCCAACAAGAGCTGAATAGATATTCTTCTCAAGCACACATTGGACACTTTCCATATATTAGGCCACAGAACAAAATAGTTGTTACCTCCCTCTGCCCCCTTTTCTCTAGCAAGAGAATCACCAGCCCACTTCAATTGGAAATATGCAGGAAAAGAGAATTTTGGGAAATATAGTTCAGCTAAGTGGACACACTATAAAGTCATCACACTCATCCATTAAGTCTACAGAGTTCTGTATCATATACCCTTTGTATCCTCAGTTTCCACATCTGCAGATTCAATCAAACACACATCTAAAATATAGAAAATGCAAAAAAATTTCCAGAAAGTTTTCAGAAAGCAAAACATGAATTTGCCTGCACCAGACACTATTTATTCAGGATTTACTTTGTACTTACAACTGTTTACACAGCATTTACATTGCATTAGGTTTTACAAGCAATCTAGAGGTAAATTATACTGGAGGATATCTGTAGGTTATCTGCAAATACTACGCCATTTTATATAAGGGATTTGAGTATCTGCAGATTTTGGTAACCCCAAGGGGTTCTGGAATTAATCCCCAATGAATACCAAGGGACAGTTGTATTTTGTTCTCTTTTCACCTTGCATATTCTTCTGGCCACCTTGGTCCCCTCTGTGACTTCAACTACCATCTCTATGTGAATTGTCCCCAGTTTTATATACCCAGCTTAGCTGACTTCTCTCCTGAGCTCGACTTAGATAACCAAGATGCCTGCCATGATATCTCATATGATCCTCAGCTTGTTCACAATGAATGTGTTTCTCTCCTTTGTGTAGCTCTTATTCTGGTTAAGGGTACCATTGTTCACCTAGCACCCAAACCTGGAATCTTTTAGATATTCTATACAACTTCCCTTCTCAAACACCTCTATCTAGTGAATACTGGTTCCTATTTACTCTATTTCTCCTAGATTACCACTGCTATTATTCTAGTTCAAGCCATTATCACCTCCTACATATTGTTCAGTAGAACCACCTCCTGTCACCCTGCCCTCTCTCCCTTTACCCCATCGTCTTCTGTGCTTTAAGTACAGAAATCTGACCTATTACTCCCCTATTTAGAACCCTTCACTGGTTCCCTTTCTTCTAAAGGGTGAAATCCAAACCTTGCATAGAGTAAAGAGTTCTCAGTGATCTGACCATGACCTGTCTTAGCTGTAACCAAGTTGTAACTATTATGTTTCCTCCCTTTTTTAAGACTTAAACTGGACCTATTTTATTATTAGTTCTTCCCTGGAAATTTTTATTCTGTAGCTGGAAGAAAAGTCTTTGCTCTGTCTTGATGGAAGTGTTAAGATGTAAGTCTCTAACTCCCAGTGGTTGCATTCTCTACCATGTAGAGAAAGCCTCTACCTAGTAAAAAAGAACAAATCATAAAATACAAAACAAAGCAGAGATTAGAGACAAAGAGATGGAGAAACAGAGTTCTAATAGAAGTTCTGTCTCTGGATCCCATTGTCCGAAGGACTCTTTGCCTTTTTGTAGTTTGGTTATTTAAATCAACAGAGGTTCCTTATATGTTTAAGTTCATTTGAGCTGCATTCCTTTCTCTTGCAATCAATGGAGTACTGATCCATATAATCCCCACACATACATTTAGTGTTTAGCCATCCCGCACCACATCCACACAGCCCCACCCCACGTCAATGCGTCTTTGCATTCCTTCTCATATTTTTCTGCATGAGGTTGAAGAAAGCTCATAATTTATGAAGAAATCCGCAAAGAAGACTCAATTCAAACATCAGTTCTTACCAAATTCTTCCTTGATACCTTCAGATTAAGCTGATCATTGTGATCCCCATAGCCAGAGAATCTACCACTCTGTATTTATTTACTTCCCTTGTTAGGTGGTAAAATTTTTGAGAAAAGGGACCCTGCCTTATTCATTTTAATGTCATTGATCACAATGTCTGAGCTAGAGAAAGCGCTCCATTAATATTTGTTAAATAATGGGTGATTTTACAATTTATGCTTGCTGCTTTGAGGACGGATTGCTTTTGTGCTCAGGGGGGTCTTACCAATTCACCTTTGAAAGTACTTGTAGGAATTCCCCATGCTGTCACTTCATTTATACACTGTTTTAGGGATCAAGAAGTTCTTGTCTTGTTGCAGAAAGAATTCAGAGATAAGACATGGAGGTTAAGAAAGCAAAGCAAGGATTTATTAAGGGGTAGGTAGTACACTCTCGAGGAAGGAGCGGGCAGACCCAGGTGGGCGGCTGCCCCGGGTTTCCTTGGCAAGATCGCTATGAGTGTAAAAATGAGTGGGCAGAATATTCATTGGCGGGGAGGGGTTTGGGGTTGTCTTTCCTGATCTTCAACCCAGCTTCACCTTCCCACGTGGGGAGGAGGGATTTTTGTCCTTATTTAGTCTAGATCAGGAAGTTGGATGAGGTTATAATGAAAAAAAAAAAAGGTTACATTTGGATGGGGGTTTCATAAGCAAAAGGTTACATCTGGACAGAGGTCATAATGATCGAAAGGTTACATTCGGATGGTGGGGATTCCTGTCCTGTCCCACCCTTCTGCCTCCAGGACACTTATCAACCCAGAAGGTTTTTTTTGTTTTGTTTTGTTTTTTAAATCAGTTTAGAGGATCCTGTTTTTCTTGGTCTGTCCCAGGACCCTTGTGTTTACAAGATGTATGCTTTTCTGCCATTTGCCCATGTCCCCCTTTCACTGATCTTATCTAGCTACCTGCCTGCTCTAACACTATGGGAACAAAGAAAGGAACAAATGCCATTGTTTTCATTCTATAGAAGATATAAATAAGTCAATTTTTAGTATTTGTCAAAAATATAAGTTAACAAAATAAATGAGAACAAAACCAAAAGGAGATCTCCTTTTGGAAATGTGTTTCTGGGTAATTGTGAAGCGAGATTGAAATTAATAAGAAGCAGCCCAGTGGAGACTCGGCCAAGTCTTGAGGCAACATTTTCAGAGTAAATACTCTTATGATTTCAGCTTCAAATTTGGTAGGTATAGTCACCTGAGTTAAGCTTCACATTCATTTTTTCAAAGACTAACATCAATAAATTCATGCACTTATGTGTAGTTGTTCACAGAGAGCTCTGTAGCTTTCCAGTTTAGGTTAGTTTTCTACTATTCAAAACAAACCCCTAAGTTAGTTTACATGAAATTGCTGTCAGACAGCCTCTGTATTTCATTTTCTGTCTTGCTCATTTCAATCAACCCAAAGAAATCATTTTAGTAACTTAACTGCTATTTTATTGTACTTGAGATTAATTAATCTCCAAATTGATAAATAGATGTATATAATTCTAGCTAACTAGATTGACATCAAATAATTGTAAACAGTGATTTTTAATTCTAATAGCAACATTCTTATATATATTTTAGCATGCCTGGAGATATTTTTGATGTGGTAATACAATACAGTTATGAGTTTGATGGAATCATAATAGAAAATTTTTTTCATTGAACTACAGGAAAGCAGTGAATCAAACCAGTACGTTCTCGTCTCTGTGGTCAACCACCACCATATCTCTTCTCCTTCTTTTTGAAGTTTTTAGCCAATAAAAAGATCTAGACTCATCTGATTTTAATCCCACAGGCAGAGATGATCATTTGAATCAATGAATTTTGGTTTTTTTCTATAAGAAAGCTGAAAAGTCTTTGAGAAATTCATCTATAAAACATCGCATGGAGTGGAGACCTTTTCCTTTTTGACTTCCCTTTTCTCCAACTTCAATTCTCAAAGAAAAATCTATAACAGAGCTGACTTTCTCCTATTTTTTAACTGGGCTACCACAGCTCAGAGGGGCTGGTTTTTCTCTTTCTTTCTCTCTTATCATCTTCTCTCTCTCTCTCTCTTTAATGTATGTGAAATGCCTGTGAGCTAAAAAGAGTTGAAATGAGAACAACTTCTTCCTTCTTCCTAAATTTATATTCCCACCTTTGGCTAACTACTTCTAGTTTCCTCTTTTAGGAAGTGCTGGAGGGGTAGATGAAGAATAATAAGCCAAATTTAAGACTCTTAAGAGGAAACAGAACAGATCTCTTCATGTCTTTAGCATTTTCCAGCAGTGATGGAATCACATGATACAGAGATAGATATTAGTAATAATTTTGTGTTAGTGGCGGTCATGGAGTACTGAAGGAAAAAAAACTCACTCCAAGTACTATGCTATAAGCCATGAAAATTGGATTTATGTTATATGAGGGTAAATAAGGTTCCAAAGAACCTGTAAACAACAAAAGAGAGTCTTGTTTTTCTATTAACCATTTCCGATGATTTTGCTTGATGCGCTATTTATTCTTAGACGGTACTGATGAGAGTTGCATATAGTAGACACTCAATAATTGTATGTTGAATGATTTCTGATTGAAGACAAGAATTATACCCATTTTTGTATAAAATTGTGTTTTATTTAAATTTTATTCACTGAGCAATATAACTATTACTATTTTATTATAATTATTACCTATCAGATGCCTTCCATTTGTCCACCATTGTAATATGCATGTATTACAAGTTATTTCTCTGTGATAATAGGATTTTCCAGAAGTCTCAAGGAATTTCTTAGGTAGAAAACAAGCGAATTAACTATTTGATCAGCAAGCATCTGTTATTCTAAACAAAATTTTAAACTGTTATAATAATAACATTTTTGTATTAGTAGTAATGTTGGTTGTATCTGCAAAGTAAAGTTACATAAGATAAACACATTAAAAAACATTAAAATTTTTTCCCTAAAAAATTAATCATCCAGAAAGAAATATATTCAGTTTGCTACAGTAGTAAGAAGTCAATTGTGAAATGTGGTATTTTCTATATTTATTCCTTTCTATAAGTAAATCTTTCAATTTAGCTTTTTAAATATAAACAATTGGCTCAGTTCGACTGTCAGATATAGATTTTCATAATGGATATGATTAATAATAGTTTTAGGGTCTTTAATATTTTGGGTGGGTTGAAAACCTGGATAAGCCCTAATTAGTGACAAAAGTGAGTCAGCATCTTTGTGGCTTAAATGAGGCACAATATGTAACAATGATTCATGACAGTAAGATTGCAACCTACTCTTTTTTGAAAGCTGGACAATAAAAAATTGGCAAAGGCTGAAAATCCACTTAAGGTATGCAGTCTATGGATTTGAAGAGGCTTTGTTTTGTCTGTCTAAATCAATTGTTCTCAAACGTTAAGTAACAGAGAATATGAGAGGGATGGGATGTGGACCACAGAAAATGGTACTGCATTGTAAGATGCAATCATAGCAGCAGCCAAGACATTTATTAAAATAAAGTATTCAGCTTCAAAGTAGTCTACATTGATGTTCTGTTGTAACAATTTTATTTTAACTGACCAAATGATGGATGAAAATGCAGTTATCTGATCTGATGGATATGTACTATGCAAAGGTGTAATGCTTTGTGATTTCTTACTGAATAATTGAATTTGCATTTTTCACCAGAGAACAACTATACACTGAATTTGCAACTAATTTACTATCTCAAAAATTTCTATTTAGTTGGCAACATAATTATGGTTGCTTTTTTATCAAGTAAGGAATAATTCTATAAGATTGATAGCATAAGAATTATTAAATAAAATTTGGTTAGCAGTTTGGGAAGATGGTGCCATAGGGTGGTTTGTGAAAGTAAATGTGTCTCTTATGGACTGAAAGGTGCCCTGTCCGTGTGTAGAATTGGAAGCCCCAGTATGACTATATTTGGGGATAGGGCCTTTAAGGAAGTAATTAAGGATAAATGGGGTCATATAGATGGGACCCTAATCCAACAGGACTGTGGTTTTAGAAGAAGAGACGCCAGGAGTGTGCACGCACAAAGGCAAAGCCATGTGAGGACACAGCGGGAAGGCAGCTGCCTGCAAAACGGGAGAAGAAGTCTCACCAGAAACCAACCCTGCTGTCACCTCGGTCTTGGACTTCCAGCCTTCAGGACTGTGAGAAAATGCATTTCTGTATTTGTTTTCTTCTGTATTTCTGTTGCATAAGTCACCCAGTCTGTGGTATTCTGTTACGGCAGCCTTTGCAGACTAGCACAGGACCTTCTAGCGTATCAACTTCAGAGAGATGTCTACACTGTATCAGTTTCCCTAAGTAACTAGCTATGGACCCATCACAGGATATTTATCTAGCTACTTCTTGAGCTCTGTTTTTGAGTGGTACCATCTTTGAGTGAGCAAATTCCAAGCTTGCTGCCTCAATAAAAATAAAATATGCATAACATAAAATTTACCATTTTCACTACTTTTAAGTGCACAATTCTGTAGCATTAAGTGCATTCACACTGCTGTGCAGCCATCACCACTATCCATCTCCAGGAATTTTTCATCTTCCCCATCTGAAACTCTATACCTGTTAAACACTAACTCCCTGTCCCCTGTCGCCTTACCTCCTGACACACCATGGCACTTTCTGTCTTTATGAATTTGATTACTCTAGATGCCTCATATAAGTGAAATCATACACTATTAGTCATTTTATAACTGGCTCATTTCACTTATCTTTAAGTTTAATCCATGTTGCAGCATGTGTCAGAATCCTTCTTTATAAGGCTGAGTAATATTCCTTGGTACATATATACCACGTTGTGATTATCCATTTGTCCTTAGCAGACACTTGGTTTCCTTCTACCCTTTGGCTCTTGCGAACAATACTTTTATGAACATGGGTGTACAAATATCTGTTGGAGTCCCTGCTTTCAATTCTTTTGGGTATATACCCAGAAGGAGAATTGCTGGATTATATGGTAGTTCTACTTTTAGCTTTTGGGGGAAATCAACCATACTGTTTTCCATAGTGTCTGCACTATTTTACATTCCCACCAAATAGTGCCCAAAGATTCTAATTTCTCTGTATTCTCACCAATACTTTTGTCTGTTTTTTTTTTAAATCAATACCTCTTTCAAAAGGTATAAAGTGGTATCTCATTAATGTGTTTTACTTGAATTCCCCTAATTATTAGTGATGTTGGAATATCTTTTTATACACTTGTTGGAGATTTGCACATCTTCTTTGGAGAAATGTCTGGTCGAGTTGTTTGGCCATTTTCAATTTGCTTGCTTTTTGCTGAGTTGTATGACTCCTTTATATATTTATAAATATCAACCCCTTATCAGATATATGGTTTGAAAATGTTCTCTCTCATTCAGCGGGTGTTATTTTTATTCTGTTGGTGGTTTCCCTTGATACGCACAGCTTTTAAGTTCTGATGTAAAACCCAGTGTGTCTATTTGTTTTATTGCCTGTGCTCTTAGTGTCATAGCCAATAAATCATCTCTAAATCCAATGTCATGAAGGTTTCCCCTATGCTTTCTTTTAAGAGTTTTTCAATTTCAGGTCTTACTTTTAGGTCTTTGGTTCATTTTGACTTAAAATTTGTGAATGGTGTAAGAATCCAACTTCGGAGGACAGTCAGTCCTGTCCAAAACATCCACTGAGATATTGGCCTATGCCAAAAGGTCCTTGAAATCTTGTCCTGTCTAAAACATTTGGTCCATACAAGAAAGGTCTTCAAAATTTAGTACTGCCCAAAACACCCATTGAGATATTTGGCCCATTATTCATTAAATAATACAAACACTCAACATCATCAAAGTTTTATTTACATTTTTTTTTATTGCAATTCATGATGAATTTTGGATTTCACATTTATTCTTATTCTTTCTCATCATGAACTTCATTCTTCAGGGTTACTCAAATCTATAAGCAGTTGCTCTCAATTATACGTTGCTCTCAATTATATATCAACCTGACTATTGCTTTTGTTACAGCTGTTAAAAATTTTGGCCATACGAATTTGATTATGTTGATATCTCTTGTATTTGAGTGTGACCACAAGACCCTGGGTGACAACTTGTTCATTGTTTTGCTGTTCATCTTTTAACACCTCGATAAATCTCCAAGTTGAAGGATGCTGCACTACCATCAGCTTTTGAAATTTGCTATGCCAGGCTTCCACTGCATTGTTTATTCTGTGATCACTGTTCAGTACTGATATGTGAATATTCCAAGTTTCTGGTAGAAATCTCGGAGCTTCTGGTCTTCTTCATCTGCCATGCCTTCCATGGATATACACTGTCTCAACATAATCCATTAGGTCATCTAAATTTCCTTCTGATTCTCCACAATGTGCTCAAAAGTTTCACTTACATCTTTGAAAGGCATGACGGAATTCTAAACAACATGGATGCACACGTACTGTTATTTTCCATTGTCATGTACTCATGTCAGACCCAAAGAAGATTTTTTTTTTTGTCACAATGATTGTTTAAAGTGAAACAAGCATCCTTTTACTTGTGCATTTGGTAGGAATAGTCAAATTGTGTTTGATATTGCATTCATATTTGCAATCTCAAAATCCATCATGAACCATGAGGAGATAATGTTAAGATTTCTTTCCTGTGCAAATTCAAATACTTTCTCATATATATGTGTGTCTTCTCATCTTTCTATTGTTAGTAAATAAATAAATGTCATAGTATAACCCAATATTACACTGTGCACAGTAAATAACTGAGTGACGTGTGCTGGTGCCATCTTGAAGGTGCCATCACTGAATGAAGAGGTATGGGCACTTAATATGGAATATTGTTGTAAGTTGTATGAATAAGAAAACTTTCATCATCTTGAGCACTGTAATAACACATGAAATGATTCTCTGTGTCTGGTCACTTTCTACTCCTCTGGAATTTCAATGTCATGCAATAAACGTGGGTTTTGAGATTGATGTCTATTTTGAATTCTAATGAGTTTCTTTCCTGTAGCATCTGAATATCTGAATATTACAAGGAGTTCTTCAAAGTACCTGTGATGGTGTTGCATTTGGTTCTTCCTCTGCATACTGCTTTAAGCTATTCAGGGTTGTTTTCTTCCTCTTAAACACCTTAAACTCTTAAACATGTTGTGCTGATATTTCCCTGTCCCATCTTGTATGACTGTAGTGCTATCCAGATCCTGACTAGCTGTATTTTGGGCACTGCAGAATCTCCTCTCTTCATAGCACCTTTTACACCTACCTTTGTTGAAGGAATGAAAATGGTAAGAAAACCCACTAGCATGTAGCGTTGGCTTTTCTTTTGTGAGTATACTCTTTCTACCATATTCTGCTGAGAATTTTCAAGCAAATATCTCATACTGTCAAGTAACAGAAAAAGGTTTTTTTTTCTTTTGTAGTCAACACTGGTTTACAGGAAAGTAGGAAAATCATCACTAATGTCTTGTAAAATTGACACCTGCTTCGGCTGAGCCAGCTCAGCCAGAAGGTAGGCACCAGCCAAGGTAAGTATGGGAGTCACCCCCACCGAAGCCTCTCCAAACAGCAGCAGATGCTTCCTGTGGTCTGCAGTTCTTACACCTCTGCAGGACACCAGCTCAAGGGAAGCATCACCTGTTAACTCTGGGCAGTGGGATAGTTGTAGGCTAGTTAAATAGATGCCCAGTATCCCCTTCATGATGCTACTGCACCCACACACTAAGTGGTAGGAAAGTCATGCCTGTTTTCAGCCCCCCCCCCCCCCCAGAGAAGTGAGACATTATAAAGTTTGGATGCCAGTGCATTTGTTTACAGCATGGCTTACTGACTACTTTAAGCCCAATGTCGAGACATATTGCTCAGAAATAAATACTCCTTTCAAAATATTACTGCTTATTGACAATGTACCTACTCACCCAAGAGCTTTTACGGGGATGGGCAATGAGGTTAATGTTGGTTTCATGCCTGCTAATACAACAACCATTCTGCAGCCCATGGATCATGGAGTCATTTTGACTTTCAGGTCTTATTATTTAAGAGAAACATTTTGTAATGCTGTGGCTTCCATAGACGGCGATTACTCTGGTGGGTCTTTACAAAGTTAGGGGAAAACTCTGAAAAGGGTTCACCATTCTAGACGCCATTGAGAACAATTGTGATTCATAGGAAGGGGTCAAAACATCAGCATGAGCAGGAGTTTGAAGGAAACTGATTCCAGCCCTCAGGGATGACTTTGAGGGATTCAGGACTTGAGCGGATGAAGTAACTGCAGACATGCTGGAAATAGCAAGAGAACCAGAAGGAGAAGTGGACCCTGAAGAGGAGATTGAACTGCTTCAATCTCATGGTAAAATTTTAGTGGACGAGGAGCTACTTCTTATGGATGAGCAAAGAAAGTGGTTTCTTGAAATGTTATCTTCTCCTGTCAAAAATGCTGTAAAGAGTGTTGCAATGACAACAAAGGATTTAGACTATGACGTAAACTTAGTTGATAAAGCAGTGGCAGGCTTTGGGAGGGCTGACTCCAGTTTTGAAAAAAATTTTACTGTAGGTAATGTGCTGTTAATTAGCATTGCGTGCTGTAGAGAAGTTGTTTGTGAGAGAAAGAGCCAATCGATGTGGCAAACTTCCTTGTTGTCTTATTTTAAGGAAATGTCACAGCCATTCCAACCTTCAGCAACCACAGCCCTGATCAGCCAGCAGCCATCAGCACTGAGGCCTGTTTTTAAAGGAAAAGCTTCAGCTGCTTTATAGAGCATCACGTTAACTGTTGAATTTCGTAGGTGGCCTTTATTACATTGAGGTAGTTTCCTTCTTAGTTTGTTGAATGCTATGACTATGAAACAGCATTGAATTTTGTCAAATGCTCTTCCAGCATCCACTGAGATGATCACGTGTTTTTTCAATTGTGTTAATGTGCTGTACTACACTGATTGCATTTTCGTTGATTGATATCATGATTTATCGATGATTACATTGATTGATTTTCATTTGTTGAAACAGCCTTGCAGTCCAGGAATCACTATGCTGTACACCTAAAACTGATGTCATATTGTAAGTCAGCTATACTTGAATAAAAAGTGTGAAAGCAACTTATAAACTATAAATGCCATTGATTATGTTACTTTTCCCAGAGTATTATCTCTAATCAGGTGTTATACTCTGAATATTTACAACTGTATTGTATGGACACCAGCTTTTCAACCCTCTAGTTGCTTTAGACAGAGGTCTGGGGTGGGGGTCTAGGATAGGGTTCAGATCAATTGGAAGGCAGGAAGGCACTGAGAGGCTAGAGGTGTAGGCTATTTATCAGCCAGTACATATTATTTCATTATTTTACGATCATACTGTTTGAGCTGGAAGATAGCTAGACATGAGTGGAGAAAGGGGGACACAGACCAAATGGCAGAAATTCGACAGAAAGGAGGGGCAGAAGCCAAATGCAGAAAACCACACACCATGTAAGCACCAGGGGTCCCTGGGCAGAGAAAGAAAAGCAGGAAACTTTGGGCTGATAAGGGATCACACGTTTTGGGGTGATGAGTGGCCTGGAGATGAATAAAGAAAGATGAGAAAAGGCAGGAATTTCCAGTGTCCAAATGTAATCTTTTGCTCATTATGCTCTCATGTCAATAAAATTAGCCTTGCAGATAAGAAGTACCCATCATGCACTGACACCATGACACTTCTGATCCAGACTAAATAAGGACAAAATCCCTCCTCCCTTTGGGAAGGTGGAGTTAGGATGACAATCAGGAAATACGACCTCAAACCCTTCCCTCCCCATTTTTACACCCTATGTAACTAACTTGCCAAAGAAACACAGGGAAGCCGCTCACCTAAGCCTGCCCGCTCTCCCCCTGAGAGTGTCCTATCCATCCCTTAATAAATCCTCACTTTACTTTTTTAACCACTACATCTTGTCTCTGAATTCTTTCTGGAACAGGACAAGAACATGGAGCACTGGTTGCATCCACCAGCAATGCCAGTGGTGCCAGCTGAGTATCAGTCCTCTTCTTGTCCCCCATGTCCTATTCTAGAGTCAGAAATAATATTATATGGGACTCTTTTAAATAGACTTGCTGTGAGAATAAAAATAATGACATCATCTCATAAAAGATAGAATATATATATTAGCTGAATTTTTGGATCAAGTGGATTTCTCTTCATTTCCCAAGAAAGACTGATCTTGTTTATCCAAGATAATAAATAATATTTCAAAATTGCTTGACCCTCAATTTGCTTGGCCCTCAAATTTAAAGGTAGATTTGCAATAATTTGCCTACGATAGCTGACTTGGTCATGTAGTCTCTTTCTTTGATAAGTTATTTAGCCTTAAAAGTTAATAATCTCTAGACTTGAATTGCATCAAAACTGTCCTGATTTTTTTTTATGTTACATGTCTCAAGTCGATGATTTTCTCTTGATGTATGTTGCCTTCATGAATTCATAAACTTATATTATTCTAAATGTGATCATAGTTGTATATTTTTATAACTTTATTGAGATATAATTCACTTACCATAAAACTTGCATTTTTAAAGTATATAGTTGAAATATTTTTAGTATATTCATGAACTTATGCAACCATTCCCACCATCTAATTACTCCATAGCCATTTATAGTTACTCCCTATTCTCTACTACCTGGAATTAGTAAGTTACTTCCTGTCTCTGTGGATTTGCTTATTCTAGGCCTTTCATATAAATGGAAATATATAACATTTTTTAATGACTGTGATTCTTTTACTTAATGTTTCCAAGGTTCATTTATGTTGCAGCATGTATCAGTACTTCATTATTTTTTATTGCTGAATAATATTCTATTGTGTGAGCATACTGTATTTCGTTTATCCATTATCAGTTGATAAACATTTGGGTAAGTTTTCATTTTTTGTTCCTCTGAATAAGGCTGCTATGAACTTGTATGCACAGGTTTTCAAATTTGCCCAACTTTTTGCATGGTTGATATAAATGTCAATTATCTTCAGAGTGTATGTATATTTACACATGTATAGGAAAGTGCATTTACATATGAACTCTCCAGAATTTGTAAGAATGTGAAAACATTTCTTGAAAAATTACTAAAATAAATATTTAGACATTTCTTCAGGACAGCAATAATACCATCTACGGAATATGCTATAATCCTGAATCCTTAAGCATCGATTTGGACATTTATAGCATTATTCCACTTTGGTGCTTTTAGATAATAACTTCTTCTTGCCCATTGGCTACTATAGTTGGAGTCCTTGTCTCTGAAGGGCTGTTAATAGGGCAGTGTCAATCAAATGAACACTGAACATAAAGAATTTAAGATGTGCCTAGAAAATTTTAAGCTTTGAAGGCTATGACATCTATTCTTTTTCTTCAGTATACTTCAGCCTCATTTTTGAGTTTCTTTCTTTGCTGTGAAATTTTGTATAAACTAGGGAACTAGCAGTTGGCATTTAGCTTAGATGGAATAGTCATCAATGGCATTCTACTGAATTATCTATTAAAACACTTAATTCTAATCCATATTATGTCTGATTATGTGTGTGAAGAAGCAAGGAAGATACAAATAACTTCATGACTACTGTAAGCTCTGTTCCCAGGATCAAGTGTGTCAGTGTTGGTGATAACATCTCTCTATGTAAATCTGATGCTTTACATTTTTGAGAATATCATAGTGTCCTTCCCTGTTCATAAATTAGGCTCAAGGTGCAGTTCTAATAGTGTTTTTTTTAAAGCTGGAATGATCTTTTACACCATATTTTAGAGCAAATTTACAAAGCACCCAACCTACGTTAAATATCAAAGTCATATGTAAATCTCAACTGACTTTTGAATCATTCTCAAAAGTCATGTATGAAATCTGGCTTCCTTGCAAATGGCTTATTCCTGTTACTGCTCCTCTTCTGTAAATAATGACAAGACAAACAAAACCCTTCAGATATTTATCTAACCTTTCACTGGTTGCTGTGTAGTTTAACCAATTATTATACTACTTTGTGGTCAGTGTCTCCCTGCCCATCCATTCTTGGGTGGGTCTTATTTCTGAGGAGGTTCATCTCCCATGATTCATAGTTGATATTCTTTTGGGGCTGCAAGTAAAGCCAACAGTGAGCTGGAAATGTTAAATGCCAGGGTGGTGCTGCTGGTCAACACTGGTTAACTCCTTCCTGAGGTAACGGGGGCTAGACTTTATCAGTATAACACAAAGTATCCTTAGAACTTTTAAGGCGTGGGTACAATGGGGTACCGCCCCTGGAGACAGAGCTCCCACAGGCACACCTCAGAGATACTACAGGTTCAGTTCCAGACCACTGCAATGAAGTGAGTCACATGAATTCTTTGACTTACCAGTGCACATAAGGGTGATGTTTACATTATACTGTAGTCTACTATGTCTGCAATAGCTTTATATCTAAAAACAATGTGTGTACCTTAATTAAAAAATACTTTATTGCTAAAGAATGCTAACCATTATCTGAGCCTTCAGTGTGTCGTAGAAATAACATCAATGATCAGTGATTACAAGTCACCATAACAAACATAATAATAATAATAATAATAAAGTTTGAAATGTCATGAGAATTATCAAAATGTGACACAAAGGCATGAAGTGAGCAAATTCTGTTGGAAAAATAGCACCAATAGACTTGCTGGAAGCAAGTCTTCAATTTGTAAAAAATGCAGTATCTGTGAAATGCAATAAACCAAAGTACAGTAAAATAAGATCTGCCTATGCTGCCAAGTTTATCCTGTAACTTCTGTCCCTGAGTCCTGTGACATTGCCAGGAGCGAAGAGATCATACCTGGCTCTTTACAAGCAGTTAGAGCCGGCAGCTTCTCAGAATGAGCTTGGGAGTTCTAACAGTGCAGAAATGAATGGGACAGAGAGCCGGAGATGTTTAAATCTCCCTGTGGAAGATTTGGGCTTTAAAAGTTCTGAATTGTGACCAATTTCAGCTACATACCGAAGCACAGTCTTACTTTCTAAATCTATACAATGAGTAATGGAGAACAGAAAAAGAGGGAGAGAAGTTGACAAGTTGACTCACCAGCTACTTGGTAACCAGTGCAGAATGCAACACATTCAGGAGACCCAGGCAAGGTTCAGGATGGCTGAAGCGTCTCAGCTGCTTCTACGTGCTGGTTTCGCCACTGCCTAGGTAAAATGGGACTAGGATTCTGGGATTAAATCCAGAACCACTCTGTGGTTAGATTTGTATAAGATTTTAAAGCAGCAGAATTAAATTCTGGCCCTACCACATACAGTTGGCCCTGATTCCACCAACTGTGGATTGAAAATATTTGAAAAAAAAAATCCCAGAAAGTTTGAAAAAAATCAAAATTTGAATTTGCCCCCTGCTGGCAACTATTTACATAATATATTTACATTGTACTTACAACTGCTTACATAGTATTTGCACTGTATAAAGTATTAGAAGTAATCTAGAGATGATTTAAAGTCTATGGGTGGATTTGCAGATTACATGCAAATTCCAGGCAATTTTATGTAAGAAACTCATATTTGCAGATTTTGATATCCCGGGGGTTAGGGAGGGGAGGTCCTGGATACTAAGGGATCACTGCTCTAAAGGGCAAGCTACTAAATTTTATAGTGCCTTGACTTTCTCATCTGTAAAATGGGGATGATATTTATTTCACCAGTAATTTTACATCATCAGGTATATTTGGTTCCATCAGTTTTTACACATATCCTTGTAAGGCTAGAAACCCACGCACATTCTTAGCCATTGTCTACTACAATGATAGCAAAGAACAGGGCATAGATTTTACTCTCTGAGCAATGTCATTGAGGAGTTAGGAAGAGGAGTTATAGGGCAACCTGGCACTTAGCCTAAAGGAACCAGATAACTCATAACAATACATCATGGCATCAGAATTACCTGAGGTTTTATATAAAGCACTTCGAACTGTGTTGGCTTACAGAGTCAGCATTTAGTAAATGTTAGGGATCATCATGTTTGCTTAATTTTTATTATTATTTAAAGATTAATCTAAGTTTACTGAATGATGTGAGTTCATTCTCAACAAGTGTTAACAAATTACATTGCAATCTTTATATGGATCTGATCTAAAAGTCCACTTTAGGTATTATCAAAGGGTGTTCTTCAAATTGCTGGCTCTGAAACCAACGACTGCCCTCAACGTTGTTGTGCTTCGAGGGCTGACCAGGTGGGCAGTGCCCCTCGCAGACCGTGGCAGGGTTAACCTTGCTCCTTCTGCACTGAGCTGCATGTACCCTGGCAGGACCCCTGGGGATGGGATTCATCGCTCATTGCCTCAAATGTCAGTTCTGCCATGCATGTTTCTTTTTATGGCCCGCCATTTAACTTTCAATCTCCATATTACATCGGTGGTGAAAAATTCTTTTTACGGTCTCTAGAATGTTGTTAGGACTGCAGGCCCTGCATTCTCCAGCAAGCAGCATCTCACTCATCCGTGCTAGTCTTTCATTTCTTTCAGGACTGACTATTTTAATTTGTTCCTGGTGGCATTCCAGATTGCTTGCTAAACTGGCTGCAGATGGTTCTGCATGCTGCGGCTGCCAGCGCTGTTACCAGGACTTGATCTGCAGATCATGTTTCTCCCATCTTACAGTCTCTATCTTGGCTGCCTTCTAAATGGCATATGGCTTTTAAAATCCTTTTAATGACCTATGAAGTTCTCAATGGCCCTGATTCTGTTTACCTCCCTGACCTTTCAACTTTTTTTTACACTCCAACACAGACTCTTCAGTCATCCAATATGATGTCTCATCATGTGTAACTGATACTAGTGGACTAGTAATTGAGTTACAGTGCGGGCTGATCTCAGCCTGTCCTGGGCACCAGAAACAAGAATGATTTGAAGAGTACACACAGAGAACAGAGATTTCGTGGCTCGTTATTTTAGATGTATTTAAGGACTAAGCAATTTTCTTTAATTCTTACCTTACCTCATTGAGATGTCTTCAATTATTTCTTAAGTGCTTTCTCATTTTCTGGCCAAAGAAGTTAAAGGGATGCAGAGGACCCTCAAATGAGCACTTAACTGGTGAGGTTTAGAGCAGTCGTTGAATAAAAGTGCTGGAAGGAAGAAATGTTGCTGTGTAATGACTTTAGTTGACCTGAGAAATAAAACAATGTAAGTATATTTATCCTGAGGACCTACAAATGTAAAATCACATATTGAAGCAAGCAACTTTTGGGCACCATTGGACTTAGTAGGAAGGATGCTCAAGTTGTTCCCTGGGGAGCAGAGGAGTAACAGGAAGTAGCAAGTCCTCCTTCTCATCTCAGCGATCGTAACCAGCAGGCAGGGTTTGTTTACGTTTCCTTGCGTTTCTTTCTTATCAATTTTTTTCATAATTCTACATATAAATTTAGCCTGAAATTGGAAGGAAAAAAATCTTTTATGACATACGGTTGAGTTTTTCTTTTTTGGAGGGGATTGGATAGAATAGAGAATTATTTTTCTTGTCCAAGTTTGAGAAGCAATTGAGAAATAAGACATGGGAAACAGAGAACTGGAGGTCAAATATAAGCTTTATTATAGATCAGCCTGATTGAAGAAATGGCTAGAGGTGGTCAGAAGGGACAAACTTCCAGTTATAAGATTTAAAAAACAGAGTTACAGCTCTACAGTCAAACACTGTCTCTCCCTCCTGAGCCTGCACTTTAGAACAGCCCCCCTGCCGAGGAGTCTGGTCTTCAGAGCACAAAGCACAGAGTCACCGCGTCACCTTGCACTGAGGCCAAGAAGGAAGGAGGGAACAGTCTCCTTACCCTTCATAATTTCAGCTTTTTCAGAAACCGGTTTGAAAGAATTCTACTTCTGGAAATGATGGAGTAGATTATTTAGGTTACCTTCTCTTGCTGAACATGTAATAGGGAAGAACAACTGTGACCCCATACTGGCTTTCTTTCTTTGACTTTAACCAGTGAGTTCTCCTGCTTTTGCTACAAATTAATCATTAATACTACCGGGATGCTGACTGTAGCTTAAAGCAAATACAATGGCACATCTCCGGGAACCCTGCCTCCCCTGCCTGAGTGTGAAGCTAGAACACCTTTGTTTAAGCTCTCAGGAAACATCCTGACCAGACTCACCTCTGAATGAACGGCTGCAGGAAAGAAGCAATTAACACGTACTCTCTGGAGTCTAGCCATAACCAGGAAATATTTACAGCAACTTATCCCCATTTTTATTATATCTCCTCACTTTTCCCTCTTTGTTCTATAAAAGAAACTAGCATCCCAACCTTGGCACGGTGGTTCTTTGGAACACTAGCCCACCACCTTCTCTGTCTGCCAGCTTTCCAAATAAAGTTGCTATTCCTTTCCCCAACATTTCGTGTCTCAACTGATTAACCTGTCATGCAGCAAGGAGTATGAGCTTTGAATCATTTGAGTTTCCATTAGCCAGAGTGGAGAGACCTTTTTGAATACATAGCCTCTAAGCAAAGATGTAAAAGGGTCCCACATTAGCAGTGGGACTGAGCAAAGGCTGGCGTAAAGCTTCACTAGCCTGGCCCTACAAGAGCTTACAAAGAGCCCTAGGAAAGATCAAGCGGATTCGCAAGTGCCCTGATGCGCAGCCACAGCAAAGCCCACAGGTCTAAAGGACATGACACAATCCAATCTTTAAGAATACGATTTATGATGTCTGGTATCCAACAGGCACTGCTAGACATGGGAAGAAACAGGAGGAAAAAAAAAAAAAAAAAAGACTCATAACCAAGAGAAAAAGGCAGTCAATCAAAACAGACCCAGAAACGGCATAAATGATTAAATTAGCTGACAAGGACTTTAAAAGACCTCTTCTAAATATGCTTCATATGTTCAAAGATTTAAAGGAAAACAAAGAAAAAGTACCAAAGTAAAGGACATTATAAAACAATGGAGGATTTAACTGGGCATTTGGTGACAGTAAAGACTTTAAAAAATGTGTGATAATATTATTGTGATTGTATCTGCAAAAATTTCTTTCTGTTAGAAAAATACATTGAAATATTTACAGATGAAGTGAAATGCTATCTGGGAATTGCTTCAAGATGTTATGGGGATGGGGGAAGTGAGAAGAGATATAAATGAAGCAAGATTGGCTGTGAGCTAATAATTATTAAAGTTGTATGATTATTATGTTTATTGTATTACTGTATCTACTTCAGTATAAACAAATAAAGAAAACTTAATGAAAGTGTGTAGCAGCAGATAGAACAAAGAAAAAGAGAATGCGTAAACTGAAACATTGATCAGAGGAATTTACCCAATATACACAGAGAGGCAAAAAGATGGAAATGGAGGGTAAGAAATGTGGGAGAAACTCCAAGGAGGTTAACAAGCATTTGATAAGAGTCTCAGAAGGAGGAATAGCTGTAATCATTTAAAGGCACACTGGCTGAGAAATTTCCAGAAATGAGAAATTCTTCCATTTACAGATTGAAGTAGCTCAGAAGATTCCAATTATAATAAAATTTTAAAAAATCCACACCTGGTCATGTCATAATAAAATTACATATAACCAAAAATAAAGAGAAAAAATTTTTTTAAATTTGAAGTGACCAAACCAAACCCAAATTCTAAGCTCCTGGCATCTGATTTAACCATAATAATGGAAGATAGAAATAAGTGTAATGATATTTATAATTTGCTGGGGAAAAGAATTGTCCACTTAAAATTCCAATACCATCAAAACTATTTTTCAAAATAAATATATTTTCAAAGAAATAAAACTAATATAATTTATTAACAGCAATCTTTCAATAGAACATTCAAAAGATGTTTAGGGGAGAGTGAAAGTCATCTCACATGGAAGATATGAGAGGCAAAGGCAAGTTAAGAGGTAAAGTGCAAATATGTGGGCAAATGTGAATAAACATTGATACACAAAGCAGAATACTGTGTAGGAGAGCTAAAACTATTATTTTTAGTCCAAATGTCAGGTATTTGAGTCAAAATTTACAGTTTGAGGCAAACTGTAAAATATGAGTCAAGCGTAAGAGTAAATCGGAGCTAAAATATACTCAGTCCCTTGCTGTTGCCTGAGAGGAAGGCAAGTGTTTAGATTATGCGTATTCTAATGTTAATGTTTTAAGTGTGCATGTTTTAATTTCTAGGATAAACATTAAAATATTGAAACCAGAAAGGAAAAAAAGGAAAATGTTACAAATATTCAGCAGTACAAAAATTGGCAATTAAGAAGAGAAAAAAGAATATTTATTAAGCAAGACAAGTAGATTTAAACTCAACTATATCAGTATTTATATACATGCAAGTAGAATTTTTAAAAAGTAAAGATTTTCTAGACGAATATTTAAAAAATTCAATTATACTATTTAGAAGAGAAACACCCCAATCTAAGGATTTGGAGAAGTTGAAAATTTGAAAATGGAAAAAGACGTACTAGGCAAATACCATCAGAAAGCTTTTATAGCTACAATTAATAATAGAGAAATTAGATTTTAGACGAAAATAAAGAAGATCACTTCATATGCATGAAAGGATAAGAAATTTCAGAAAATATACTTATTTAAAATTTGTATGAACCTAATAATACCACCTCAAGATATAGAAAACAAAACATTTCCCGTGTGCTGAGTCATAAAAGCCTCAACAATATCAAAGAATTGGCATCATACAGGAGCTATGAACTGATAAAAAGGCAAATGAAATCTAAAAGTTAATATCAAAAAGAGAACTAGAATATCCCCAAATATGTGGGAATTAAGTCTTCCATGAGTTAAAAAAGAAATCAAAATGGAAATGACATATTTTGGGCTGAATAACAGCAGAATATTATGAACATGCAGGCTGGAACTCTGGTAGTCCTTAGAGAGCAGTGTACAGCCTTAAATATCCACACTAGAAAATAAGCAGGTTAAAGCAAATTAAATAAGCATCTCTCTCAGACGTTAGAAAAGGAACAGCAAAAGAAATCCAAGTAAAGTAGAAGAAAGGATGAAATAAAGGCCAGAAGTTAGTGACATAAACCAGGAACATACCAAGGTGGAAATCAACAAAGCCAAGAGTTGGTTCTCTGGAAAAACGAATACAATGAACAAATGTTTTGCACGTGTATAGTGTATCCGTCAGGGTCCAGTCAGGGAACAGAGACCATATCAGTACTTTGAAAATTTAATGTAAAAGATTAATTAGTAGCAGGAGATGAACCACTAAGAGAGGTGAAGAGAACTCTAGCCCAGACAGAGAGAGCAGATTCAGGGACAGCCTAGATCTGGGAGAAAGTACTCAAGGAGGAGAGAACCTTGAAGAAGGGCCCCGACAAGGGTGAGGGTCAGATCTCATGGGAGGGGCTGGCTGTGGCCCCTGCAAGTCAGAGACATTTGCTAAGGTGCCACAGGCCAGGGCTGGCAAACAGGAGACCACCCACTGGGACTCCAGTGATTGTCCCTCAGGTGTTGCCAGCTGGGGTGCTGCCGGCTGGGGTGCTGTGAAACTCCCGGCACAGTCATCCACTGAGATGCCACTGAAACTCACAGCGTGAGTGTCACCAGGTGTCCCTGGAGCTGCTGGCAGCTGTAAACCACGGGAGCAAGAAGGAGAAAACACACTGGGACCAGGAAGAAAAGCCCCTTCTTCTTACAGTGCCTCCCCAGCACACTCTCCTAATGGAGCTTAATGTTTTCCGAGCTGGCAAAAAAAGATACGTATGTGCCAGGTCAAGCTCTGGGATCGCAAAGCTAAGGCGAGGAAGGGTAAGAGAGACAATAAATCTAAAACGGGACGTATGAACTGTCATATGATAATAAATTAAGTAAACAAATTGCAGGTGCCTGCAACAGATATTATCCTAGTGTAAAGAGGTCATGAAGAATGTATGTTCTATGATTCTGTTCCATATACAGTTGGAAAACAGTGCCGGTCAAAATATAATGTATAGCAAGAAGAAAGTCCTCGTCCTGTCTCGGGAGGGAAGGGAGGCACTGTGATCAGTGAGAGACACACAGTGGTTCCAGGTGGGGGCTGGCTCTGCCAGTACATTCTCTTTCTTGATCCGAATGGTGGGTCCAAGGTGGGTACTTACCACAATTTATTAAATTGTATGTTGAATAATGTTCTTACTGTAGCCATACCAGCTTACTGTTAGTGTTTGCCTAATCTATCTTCTCCCATTCTCTACTTTTAACCATCTCGAGTACTTAGCCGTGTTAGATTTCTGTCTAGAGAGCTCGAGGGCTTCACCACACAGGTGACGGTGAGCTGGGTAACTGGAGAGAAATTCTCCAGGGAAAATGCGAATTCCTTATTCTCAGGTGTTCTATTTTGAATGATGACTCTCTGACTTTTCGGTGCTGGAGTCTATGAAATTTAAGTTGCCCGCTGAGTGGGTGAAGGAACTAGAACTCAGATAAACGGAAAGCCCGAGTCACGTGACAGCCCGAGTCACGTGACAGCCCGGGGCTGACAGCTGCCACGGGGTCTCCTGCTCAGCCCAGGTCTGCTTCTTCACCCCCGATTTTGCATGTCACGTGGCCTTCAGAGACTGCATCCCAGCATCATCTGGAGTCGAAATGGGAAAAATCTGTTGATCTTATGTAGACTTACGCACAATATATGTCCTAACAAGCCCTCGGTGGACAGGCTGCAGAAGCGCAAGCTCCTTTGATCACTTTTCGGGTTTAGTCAAGAACAAGAAATGTGCAGACACCAATTCTGTCAAACTAAGTTAGTAACTCTTTGAAGTGAGGGCCATGTTTTTCATGTATGAGACCTAGTGAGTGCATTTCTAAATGCCCTTTCGTGTTATTTAAACTGAGAGCTGTTTCCATTCTTTAGATACGTAGTTCTGATCAAACTGATAAATTCTTTCACCAGCCACCTGAACCTCATTCTAGTCAATGTGGCTCTGACTTGGCCTAAGATTTTGTCTCCCAAAGCTCTGCGGGGTCGTTTGGAGTTGTATACTCAAATGGGGTTTAAAAAAATTTTTTTAGGCTTGAAAATATACAAAAACCTATAACCAGTTTGGGCTAAATAATAATTACTGTCTCATGAAGCTTAGAATTCTAGGGACAAAGCCCACTTCATATACAACTGCGTCCTGGAAATCGGGGATTATCTTTATGATTCTTTTTCACTGTTCTGCTTGTCTGTCTCTACGTGACTTCCTCCTGCAGGCTGGGGCTCTCCGTGTCAGAAGGGCTTCCCGCACACCCTCCCAGATTCCCTGGTAGCGCAAGTGTAAAGCCTTACGAAATACTCTGACTGGCTCGAGGCGAGTCATGTGACCATAATGGAATGGCCAGCCTTGGGTCATATTCTCTACCTCCTGCGTCTAGGGAAAGCTATGGTATGTTTTTCCAAAGGGAAAACAGGGTGATAAAAGCAAAGAAAGGGAACAGGAGACATGCTGTGATGACAAAAATCGTGGCTTTTACATTTCATTATGGGGTCAAGATTACTGTACAGGAAAACATTTATCTTATTGCAGTACAGCCCACATATCATGCAAAAAATGTACGAAGAATAATGGTAAAAATATTCAGTTGGTAGAAAGATCGCTCAGGAAAACCATACACTTTTTGATTTGCAAGCTGTTTTAAGGTTTTGTACAAGACTTTAAAAGGAAAAAAAAGAACTCTTGGTTTCAAAGGTGCTTTTAAAAATATCTGATGAAAATTTAAATTGATACAACATTTCTGGAAAACACTTTTTGCCATTCTACAACCGAGAGACATAAAAGACCTCATCGTACTTAACCTAGGTGTTTATCTGCTTCTAGGTGTGTATCTCAAGGAAATAATTGGAAATGACGACAAAGATCACATAGAAGAGCGCTGGTCATAGGAGTATTAGAACTGATGAAAAATCAGGAGCATTGAATGCTCTCCAATAGAAGACGGTATAAAAAATCATGACATGTTCAAACAATGTGTTTGGTGACCATTTCGTGAGCAGATACACACCTAGCAGCAGATAAATACCCAGATTAAATACTATGAGGTCTTTTAAGTCTCTTGGTTACAGAATGGCAAAAAATGTTTTCCAGAAATACTGCATCAATTCAAATTTTTGCCAGATAATTTTAAAAGCACCTTTGAAACCAAGAGTTTTTTTTTTCCTTTTAAAATCTTGTATAAAACCTTAAAACAGCTTGCAAGTCAAAAAGTGTATGGTTTTCCTGAGCAATCTTTCTACCAACTGAATATTTTTTACCATTATTCTTCGTACATTTTTTGCATGATATGTGGGCTGTACTGCAATAAGATAAATGTTTTCCAGTACGGTAATCTTGACCTCATGATGAAATGTAAAAGCCACAAGTTATGTCATCACAGCATGTCTCCTGTTCCTTTTCTTTGTTTATATCACCCTGTTTTCCCTTTGGAAAAACATACCACGCAAAATAACAACTCAACGAACTATGAAACTGACCAGAAACACCTCGCTGGCCACCCCTGTCTTCAAAACCTATAAACGTTGGCATTTATAAAGAGAGGCTTGTCTGTTATGGAGAAGAGGGTTATGCAAGATGAGGTCTGGATCTCTTCCAGGTGATTCTCACCCTTTCTGATGCTATGAGATGCTTGTCAGGCAAACAGCACTAGAACAGTAACGGAACCATGTAAACATCAAACAAAATCAGCCACGGGATTTTCTGATAGAAATTTTCTGACAGAGATCATTTGCCAGGTGCAGGCAGCACACTCCTGCTGGCACTTGTAAGTCCTCACATGTGGCAGTAAATATTGTGGGGGGGAGCCATGTCAGCGGTCTTGGGGGTGGTTGAAACAGAGTTATTTGATTTATGATGTTCCAAATCCAAGCAGAAACGACTTCCTTGCCTCAAGCACATGCAGGGATTTTTGGCAATATGTATGGACCGAATGGAGCTTACCTAAACCTGCTTTCCATTGACTTTTACCCCTGTATTTGCTTCTGCTAAGAGATTGGAAATGACTAAAGGCAGGAAATAAAACCTGTGGTCAGAACATAGCTTTGCAGTTGTTTGGCAAAGGTTAGGCACCCTGAGCGAACAACGAAAGGCAAACAACCCAGGAATCCACAGATCGGAAACACTTCAGTGCGTTTGTCACAGCACGCACCCTTAAATGCCTCCTAGGAGAGCCGTTGCCGCGCAGGATGCATGCCATAGGGGTGTTGTGTGTATATGACAATCAAGGGGGATGTCACCAAGCCCTCCCTGGACTAAAGCCCGATGCTCATCCCCTGTATTTAGCGGGCTCTTAGTGGGCACAGCGGATTGAGCTGCCTCAGCCACCGTGTGCCAGGGAAGCATCACCTAGGGGGTTGGATCAAAACGGAGAGTGTGATCGTTAGGAGTCAACAGGGTATAAGGGGAGAAGAGCAGCCGAGCTCCCCGTGGCCCAACGTGCATCGCACAAGCCCCATTTCAACCACAGCATCCTGCTGAGGTCGGGCCATAAAGGGGAAGCCTGGAGGAATCCTGAACAGGACGGCGAGGGAAGGTGCCAACCAGATGAATGCATAATGTTTGATTTCAACAAAACTAATTTTCTCCCAAGGCCAAGAGGTTGAAGGAAGAAGGCAGAAGGCAAAGGTGGACATTACTCTGGCAGGCAGTGAGCCCTGGGGAGAAAGAGAATCACTGCTCTCCAGGAGGGATGCTGCTTCCCAAAGCAGCCTCCTGAGGACATCTGGGGGACACTGGGGTCCCCGTGGCTTTTGCCACACAGGGGATGCTGGTGCAATGGCGCCAAGCAGGCGGAATGGGGGAAAGTGAGTGAGTGAGTGTCCTCAGCCTGGAGGTCCCCACGGGCTGTCCTTGCTTTGCTCAGAATCACTCTATCACCCCCTACGAGAGGGTCCCACCTGGAAAGTCTGACTGGTTCCTTTCAGCAGTGGTTCTCAAAATGAAGCGTCAGAGTGACCCTGGGCGTCTTGTTAAAACGGCCCTCTCTGGGCCCTCCGCCTGAAGTTTCTGAGCCAATAGCTGTAAGGTGGGACTTGAGAATTTGCACTTCCAAGTTGTCAGGTGGTACTGGTCCTGCTGGTCCCTGCAGCAAGCTTTGAGACGCGCAGCCTTATAGCACATGGGGGCTGGGATACAGTAGAGATTTGGCTTTTTGGCCTCAGCTTCCCTAGTTTCATGAAAAAGGCTAGTAGGGAAAGTAAGTAGAAAGTAAACCTGTTAATGCGTAACAGCTCCCTGGGGTGGGACCACTGGCAGCCTTGCCTGGGACACGTTTTGTTTCATTAGTCCATCGGGAGAAAGGACTTAGGTGTTGGCGCGTGTCTCCCCATGGCAGGGCCGGGTCACGAAGCGTTTGGCTGTTATGTCAAGCTGCCAGTCTTCCCTGCAGCCTACGCTGAGCCACCTGGGCAGCGAGGCAAATTCGAAGGGAATGACTGGCAAAGATGATACATTTCTCGAGAGACTCTGATGCCTTTTTTTGCACAACCAGCTTAATTAAGAATCCTTGGCAGTATATTAACCACAAGCTTATGGATCGCAATATGCCAATCAAACGTAATGAGACAAATGCAAATGTCAAAGTCCAGACTCTTTGCCTGGGAAGATCTAAAGGCTTAAAGCTGTGTCTTCCAGTCAGTTGTCAGAGAGCCCTGGGAATGGCTGGGACTGGGGGCGTGGGGGTGGGGAGGGCAGGGTTTCCCTGTTAGAACTTACATACGTATGGCGTGACCTCCAGGGCTGAGCTCTTCAGTATCCATGTGGGATTTCAGGGTATGAAAGTAAAGTTACAAGTCTTTGGTTTACAACTTCACATTAAGTTAACAGCAACAGCAGTGACTTTAATAGTATATCCAGATACTCTTAGAGAAGAGGGCTTACAGGCAGGAGCAAAAATCACAACCTGGACCCAGGTCTGTCACTGTAAAACAAGTCAAATGGCATCTCCGTGTCTGAATATCTAGTGAGGTAGGGATGACGGTAACTGCTTGATTTATTTCATAATAATTCATATCAGAAGGAGAGTAATAGACTTAATTGTATTAATTTATCTTTTTAATGACCGGGCTAATAAGTGACATCTACTGGTGTGTCTGGCTTTTGGCTAGATTTGATGAACTTCTAACATTTGAACAACTTGTAACTGAAAGCTGAGTAACAGATGGTTGTTAACCTGAAACACGTGTTCCAGTGGCTCTGCCTTGCTGGGTTTGGTGGTGGCTGCCTTTTTTACTCAAGACCTGAATGAAAATACAGTTATCATATTTATGCATGACACCAGTTTGGAAGAGATAGATAACATCTCCTAAGAATAACTCGAAAGCCAAATATATTTTCTTTTCACTTTGACAATAAGATGACTTTAATAAGTCACACTTTAATAGAGATAAACTGAGGCTCTCCACCAAGATTGAAAAAAAAAAAAGACCCAAACAGTAAATTCCACTCATAGGATAGATGACTTAAAAGTCATATGTGTGGGAAGACTTTAAGATTCAATATGACGCATTAATGTGCTTTGGCTTCTAAGACGGTTAATGTGATCTTTGTTGCCTGTAATGGATTATAATGTACAGCATGGTGTTGCTGTAAATTAGCCAGACTATATCCAGAGCATCGTCGTCAGCTCAGGACACCACAGTACTGGGTACAGGGAAGAGCAAACAGGTCAGCAGAGGGAATGGCTTCGTATTAGGTGTGGTTGAATGAAATGAGATATTTTAGCCCTTATAAATGAAAACTGAAGGAAGAACATTCTCTGAAGGAGAAACTGTTAAATTTTTAAAAAATATTTTGAGCCACAGAGAGTATTAATTGGGGCCGGAAGGTAGAGAGGCAGATCTTAGGTCAGAATAAGAAAGAAACTTTCTTTTAAATGTTTCTTTTTAAAAATTTTATTGAAGTAACACACACACAGCTTACAGAGACAAGTAACACTGCAAAGCATGTCTTTTAAGAATTACAGTCATCTTCCCTCTCCCCACCCTAATCCTCGCTCCAGGAGCAAAAACTCTAGGGGCTGTTTTCACTTATTCTTCTGGTGTTTCCCTCTGTTTTCTAAATATCATACATATTCTGCTTTTAAAATATTAAATCTAATGACATCTGATCTAGAAATGGGAATCTGGCTGTCACCTTCCCCTTCTCCCATTCTCCCAACTTAGTTAAAGACCTGTTTTTGGTTAAATCAATATTCAGAATATACTTTATGTAAATATCTCGCGATTGAGTCACGTGAAGCTTTAAGATGATCTTTTCTGTCTCATACAATGCTTTGCTCTCCTTAGAATGAATGACTACACGACTTTTGTTGGCTGTTTCCCCTGGGTGCTGTTGTTAATTCATCCTCAAACTCTCCATCAGAGCTGCAAGGCTTCAATCGATACCGTGAAACATGTTGGTCAACCTTTCAGCGCCATGTTTTCGCAGCAAAATTCTCTGTGGAGTCCTCAGCTCACGGCTTTTATCTTGATGCAGCTGTGGTCCCTGCAATATCCTTTACCTCTTTCCGGAATCTTACTGTATCCCCTCTCTTGTTCTATTTCCCCGTTTTGATGGAGTATCTCTTTCAGTAAGCTTCCTCACAAAGGATGTATGGTAAATAAACTTTTTGAAACTTGACCATCTGAAATGGTTCTACTCTTTTCTAAATCTGACGGAGAGTATTTCTGGGCCTAGAATTCTCGACTGGAAATCACACTGCCTCTAAATTTTAAACACACAGAATACATTATTATTTCCTAACTCTCAGGATTGCTGTGAAGGGGCCCTGAGATTGCCTTTGCATACATGCCGCCCTTGTTTGTTTATTCTTCTGAAAGTTTTCAGCACATTCTCTTTACACTTGTCAATCTGAAATTTCTCAGTGACTCGCACTAATATGGAACTCTTTTACTCATTTGTGAGATACTTCAGAAACTCTTGGCCTTAAGTTCTGAGAAACTTTCCTGAGTTTTTTTATTAGTTATTTTTAAGCTAACCTTATACCTCCATTTTTTACTTCCTTTCTAGAACTTCTATTAGTCCAATGTTGTGTTCCCAGATCTTCTAATTTTCTCATGTTGCCTTTCTTATGCTTCATCTCTTTGTGTTTTGTTCCATATTCTGAAGAGTTCCACAATTTTATCTTTCAATCAGTCTATCAAAAAATTTGTATTTCTATTACTGTATTTCGAATTCCCAAGAGCTCTTCTTTGTTCTCTGAAAGTTCTGTTCTTAGAGCATCCTGTTTTTCATTTTTCTGGATGAAGTATCTTATCTTTTTGAGAATAATTTAGTATGAATATTCTCTGTGTGATCTGTCTTCTGCAGGTGAGTGTGTTAGATTAGGTTCCCTGTAAATAGACTGTGTGGCAGGTTTACTCGGAATTCTCTTAGTATAAACACCTGACGGGGAGAGGAAGAAACTGGGTAGGAATGTGGTCTTAGTCAGTTATCAGGCAATCACAAGGAATGCTCTGGGGTCGGGATGAGACCTCAGACATGTTTCAAATTAAGTCAAGAGGGTCAGACCTCTTTACCTCACATCTATAAATCACTGGATTTGGGCTGTCTTTTGGAAAGAGTGTGACCTTGGGCAAGGCGGCTATCTTCATTTGGGGCAACTCCCTGAGAGAGAATCAACTATGATCCGTAAGCCGCTAATACCTCCAGCGCGGGGGAGCATCACCGCAGCCCTGAGGGGAGATTCTAGGGGATACGCTGCAGAATCCACACCAGTCGGGCACTTAAATGCCGTGACGTGGATGCGGTTAGGCAAGTGGCGGATCTTCACAAGGCGATACTTCTGGCAGAGGGCTCACTTAGGGAGGGTCTTAAATGTCAGTACCCCAGGGACATTTCTCTGGGGTTGGTGAATTTCCATAGGTGACACTAGGGAAGGAGTTCGGTGGTGACTACTGTCCTGGGAGGCCAGTTGAGGGACTCAGTGGTCATATGCAGACCTACACTTACTCCCTGTGTTTTCAGAAGGGGCTTCACCTCCACATCCACCCTTCCTGGTGCCCAAGTGTTGACAGTCTTTATGGCTCAATATCTTTAGAAAGTGAATCAACATGCCTGGACGGGAGGGAGGACAACTTCCTGGCTTTATGAGGTGAGGGGGGAAATCTGGGTATCTGACCCTTCTTAAACAGCCTTTCAGTAAATTCTACCATTTTCAGCCCCACATCACACCTCACATGCACCTGAGCCTTTCCCCAGTTTGTCTTCCACCTTGCAAGTGTGAGTTTCCAAACCAGTTTCCAAAATTTCATTAACTTCCCTGGCTCTTTGCTCTTGTGGGATTTTTTTTTCTCTTCTCGTTATACTTGAAGTTTGGAGATGAGGAGGGGAGATAAATGGGTTGTTCAGTCTTTCATGTTTGACTTTAGTTTCAGTAATTACTTCCTAAAAGTCACAACGTGCTCTCACAAGAGGTGATGAATTCTCAGTCCCTGAAGGTGATCAAGCAGAGAACAGACAATCCCTCAAGAGGAATGTTGACAGGATTCCTGCCTCAGATTGGAATTAGGAGTTTGTTTCAGCCAATCCTGAGTTTCTACGATTTTTGCATGATGCAGGAGAAGGGGCTTTAGGTCCATAACAGGGAATGATACACGAAAGTCAGAGAATAAGAGTTTTCGACTGAACTTCCCCATTTGATCAATAGGCTTAATACTCAAAGCCCTTTTTGATTTGACTTCTATTTGCCACTCTAGGCCTGACTCACAGTGCTCCCCCAGCACACCCTTTGATTCAGTTATACGGAGTTTCTCAAGCATGTCGTGATACTTTACGCATCAATGCCTTCATAAACACAGCTCACACCTGGAGTGGTCTTCTCTCGTCAAGACTGCCACTCCTTCAAAACCTGCTCGAGTCCTCTCCTGCTCAAAACCGTTCTTCAGTGCCTGCCCCCAGTATAATTTAGTTGCTTCTTTTATTGTTGTTTTCTTTAGACTGTAATTACTTTGGACATAGAAAACATGTCATATGCGCTTTTATGCCTAGCCCGGTACTTAGCCAATGGTAAGGGTTCAATAAAATCGTTGCTAAATGAATGCATGCATGATGAATGGATAAAGAAACGGAGTCTGAGGAAATGCAAGGGACTTGACCAAGAACACACAGGTGAGCAGCAATAGAATTAGCTGGAAGCACACAAGGGTTTTAAAATTTCCATTAAAGTGTTCTTTCCACCACATCAGCTCATGTATTTTTCTATCCAGGTGTGGGATGATCAATCTCTCTTTCTTACTATCCGCCTTTCCCTCTTTTATCTCTTTCTTTCTCTGTTTCATTCAGTAATTGTTGAGTAACCTCCCTCTGGTCAATTTGGAAAATATAAATATGATTTCTATTTCTCTGGCATTAACTCCGGTTCTCTGTTACAGATCTCCAGTTGTTCTCAAAGCTTCACAGATTATTTCCAGAAACCTGTAGGTCGTCTCAAAGCCACTCAAGCTTAAGTCCTTTCTGTTTCTATTGTTTATCTCCTGTTTTCATCATCCCAGCTCTTCTTCCTTTCAGAGAGGTCCCTTGCTTGGGTCTCCATCCAACTACTACTGTCCTACTGGCAGAGGCTGGCATGAGAAGCCTGGTGTCTGTGACAAGGCTACTGTCTCCTGATGTTTCTCCCTGCTTTGTGTCACATATTATTATATTGGTTCTAAAACCAATTGAACTCCATTGTTTTATGGAGTTTTTTGAAACTATTATTAACCATCACCCTCCTTCCAAGGAATCAAAAATAAATCACCTAAGTCCATAAGATGTGGAATGGGGAAAACTCAAGTGGTAGAGGCTTACCTGCTCCATTTGAAGACCCAGGCTTGGTCACTGGGCACATCTGTCTGTGCAAATTTCATTTTCTGTTAAGATCAGTTGTTTCCTGAGAAACTTTTCAATCCCTTACACAAATAGGCTCAAGCGAGACCTGTTCTTCCAGTCAGCCAGAGACACCCAGCAGAGTCTGAAGCCCAGCAGTGAACCTAACTGAGGCACAAGGTGAGAGCATACGCACATAAGAAGGAGGAATGAATTCTGTACTCCAGCTGAGTATACATACTCATAGACAGATAAGCAAGCCAATGTGATCAGTGGCTGTGGAATTCTCTCTCTGTGCTATTTATATTTTAGGAGTCAAATTTAGATCGACTTCTCCACCCACACCTCCTTAAATGACTGGAAAAGTAGCCAAGCATTCTCTTCGTTTTCCACATTATTACGTTTTAGATAATGCAATACAAACAGCTGTTTACACAGCTCTTACCTCGTGCCAGGCAGGGCTTCAAAGCTTTGCGTGCATAAACACATTTAATTCTCACAATACAATCTCACAATAAATCCTCATAATAAAACCGTATGAGGGAAGATCAAGTTTTACCCTCGTTTTATAATTGATGAAACTAGGTCACAGAAAAATTAAGCAACTTGCACAAGACCACAGCAAGTGACAGCGCCAGGCTGTGAACCACATCCTGGTTCCCCTTTAGACCCCGAGCTCGTAAGTGTTTTGTAGCTCTGATCTTTCTAAGTAACGTAAAGCAATACCTTCCAAGAAACTTTTGCACAATAATAAAGATGTGACACAACATATTGAGTTACACAATATATTATTATGCAGCAATGTGTGACCCTGAGAGGGAGTAACAGAATAATCACACTACGACAAATGAGCACTCTTTTCCAGCCACTCCGCTAAAATGTCTTACCTCTGTTTTTCAATTAATACAGCAACTCTGAAACATTTTTGTCCACATTTTATGAATGGGAACACAGAGAAATTAAACGACACCTGATATTACACAGCTGCTGAAATCAGGCTTCTAACCCAGGTCTGTGGGAATCCAAGCCTGAGATCTGAACTACCTCTCAAGACAGTAACCCATCGTGGTGGCCACGTGGGCACCAGGCCAGCCCGTCATTCAGTACTGAAACTTATGGCTACTTTGTGGGTCACTGCGCGTATTCATTTATAATTTCCTTTAAAAATTATATACTACACAGGCATTTGAAGATCTGTGAATTCATTACGGCCTGGGCTAAGCCCTCTTGAGCATTATAAAGCCATGTGACACTTTTCTCCAGGTTGCCTGACCTCACAAATTATGTTTGTGTTATTGTATTATGTTTGTATACTTTATATGTATAATATAATATATAATTATATTAAATGTATAGTATGTAAATATCTTACATAATCTGTAACTAATGTTAAGACATAACTGATAATAAAATTACAATATATAATTAATGTATACTTACACATATATATGAGTATGTTTACATACCTCTTTATATACGGTATTGCTTACAATTTCCAAGTTGCGCTGTTCAAATGGCTAGAATGGTGGATGACTCAAGTCCTTGTAATTACGGGTTTTTTTTGTTTTGTTTTGTTTTTAAGATTTATTGTTCTGAACATTTACTGAAAAATCTCTATGTCTTTATTTTAGGAAGAAAGTCAGTTACTGGTGGTGGCGACATAATGTAACATCATGCTTTATAGCAGGTGCCAGTTTCATTATTACAAAAGCACATTTGTTCTCCAGGGAAAGAATATTTTAAACACTTATTTTGAGAGAGTAGAAATGTTAATGACAAGACTTTGGGATAAAATTAGAATATTCCACCAGATGTCACTATTTCTCTTTTAGTAAAGGTGGTTAGCCATCAAAACGTTTCTAAGATATTTTAAATAAATTGGGATGAAGTAAGTAATTCCCTCGTGTATGGGTGGGTCACCAGCACAACATGTTGCCTACAAAGGAACACATTGTGATAACCAGGCCCAGCCCTGTGCATCAGCTTTGATACTGGCACAGCTCCGCTTTCTCAGCCAAGAGACTGGTGTGTATGGAAGTGACACATATTTTAAAGAGAGGGATTCAAGTACAGCTCAAAGGTCTGTTCAGCTCTAAAGAAAAGTGTGAGTAAAACTAATTTTCCTGCTAACAAGTAAGGGTTTCAATTATAGTCTACAAACTTCACAAGCGCTTTGTCATTCGCTCCTTTATTCTTGGGGTTTCATTGAGGCTTCCCAACTTTGTTTACCCAAGTACAGAAGAGTAATTTCTAAAAACACCAGAAAAGAGATTGAGAGAAATATACCAATTGCCTCATCCCACCTTGTCATTGAGAGCCTAAAATTTACGTATTAGTATCATCTTTCAGTGGGATTATCTGCCATCCATTTCGATAACCAGATCAAATATGGAGGGCTTAATTTGATTTTGCGTGGGATAAGTGGGTCATTTTTATCTCAAATTATTTTCATTCCCATGTCATGTTTTATTTCCCTGTCTGAAATGCTTTAGCCACGAGTGCTTGAGAGCAGATAAACGGAGTGGTGATAAAGCACAGAGCAGAACATTTTGAATAGTGTTATAATTTTTCAGAAGTCAGGATTCATCCTGCAGACATGTTGGAAGGTGTATACCTGCTAAATCAACAACAAAGCATGGTTTGATTTCCTGGTGTGAATGGATAACATAGTCACTTCATTTAGCAAGTGTTTGTTGAAACTTGCTGCGCTTCCGTTGTTTTGATAGGAAGAGAAGACGTGGGGACATGAAAGAGAAGGTTCCAGTCTTCAAGGAGCTTCCAGTCTAACGAGAAACAAGGATAGAAAGGGGGTGTAACACAGTCTTAGGGCAATGGCAGAAGTCCTCATATAGGTAAGCACTGTGGGCGGGCAGATTAAAGTCAGAGGGTCTGAGTGCGTATTCCAGAAGCCCTAGTCGCCCGCTGAGTCAGCTTTTACTTACGGCACTTCACTAACATCAGACCACAAAGGACTCACCCAGGGCAGAGTACACTTTAAATAAATAGGCAAATAAAGTGCAGTCTAAGGCACGTACATTATACAATTGAACATCTGAGAGATTTATATCACAATGTTTTATTCAAGCAGAAATGAGAACAAATTTATTTTTAAAGGTTTCCTAATAAGCTCCTAGGCCTTAATACCTCCCTGTCAGACTGCATTTGGAAACACACGACATTATGTTCTCTGCAGTGAGGAGTCTGTTTATCTTAACAGCATAAATATGAATGTGGAAAAAAAGAAAATACGGAGTCCTATTTTTCTCTGTAGATAGATGCCTAGTAGGTATTAATATAAAATAGAGTAGCAGCTATTGGCCATCTAACTGCACTGTCATTCTTACTAAGTAATTGTGTAGATTGATTACTATTTTAACCACAAGAAATGGCTATTTTTCTTCACGTAGCAGTATTCAGTGTTTTGATTCTTGACCAAGATAAGGACACTTTTTATTTTAGTTTTGCATTGTCACCATGTTCAGATTAATGCTTTTCCATGCTACCCTTTGAAACTTTGATGAATTAAAAAATGGATTGGAAATATCAGAAACAAGCTTTATTAGTTATAAAAGAAATAAATGAAGAGGGGGAGCAAAAGGAAGTCAAATATCTGACTATTATTGATAATATAATTACAGGATATTCATAGTATGGAGTAGTATGCTGTCATTAAAAATGACTTTGTGGAAACCCAGTAAATGGTAAATACATATATTCATGCTAAGCTTTAAGTGAAAAAGCAGATTATAAAGCTAGGTATGATGTGGTTCAAATTTGTTTTTGTTTTGTTTTTAAAGCCTGTGTACAGTTTTGCTAATTTGTATTTCCTTAATTTTGTGCAAGGAATTTATGATCTATTTGTAATAAAAATTGTAGTAGAGTTTATCTTTTCCTTTTTTATTTTTAAGAAATAACTGCTCTTTATACTGCTTTTTAAAAAATTCTATAATTCCAAAGAAAGACATTCTTCTAGAGCCATTGTATGGAGATACCTAGTGAGTACTTCGCAAATATTTGTTAGTTATTTCATTTTAGTGATAATTGTTAGTTGTGTCGCTGAGGGAAAGAGAAATGATTGAGATCTCAAGTCGCAGAATCTTTTTTTTTTGAACATTTTTTATTGGTTTATAATCATTTTACAATGTGTCAAATTCCAGTGTAGAGCACAATTTTTCAATTATACGTGAACATATATATATTCATTGTCACATTCCTTTCTCTGTGAGCTACCATAAGATCTTGTATATATTTCCTTGTGCTACACAGTATAATCTTGTTTATCTATTTTACAATTTTGAAATCCCAGTCTATCTCTTCCCACAACTGCCCCCCTTGGCAACCACAAGTCTGTATTCTGTGTCTATGAGTCTATTTCTGTTCTGTATTTATGCTTTTTTTTTTTTTTTTTTTTTTAGATTCCACATATAAGCGATCTCATATGGTATTTTTCTTTCTCTTTCTGGCTTACTTCACTTAGAATGACATTCTCCAGGAGCATCCATGTTGCTGCAAATGGTGTTAACGTTGTCGGTTTTTATGGCTGAGTAGTATTCCATTGTATAAATATACCACATCTTCTTTATCCAGTCACCTGTTGATGGACATTTAGGCTGTTTCCATGTCTTGGATATTGTAAATAGTGCTGCTATGAACATTGGGGTGCAGGTGTCTTTCTGAAGTAGGGTTCCTTCTGGATACAATTCCAGGAGTGGGATTCCTGGGTCATATGGTAAGTCTATTCCTAGTCTTTTGAGGAATCTCCATACTGTTTTCCACAGTGGCTGCACCAAACTGCATTCCTGCCAGCAGTGTAGGAGGGTTCCCTTTTCTCCACAGCCTCTCCAGCATTTGTCATTTGTGGATCAAGTCACAGAATCTTTAACCACTTGTATTTTCAGGGAAATACACGCAGAGATTTCATTACAGATAAATGCACGTGTTATTTTACAGACTAAGGTTTGTCCCCAAACATCTAACCCAATGAAGTCCGTTGCCCACTGGTGCTTCTCAAAAGCTTCCAGTTCTCCTTAAACCCTATCTTGCTTTCTCCTGGCCTTCTTTTCTCTAGGCCTCAGCCTCTTCCTCTTAGTAAAAGGTTTTTTTTGTCGTAGTGTTGTTGCCTTTGTTGCTGGTAGATATAACCGGTGTTCCAGGTTCTTGTCCCATCCCAGAAAGAATTCAGAGACAAGACATAGTGGTTAAAAAAAGTAAAGTGAGGGTCTATTGAACGATGGATAGGACACTGTCAAGGGGAGAGCGGGGAGGCTCAGGTGAGCAGCTGCCCTGTGTTTTTTTGTCAAGTTAGATACACAGGGTTTAAAAATGAATGGGCAGAATATTCATTGGGGAGGGAAGTGTTTGGGGTCATATTCCCTGGTTTTCATCTCAACTCTACCTTCTCAAAGGGAGGAGGGATTTTGTCCTTATTTAGTCTGGGTTGGAAGTGTCATGGTGTTGGTGCATGATGGGTACTTCTGATCTGCAAGGCTAATTTTATTGACAAGAGAGCATAATGAGCAAAAGGTTACATTCAGACACTGGAAATTCCTGCCTTTTCTCTCTTTTCTTTGTTCGTCTGTCTCCAGGCCAAAAGATGTGGCCACTTATCAGCCCAGAGGTTTCTGCTTTTCTTTCTTTGCCCAGGAACCCCAGGTGCTTACATGATGTACGTTTTCCTGCATTTGGCCTGTGCCCCTCCTTTGTCAGCTCGTATCTAGCTATCTGCCTGCTCTAACACCTTCAGCTGTGACTTTGATGTTAAAGTCCACTGTGTCTCCTTCTGGAGGGTGGAGGAGCTCCCATAAGATGTCTGAGAGTACTTTGTCAAAAACGATGGCTGACTTACTTCCTGAATAATTTTCTCTAATCCTTCATCTCATGGTTGTAAAAGGGTAGCATTGTACACAGACTGCCAAAATATGTGGAACATAGTTAATAAGAAAAAAAATAGGTACTAATACACCCTCTGTATGAAAACACACATGCTCGTACACCGCTAGAGTGAGAGACACAGCTCTTTTGATGCATTCCTGGTATGGACTGGAAAATGTCCGAAATTAATCCTGTTTTGTTTCTTGACTCTCATTGCTCAAATTCAAAGGGCAGTTATTGTCTTTGAATAATTGTTATTTTGACTAGAATTCAAAAAATCTGCTCCAGTTTAGTGAACCTTACTTTATGTCTCTGATGGCTACCTTGATATGAACTGTGATTGTGGAAGGGCCATTCACTTCCTGACCTGGTCCTGGTACACAGTCTTCCAATTAAGTGTCACCTTGAAGCCACAGCCCACACACCGTGTGGGTCGCTAATCCTACCTGGTTAAATGTGAACATCCAACATCCATGACTTAAATGAGAAAACAGTTTATAAATGCTCTTGCAAATCCATAACTAATTTGTCGTCATCTGTGGACACTATGGAAATTATCTTCACTCAGATCACATTTGATTTCCACCATTTTTCTTGCTTTGTGGATTTTTAATGTAAAATTATGTTTCATTAACATGTGTTTGTTCTGTTTTCTTATTTTTAAAAAATACTGAAACTTCTAAATTTCCTATACTTGAACATTGATTCAGAACAGTTTCACATTGAATAATTCAGGTTTGGAGGGTCCATTCCTCCAGAGGGATTTTCTGAACTGCTCTCCTTTTTGGTGTGTTTTTCTCACATGAATTGAGATCTTTCACAATCTAGTCACACAGAACTGTTCATCAGAATGTGAGATGGTCTCCTCGCTTCTTGCTAAAGCTGTTCCCTCAGCCCGGAAGATTTCCCCCACTGCTCACTTTTTTGGGGGAGAAAGATGTTGGGGGTGTGGAGAATAGGTTCTTGCCTCGCACAGGAAAGAACTGAAGAGCAAGGCATGGTAAAGTGAAAGCAAGTTTATTTAGAGAGACACTCCATGGACAGAGTGCGGTCTGTCTCACTCAGAAGGGAGAACGGCTTAGGAGATACACACTCCATGGGCAGAATGTGGGCCATCTCAGACAGGTGAGAGGGACAGAAGCCGAGGTGTGGGGTGTTTAAAGTGAAAGTAGATACACACTCCATAGACAGAGCGAGCGCCGTCTCAGAAGGTGAGCACGACAGAGCGAGAGTGGCCACGAGGTGCGGGGTTGTCAGGTTTTATGGGCTCGGCAATTTCACATGTAATGGCTAGCATTATTCCAGCTACTTTGTGGAAGGGGTGAGGATTTCCAGAAAATGCCCCCCCCCCCATTTTTGACCTTTCATGGGCAGCCCAGGAACTGTCATGGAGCCTGTGGGTGTGTCTTGAGGCTCAAGGTCTACTGGAAGTCAAATGTTCTGCCATCTTGGCTCGAACGTGTTCGCCCACTTATCAGCCCAAAGGTTCCTGTGTCAGTTGCCATGTCATTCATTCAGTGACTCTGCCCCGCCCTTTTCCCACCCACTTCAACTTTGGTTTGACCAACTTCTGTTCCGAGTTTAAATGTTGATTCCTTTGTTAAAGGTGTCTCTCCTCATGACTCTTTCTGCAGTTCCCTCCCACGGTACCAGCAAAGACTTGGAAACTTGTGGAAAAATTTCCTCAGATCCTGGCCATCTTGGCCTGTTCTGTTTAGGAATCAGTCTCTCACTTCTCTAGCTGACTGGGCCAGAGCTGATGCCTGCAGCACCTCTGAGAAAGGCCCTTTCCAGCCAGAATAAGGTAATTAGAAAAAAGATATTTTGGAAGTGGCTTAATCAGAAAGATATAAAATAAATTTCTACCATGGTTATCTTAGAAGCACAAGGTAAATTTCTCTTAACTGGTGATTACTTCTATTTCAAAATAACTTTTCCCTTACTTCCGCACATTCTTAATTCTTTCCCCAATATATTCAGTATCAAACCATTAATTCTTCTTTCTGAAATATCCCCTCTCTCCCATTCCCCAAGACAATGACTTAAAATAATTCTCTTTTTTTTTTTTCTTTACAAAAATATCATTGTTCCTTATGTTTTAATGAGTCACCTTTTTCCTCAGTGAGCTTCCTCCATTCCTGGCTCAGGGCTCTCAGCGCATGGACATCTTTCTGGGATGGCCCGTTATTTCCCTCTTGGGTTATAGTCATTGTTCGCTGAAACCTGTGTCTTCTTCTATCTTTATTAACTCATTTGTTTTTGCTGCATTTCTCAAGGCACTCCCTCACAAAGAATACACAGCAGGTAAACTTTCAGAGACCGCTTGTTTATAAATGTCTTTATTCCATTGTCTATTGGTTAAGAGTTTGACTGGGTATAAAATTCTAGGCTAAAATTTACTTCTCCAAAATTTGAGACTGTTTTCTATGATCTCCTAGCATTGAAACTTGCCATTAAGATGCCTTATGTCATATAATTCTCCGTTCCTTTGGAGGTGATACTTATTCTTTCCGAAACTCTCAGTTATCACTCCTCACTCCTGATGTGAAAGGTCGAAACGGTGTTCCTTGGCGAGATCTCTTTTTCATGTGTTGTGCTGGGCACTTGATAAGCCCTTTAATCAGTAGAATAATGTATATTTATTCTGGGAAATTTTCTTCTACAAGTGATTTATGGGGAATTATGTTTAACGGTGAAGGGTGAGAGTTCTGAGTTCTGAACCAGGCTACTGATTTATTAAGCAATTTAAAGTATTTTCCTGTTTCTTAATTTTCTTATCTAAAAATTGGGATAATAATATAATCTATCACATAGAGTTTTTATAGGATTAAATAATGTGTAAAGCCTCTGGAGCTATACTAGTCAACCATTTTTTATTTTATACTCAGGTTTATACAAAATGGATTGCATCTTGTATGGAAAGTATTATAGTTCACCAAAGAGAGATTAACCATTACAGATTTAAGCAAAATATCGTGTATAACAGGGAATTCAGTTAGGGAAATGAGGACGCTTTTGCGGTTCTAAATTTCCTGGGCATTGTTGCAAAACAGAATGAGTGAGCTAAACAATATTCGCTGAGTGAAGGAAGCTTAAATGTCCAAACCTAGCTGCTTTCATCAAATGCTTTTACAGGGACTAATATGGGAACAAGAGGCTTCATGCAGTTCTGTTTATATGAGGCCACATTTACCCATCTGCCATTTACCACCTTGTCTTTCATAATCTTTTCAGCGAGTCAGAAACATTTCCTGATCTCTCATGAAACTTTTCTATGAAAGATTCTTTCAATGCTTTGCCAAAGGGGAGCCCTCATTCTGTATAAGGATCTCACACATTTCTCAGCCATGCCCGAGGAGAGAACATAAAATCCATCACTCAGGGACATCATTTGGATTTGTGACTCTCTCTGGAGGCCACTGTGCTCATAAAACAATGAATGGATTAGATCCATTCAAACGTGGAGTTTTTCACTTATGACAGATGTAATATTGATCATATCCTTCATTTAATAAGTCATCCAAGTATAATTCAGTGCAAGTTACTAGTATAAATTACCAGCCATATTCATCTTGCTTGACCGTTTTATCACACCGAAGAGGAGCAAGCACCAGGGCAGAAAAATTCCATGTTGTAGTCTACAAGGGGGGCTGCTTCTGCGGCAGGGCAGAGCACTCCTGCTTTGAGAAATGACAGAAGCCTGGCCTTTGCCAGAAAGTCCGATCAGGCAAGCCTGGCTTCATCTGGTTGTGAGTGATTTGTGGTCAGACAGCTAACAGTAGGGAAAGGATGGAATTCCTTTAAAAAGCTCTACCGGGTCTGTCCTCTTTCCTTTATCACTACACAGCTCTTTTCCACTGTTTCCCCTGGGAATGGATTTCTGCCTGTTCTAAGTCACTGTGATTCAGAACATGGACAACAATGTCTGCTCTTTTTAGAGCATGTAGTTGCCTGTGAACTGACAGATGATCTGAGAATAATTGAAAGAACCAGTCAGCAAAGGACCAAAGTCTAAGTGCAGTGAATATTCTGATTAGAGTATCAAATGTAGAAATATAGATTAGATGCAGTTATGACTATATGGTATAGAAGCAGATAAAGAAAAAAATCCATGTGAAGGCAGAATTAGACCTACTCTTTTGATGACAGTCATTCTGACAGATGTGAAATGATATCTCATGGTTTTCATTTGCATTTCCCTGATGATTAGTGATGTTGAGCATATTTTCATGTGTCAGTTGGACATCTGCAAGTCTTCTTTGAAAAAAATGTCTATTCAGGTCCTATGTCCATTTGGCAATCATGTTGTTTGGTTTTTTGATGTTGAGCTTTATGAGTTTTTTCTATATTTTGGAAATTAATCCCTTATCAGATATATCATTTGCAAATATCTTCTCCCATTCCATAGCTGGCCTTTTCCTTTTGTTGATAGTTTCTTTCAACTTTGCAAAATATTTTTAATTTAGTTTGTTTATTTTTGTTTTCCTTGCCTGGGGAGACATCCAAAAAAATATGGTAAAACCAGTGTCAGAGAATGTACTGCCTATATTTTCTTCTAGGAGTTTTATGACTGCATGTCTTAACATTTAAGTCTTTAATCCTTTCTGAATTTATTTTTGTGCATATATAAGAAAGTAGTTCATTTTGATTCTTTTGTAGGTAGGTATCCAGTTTCCCCAACACTATTTATTAAAAAAGCTATTTTTCCCCATTGTATATTCTTGCCTTCTTTGTTATAGATTAATTGACCATGTGTGTTGGTATATTTCTGGGCTTCATTCTGTTCCATTGGTTCTGTGTCTCTTTTTGTGACAGTACAATACTGTTTTGATGACTATAACTTTGTAGTATAGTTTAAAATCAGAGCACATAAGACATTCAGCTTTGTTCTTTTTTCTGAAGATTATTTTAGCTATTTTTGTTTCCATAAAATTTTAAAATTATTTGCTCTAATTCTATGAAAAATACCATTGGTGTTTTGATAAGGATTGCACTGAATCTGTAGATTTCCCTGGGGAGTAGGGTCATTGTAACAATATTAATTCTTCTAATGGATGAGCACAGTATGTTTTCCCATTTGTTTGTGTTGTCTTCAATTTCTTTCATCAGTGTCTTATAGTTTTCTGAGTGCAGGTCTTTTAGTTTTTTGGCTAGGTTTGTTCCTAGGTATATTTTAATTTTTTTTGATGCAATAGTGAGTGGGATTATTTTCTAAATTTCTCTTTCTGATCATTTGTTAGTGCATAGAAGTAACAACAGATTTCTTTACATTTATTTTGTATCCTGCAATATACTGAATTCATTTATTAATTCTAATAGTTTTTTGATAGCATCCTTAGGATTATGCACATACACACACACACACACACACACACACACACACACACATATATACACACATATATATAATATTCATTATATTAGAAGACATGCTTTCAGGCTTTCACCATTAAGTAAAATGTTGGCTGTAAGTCTGTCATAATGGCCTTTATTATGGTAAGGTATGTTCCTCTATACCCACTTTGTTGAAATTTTTTTTATCATAAATGGATGTTGAATTTTGTCAAAAACTTTCTGCATTTACTAAGATGATCATATGATTTTTAAAAGTCTGTTTGTCTGGTATAAGTATTACTACCCAGCTTTCTTTTTGTTTCCATTTGCATGGAATGCCTTTATCCATCCTTCACATTCAGTCTGTGGATTTCTTGAGATATGAAGTAAGTCTTTTGTACACAGGATATACATGGGTCTTATTTTTTATCCATTCAGCCACTCTAGCACTTATTGTTTTTTTTTTTTTACAAATATTGGAATGTAATTGATTTAAAATGTCATATTTGTTTCAGATGTACAACATTGTTATTCTATATTTTTATAGCTTATATTCCAATTAAAGTTATTATGAAATATTGATTATATTCCATGCTGTACATTACTTCTTGTATCTTATTTCATACCTAGTAGTTTGTATATCTTAATACCTTTCCCCTGCCTTGCCCCTTCCCATATTCCTCTCTTCGCCTGTAACCACTAAGTTGTTCTCTATTTATGAGTCTGTTCCTATTTGTTATATATATTTGTTAGTTTTATTATTTAGATTCTACATATAAGTGAAAATATACACTATTTATCTTTTTGCTGTCTGATTTACTTCACTAAGAATAATACCATCTAGATCCATCCATGTTGTTGCAAATGACAAGATTCCATTCTTGTTCATGGCTGAGTAATATTCCACACAATCAAAACTACAAGAAAGATCACCTCATATCAGGTAGGAAAGGAAAAAAAAAAATCAAGATGGTACTTGCATCCCTGGGAGGCTGATGTAAAAGAGGAAAGTGTCTCTCACCCTGGGAACTCCCTTCAATGGCTGAGAAATCAGCTGGGGCAGATAGGGAGCTTCAGTGGCTCAGAAGAGAGCATAGCTCATGGCAGGGGAAACAGACAGTCCTGGCCACCTTCTTGCACTTCTCTAGCCCAAGAAGCATGCCTGCTGGTGTGCTGGAGCTGGATGCTGAAACTTGGGCTTCAGCAGACAGACTTGGGGAGCAAACTGGGCTGACTGTATAGAGATAGCCCCAAAGAGGCTGGAGTGTGGCCCAGGCTGCAACTGGGAGTGAGTACAAAATGGAGCCTGGGTCTGCCATAAAATCTCTATTGATAACAGGCACATGAAAGGACAGTGGGACTCTGACATAGCAGCCTTATTCTCAGGGTGCTCACAGTGGGTGCAGCTCCACCTCTATGAGCTCTGTGAGCATGCAAGAACCAGTGAGCTGCCCACATGTGGAGGGGGGCTGAAATCTGAGATAATCCCTAGGGGCTGCATGAATTCAGAAATAGGGCTGAAATATGAGCCATGTCATGACAACTTTGGTGAATTTACACCATGGGTGCATGCTTTTGTAAGCTCAGTTTGCATGGGAGGCATCCGAGCAGATAACTGGTGCCCCCAAGCTGGGGTGGTTCCAGTGTAAGGAGCTGTGGGGCTTGTGGGTGTGTGCATGTGGAGGTGGGGCTAGAGTCTGGGCTGATTCCGTTGCTTCCACAATGGGTCCAGGTGTGAGACTATGCATGACCATGGTGGGTCCCCATGGCTGACTTCAGTGGATCTGTGCCAGCCAGTGCCTGAAGGACATATGGGCTTATTGCTGTCATCCCACAACTGAGGCAGGGCTGAGGGCTCTGCCAACTGTGTACTTTGTGAGCATACATAATAGTGACAGGTGACACCACGAGTCACTTTGGGGAGGACAGCTCCTGTGGAGAAGTAGTCAGTGGCTCCTCTCCCAGCAGAAGCACTCCAGTACTTCCTAACTCACACCACAGTTCAAAAATTGATCTGGGGGCTTCTATTCCAACCACTTGGGAGCAGATCCTACCACCAACAGGAGCATGACAACCACAAGGCAAAGAGGAGGCCCCACTCAACATCTAGTTCAGGTTCTGGTCACTGTAACTCCAACCACACCCCCTATCAAGGGGATAATAGCCAGTACATGCAGAGAAAAGATGCAGCAGTCATGCATACTAAAAAACATTCATTGCACCAAAAATGTTAGGCTAATGCAGACTACATAGGGATGCTCCCACATAAAAACAGCCTTTCAACACCACAACAGACAACTGTTTCTCTTAAATTCAGAGAAATACAAATAAAATGAAGAAGCAGAGGAACAACTCCAATTAAAAGAGCATGAGAAATCCGCTGAAAGAACAAACAATGAAACAGACCACTCCAGTCTACCAGGCATTAGTTCAAAAAGGAGATAATAAAAATAATAAAGGAATTAAGAAAGTCTGTTGATAGAAATGCAGATCACTGTAACAAGGAACTGGAAAATATAAAGAGGAGCCAATTAAAATTAGAAAGCTTTTTGCTGAGACAAAAGCCAAGCTAAGGGCAATAAATAGCAAATCAAATAATGCATAATAACAAATAAGTGATCTGGAAGATAGAATAATGGGAATTATGCAGTCAGAATAGCAGACAGAAAGACAAAAAAAAACCCCAAAACAGTATATGAGGTCTATGGGATAATATGAAGTGAGACAATCTGCACATAACAGTGCAAACTTAAAGAAGAAAACAGATATCCAGGTACAGGAACCACAGAAGGTCCCAAACAAGATGAACACAAACAGACCTACACCAAGACATATTATAATTAAAATGGCAAAAGTTGAAGAGAGGACTCTAAAGGCAATAAGAGAAAAAAAAAAAAAAAAAAGTTAGTTACAAAGGAACCCCTGTAAAGCTATCAGCTGATTTCTTCACAGAAACGTTGCAGGCCAGAAGTGAATGTCAAGATATATTCAAAGTCCTGAAAGGGGAAAAACCTGGAACCTAAGGTACTCTACCCAGCAAGACTATCATTTAGAATAGAAGGAATGATAAAGAATTTCTCAGACAAGCAAAAACTAAAAGAATACAGCAATATTAAACCTATTCTAAAAGAAATTTTGAAAAGTTTTCTCTAAATAGAAAAGAAACAGGAATCTATAAGGAAGAGAAAATAGCACTTGTAAAAGTAATGATAACTACAATGAACAGCAAAAGAATAAACATGAAGATGTAAAAGAGGACAGAATAGTTGTAAAAAAGTGGGGGAGAAGAGTAAGAAAATGTAGACTTTTTCCTTTTTTATATTTTCAGAATGTTTGACCCTATATGACTACCAGTCTAAAGAAAGCAGATATAGTAATGGGTTAACATACTTGAAAAACAGGATAACCACAAATCAAAAGCATATAATTGATTCACAGAAACCAAAAAGAGGAAAATTCAAGAATAATACAAAAGAATAACATCAAACCACAAAAGGGAAAAAAAAGAAAAAAAAAAAAGAACAATTACAAAATACAAATTAAACTGCAAAACAGGTTTAAAATCACAATAAATACATATCTATCAATAATTAATTTAAATGTCAGTGGAGTAAATGCTCCAATGAAAAGTCATAGAGTGGTAGATTGGATACTAAAACAAGAACTGACAATATGCTGCCTACAAGAGAACCACATTACAGTGAAAGACACACATAAATTGAAAGTGAGGGGATGTAAAAAGATATTTCATGCAAATGGATATGGTAAGAAAGACAGGGTAGCAATACTCATATCAGACAAAATAGACTTTAAAACAAATGTCATATTGAAAGATAAAAAAGGACACTATATAGTGATAAAAGGAGCAATAAAAGACGAGGCTACTACACTCATTAACATGTATGTAACCAGTATAGGAGTACCTAAATATATAAAACAAACAGTAACACATGAAAAGGGAGAAATAGATGGGAATACAATACTAGTAGGAGACTTTAACACCTCACTAACTTCAATGGATAGACCTTTCAGACAAAAAAATCAATAAGGCAGAGATCCTAATGACAGAATAGAACAATTAGCTTTAATTGATATTTTCAGAACATATCATTAGAAAAAAAACCAGCATACATATTATTTTCAACTGCACATGGAACATTTTCTATGATAGACTACATATTAGGACACAAAACAAGTCTCAACAAATTTAAGAGGATAGAAATTATTTCAAGCATCTTTTCTGAGCACATTGGCATGAAACTAGAAGTCAACCACAGAAAGGAAAATGAGAAAAACTGACTGCATGGAGATGAAACAATATGGTACTAAAAAAGCAATGAGTCAACAATGAAATCAAAGAAGAAATTAAAAAATATCTTGAGACAAATGACAATGAAAACACAACCACACAAAATATATGGGATGCAGTAAGAGCCATCTTAAGAGGGAAGTTCATAGTGATATAGACCTTCCTAGAGAAATAAGAACAATCTCAAATAAACAACTTAACCTACCACCTCAAAGAATTAGAAAAAAAAGAAGCAACAAAACCTAAAGTAAGAATAAGGAAGGAAATATTGAAGATCACAGAGAGAATAAATAAAGCAGATTTAAAAACAAAAAAGCAAGAGATGAAAATCACTAAAACCAAGAACTGGTTTTTTTGAAAGGGTAAGCCAAATTGGCAAAGGTCTGGCCAAGCTTGCCAAGAAATAAAGAGAGGATCCAAATAAATAAAAATAAGAAATGAAAGAGGATAAATAACAACGAATATCTCATAAATACAAAAAACCATAAGAATATTATGAACAATTATTTGTCAACAGATTGGACAACCTACAAGAAATGGACACGTTTCTAGAAACATACAGTCCACACAATCTCACTCAAGAAGAAATAGACAATTTGAACATACCGATAACTAGAAGTGAAATAGATTCAGTAATTAAAAAAAAAAACCCCAAAACTCCATGCAAACCAATGTCCAGGACTGGATGGCTTCACTGGGCAATTCTACCAAAAATACAAATAAGAACTTACACTGATCCTTCTCAAACTCTTCCAAAAGACTGAAGAGGAGGGAACACTCTCAAACCCATTCTTTGAAGACACTATCACCCTGATACCAAATCCAGACAATGACACTATCAAAGAAGAAAATTATAGGCAATTATCTTTGATGAATATAGATACAAAAAGTCTCCACAAAATATTAGCAAACTAAGTCCAAAAACACATAAAAAGATCATACAGCACATTCAAGTTGGATCAATCCCAGGGTCACAAAGATGATTCAACATATGCAAATCAATCAATGTGATACAACACATCAACAAAAGAAGGGACAAAAAACCCCACATCAACAGATGCAGAAAAAGCATTTAATATTCAACATCCATTCATGATAAAAACTCTTACCAAAGTGCGTATAAAGAAAACACATCTTAACATAACAAAAGCTATTTATGACAAACCCACAGACAATATAAAACTCAATGGTGAAAAGCTGAAAGCTTTCCCAATAAAATCTGGAATAAGGTAAAGATGCCCACTCACACCACTTCCATTCAACATAGTATTGGAAGTCCTAGCCACAGCAATTGGACAAGAAAAAACAATAAAAGTGATCCAAATTGGAAGGGAAGAAGTAAAACTGTCATTATATGCAGAGACCATGATGTTTTATATAGAAAACCCTAAAGATTGCACACAAAAGCTACCCGAACTGGTAACTAATTCAACAAGGTAGCAGGATACAAGATTAACATACAGAAATCAGTTACATTTCTTTACACTAATAATGAAATATCAGGAAAAGAAAGTAAATAAACAGTCACTTTTAAAATCTCATCAAAAAATAAAATATTTAGGAATAAACCTGACCAAGGAACTGAAAGACTTATACACTGAAAACTAGAAAATATTGATAAAGGAAATTAAAGATGATTTGAAGAAATGGAAATATATTTCATGCTCTTGAACTGGAAGAATTAATATTGTTAAAATGGCTATCCTGCTCAAAGCAATCTACAGATTTAATGTGACCCCTATCAAATTACCCAGGACATTTTTCACAGAACTAGAACAAATAATCCTAAAATTTGTGTGGAATCACAAAAGACCCAGAATTGCCAAAGCAATCGTGAAGAAAAAGAACAAAACTGGAGGCATAACCCTCCCAGACTTCAGTCAATACTACAAAGTTACCATAATCAAAATGGTGTGACATTAGCACAAAAACAGACATATAAATCAATGGTATAGAATAGAGAGACCAGAAATAAACCTGCACACCTACAGTCAATTAATCTTTGACAAAGGAGGCAAGAATATACACTGGAGAAAAGACAATCTCTTCAGCAAGTGGTGCTGAGAAACCTAACCAACTGAATGTAAATCAGTGAAGTTAGAACACCTCCTCACACCATACACAAAAATAAATTCAAAATGGCTTAAGGACTTAAATATAAGACAGGACACCATAAAGCTCCTGGATTAGAACATAGGCAAAACAGTCTGACATAAGTCATACCAATGTTTTCTAAAGTCAGTCTCCAAGGGAATAGAAATAGAGACAATAGAAGCAACAAAACAATCCTACAGCCTGTGGAATGAGTTCACAAATGCAGGCCAGACCTTTCCCTGGGTCCAGCTGGCTTCTGACCCTTGGATGACAAGAGGAGGAGAAGAGTGTGGTAAAGATAAACAATAAGTTTATACTGCATAGCACAGGGAACTATATTCAATATCTTGTAGCAACTTATGTTTAAAAAGAATATGAAAAGGAATATATGTACGTTCCTATATGACTGAAGTATTGTGCTGTACACCAGAAATTGACACAACATTGTAAACTGAATATACTTCAATAAAAATATTTAAAAAAGAAAAAAGAAATAAAAACAAAAATAAACAAATGGGACCTATCAAACTTAGAAGCTTTTGTACAGCAAGGGAAACTATAAACAAAACAAAAAAACAACCTACAGAATGGGAGGAAATATTTGCAAATAATGCGACTGATGAGGGCTTAATTTTCCAGAATATATAAACAGCTCATACAACTCAACAACAACAAAAACGACCAAATATGGGCAGAAGACCTAAACAGACATTTCCCCAAACAAGGCATACAAATGACCAATTGGCACGTGAAAAGATGCTCAGCATTTCTAATAATCAGAGAAATGCAAATTAAAACTACAATATTATCTCACAGTGGTCAGAATGGCCATCATTGAAAAGTCCACAAACAATAAATACTTGAGAGGATGTGGAGAAAAGGGAACCCTCTTACACTGTTGGTGGGAATGTCAACTGGCACAGCTACTGTGGAAAACAGTATGAATATTCCTTAAAAAACTAAAAATAGAGTTACCAAATGATGCAGCAATCCCACTCATGGGCATATATCTGGAGAAAACTCTAATTTGAAAAGATACATGTGCCCCAATGTTCGTAACAGCATTATTTACAATAGCCAAGACATGGAAGCATTCTAAATCTCCATTGACAGATGACTGGATAAAGAAGATGTGGGGTGTGTGCGTGTGTGTGTATATATACACACATACACACACACATACACATACACAATGGAATACTACTCAGTCATAAAAAGGAATGAAATAATGCTATTTTCAGCAGCATGGATGATGGACCTACAGATTATCATACTAACTGAAATAAGTCAGAGAAAGATAAATACCATATGATATCACTTATTATATGTGGAATCTAAAAAAATGACACAAATAAACTTATTTACAAAACAGAAAAAGATTCATAGACATAGAAAATGAACTTTGTGGTTACCAAATGGGAAAAGGGCAGAGGGATAAATCCAAAGTTTGGGATTAGCAGATATAAACTACTATATATACAATTGATAATCATCTAGGTCCTAGAGTATAGCACAGGTTACTATGTTCAGTATCTTGTATTAATCTATAATGAAAAAGAATATGAGAAAGAATATATATCTATATATGTATATGTATAACTGAATCACTTTGCTGCACACTAGAAACACAACATTGTGAATCAACTATACTTAAATACAAATTTTAAAAAGTTAAAAAATAAAAAGTTATTAAAACAACTGGATATCCAAATGGAAATCTAGACATAGACCTTCCAGTCTTCACAAAAAATTATCTCAAAATAGATCACAGACCTAAGTGTAAAACACAAAACTATAAATCTTCTAAACAAGAACACAGGAGATAACTTAGATAATCTTGGGAAAGGTGATGCCTTTTTAGATATACCACACATGAGTCATGAAAGAAATAAGGAATAAGTTAAACTTTATTAAAATTCAAGACTTCTCCTCCATGAAAGAGAATGTTAAGATACCTAGAAAAGAAGACACAGACTGGCAGAATATATTTACAAAAGTTACATGTGATAAAAGAATATTATCCACAATATACAGAGAACTTCTAAAACTCAACAATGAGAAAACAAACAACCCTATTTAAATGGGCCAAAGGCCTTAACAGACTGCTCATCAAGGGAGATATACAGATGGGAAATAAGTTATCGGTAAAGATGCTCCACTTTATGTGTGATCGGGAAAATGCAAGTTAAAATGGCAATGAGAGACCACTGTGCACCCAACAGAAGGCCAAATCCATAACACTGACAAATCAAATGGTGACAAGGATGTGGTACAACAGGAGCTCTCATTCACTGCTGGTGGGAATGCAAAATGATATAGCCATTTTGCAAGATAGTTTGATGATTTCTTATAAAAACATTTTTACCATAAAATATTGCAGTTATGCTCCTTGGTATCTACCCAAAAGTGTCAAAAACTTTTGTTCACAACAAAACCTGCACACAGATTATTTATAGCTTCTTTATTTATTATTGCCAAAACTTAGAAGTAGCAAGATGTCCTTCAATCGGTGAATGGATTCATAAACTGCGGTACATCCAGACAATGGAATATTATTCAGCAATATAAAAGAAAGGAGCTACCAAGCCATGACGGTACATGGAATGCATTTTACAAAGTGAAAGAAGCCAATATGAAAAGAAATATTTTTCATACGGTGTGATTCCAACTCTATGACCTTCTGGAAAAGGCAAAAATACGGAGACAGTGAACAGATCAGTGGTTGCAAGGGTTTAGGGGAAGGGGAAAGACTAACAGGCAGTGTACAGATTTTTAAGGGCAGTGAAAAAATTCTGTATAATACTATAGTGATGGATGTATGTCATTATACATTTGTCCAAACCCATAGAATAAGCAACCTCAAGAGTGAACCCTAATGTAAATCATGAATTTGGGGTGATTATGTTGTGCCAGTGTAGGTTAACCAATTCTAACAAGTGTACCGCTCGGGTGGGTGACGTTGATAAAGGGGAAGTTATGCATGTGTCAGGGCAGGGGGCATATGTGACATCTCTGTCCCTTTCTCTTGATTTTGCTGTGAACCTAAAACTGCTCTAAAATATTGACTTAAAAAATTATGAGAACTTAATTTCTGTTTTCTAGGGTGAAATATCTTTTCTTTTCCTCTTGAGAATAATCCTCTCTTTGAACTGGAGAGGTTTACCTTTTGGTGATTTTTAAAGCTAGTCAAATATACAGAAAGTTACACACATTTTCTTGAGGATATTTCAATATCAGAAAAGCAATCTACATGCAGACACTTAAGACAAAGACAGCAAGCATTCTCTTTGGTAATGTGATTCTGATTTAGATTGCCCTCCGTTAGCGCTATTATTACTTCACTGTTTGTAGGGAAAGGATGTGCTTGTGAGTTTTCCCATGCAAGCATTTGCTCACAAAGTGCTGGAAACAGAAACTAAAGCGTGACTGCTTAACCCCAACCTCCTTGACTCCACGGGATGTTTTTAATGTGTAGCATTCTATACTTTGGGAATTCTGTATTGTGGAATTGCTCCAAAGAAAGCCTGGGGAGACCAATGCCTGAAGAGAATGCGTGTTCCCCATGAATCAGGCTGGGAGAGGTCAATCAAGGGCAGAAAAAGGCTACAGTCAACAATTCTATGTCTCTATACAAGTTTTTTTAGTTAAATGTGATTTTTTTAGTAGATAACTGGATAGTTTTACTATACTAGGTATTTTCAAGTTGTATCTGTTTATTAAGGTTATGGTAAGTATAGTTGGACTTGCTTTATGCATAAAATTAATGCATAAATAACATATTAACTTAGGTTCAGAAATTAATTTATAAAAATTAATGTATTTGTAATTTTAAGTTGTATTATTCTTCAAAGGTTCTAAAATCACTGTTCTTCTGTCCTTTGCCTTTTTCTCAAATGTAATCAAGGACCCAGTGGGAAGATACAGCTATGTATTTCCACCTCCAGGTAGAAAACTGAAGATATTTGTGTTGTCAGCAACTGGATAAAAAACAAGAAAAAACTGAAAAGAGAAAAACAAAATATACTTTAACTCCAGGCCTTGGTAGACTGTGACTTCAAAGTAATACCTTTTTTTTTTTCCACCTGATTTATTTTGGTGCAGAGGTTCATCCTATTTGACTTAGAGATGCTGGTCTTTTATTAGGTTTCCTTTTCCCAAGTGCCTCTGGCAATCCTGGGAGCGTCTGTGACACTCTCAGCACACAGGCTCTCAACATCTTTTCTGGTACTCACCCGTCATTTCGAATAACCGCCCTCTGACTCCAGACCCTGCGCCCCAGTGCTGAGTTCAGCTTCAATCCATATGTGTCTTAAGGCAGGGGCTGGCTCCCCCTCCTTCTTAACTTCACCTCAAGCATAAGGGGTCAAGCTCACCCCTCAGTCCTCTGAAGCACAACAGGGCTATGCAATGTTTAAAAATACTATTTTGAAAATGAGAGAAAGGGATTCATGACTCAGACAACCTAGATTTGACTGGGGTTGTTTTCAGAATCCACAATCCCAAACCAGCCGGCAAAAGGCTCCTGGCACCATCTCTTCTCTGAGATTTTGGCCTGCCTCAGTGTGGTAGAAATCACCCTCCCTACCATCTCTCATCTCTTCCATTTCATAAAGTTCAGCTTAGATTCCTGATAAACGGGCAACAAGAGCTTCCTAAGAGCACTGCTTCCCCGTGGGCTGGACGCCAGCTCCCTGAGGCCAGAGGGAAAGGAATAGCCTGCCTTTCCCTGTGACTCTCCCAGGAGACCTCGGTTTCTGCCCCCAAGTGACCTCTCCCAGCCTGATTCCTGGGGAACACGCATTCTCTTCAGGGAAAACGTCACCCTTTCTCAGGTACTGGTCTCCCCAGGCTCTCTTAGGAGCAATTCCGCATGACAGAATTCCCTGCGTATTTCCCAGAGTGTAGAATGCTACACATTGAAACCTTCCGTGGAGTCAAGGAGGTTGGGGTTAAGCAGTCATGCTTTAGTTTTTGTTTTCAGCACTTTGTGAGCAAGTGCTTGCATGGGAAAACCCCAGACACACGCGTCCCCTACAAACAAGTGAAGGAAGAATAGCGCTAATGAAGAAATGAATTGTATCTTATTTAGGAGTGTGTAAATCTACATTAGACTGAAATTACTTTCAAAAATATTTAGCACTTATAAGACATCTCAATAGCAAGCAAAGAGGTTGTTTTCTTTGTCACCCAGTCCTTCCATTCCTAAAAGTTTCTCTGATCTCTCTTACCAGGAGCTGACATAATAATCTGCACTACTTCCCAGAAAGAAGTCAAAAAGAAATCTAGAAAAACTGTAATGTCATTTCAGGAATGTCTGTGAGACCAGCCAACACAGAGAAGAAAATGCTTGACTGCAGGGATGGAATGAAAATGATCTGGCTGGTTGTAAAACTGTAGAGAAGATTCTCTCATGAGGTAGGAGATGGAGAATTTGATTTCCAGGTTCTCTTCTAGCTCTTAAGCTTCTATGACTTGGACAGTATTTTCCTCTGCTGCATCGCATATTACACTGGATTGGGTACGTTTGTTTGTTTAGTTCTTAATAAGACCACCGTCTTTGCTGGGCACCTTTATTTCTTGTGCGTTTTTTTAGGCTTTTCTTTGCATTGACCAAACGCAAATACACCTACATAGATTCTGCCCACACATCACTAACATTCAGAATTCAGAAGAAGATAAATAAATAAGTCAACCATGCAGATGCTTTGTCCCACTTGACACTAAATATTCACAAGAGGGTGAGACTTTAAACATCCGTATTTTTAAAGGACACTGAGTTGTGGCGACTCTGCTGCGTACACGAAAGAGCATGCTATTCCTAGAGCCCGCCTGCTTTCAGACAATATGAACAACAGAGACAAAGGAGTCAACGGTGTGGGCTGCCGACTTTTTATTTTATTTTATTGTTTGGTATTTTATGGTTTACAAAAAATATTTCTATGTCTTAATTCATTGAATCACAGGACAGAATAGTAAAAGAGGTATTAATAATGGCATTTTATAGATGATAAAATTAGCCTTAGGAAGTTAAAACAGCCAGCCTGAGGTAACATAACTACTCAACGATAAAACAGAGCTGGTTAATAAGGAAGCAGAGACTTGAGTCCAATTCTTCTGGCTCCAAGATTTATTTCCCTTTAGCATTAGATACTGGTTTCAGCTCAGTACTTTTTTGGTAAATAGGTGTTAGAGTTTATAATTTAATGTTCTTATGCCTCAAAAAAAACCCTGTCAGAATCTGATTATTATTAAACACAAGGAAAAAAATGATGATGTAATTAGAATATGACAGGATATATTTATGATTGCTTAGTTTAATACTATTTTCTGTACCTTTAAGCAAAGAAGAAATGCTGAATGGTGGTGCTTTCTGCTCAAAAAGTGGTCTGTTTCTTCCTCTGAATCGGCTCATCGTGCTTTCAGGGTCCTCACGGCTTTCAGCTGAGCTTTTATGTGTAAAGGTAGAAGCTTCTTGAGACAATTTCTGCTTGTGATTGATCAAGCATTTCCCCCTCCTCCTCAGCAGATTTGCCACTAGATCCGACAGGATCTTAAGGCAGGAGTCCTCTGTAGGTCTTACAGAGTGACAAGGGGCCTCCTGGAAGACACAAAATAATATTCATATTTTCCCCCATCCTTTGTTAGTCCAAATTTGAGGGACTAATATGTAAACTTTAAAAATATCAGTTAATGTGGCTGTTTCCATAAAATTAAGTTGAATTAGTTGTTTGTTATCGAGTATGTGAAAGAAATCATGCTGATTTTCGCCACTCTGTGTCAGCTGACTGTTAAGGTAAAACCTTTGGCATCACGTAGACATTATCATTGTCTACATGATGCCAAACGGCTTGTTGACTAAAGAAAAATGCGAAATGCAAACGAACTAGTCATATGATGTGTTGTAGCCACAAATTTAATTTTCCTGATGCTAGCTATTATGTATTTTGTTCCAAAGCAGAAAAAATTATATCATGCTTTATGATTTCTTTCTTATGGATATAAAATTAGGGATATTTTTCTTGCCTCTTTAAGTAGTCAGAACCTATTTGTTTAGGGAACGAATCTAAAATTAAGATGCCATGTTAAAGAATTTGAGTTAAAATGACCAATTCTCTATAAAATACATTGCACTGACCATAATAAATTAAAATTAGTAGGAACACAGTAAGTAAAAGGCACAAATACTTACATTTTATTTATGATCATATAATGAATTAATGGTACAATTTTGGCTCAGACTATTTTTATCTATGAGTAAGAGAAGAAATAGATTTAAGTAACAAGAAAAGCAACATAATTAGATGTTTCTTTAGGAGTCACTAGAATGTATAAACACAATCAAAATGAATCACGGAGAAAAAGCTTAGCACAGTTATTGGGACTGTGGGGGACACCCTTGTTTCTCCAGTTGAAAGAAAAATGTTTATTAAACAATGTTCAAAAATACGTAACAGAGCAGAAGAGCTAAACCACATATTCTATAATTGCTTTAGGTGTCCCAGGAATGAAAGATTGATGAGGGCTCTGTTAGAGGGGTGGTGTTCCAGCTGAGCCTTAAAGCGAAGGTCACGTTTGAATTCATAGAGGTGAGAGAGGAAGACACTCCAAATGAGAAAGGCGTTGGGAGGGAAATCCCAAGGGTGAAAGTCAGCAAGGTGCACCTCTTCCTTTTGTTGGTGAAAATATTGCACAGGGTGCAGTGACCTAAATGGCTTGGAGATGGTTTTAGAAAATGTCTCGAATTCCCATTTCCTTTCTGATTTTGCTGCCCTTGTCCCTGACGCCTCGTTAGGAGCATTAGCAGTAGTGATGCTCATTAAACATTAACAAAAATAGTAACATCTCAGCTTCCACCTTGTCATATTGTTTATCTAATTAGCATTTGTCATCTTCAGTGTCAACGTAAGTCAATAAATAATGATCCTTAAATACAATTCTCCAAATCCATTACATACCTCTTGTATAGCAGTGACAAGAGAACATGGCCTTTTGGGATTCAGAGTAATTGTGTAATTCAGCCAGATTTAGGGGCAGAGGTGGAGGGAATAGGGCACAGGGCTGTTCCAAGTCGCACAGTGAACACCGGGCTTTATGCGCTAGTGAATGTTGGGAACTTTCTTTTCTCTAGATTTCTTGAGACAAAACTTTTTTTTTTTTTCAGCCAAGAACTAACGGGCAATTGATAACCCCCTATATATTTAAGCTGGTTGTGTGGGATATGCCAAGTGACATTCTATCTGTAGTCAGATAACATAATAGGCATTCAGAGTTTTACAGTCTAAGGAGAAAAACAAAAAAGTAAGAATCTCCAGATAGAGGAATGTTCATCAGGAAAACTGAGTGAGATCTGCTAGACAATTCCTCCTAAAAAAGTGTAATAGGTGAGAAAATTTGTAGGTGGTTCACAAAGGAAACTTTGATTTTAATAGTTACATATTGAATATCCAAAAGTGCATTAAAAAACATATGTGTGTGCGTGTGTATTTGCATAATTCACACAACAAACGACAACTTAATGTTGATGTTCTTAATATGTGGGTCTCAAACAAGTAACAACAGTGTCATCTGGGAACTTGTTAAAATGCGAATTACCAAGCCATACCCTAGACCTCTTCAATCAGAAACTTTGGGGTGAAGCCCAGGATTTTATTTAACGAGCCCTCTAGGTAATTCTAACATGTGCTGAAGTTTGAGAACCACAGATCTGATGGATATAACTGCTTAGGATAAGGGTAAATTAAAAAAAAAATCAATTTAAAAGTAATTTACATAAGTTTTGGTAGAGCATTATGTGAGTAAGAAAAATATCATAAAGGTAATATTTGAATTGCTAAAATTTAAATATAGTGCAATCCTGTGTAGAAATGTGAAAACTATGATTTAGCAAGAATTTACAATGGATGACAAATGAAAAAAGTGAAGACAACAGGAAAGAAAGAAGGAAGGAAGAAATTGGATCTAATGAAAACTATCCTGTATCCAGAGGACCATTTGGAAGACACACGAGCACAGATATTTGTAAGTGATAATTTGAGATTATTTTGCCTAATGTTGACTATCTGAAGCTTATCATTACAAATAGATCTGGTTAAAAACAGCAGAGCAGAAAGATCTCTGACTTTATGGCCCAAACACAGAAGCCATTCCCAAATGGCCTAAATTAATGGACAATTTTGTTTGTTAAAACACCAAATGTCTAAAAGCAAATTAGAGTCATTAGGATCAGAAAACCTCCTTTTAGTTGTTTGGATATTTGTTTATTTGTTTGTTTGTATTTGGCAGAAATCCAGTTTGGACATTCCTTGCGCCTCTGTCAATAATCAGGGAGGGAACTAGCACAACTCTCCAAGCACCAGACTGTCCTTCACAGAGAACGCCGACGACAGCTCTTCAGGCCCCTGCGTACAAAGCAAATGTGAAATTCTGGATTTTTCTCTAGACTTAAATTTAATAGTACCTGAATTACCATTTTATCATAGAAGTGCCTATGGGTAAACAATAAGTTAAAATATTTTACAGAGCAATTTCTGTTCACAGAGACTATTAGCAGTGAGGAAGTGAGTATCTATCAAGACATTCGGGTCATATGTGAGACACTGTTGTTCTTTAAGACACCTGGAATGGCATCCCAGAATGAAAAAGGAGAAAAACGAGGTAGAGATTCTGGTCAAGAATTCTCCAAAGTTGATTGAAGCCAATGTAAGGGAGGAAAAATAATTATCCTTTCACTCTTCTGAGTTCTTAGAGGCTCCTGTAATAAAAGACAGATTAACAAGAGATAAAGAGAACTTTACTAACGTGAATACCGTATGTGTATATGGGAGATACTCAGGAAAAATGAGCAGCTCAAAGAGCTGGCTTTAGAATTTAGGATTAAATATCATCTGTATAGGGAAAGGGGAGAAAGGAAAGAGTAAGAAATTTTTAGGAAAGATGAATGGGTCCCTAGAAGAATAGCCAGGAGGTATAGTTTGTGACAAAGTTTGTCTGGGTGTGGTGTCAACTTGTGATCTCCTCTCCTGTGATAAGAGTCAATTTCCCTGGTTGATGAAACTCCCTGGGAAGGTATCTGTGACGGTGGATTTCCTTTGGGCACATCTGTCTTTAGGCAGACAAGGGGAATTCAGAGTAAGCCACTCCCTGAATTTGCTTTTTTTCAAGTGTCTACAGCTCAAAATTAATTAAGATATCAAGAAGCAAAATTTGAGATAGCATATTCTGCTAACTGTCCTCAACAAGCAATATTTCCAAGAATCTCAAAGAACTGCAAGCAGGCTAAATACACCTGGGCACATCATAGCCACACTGCTGAAAACCAAAAGTGAATGAACAAAAAAATACCTCGAAGCAGTCAGAGAAGGGATGGTGACACATCCAAGGGCCAGCCACAGGGGAAAGATTACTGGATCTGGAACTGAAGTGCCGAGGGGAAGGAGTTATTCCTGGAGGGCAGTAAAGAGTTTTTGTTTTGTTGTTTTGATTTGTTTCAGAGCTTTGGGAGGAATTTACCAAGAGCAGCCTTCATGTACTAAAACGGCCCTGAGCTTTTCTCCATCACTGGAAGGTATTACGACTGGTGGTCCTTTCATCAGCACTAGTTGGAAGGCCAGATTATAGTGACCACAACAGCCATGAGAGAAAAACAAAGCTCGTAGCTACAGTAGATTTCTTATTATAAAGTAAGCAATCCAGAAGTCAACGACATGGCGCGCTGGCTGGTAAAGAAACAAAACAGCTTGTAACTGACTCTGTTATAACCAACAAAAATCTCTTTAAAAAGTAAAGGCAATAAAAATAATAATTCTCCAGATTAAAAACAAACACTGAGAGAATTTATCACCAGCACACCTGCACTGCAAGAAGGTTTAAAATAAATTTTACAGTCAGGAAGAATATGAGCCAGTTGGAAATCTGTCTCTACACAAAGGAGTGAATTAGCACCAGAAATGGTAAAAAGGTAAGTAAACATTTTTTAAAAACCCTATTTTCTCTTATTTTTAACCTCTTTCAAAGATCACTGACATTCTAAAACAAAGAGAAGGTAAAGGAATGTGGGGTTTATAACATACATAAAAGTAAAATATATGACAATAACAGTATAAATGGTCAGAGGTGGAAAATAAAGCATGCTGTTAGAAGGTTCTTACAGATGCAAAAAATGGTACACTGTTACTTAAAAGTAACTATGATCAGTGAAAGGTGCATATTATAAAATGCAGATCAACAATTAAGAAATGAAGCAGAGATGTATAGCTAATAAGCATATAGTGGAGACAAAATGAATTATAAAAATAACTCAATTAATTCAGAAAAGGATAGGAAAAAAAGAAAGAAAGAACAGAAGGGCTGCTAGACAGGAAATAGCAAGATAACAGATGTTAAGCCCAACTAAATCGGTAAGTCCAGGTAACGCAAATGGTCTAAATGCTGCCATTCAAGGGTAGAGATGGTCAAATTGGGTTTTAAAAAAAGACCCAAATATATGCCATCTTCAAGAAATTTATTTTAAATATAAAAAAACAGATAGGCTAAAAGTATGAAAAACATATACCAGGCAACACTAATCTAAAGAAAAATAAATATTAACAGAGATAAAGAATTTCACATTGAAAAAAAGGTCAATTAAATCAGAAAGACAGCAATCCCAACACAGTATTTGAAGCATGTCATGGCAGTTCTTCAAAGTACATGAGGCAAAAATGATAGAACAGCAAGGAGAAACAGACAAGTCCACGATTATAGCTGGAGATTTTTGACATTCCTCACTCAGTAATAGACAGAACACACAGACAAAATTAAAAAAAGAAAAAACCCTACAGCAAAACCATGCTTTTACTTAATGGTAAAAACTGTTACCACCAGTCCCAGTTGGAGGTCATGGCCACTTCAATAAGTCAACAAAAAGAAAAAGCCATACTGAGTGTAAATATATATATGAAGTATTATTTTCTTCATTCACAGCTGACATGATTGTCCATATAGAAAGTCCTAAATATTTATTTGCTAAAAAGATGTTAAAACTAAGAAGTGGTAAGTTAGCAAAGTCATAAGATGTAAAGTCAAGGTAAAAAAGTAGTTGAATTTCTATATACTAGAGATTGAATAATTAGAAATGATAATTTAAAAACTGTACCATATATGACAGTATTAAAATATATGACATTCATATCAGTTTAACAAAACATATGTAAGATGTGTACACTGAAAATTACAAAACATTTCTGAATATTGAAGGTATGTCGTTGTTTGAAAGACTCAATATTGTTAAGATATTGCTTCCTCCTAAATTGACTTACAGATCTAATGCAATGTTCCTCAAATTCAAATCAGGACTATTTTGTAGGAATTAACAAGTTTATTCTAAAATTTATATGGAGACACTAAAGATTTAGAATAATCAATGCAGTGTAGAAAAAGAAGAAAAAGTCTGGGCATTTATACTGCCTAAATTAAATACTTATAAAGTTACATTACCAAAGACAGTGTGGTCCTGGCATAAGGACAATCATATAGATCAATGGAACAGATAAAAGTTCAGAAATAGACTCACGTATAACTTGTTAATTAACTTCAGACAAACTTGACAAGGTCATTCAATGGGAAAAGAATAATCTACTCAACAAACAGTGTTGGTAAAATTTGATATCTATACGAAAAAACAATGAGCTTTGACAATATAAAAAAATTGGTATTATGAACCATGGATCTGAACACAAGAACCAAAACTGTAAAACTAGAAGAAAACATAAGAGAAACTTTCTGCAACCCTGGGCTAGCCAATGATATCGTAAATAAAATATAACAAACATGAACTATGCAAGAAAAATATTAACAAATTTAACTTCAGAATAATTAAAATATTTTGCTGTTCAAAGACACTCTTAAGAAAATAAAACCCCATAAACTAGGGAAAACATTTTCAAAACACGCTCTGATAAAGGACTTATCTCCAGTTTATAAGGAAATTTTTACAATTCAATAATACGGCAATCAACCCCAACAAGGGCAGAAACTTTAAACCAAAATTTCATCAAAGAAGATACATGAGTAGGTGTAAGCACATAATAATGATGCTCAACATCATTAGTCATTAGGAAAACACAATTTTAAGCAGTAATCAGATACCAATACAAATGCATTAGAATAATTAAAATTTGAAAACAAAAAAGACTGAATATACCAAGGATTGGAGAAGTTGTGGGGCAACTGGAACTATGAAGGAGTTCTTTGCTGGTGAGATTGCAGAATGGTACACTTTAGAAAACAGTTGGATGGTTTCTTATTAAATTAAACACACACACACACACACACACACAATCCAGCAAATCCACATCTACATGTTTCCTCAAGACAAATGAATGCACACAAAGACCTGTAGAAAAATGTTTCAGCAGCTTTGCTCATAATAGCCAACATCTGGAAACAACTCCGATATCTTGGCAACTGGTGAGTGGTAAACAAGTTGTGATGTAACCTTACAATGGAATATCTCTCAAAAATGAAAATAAATGCCCATGCTTATGTGTCAAACAGCATGAGTGGATATTGAAATCATTATGCTAATTGAAAGAAGCAGGTCACAAAAGATTTCTCATTGTATGATAAAAATTTTATATGAAAATTTTTAAGGGGAAAACTAAGAGAGAGGAAGAATCGTGAGTGACTGTCAAGGGCCAGGTGTAGTTGAAGATGATGACTGAAAGGCTGCACTAGGGAAGTCTGGGGGATAATGCAAATGTTTTTTATCTTGACTGTGATGGTGGGTATATGACCGTTACAGTAACAAACGCCCACTGAATCATGCAATTGAAAAGAACGAATTTCACTTTATGTAAAGTATACCTCATAAAAATTAGAATAACTCACATAAAAATTAAATATTTCCAATTCTCAAAAACTCAATTATCTATTAATATTTGCCCAACATTCTTGAAAAGCAAAAACTGGCAGAAGCTAAGTAACTACCCTCTGTGGGTACCGTCTCCAGTTTGCCGCAGTCTCCAGCAGCTCTTATTGCTCTCCAAATTGAGGGCAAATGTCGGAGACTTATGCATCTTTACCCACATATTTATCTAAAGTGAAACATTGAAAGGCTGAGATGGCTTTGTGTTTTTCTTTATGGAAATGAACTTCACTCATATGTGTTTAGTCTGTACCCTGCTTCCTTTACTCATTTAGTGTTTGGCCCTGTGGGTATTTGAACGTACTGGCCCTGACATAAATAAACTATAGAGTAAAACATCTAGCTTATGAATTACATTTTATTTTTCTCTGAAAGACTCCATCAGATCATCTTCAGACACATCTTTAAGGTTGCTCAGTTCTGTTTTGTCAGAAGAAAAAGTTACTATTCAGGCTTGGGTTGATCCTTACTACACAAAAAAAATTTTTCCAAGTCAAACTAATTCATTGTGATTACTGTGATTATTCAATCTCTATGCCTTTTTAAGATCTTCTCAGACTCTACCGACCTACTTTTGCTCATTTCCATCCCAGCCCACAGGCAGAATAAATGACTCTTTGTTTATTGGACCCCATAGATTCTTTTTTTTTTAATGATTATCTTGATTTCTATTTCCCTAAGTAGGTATGTGTTTGCCTCCCTTGCCATATAATGAGGTTCTTGAATCAGGGACCATTTATTATTTACCTCTGCAAGGTAGGACCCAGTAGAGTGATTGGAACAGAACAGAAACATACTCTAGGAGACAAACATTCTTTTAGGGATCTTAGAGGGCTGATTCAAGTAGAAGGACCATCTCTTAATTATGCTCGGCTCTTGTTTGGAACCTCCATATTTTTGTTTTTGTATTTGCTTTTGTTTTTAATGTTGGAAGCATGGGCCTCTGTTTTTGATTCTAGACACTCAAGATTTCCATATTCATTTGAGAATGGAGACACAACTCACTACTGTATTTAAATGACATGCATTTCTATGTGTCTTTGAGCCTAAGAATTTCCAGGACTATTTTTAAGTCACCCTTGACTCCACAGTGGGAGGAACTGGCATATCACATAGGTCATTTCATAGCCATGGACATAAGCTTGTGCAGGCGCCACTGAGTGTACGCCAGGCCTTCTGTAGGAACCGTGTGATCTACACATCTTGTTCATCTTTTTTCCTCTCTTCTCTTTTTCTCCCAATCATTTACCTCCTTCTCCCATGCTTCTTCCATCTTCCTATTAAAAGGATAAGAAGAAAGGTAAAGTATGAAATAGGAGAAGGAATATGAAAGAGAAGAAAGAATAATTAAATGCAAGAAAATAATGTAGAGAGTTAGAATCTGGAAACAGGATGATACATGTTTCAAGGAAAGAGTGAAATCCAAATAAGATTGTTAAACGCTCCATCTGTGAGCATAAAAGTTAGCCAGAGAGTGGGAGTGAGATCAGAAGTATCTGGGTCTTTGGAGTCTTAACTATCCATGCAATGATGCACAAAGTAAATTAAAATATTTTATTAGACAGACATTGTTAAATGTCATCTAAAGTCATTTGCCCTGAAAATGTTTTCTTCCTACTAACAGTATAAGTCATACAATTTCAATCTAAAGTCTAGAAAAAAACTTCCAAGTTCTAAAGATTTTCAGAGAACCTCAACCATCTTCAGTTCTATTAAGAATGTTGCACATTTTTGGAACTGATTCAGAGAACAGTTAAGCACCATCTGTGTGCCATCTACAGTAGAAAAAAAGTATCTTTAAACTATTTATATTCTGAGACTTTTTTATTCTTGTTGGACAAAGTAGAATCAGTTCTGGTTTCTGGTTTCGGGAAGCAGCTCGGGCTTACTCAACTTATACGCAAAGAATTGTTTGAGAAAAGTAACAACTGTGAGAAAAGCTTTGCTGAGGACGCTACCACAGTAAACACAGGTGCTTGTCGGAAGAAGTCAGTGCATAAAGTTGCAGGTTGTCTGGTCAAGTCGTGTGAACCTAATCAATAGGCTAGAGTGATTTCTAAGCTACTGGTGATCAATAGAAACTAATTCACAGACTTCCTCTATAAAACAGGGAGTATTTAATTGTCTCTAAATGGTTATCATGATTCAAAGACATGACATATCAAGCAGAAGTTACAGTCCGTTCAGCTGAGAGAAATTAAGAATAAAGCAATAACCTGATTTATTAAGCAAAATAATTCAAGAGTAGAATATGGTCTCAGTTGTGAATTGTTACTATTTTGAATATTTTATATTTACAATATATTTAGCATGAATAGTAATGTTTCTTCTACTTTTTTAATCTTGTAAGCAGATGACCTTTTAATGAGACACAAACCCATGATGATATACACACACAGGTGAACTCTTTAGTCAAACAAATTTTATATATTTAATGATATCTGTATCATCATTATGTGAGTAGGAAATAGAAATGCGATAAGTAACTCATATAAGTGGCTTTAGTTAATTCCATTTATACATAGTTCATGTAAAATCTAAAATTTTTCCTTTCAGTTTGCTGGTTCTTCAGCAACTTGCATTTAATATCCATCAATGGCTATCGGTTTTCATGTATTAGCATTTATTCATCCTCACTGTTACCATTATCATCAATAACCCAAGCACATGTACACATTATCATTCACTTGCACTGAATCCCAGGACCTCATCAAGTGTTAGGATTCTACTCACAGACATAGAAAACAAACTTATGGTTACCAGGGGGCAGGGGGTGGGAAGGGATGAACTGGGAGTTCGAGATTTGCAGATAGTGACAGGTATATACAAAACAGATAAACAAGTTTATACTGTATGGCACAAGGAACTATATTATTCAATTTCTTGTAGTAGCTTACAGTGAAAAAGAATATGAAAATGAATATATGTATGTTCATGTATGACTGAAGCATTGTGCTGTATGCCAGAAATTCACATTGTAAACTGACTATACCTCAATTAAAAAAAAGTTAGGGTTTTTTATCACAAACACTGCCCTTACCATCCTGTACTGGTTGTTGGATACAAAATCTAAACCATAGGAGAACCTCAAGCGTATATCATTCATTTCTTGAGGAGGAGTGTTGACTGGATCGTGGCTAAGAAGACATTGGCCTTGGTTCTGGGGTGAATCTTTACGTGTTAAAAAGAAAGAAACTTTACCTCCTTATTGAATGGTACCTTTGTGTCTGTCTCTCCTTGAGCTTAATTTTCATTTTTGAAGTACTTGTGTTCAATATATCTGGTGTATTATGATGGGCCTTGGGTGGGTTGTTTACAAAATAGGAACCAGAAAAGGGACTAAGGGAAAAAGAAATTGTCCCGGATAAGGTATTTTTTCTTGTTTTGGGTAAGTTTGTCCTCCTGGGTCACATAAGGCCCAGCCTAACTTGTAACGGCCAATTGCACTCTATGAACTTGCAGTACAATGTTGTAGTGATAAAAACAGGGCGTCTGCCTGGACCTTTCCTTTTTGTCTACCTGTTCCGGAGTTATTTTGCATGACTGGTCAAATGCTGAGGTGTTCGGGATTTTGAATCTTATTCCACCTTGAAAACAGATCAAACTCTGAGAGCTCTTTTGCTTTGTCCATATGGTTCATTTCACTAAATCTACAAGTTACTGAAACAATTTCTTCATATTTCCCATAGGTGATGTGTAATAGATGCTGGAGCACTTGCGACAGGAAAGCAGAAACGGGTCCTAACAATGTGAATTGCACGTCTAAGGTAATGACCTCACGGAGATCTTACTTGTAACAATGAACCCAGTTTCACCTGTCGTGATGAAATGATAAGAAGCAGCAACACTAAATATATGGCCTGAGTCCCCATTAGCTGGATGTCTCAAATCAAAGACTTGAGAGGAAGCAAGGATGATGAAAAGGAAGATAACTTGAAAAGGTAAGGGCGGGGACAGACAGGCATTTTGGAGCAGACCTCAGGTACCCTAAAAGTAGTAAAAGTGATTTTCCTTAATCACATCCTTGGAATACTGGATTGTTCTGGAGCAGAGATAAATGCCTGTCCTTTTTTCCTCTCCATCTAACAAAATCTTACTCTTTGCACTGCTGTTTCCTCCACTTAGAAATTCTTCATTTATTCGTGTTGATTTTCATTTTTGAAGATTGCAATCCATTGCTGACATAATATCTTCAAACAGATTGGCCTCATCTTTGAACATTTAGAGCATTTATTTATAATTATCATTAAATAATTATTACATTGTCTTATATCCTTATTATTCATATTCATAAATTGACTTACATTCTTTCTTTTGGTTTAGGAATCACTCCCAACATCTTGTTCAGTTCCTGACATTAGTAAGTGCTCAGTAAATTTTGATGACTGAACTGATACCTAAATGACTGCCTGAGCCTTAGTGAATACCTTGGTGTAAATGAGTTGAAGCCAAAATGTAAGTGAAGATATTTTATCACCTTGTATTTCATCTTAGGAGTTGTATTTCGGGAGGGTAGATAAAAATAAAGAAGCCACTGAGTGTCTGAAGAGCAAAAAGGATGACTAAGCTTGAAAAGATACCCAAGAAGGGAATTTTTAAGCAAATATGTGAGAGGCTGGTAGAGACGACATTTATCTGTCTTTGCTTTAGAGTTCTTATTTATTTTATTTCCAGTGTTTAGCAAAGTGCCTGGCATAGATAATCAGTGAATATTTGTTTGTCACTTAATTATGGCTAATATGGATTGAGGCCTTACTTTAAGCCCAAAGCTTTGCCAAGTACTTATACCAAAGCTATGAGGTTGTGTTATTGTCTTCAATTTACAGATGAGGAAAATGAGGCTTGAAGAGTTTTAGAAATATGCTGAGACCACACAGTAAGTTTGGGGACAAAATTCAATTGCAGACGCCTATCTATACAGAGAACTTAAACTCATAACTTTGAGGATCTCATAATATAGCTTCAAATTTATCTTTATTTGGGTAAGAGAAATAGAAATTTTATGAAAGAATATTTGGGTCCTATAAGGTCTTAGTCTTAGGCTAGCCAGAGATGGGCAATGGCTGATAAAGATATGCTTAAAAAACTTTAAAGAAATCAGGGGCCATTCATTAGGCTAAAAACCACATTTTATTCAACTATATATATTACAGCCATATACTACTATACATAATCCTTTTATCTCAGGGGGAGAAGGATTTAGGACACATTGAAGGCGTGTTTTTCAAATGGTTTCTGGGTGCATCCTTTGTTGAAAACAAATATATGTCCATCCTCTCTGGAAGTTCTCAGTGTTACCTGGAGACTCATGGAGGTCACTGAGACCATTTCTTAGCATCCAAAATTAAAAATAATAATTTTAGGATTCCAAGATAATTCAATGAGGGAAAAGATACTTTATCAACAAATAGTGCTGGGGCAACTGAATATCCACATACAAAATAATGAAGTTGTACCCTTACCTCATGCCATATACAAGATTAACTCAAAATAAATTAAATACCTAAATATAAGAGCTAAAATTATAAAATTCTTAGACAAAAACCGCAGATATAAATTTTCATGACTTGTGATTAGCTAGTAATTTCTTAGATGTGACACCAAAGTCACATACATACACAAAAAGAAAAAAAAAATAGACTAAATTTAAAATCTTTTCTGCTCCAGAGGACCCAATGAAGAAAGTGCATGGGAGAAAATTTTTGCAAATCATATATCTGATAAAATATTTGTATCTAGAACATATAAACAACTATTACAACTCAATAATAAAATGACAAATTATCCAGTTAACAAGTGAGTAAAGGATCTGAAGAGGTAGTTCTCTAAAGAAGATGCACACATGACCATCGAGCACGTGAAAATATGCTCAACACCACTAGCTATGGGGGAAGTGCAAATCCAGACCACAAGGAGCACCAGTTCACATCCACCAGCACGGCTACAAAAAAAATGAGAAGTCATAACAAGTGTTGTCATAGTTGTAGAGAACTTAGAAGGCTCCTACATTGGCAGTGGGAATGTGAATTGGTATAACCACCGTGGGAAACAGTCTGGTAGCTCCTACATTGGTTAAACATATAATTACCATATAACTCAGCAATTTCACTCCCAGGTATATACCCTAGAGGAATGAAAACATATGTTTACACAAAACTTGTACAAAAATGTTTATATCAGCATTATTCACAATACAAATAAGAAAAAATTGCCCAAATGCCCATCCACAAATAATAGATAAATGAAACGTACTATAGCCATACAAATGTGGTATTCAGCCATAAAAAGAAATAAAATATTAATACATCCTGCAACATGAATGAATCTTAAAAACACAATGCTCAGTGGAAGAAGCCAGTTACAAAGGACTACATATTATGTGATTACTTTTTAATGAAATACCCGTAATAGGCAAATCTGTAGAGGCAGGAAGTGAATCAGTGGCTGCTTACAATTTTAGGGGGTAGGGGGCTTGGGATGTGATGGCTAAGGGATGTGGGGTTTCTTTCTAGAGTAATGAAAGTAATCTGGGATGAATTATGGTCATGCACACACTACTCTGTGAGTATATTACGGTCGTTGTACACTTTAAATGAGTAAATTGTATACCATGTGAATTGCATCTTAACAAGCTGTAAAAATAACAGTATTAACATTTTAATGACTTTTCATCTTCATTCTCTAAGAAATACAGACTATAGTGTGTGTGGTTATGTCTTTGTAATGGTTGTTAATGGGATGCATACTTGCATATTCTTATAAACACATTGAAAAGCATTTTAGGATTTTCTAAGGTAGTCTTTTTAGGGTATAAATGTGTTTTTTCGGAAATTTGTTTTGGGCAATATAGCTATTTTTCATGAAAATGCATTATTCATATTAACATACAATGGGTTTATTATTACAGAGTATGAATGAAGAGAAAGCTATGTCAAAAAAGAACTACAGAAATCTGTTAGATCCCTTGACTAGCTAAATTGGCATGAATGAATTGGGCAGTCTTTGTTGGTATCAGTTAGATTGGGCAAAGAACAACTATGCAGAGAACAAGATTTAAAAAACTACCAGAGATCACATGAAAGACATTCCCAATGTAACAGTCTGGAGTGAAAAGACCTCACTGAGTAATGGAGATATTCAGGAGAGACTTCAGAAAGCCATATGTTAGGAGTAAAGTTAAACGAATTCTAAAATAAAGGTTACCCTAATCCTGCCCTAACAAGCTGAAAAACAAGTGTCAAAATGATCAAGGTGGTTTGCAAATAAAAATTCTACCTTCCAGAATAACACTCAACATTCTTTAAAAAGAAGACAGCACAATCCAGACTACCAATAAAGTAACATGTATTTTAAAACCCAGCACCAAATTAAATGTTGCTATATTTGCAAAGAAGTAGAGCAATGAAACTCACAGCCAGAAGGTAAATCAGCAGAAATGGTCTCAGAAATGATAAAGATGAAGGGTCAACAGTGTTTTTCTGCAAAGTGACAGAAAGTAAATATTTTAGGCCTCATATGGTCCCTGTCACATTTTTCTTTGTTTTATTGTGCTGTGTATTTATGCGTGTGTTTTTACAATTCTTCATAAAAATATATAAACCATTCTTAGCTCATGGATCATTCAAAAATAGCCCCATGGGTTATAGTTTCTAAGCCCTTAAATCGAGTGAATGAATGAATTTAAGGGAAAAAAAATGAATTTAAAATAAGTATAAATATACTCAAGAATTTAAAAAAAATTAACATAATTAGGAGAAAAATCTGAAACCTGTTTTTAAAATAGGCAAATAGAACTTCTTCAGATGAAAAATACAGTATCTGAGGCAAGAAGTCACTGGATGAGTTTAAACAACATATTAGACGCCACAGAAAAAAACATTTAGTGCAATGAATCAGAGCACTAGAATCTTCCAAGACTGAAGCACAGAGGAAAAAGGATAAACAGCAAAATAATGGAGACTCAGTGACCTGTTGGACATTAACAAGCTCTCTGGTGCATATGTAATTGAAGTCCTTGATGAAGAGGAAAACAGGGCATAAAATAATTTTGAATAAATAAGGTAGAAAATTTCCTAAAGTTGGTAAAATACATAAATTTACAAATTCAAGAAGCTCAATAATACCAAAACTGTATACATACGAATAAAACCACACCTGGGCATATCATAGTCTAACTATCAAAAATCAATTATGAAAGGAAAGTCTCAGGAGGAAATGACAGGCTACAAATAAAGAACCAAAGATAAGAAATTCAACCCACTCACTTCCCATCGCATATAATGCAAGCCAGAAGAAAATGAGATGATTTCATCAGAGTTGAAATGAAAAAAAAAGTTGATTTAGAATTCTATATCCAGCAAAAATATCCTTCAAAAATGAAAGTAAAATAAAACCTTTTTAAAACAACAAAATCTGAGAGTATTTGTCCCTAGAAGGTCTGCATTAAAAGAACTCAAAAAAGTTCTTTAGGTTAAAGGAAAAAGATTGCAGGTAGAAACTCTTATCTTCCCAAAAGAAGGAACAGTGCCTGAAATGGTCAATTTCTGGATAAATTTAAAAGATTGCCTCTTGCTTCAAAATTTTATTAAAATACATTTGATTGATTAAAGCAAAAAGAGTAACAACGGACATATAATATGGATATAAAGTATATATAGAAGTAAAATTATTGACCAGAATAGGACACAGGACAGGAAGACAGAAAAGTATATCAAAAGAAATTATTCTAATGTTCATATATTATACATGAATTTATAGTATGCTAAAGAAATTATTTCAGAAATGTATATTTAAGTGAGCGTATCTTACATATGATTAGAAAGATATGATTATTGGGAAGAATTCTATACGAAGATTTTCTTAGTTCTTCTGCCACCAGAAGAATGTACTATAGAAAATCTGGACCACACACTACTCATCATTTGCAAATTAAGTTTGATTCTGAAATGTCTATATGGGGAAAAGCCCAAGTGAATTATTCTTTTGTGATGACTAACACTAAGCAGATATAATTGATTTGAATGAAACACACCTGGGGAAAAGTTGGTGCTAAATCTGGATATCTGGCCAACCGTGATATTTGAACTCTGAAAAGGAAGTCAAAGTTTGCTTTTTCCCACACTTAAAAGTGAGGAGAAAGACATTTCTACCAAAATGTGATGAATGCCAGGAAGGCAGATGCAGCGCACAGAATTCTAAGAGAGTTAGCTTGAATTTTTTTTATAAGAAAACCCCAAATGCTTGCTTTACAGAGTCTTTTTTTTTTTTTTTGTAATAATGAAAAACTCTTTCATACATTTTTATCCCTTTTACCTTCTGGATGAATTTGGGAAGTTCTTGCAAGTCAAAGTAGTATTTCACAGAATGTCTATTTCACAAGGCGATATATGTGTGTTTGCTTTGTTCAGTTGTAATAAGTGATAAAATTGGCCTTAAGTGCATATGTGCCAAGAACCTTAATCCAAGGACTGTATATTAAATGAGAACTGATCTCTGTTAAATCTTAATGTCCACACTAATAAGATATTTTCTAAAAATAGCAGAAGCAATATACTTATTTCATATGCATAAGCTTGATATTTCAATCAAACTGCTAAGTAGGCTGACTTGCTAATGAAGATTTAAGATTTATTTATTTATTTAGCATTCAAGGGCAAAGGTTAAGTTGTATAGATGGCCACAATCGCAGACCAGAAAGTTGAATGAATGTTTTAGGGCCATGGGATTCTATAAGAATAATTTTACCAGCAAAAAAGTTAATAGTTTGAAGAAGAGAAATTTATTCCTAGCAAATAAATGGCAAGAGAGTCCATGGTTGTCTCTTTGCCAAAGTAGCAGGCTTGTTTTAAAGCTTATATAATCATTTATATTTTAAGCAGGTTTTTGAGAAATTGAAAGACAGCTTGGGAAGTTGACACTTCCTTCTTCAAAACAGAAAAAACTTAAAAAAAAACTTTTTAACATGAAGTTAGTAAAGCATCTCCTCATTGACTCTCAGATGTTGTTGCAGAACCTACTATATCCTACTGCCCTAGTCACTGGAGATTCTTCAGAGAATAAAGAAAAATCTCTGCCTTCAAAGGATGTGCATCCTGGTGGTGGGGAGAGACACAGTAAACAAATAAACCTGATCAACGTTGGTGCTCTGAAGTACTGCTAGGAAAAGTAAGCAAGCTAAAGAGATACAGACAGAGAATGAATGCGTGTGCTGTTCTAGTTAGAGTGGTCAGGGAAAGACTCTCTTTTAAATTTGAGTGAAAACTTGTATGAAGTGATGCAGTGATAGTCATCTATCTATAACTCTGCAGATATACAGACAATGCAGACAGTGCTTCATGCAGATAGACTAGCAATTGCAAAGGCCACGTGATGGGAGTGTGCTTGGCACACCCACCGCAGTGCGGCAGGGCGGAGAGAGTAATCCGAGTGGTGGGAGAGGAAGCTAGAGAAATAAACAGGGGCCAGATCATGTAGGTGCTTTAAGCCATGATCAGAACTTGGGAATTCATACTGAATACAGTGAGGTGACTTTAGAACGCCGAGTAATGACCATCCGAGCTTGTTGTGAAAGGGGTCGATTCTAGTTGCTTTGTAAGGAATAAACAGGAGCAGAGTAAGCAGGAATGATAATTGCAGACCAGTATGATGTCCAGGTGAAAAAAATACTAGTAGCTTAGACTAGTGGCTAATGGTGGTATCCGTGAGAAACAATTGGATTCTGGAAATATTTTGAAGCAGAACCAATGGGATTTGATAATGGATCAGATCTGGCCTGTGAAAAAAAGAGATGGAACAAGAAAGACTTAAAAAAAATTGGGGCCTAAATAGAAGAATAGAATTGCTATTTATTGACATAGGGAAACTGAGGGGAAAAAAACAAGTTTACGGGAGATAAACCAAGAGTTTAGTTTAGAAAAGTTAATTTTGAGATGCCTTTTAGATATTCAGGAATTAATGTCCAAAGCAGAACTGGATATGGAGAGACAGTTGGAGACATTTCAAGGTGAAGCCAGGGTAGATTTATGAACCTGAGAGTCATCAGCATACAGATGGTGTTTAAAACCACAGGACAAGATGAGACCACCAAGAGTTTATCGATATATAATGAAAAGAGGTGACACCAGAACTAAATCCTAAGACACTCTATTGTTCAGAGTTTGGAAAGTTAAGATGGAGACAGACAAGAAAGCTGAGAGTAAGTGGGCAATAATTTAGGAGAACACAAAGGGTCAAGTGAATGACGTAGCTCAAGAAGAGTGGAGCGGTGAGCTCTGCCGTGTGCTGCCGACTTTAACTAGTAAGTGGCTGAAGACTTGGGGATATGTACAGTCTCTAGGATTTTGCCCCCTTTTTTGGTGGATCACCATCATGGCCTATTGCTATATAATTATTTCCTCCACGCTGGATGACAAGATCATGTGGTCAAAAGGGGCCATTACCCAAGGTTCAAAGGTCACAGGAGGTGAAATCTGATTACAAAATGAGTAGTGCTCCCACAAGCAAAGCAATTTGCCCGGCGGTACGTCCTCTTCTGTTCCACCAAGCTCCTATCCCCTCAAAGGAATATATGAATCATTAAAAAAGGAAAAAGCAGCATTATATAACATTAAAGTATCTAAAACTACCACAGAAGTCCCTCTTGGGAAGATACTGCTGTTTTATCACTAGTCCAAAGCCTTAGAAGAATTACCCTAAAGGAGAGTCAAGTAATTCTATCTATGAGCTTTAAGATGGTTTAAATCTGGGAGAGTTAAGTTTTAAGCTGCCGAATTAAAATTGTGCCTTTTGCTGTACAGATTCTCCTTATCTGAGATGTATCTCTCTTTTCTCTCCTTCAATATAAAAACCAGGAAATTATTGTCTTTAAGCAAACATAATCTGTGTTTGACCTATTCTAACAATCATTTTAATGTTTTTTGTTTATAACTAGATAAATGTCATCTTTTAAAGTAACTTCACACTGAGATACTTTGATATAATATATTTGAATATTATACTGTGATCATTAAAATATTTACTTCTTTTAATGACAAAGAATGTCTCAACACAGTATAGTTACATTTCCATATCGGTATAAAGCTTACAAAATCAAATGCAAACTTTTGATGACAGAATACATCTAATATTAAACTAAAATCAAATATTTGAGAATCTGATTTTATAAAATTAAAGTCAAATTTACAATAGAAATAGAAAATCAAGAAAGAGAGCTCAGTTAGAAGGAATTCCTTACTCACTACACATACTGTGAAACAAGAAAGGCTGTTTTCATTTGAATCTTCTTTTCTTGAGAAGGTGTCCAGATGGTAACAAGGTATGAGTTGGACGTGGGACTCTGGCAGCGTGCGTGAGACTCAGCCTGGGATGGCCTTTTTCAACCTCAGGCAAAGAAAAATTACAGGCTACTGTTCTCCTGAGACGAAGAAGAATTATGGGCCCATGTGACTTGCAGTCCTATCAGTGGATTCTCTCCAGGAACTCTGCAATGTGTGCATGGAAAGGCGGAGCATGGTCTGCTTTCCCACAGGTACTTGATGCCATGAGCCGTTTTCTTCTAATGGAGTTATAATAGACTCTTTACTTCAAACAAACAGTGATGTTATTGGATGTTGATTTTCATGGTGTTTTCCTGAGAAAGGAGGGATTTGGGGCAGGACAATAAGACACTGTTTCAATTTATGAGATGAAAGTCTTCTCAGAAAAAAAAGAAGAGTCTGTGCTTATATGCTTTATCTGGGGTTCATCTCAACTCTTTTCTGCTTCGTGCTCTGGCCACATCTATATTCATGATTTACTGCAGAGCAATTGATGGCATTACCAAATAGTCGTGCACTGTGGTTTTCCAATGCATTATGGTCTTTACCAAGTGGTTTGCAATAACCACACTGATGGTCAATCAGATACAGTCACTGAAAGCTGTCTAAAAAGAAAGCGAAGCAACAAGTGCCATGCTGATTGGATTTTGCAATGATCTGACTGATTATTTTGTTTTGCTTTTTTTAAAACTCAAGTTTATTGGAAAATGTCCAATCAAATGTTACTTGGACTGGGTGCTGTTTTGGAATTGAGGAATCCATTGATCTCACTGAAGGCAAGTATCTGGGACCTAATATACGAGGTTTAAGGTTCCTTGCCTTTTTCTTTTTCAAAAGGTTGGAAATTTTATGATAGCATTGGTCAACCCCAGACCCTTATCCTAAACTTAATCTCTAGTTTAGACTCAGAAAAAATTCCTTTTGAGGAAATAGTGCTTAGATTTGCAACTGTTATTCTTCCTCAGTTTCTAAACCTGAACCTATGTGTGCCAAAACGCCCTCTTGATTTTCAGTAGAGATACGCTATGAATTTCTAAGCTTTTCATTATTATAAATAGAGTGTGTGTCACACAGACTATTCATTCTAAAATTTTCGAGTATAGTCCATGAAATCCTATATACCTTCAAAACTGTGCTGCGTAAAACACAAATGAAACGGTACTCGGCTGCTTTTTAAAAATCTTTAGTAACTTTCCAACACGGTAAGATCCAAACTTCTTAACACGGCATACAAAGCTTTTCTTGATCTGACCGTTTCTAGGCAAAACATCTTGCAATCTCCTTGTATTCTATGTTATTTCTTACCTGTGCATCATTATAAATTGTTACCCTGTGTCTAGAATTGTTTTCATCATTTCCCCTTTCTCTGATCAACTGTCTTACCCACAGAAACAGATGTCACTCTTCTTGGAAGCCTTTCCCCATCATCCAGGTTATGCTGCTTGCTTCTCTTTCGTGTTCTCACTCTGGCATATTTCTGTCATTGTATTTGCCCTATTAAATTATTATTATTTCTAATTTGTTTCTATATCCCCAATGTGCTGTGGTCTTCTTGCAAATTGTGCACGTTAAGCTTTAATTCTTATCAAGAGCAGTGCCAAACTACACAGCGAACAATCACTAAATAAGTGTTTATCAAGAGAATTAATGAATGGTAATAAAAAAATCTGGCTAATATCAGATACTACCAGTTTTACTGGGTTTATTGTATCTATTCAGCCTCTCCTAAATACCTTGAAACAAATCCATCTTGAAGGAGGCACCATGCATTCCATCACGATTTAGTTCCGAAGGAATTTGATATCCTGCAGCAACTGAAGGCATTAGCGCCCAGAGAGAAAACACATTCGTGCTGAAGCAGAGCTGTCATCACAGGGAAGAGAGTCCCAGCTCGTGGTTTATTGTCTGAAAGTTTCCAGTGTGAGTACAATTAGTGCGCTCTCAGAATGGCTCCAAATGATGAAGGGTTTAATTACGTCAAGGAACTTTACCTCTAGTGCTAAAGACATAGACATAAATTTGTGTGTCTATTTAATTTACTTGAAAGAGTTTTGATTTTAGTCCCAAATTTGAATTTAAATGAATATAACTGGGAGCTATAGTTAAAGTTCATTATTCCTGGGAATCCAATGATTTAAGATAAAAATGTTTACATTTGTTTAATTCAGAGTACTGTCCCAGCTCCCATACTAAACAGCAAAGTCTACATTTTCTTTTTCTTCAGTCAGCTGCTTAAGAGGGATTTTCAAATAACCTTACACTTTCTTCACCTTTAATGAGACAATAAATCCTAAGTATTGCAAAATTAAGAATTATGTCATATACTTTATTCAGAGAAATTTATTTTGTTCATTATATGTATTTAACTTAATATAATATTTTAATTCTGATAATCAAGAGTGCAAAAATAAATATTTAACATTTTCTTCAATAAACATTAGATTTTTAAACATTTTTTATTGAATATAGTCATTTTACAATTTTTTGTCAATTTCCAGTGTACAGCACCATTTTTCAGTTATACATGAACATACATATATTCATTATCACATTTTTTTTCACTGTGAGCTACCACAAGAACTTGTATATATTTTCCTGTGCTACACAGTATAGTCTTGTTTATCTATTCTGTCAGTATCTACAAATTTCGAACTCCCAGTGTGTCCCTTTCCACTCCCCACCGCCTTGGCAACCACAAGTTTGTATTCTATGTCTATGAGTTTGTTTTGGTTTTGTATTCATGTTCTTTTTTTTAATTAGATTCCACATATGAGCAATCTCATATGGTATTTTTCTTTCTCTTTCTGGCTTACTTCACTTAGAATGACATTCTCCAGGAGCATCCATGTTGCTGCAAATGGCGTTATGTTGTCGTATTTATGGCTGAATAGTATTCCATTGTATAAATATACCACTTCTTCTTTATCCAGTCCTCTGTTGATGGACATTTAGGCTGTTTCCATGTCTTGGCTATTGTAAATAGTGCTGCTATGAACATTGGGGTGCAGGTGTCATTTTGAAGTAGGGTTCCTTCTGGATATATGCCCAGGAGTGGGATTCCTGGGTCATATGGTAAGTTTATTCCTAGTCTTTTGAGGAATCTCCACACTGTTTTCCACAGTGGCTGCACCAAACTGCATTCCTACCAGCAATGTCAGAGGGTTCCCTTTTCTCTAAAGCCTCTCCAGCATTTGTCATTTGTGGGCTTTTGAATGATGGCCATTCTGATTGGTGTGAGGTGATACCTCATTGTAGTTTTGATTTGCATTTCTCTGATAATTAGTGATATTGAGCATTTTTTCATGTGCCTATTGATCATTTGTATGTCTTCCTTGGGGAATTTATTGTTTAGGTCTTCTGCCCATTTTTAGATTGGGTTGTTTGTTTTTTTCGTTTGTTTGTTTTTTTCTTATTATGTCATATGAGCTGCTTATATATTCTGGAAATCAAACCTTTGTTGGTTTCATCTTTTGCAAAAATTTTCTCCCATTCTGTAGATTGTCATTTTGTTTTGCTTATAGTTTCCTTTGCTGTGAAGAAGCTTGTAAGTTTAATTAGGTCCTGTTTGTTTATTCTTGCTTTTATTTCTATTGCTTGGGTAGACTACCCTAGGAGAACATTTTTGAGATGTATGTGAGATAATGCTTTGCCTATATTTTCTTCTAGGAGGTTTATTGTATCCTGTCTTATGTTCAAGTCTTTGACCCATTTTGAGTTGATTTTTGTGCATGGTGTAAGGGAGTGTTCTAGCTTTATTGTTTTACATGCTGCTGTCCAGTCTTCCCAACACCATTTGCTGAAGAGACTGTCTATTCTATTGTATATTCTTGCCTCCTTTGTCGAAGATGAGTTGACCAAAAGTTTGTGGATTCATTTCTGGGCTCTCTATTCTGTTCCATTGGTCCATATGTCTGTTTTTGTACCAATACCATGCTGTCTTGATGACTGTAGCTCTATAGTATTGTCTGAAGTCTGGGACAGTTATTCCTCCAGCCTCTTTCTTTTTCTTCAGTAATGCTTTGGCAATTCTAGGTCTTTTGTGGTTCCATATAAATTTTATTATGATTTGTTGTAGTTCTGTGAAATATGTCCTGGGTAATTTGATAGGGATTGCATTAAATCTGTAGATTGCCTTGGGCATTGTGACCATTTTAACAGTATTGATACTTCCAATCCAAGAGCATGGGATATCGTTTCCATTTTTCTAAGTCTTCTTTAATTTCCTTAATCAGTATTTTATACTTCTCCATGTATAAGTCTTTAACCTTCTTGTTAGATTTATTCCTAGATATTTTATTACTTTGGGTGCTATTTTAAAGGGGATTGTTTCTTTACTTTCTTTTCCTGTTGATTCATTGTTAGTGTAAAGAAATGCCACTGATTTTTGTATGTTAATTTGTAACCTACTACCTTGCTGAATTCTTTAATCAGCTCTAGCAGTTTTTGTGTGGACCTTTTAGGGTTTTCTATATATAGTAACATGTTGTCGGCATATAGTGACACTCTTACCTCTTCTTTTCTAATTTGGATCCCTTTATTTCTCTCTCTTGCCTGATTGCTGTGGCTAGGGCTTCCAAGACTATGTTGAATAGGAGTGGTGAGAGTGGGCATCTTTGTCTTGTTCCAGATTTTAGTGGGAAGCTTTTGAGTTTTTTACCATTGAGTCCTATGCTGGCTGTAGGTTTGTCATATATAGCTTTGATTATGTTGAGATATGTTCCCTCTATATCCCCTTTGGTGAAAGTTTTTATCATAAATTGGTGTTGAATTTTATCAAATGCTTTTTCTGCATCTATTGAGATGATCATGTGGTTTTTGTCCTTTCTCTTGTTGATGTGATGTATTACACTGATTGATTTGCATGTATTGAATCACCCTTGTGTCCCTGGGATGAACCTGACTTGATCATGATGTATAATTTTTTTTATGTGTTGGATTCTATTTGCTAATATTTTGGTAACAATTTTTGCATCTATGTTCATCAGTGATATTGGCCTGTAATTCTCTTTTTTGGTGGTGTCTTTGCCTGGTTTTGGTATCAGGGTGATGGTGGCTTCATAGAATGAGTTTGGGAGTATTCCCTCCTTTTCAGTTTTATGGAAGAGTTTGAGAAGGACTGGCATGTGTTCTTTGTATGTTTGGTAGAATTTCCCAGTGAAGCCGTCTGGTCCTGGACTTTTATTTGTAGGGAGGTTTTTTATTGCTATTTCAATTTCATTTCTAGTGATCAGTTTGTTCAAGTGGTCAGTTTCTTCTTGATTTAGTCTTGGTGGAATGCATGTTTCCAGAAACTTGTCCATCTCCTCTAGGTTATCCAGTTTTGTTCCATGTAGTTTTTCATAATATTCTCATATGATATTCTGTATTTCTATTTTATTTGTTGTAATTACTCCATTTTCTTTTCTTATTTTGCTGATTTGTGCTCTCTCTTTTTTCTTCTTTGTGAGTTTGGCCAGAGGTCTGTCGATTTCATTTACTCTTTCAAAAAACCAGCTTTTGGTTTGATTGTTTTGTTCTGTTGTTTTTTAAATCTCTATTTTATTTGTTTCCTCCCTGATCTTTATGATTTCCTTCCTTCTGCTGACTTTTGGGGATTTTTCCTCTTCTTTTTCTAATTCTTTTAGCTGGTGGGTTAGATTGTTTATTTGAGATTGTTCTTTTTTGAGGAAGGCCTGTATTTGTATAAACTTCCCTGTTAGCACTGACTTTGCTGCATCCCACAAGTTTTGTGTTGTTGTGCTTTCATTTCCATTTGTCTCAAGACATTTTTTATTTCAACTTTGATTTCATCACTGACCTGCTGATTTTTTCAATAACATATTGTTTAATCTCCATGCTTTCCTTTTTTTCTCCTTTGTTTCTCTGTAGTTGATTTCTAGTTCCATGGCATTGTGGTCAGTTAAGAGGCTTGAGATAATTTCTATCTTCTTAAAATTGTTGAGTCTTCTTTTGTGCCCAGGTACACGATCAGTCCTAGAAAATATTCCATGTGCACTTGAAAAGAATGTATATCCTATTTTTGGTGGGTGTAATGCTCTGAAAATATCCACCAAATCTAATTTTTCTATTGTATCATTTAATTTCTCTGTTGCCTTATTTATTTTCTGTCTGCAAGATCTGTCTAGTGATGTTAATGCAGTGTTAAAATCTCTGACAATGATTGTATTCCCACCAATTTCCCCCTTTATCTTGGTTAGTAATTGTTTTATCTACTTAGGTACTCCTATATTAGGTTCATATATATTAATGAGTGTAATAGCCTCATCTTGTATTACTCCTTTAATCATTATAAAATTCCTTCTTTATCTTTCTTTTTGGACTTTGTCTTAAAGTCTATTTTGTCTGAAATCAGTATTGCTACACCTGCTTTTTTGGCTTTTCCATTTGCATGGAATATCCTTTTCCATCCTTTCACTCTCAATCTATATGTGTCCTTCTCCCTACAGCGGGTCTCTTGTATGCAGCATATTGAAGGTTCTTGCTTTATTATCCAGTCTGCCACTCTATGTCTTTTGATTAGTCCATTAACATTTACAGTAATTAATGATAGATGTGTGTTTATTGCTATTTTGAACTTATTTTTGCAGTTGAGATAAAATTCATGTAACATAAAATTCAACCAACATAAAATTCATCATTTTAAATATTTAAGTTGTACAATTTAGTGATTTTTTGTACACTTACAATGCTGTGCAACCATCACCACTATCTAATTCTAGAACATTTTATCATCCCTCAAAAGAAATCCCATATCTATTAAGCAGTTAATCTCTATTCCCCCTTCTTCCCAGACCCTGACAACCATTCTCCTTCCTGTCTCTGTGGACTTGCCTATTATAGAATGACTTCATATAAAAGGTAGCACACAATATGTGGTACTTTGTAACTGGCTTATTGCAGTTAGCATGATCAAGTTTCATCCATTTTGGAGCATAAATCAGTACTTCATTTCTTTTTATGTCTCAATAATATTTCATTGTTTGACTATACTAATTTCATTTATCAATTCATGTTTCTTGGACATTTAGAATTTCTTTCCATTTATTTGTCCTTAATTTCTTTCAGCAATGTTTTGTAGTTTTCCATGTGCGAGTCTTTTGCCTTCTTGGTTAAGTTTATTTCTAAGTATTTTAATTTTTTTTTATGATACTGTGAATGTTCTTTTTTTCTTAATTTCATTTTTCAAATTGATCATTGTCAGTGTGTAGAAATACAACTGGCTTTGTATATTAATTTTGTATCTTGCAGTGTCATTGAACTTACTTATTAGCGCTACTAGTTTTTGTGAATACTTTAGGATTTTTCAAGTGTAGATCATGTTATCTGTGAGTATAAATAGTTTTACTTCTTCATTTCCAATCCAAATGCATTTCATTTACTTATCTTGACTAATTGCACTGGCTAGAACTTCCAGTAAAATGCTGAAAGGAAGTAGCAAGAGCAGAATTTTCTTGATCCTGGAAGTGTAAGACTTTTAGTCTTCCATGGTAAGTATGCTGTTAGTGCTGGGTTGATCATAGATGCCCTTTATCAGGTTGAGGAAGTTTCTTTCTACTCCTAGTTTGCCAAGTATTGGATTTTTTTTCAAATGCATTTTCTGTATCTATTGAGGTGATCATGTATTTTTAAAATCTTCATTCTATTAATGTGGCTTATTGCATTGATTGATTTTCATATGTTGAATCATTCTTATCTCCTGGGATAAATCCCAGTTATGATGTGTAATCCTCTTAATATGCTGCTGGATTCTGTTTCCTACTATTTTATTGAGGATGTTTGAATCTATATTCATAAAGGATATCAGTCTGTAGCTTTCATTTTGTCTTTTCTCTCCTCCTCCTCCTATTCCTCTTCCTATTTCTTTTCTTGTTCTTATTCTTATTTGTATTCTTCTGGTCTGGCTTTATTATCAGAAGAATATTGGCTTTGCAGAATGAGTTAGGAAATACTGCCTCCTCTATTTTTTGAAAGCATTTGAAAAGGATTAGTGTTAATCCTTCTTTCATCATTTTGTAAAATTCACCGGTGAAGCTATATGATCCTAGGCTTTTTTGTGGCTGTTGTGGAAAGTTTTCTCATTACTGACTCGATCTTTTTACTTGTCACAGGTCTATTCAGATTTTCTTTCTTTTTTAGTCAGTTTTAGTAAATTGTGCATTTCTCAGAATTTGCCCATTTCATTGAGGTTATCTAGTTTGTTGCTATGCTAATAAAGTTGGTAGTATTCTCTTAGACTCCTTTTTATTATAGTAATGTCTCCACTTTCATTCTTGGTTTGAATAAATTGATTTTTTCTCTTTTTTCTTGGTAATTCTACCTAAAGTTTCACTGATTCTGTTGACCTTTTGAAAGAATATACCTTGGAGTTGTAAAATTTTCTCTTTTGATTACTATTTTTAGTTTATTTATCTCTGCACTAATCTTTACTTTCTTTTTTCTGCTTGCTTTGGATTTAGTTTGCTCATTTTCCAGTTTCTTAGATAAAGTTAGGTTATTGCTATGAGATCTTTCTTCTCTGTAACATAGATGATTACATCTGTAAATTTCCCTCTGAGCACTGCTTTAATGGCATCCCATGATTTTGGTATTTTGTGTTTTTGTTTTCATTCATCACAAAGTATTTTCTAATTTCCCTTTTTATTTCTTTGACCTATTGCTACTTACAAATGTATTGTTTAATTTCCACAAAATTTCCTTCTGTTACTGATTTATAATTTTATTCCATTGTTGTCAGAGTATGTATTTTGTGTGGTTTTAATTTTTTAAAATTTATTGAGATGTTTTATGGTATAACATAAGGTCTATCTTGGAAAACGTTCCATGTGCACTTGAAAATTATGTGTATTCTGCTGTTTCGGGGTGGTCTCCTGTTTTTATGTCTATCAAGACTAGTTGGTTTATAGTATTAAGTCTAGTCTGGTCTCACTCATTTTCTGCCTTCTTATATATCCATTATTGAAAGTGAGCTGCTGAAATCTCCAACTATTATTGTTGAAATGTCAGTTCTCCCTTTTAATGTCGTTAGTATTTGCTTCATGTACTTTGGGGTCTTATTTTAGGTGCATATACATTATAACTGTTGTATTTCCTTAATGAATTGACTTTTATCACTATGTAATACCCTCTTTGTGTGTCATAACAATTTTTCTCTTAAAGTAGATTTTTGTCTAATATCAAGTATAGCCATCTGGCTCTATTTTGGTTACTATTTTCATAAAATATATTTTCCCATCCTTTTGCTTTCACCTATTTGTTCCTTTGAATCTGTACTGGGTCTCTTATAGGCAGCTCCTAGTTGGATCATGTTTTTTCATCCATTCTGCCTATTTTTGACTCTTATTTGGATAGTTTAATCTACTTACATTTAATGTAATAATGTATAAAAAATGACTTCTGGTATTTTGCTGTTACTTTTCTATATATCCTATCTCTTTTGTTCCTCAAGTCCTCCATTATTGCCTCCTTTTATGCTAGATATATATTTTTTACTGAACCATTTAAATTCCTTTGTCCTTTCTTTCATTATATACTTTTAAATTATTGTCCTAGTAATTGACCTGGGGATTACAATTAACATCTTAATATATAATAATCTAGTTTGGATTAAAACTAACTAAAGTTCAATGGTACATAAATTCTTCACTCCTATATAGCTCCGCCTCCCCCTTTATGCTTTTATTTTCAGAAATTACATCTTTACATATTGAGCACACATCAAAAATAGATTTATATTGTTTTATGAAGTTGTCTTTTAACTAAAATATGAAAAAAGAGAAGTTACAAGCAAGAAATATATGAATACTGACTTTTATGTTTGTCTATGTAGTTACCTTTGCAATGTTTTTTCTTTCTTTGTGTAGGTTTGAATTACTGTTAAGTATGCTTTCACTTCAACCTGAAGGTTAGGGCAAGTATAGTAGCAGTTAATTCTCTCAGCTTTTGTTATCTGGGAATGGCTTAATTTCTCCTTTATTTTTAAAGGACAATTTTGTCAGATATAGAATTATCAGCTGACAGTTTTGTTTCTCTCAATATTTTGAACATGCCATCCCGTAGCCTTCTGGTCTCCATGGATTTTGATGAGCAATCAGCTGTTATCATATGGAGGATACTTTATTTATTTATTTATTTATTTATTGCAGCCAGAATGTCTATGTAATGCCTTTTCATAATGGCTATTTCTTTATTAACATTTTCTATTTGGTGAGCAACAGTTTCCTTTAGTTTTTGGTCATGGTTTCCTTTAGTCCTTTGAACATATTTAAATATGTGATTTAAAGTCATTGTCTGGACTTCCTCAGAAAGTGTTTCTATTACTTGCTTTTTTCCCACCATGTATGGGTTGTGTTTTCTTATTTGTTTGCATGCTTCCTAATTTTTTGTTGAAATCTGGAAATTTTGGATATTATACTGTGTTAATTTTGGGAAACAAATTTTACTTCAGACCCAGGGTTTGTTTTGATGCTTTTTGTAGTTGTTATATATTTGTTTACTGACTTTTCTGAACTAGTTTTGCAAATCTGTATTTTTTGTTGTGTGGGATGACTGAAGTCTTTGCTGGCTTAGTGGTAAGATTGGGTGGAGACTGCCTTAAACACCTGGAAACAACATATGACTTCAGACCAGATGGGCTCTGTGTGTGTGCTGGGGCACACCTTCAACACTCATCTAGACAATTTACAACTCTGCCTTAGACTTCATTTCCTACTTGTGCAGAGCTTGAAGGTCACCCAGAGGTGAGAGCTTAGGGCTTTCTTTTTTGGGGGGGGCATGCATACAGTCCTGAGCATGTGCAAGGACTTCCAGATTCGCAGGAATATGCCAGAGTTTTCCATTTCTTTATTCTCCAAACCAACCATCCCTTTCCCCAGCTTTTCTCTCAAGTTTTGGTTAATCTATTATTTGTTCCAATTGTATTCCGTTGCCATAGACAGAAATAACTAATGTATCTGCCTATAAATGTTTCAACAAATGTCCACTATGTAGCCACCTCAGCGTTGGAAGATTTCTGTTAAGTCAGATAAAGGAAAATCCTTTGAGCTGGTCTTCAGACAGTCAGGTCAAAACAAACAACCATAATGCTTTGTAAATGGGGTCCATCCTTCTCCTTCTGGTACCAGTATGGGTACCAGAAATGCAGGCTGTTTTCTTCAAGACCACCACTCACAGGGGGTATTGGTGATGGGACCATGGTAAGTTAAAGTGCACAGATCTTGCTCTTCTGCTGTGGTTTTTTTAAAATACAGTTTTACCCTAGTTGTGAAAAACTTTTGATTAGTTTCTAGAACTCTGAAAAAGTTGATTCTAGCCATTCTTTGCCATACTTTTCATTGCTTTTATGGAGGGATGGACACTTGGAGTTCCTCTCTCCGCCGTGTTCACTGACATCCCTCTAGCAACTTTGTATAGCTTTGACTGCTTGTTCACCCTGTAAATGCCAAAGGGATAGTCTCTCCTCCTGGGATAACTGCGGATGGATTCCACAGAAGAGCATCTCTTCCTAAGAGAATATTTTGAGAAGGACTTAAGAGTAGTAAACCAGGTTTCTTTCCAAATCTTTTCCATCCCACAAATAAAAACGAAGAGACATAGAGTTAAAGAGTAAAATTTGGCTGAAATAAAAATAGATGTACTCCCCAGTTCTAAACAGTTTGATTTACAAATGCAATAAAAATACAGAATGACTAGTTACTGCCCACTATTTTCCCTTCTTTTCTCATTCAAATAATGACTTAAAATTAATGAATAAAAAATAAAAGACTCATTGTTGATTCAAAATGCCATGCCATGGCTTTTTGAATGTACCTTGTAGACCCAGATCAAAACTGCAGAGGAAGTGGAAATAATACAAAAGCAACACTTGTGATGAAATGATATGAGAAGACGAGACGCTGTAGTCAGATTATGAAAAACAATTTAGGAAACTTTTACCTTTGCCAACCCTCTCCTTTAATTCTTCACTCTTAAGGTTTTTTCTCTTCTCCCACCAGTCAAACTGATCTAAGTCACCAGTACTCTAGTGAGAATGAATTTCGGAGGTCAGCCTGGATTGACTGAGATTGTTGACAGCCATCTGCCAAGAACTACTGCATGTCAATTAGCACTTTAAGCTGAAACAATGTGATACATAGCTATAATAGTATTTTTCGTACAATACTTCATTGAAAAAAGTTAGTATTTTTACTGCATGGGTTAAATGGCTCTCTGTGGTTTACCCTGGGAATTTTTTACGTATGTCCATAGAAGAAGACTTAAATAGTGTGGGTAGGAATAAAACATTAGGACAACAGACTTACAAATGGATTTTTGGAATCCAGACTTTTCATTAGTCATGGAACCATCATGAATCAGAAACCCCTTAGGTACCACCACAGATTTGTTCTTATCACAGCCACGGGAACAACCAGTTTTGCTTTAGCTCAAACTAGTTCCATGCATATTTATCTTGACAGCATTTCAGTCCTTCCATGAAGGCTTCTGTTGATACAGCTTCTAGAGCTGGGCAACTCACTCAAAAGTAATCTCGAAGTGCTCTGAAGGCTAGCTCTTGGACTAATGGTAGACAAGAACACATATATAGATTCTTCCTCTATTCTTACTCTAAAGGAAGTCCTAAAATGTAGTTTACAAAGTTCTTCGAGCGGTCTTATGGGATTGAACAGCCAGTTGCACCACAGCAACAGCCAATTCAGGAAGGCATCTTTGAACTTTGAATTGGTTCTCCCTTCTTCCTTTCTTCACCTCCCCATCTCTCATTTCTACTTTCTGGATCACATTTTTCCAACAAAGCACTTCAACTTTGTTTCAGGTCCTGATTTATGAAAAACCCAGTCTAAAACACCCTGGCCTTAAAATGATCCATGAATAATACAGTGAAGAATTATATTGGTATAGATTAGAGTTTTAAAATAAGATGCAGACAAATAAACAAAAACCGTAGACACTACCTCCATTTATCTGACTCAGCATCTATGAACAAATATATTGGAGGACACACACACATGCACACAAGTATCCCCTTTATTTCATCTGATCAAAGAATTGTAATTCAAGAATGCGGTGCTACAACTCAAACATGCAGTTCTTGGTTCAGTGCTTTTGACTGGGCAGCGAAAAGAAAAGATTCTCTATGCAAAGTATAATTTAGGCTGGTTTTCTACTGGCTAAACTCCTAGGTTGAAGATGAGAGCAAATGAGTTATCGAACCTGGAGGTACAGAGTACACTGGTTAAGTGTATGGTACTATCTTTACATCTTTCCTGATTGGAAAATAAAGTGTCTTTGGTTTTCAAGTCCTGGAGCAAGCTATCATGAAACAAACTATGAACAAAATTCCATCATCGATACACCCAGAACTGAAAGCTTTGCTTAATGTGTCAAGTAAGAATGTGATGCGGGCTCATTCTGATAGGCACTATCACATTTTATTCACACAGCACCACATGTTCGCACTGACATCTAAAATCCATGCACTTTAACACTTTGGCCAGCTCCCCCTGAAGATCACACATGCTTCATTCATAGACTGAGAGTTCCATATGCGTCTTTTAGGAATCCAAAGCAAGAACTAGCTAAACTGTCTCCCATGCAATGAAAGCTCTGTCACTTTGTGTCATCATTGGTCCTACTTTGGCTGAGCTTAGACACTTTGTGTTTTGCTGCTGGAGGAGAATCTTGAGAAGGCTATTGAGTGACAGCCATAGGATCAGCAGATACCACTTGGCATCCTTAATTCGTCCAAATCATGCTTCAGCCTTGAATTTTAAATGTTGATTTCTGTGGGCTGTATTTTTTCCCCCTGGTTTAATGCACTCTGAGTGACAAACAGGAGCCTTAAGTTACTGGAGAAAGGGAAACTTATCAGAAAGCTTGTATGTCTCTGGTAATATAACCAGAGCTGGTCAAGGATGAAGGCCAAACAGATGACTGTCTCTACGGTCTGCTGTCTTAAAAACCTGTAAAACTTCCAAATAACTCCCTCAGAACAAAATAGATGCCCGAACTTTTACCATTACCTGCATATGCAGTAATGATTTATAGTCAGAACGCTTGGAGTCTGAGCAATGGCAGTGGCACCTGATCACACACGACTCTAATAAATAGCATAATCGCTTTAAACCTGATTTTCACCACCTGTAAATTCTGAGCAATGATACCTGCATGACCATTTTGCAGAGCTGTTGAGAGGAGCAAATTAAAAAATCAAGGCAAAATGGTATTTCCAACTATAAAAGGTATGCAAAAATAATGTTCTTATAATTAGCAATTTCTATTAATTATTAATTGCATACATTTACATATCATTCATTCATATCTTTATGTGAATTTGAATTTGAGACATCTAAAGGTATATTCCAATAGGCTATATTCCAGGGTTTCTGAGGCAAGTTGATGGAAATGAGTATGCTAAATAAAAAGGAATAAAAATTTCAGAAAGAACAGTCTGAAATTCTGAAGATAAATAGACCTATTTTTTAATCAGGTTAAGATTAAATTTAGATAAGAATAATTTGGCCTGTCCCTCCCTCATCTGTAAGGATAACGGTCAGTATGCTAAGTGGACTGATAATCAGTGGTGTTACCCAAAGTCAGCACACCTAGCAGGAGAGCAGGTCACTCTGACATCTGTGCCTCACCCTCAGGGACCTGAGGAGATGAACAGAAGCATCTGTGTTTACTTATACCCGATTCGTGTGTGGGTGTGTGTGTGTCTGTGTGTCTGTGTGCGTGTGTAGAAAGGTAACTGTCTTCCATCGTGAAACAGGCATGGATTCCACCCAGAGAGTACTTCCGCATCTTAAAGACATTTTGTTTGCTATATTCATTAAGGATGGTGTTGACAATCTTAAATGAATGAAAACCAGAGACTTCCCTGGTCTTTCTATTTTTAAAATGTGTTTATTCTCTCTTCTGTGAACCTGCAAAGCACTTCTATGTCTCTTGTGACATTCACCAAATTCTGACAGCATTATTTCATTCAGTTTTTCCATCCCTTTCACACCATTTAAAGTTCAAGATTTCTGAGAGCAGAAACAATGTCCTATTCATGTTTACATTGTCTCTAGGAAAGTTTAGCACAATGCCTTTTAACAGTTGATAATTAGTGAAGGAAGAAAGGGATGAATAAAACATACAAGCAATATGGGTATACAATATTCAGGATGTAGCAAAACCTTTCCTGCTAAATTGAGGCCATGTATATTGGTTATTTAAGTAAAAATTTGAAAATAAGTTTGTAGACAAGTCAGCCTGTTAAATACTTAAAAAAAAAAAAAGTATTTCCCTCCATAATTTCAGTATTTTTATCAATACTGACAGACTTGATTCCAAACATGAATAAGTCTAAGTAGAAGGTCATGTACAAATTAGGAAAATCCTAGGAGACTTCTCATTTTTTTAAATAACAAACATTTTTAAAGGAATGAAATGTGAAACTTTTATGTCAAAATAAGAAAATTAATCTGAAATTTCTGATACATAAAATATTAACATATCTTAAGGCTTTCCTTACAGAGGGAGGACACTGGTCCAGGAAATGCACCTTTTTAAAAAAATTTTTCATGGATTTCCCTGCAGAGGAAAAGATTGTGACTTAAGTAAAGGAAAGAAGAAAAAGTCTAATAGCAAAAATTGTGGCATTTCCACTTGGGGAAGACAATCTGTAGTGAAACCATTAGTCTAGGGCTGAAATTTCTATGAGAAAGCTATTTTGCAGAAATGGAGAGGCCACATACTGTGCTCAGCACAATGGTCCTACTAGTTGGGGAGCCTGTGTATGGAAGTAAAGTACACAATGCCCTGCTGTGTAATTAAAGAGAGACGTTAGAAACACTGAGAAACCCCATACTGAGTGCATGGCGAACACAAATGCTTTTAGGGAGATGTGATGGAGTTATACAACTAGCCACCAGGTTTTCAAAATAAATTAAAGGGTACCTGTTCATCTTTAGAAGTAGATGACACTTATTTTTCTTTTCAGACTAAAAGTGCTGATCTGTTCTTGACTGCTGCTTGATCTGTTTTTGATATTACCTTGTTTTCTTTTTCTTTCTAAAAGCCATATAAGTTTGGGAATAATAATGGTTTTCCAAGGGATAACTATGGCTAACAGTCTTGCAGAATAAAGTATCTTTAAGATAAGTATGTCATTAAAATGTAAAAACTCGTGCTCAAAGTACATGCTTAAAGGAAACTGAGTTGTGCTAACCCAGGCTGTGGCCACCTCGTAAAAGCAATGATCTTGGGTTGAGTTTCCTTTTTTCCCATCTTCTTTATGAAGGGTCAATGGAATTCATTTCATGAGTTTTCTGTAGGCTCTAATGAGAAGAAGCCTTATACTTTGTTGGGGTTTCTGGTGAGTAAAAGTACTGAACATTTTTTTTTCCATCTTCACATGTTCTTTTAAAACTGTGGTTCTTAGCCTTCACTGTGCATCAAAAATCCTCCGGCAAGATTTTAAAAACCAAGGTGCCCATCCTTTATCACACTCATCTCCAAACCTCTGACTCACTTGTTTTGAGTGATATCTAGGAAAGCTATTTTTGAATCCCCTCAACTTCCCAATACCAGCTGGTTCTGATACCTGCCAAATTTGAGAACTACTTCTTAAGAGCATATTTTTTTCTATTCATTCATTCATTCATTCATTTTTATTGACGTGTAGTTGATTTACTAATGTTGTGTTAGTTTCAGGCATACAGCAAATTGATTCAGTTATACATATACACATATTCGCTTTCAGAATTTTTCCATTACAGGTTATTGCAAGATTCTGAATATAGTTCCCTGTGCTAAACAGTAGGTCCTTTTGTTTATCTACTTATATATAGTACTATGTATATGTCAATCCCAGACTCCTAATTTATCCCTCCACCCAAACTTTTTCCCCTTTGGTAACCATAGTTTGTTTCCTATGTCTGTGAGTCTATTTTTGGTTTGTAAATAAGTTCAATTGTATCCTTCTTTTAAGATTCCATATATAAGTGATGTCATATTTGTCTTTCTCTGACTTATTTCACTTACTATGATAATCTCTAGTTTCATCCGTGTTACTGCAAATGGCCTTATTCTTCTTTATGGCTGAATAGTATTCAATTGTGTGTGTGTGTGTGTGTATGTGTGTATATATCTATATCTATATCTATATATTTGTATCTATATCTATATCTATATTACACATACCATATCTTCTTTATCCAGTCATCTGTTGATAGACATTTAGGTTGTTTCCATGTCTTGGCTATTGTAAATAGGTGCATGTAGCTTCTCAAGTTAGAGTTTTCTCTGCATACATGCCCAGGAGTGGGACTGCTGGGTCATAGGGTAAGTCTATGTTTAGTTTTTTAAGGACCTTCCATACTGTCCTCCACAGTGGCTGTACTAGTTTACATTTCTACCAACAGTGTAGGATGATTTTGCAGGCATTTAATTTACATTTAGTTGGTCAGTTAGGCTTCCATTGTGTTTGAGATTGAGTTATCACTTGCATTGGTAACATGTGGAAAATGCTGTTTTATTGATCAAAGTCATCTTAATTCTTATTGGAGTACAGGAGTAAGTGTGTGAATTGGAATTCTCCCATTTTACTAGAAAATTGGAACTACCGAAGAGATTATTCTTTGAAATACAAAACCACATCCAAGTCAGCCTGGAGCGTGAAGAATCAGAGGGCACTGCAAAGACCAAAGGTGCTGGAGGAATTTAAGAGTGAAATGATGAGGTTAGAAATGAACACCAGGTTCAAGGTCCATGGACAGACTTGGATTTACAGGGCAGCAGAGCTCAAATCAAGTAGATAAAGTCCGTGAAAGACCAAGATGAGAGTGAACGAAGAGGTCCAGGAAACATTCCTGCAATGGCCTTGAATTGCCCCTAACCCCTTTGGTCTGTGGGTAGAGAGGTGGGCGGTGTTTGGGGCTTCCTTAAAAGGCAGAGGATTAGTCTCTGCTTGTGATTTTGCCATTTGCTCCAGTCCTTAGTACTTGCGATTGACACAGAGTAGCCATTCGGTAAATGTTTATGGAATAAATTAATTAACATAACAAAGAATAATTTGTAACTATTCTTCCCTCATTTCATATTTTATACTTGAAATTCAGTCAATGACTTGTCTCAACTATCCCTAAAAGACTAAACTTGACTTCCATGACTGATAGAATTATGCTAGTTGTTCTCAACTTTTCCTGTGAATTTGCATCACCTAGGAAGCTTTTAAATGATTACCGATACTCGAGACTAATCATCCAGATGTTCTACTAAATCAGTTTAAGTGACACCCAGGCATTAGTGTATTTAAATAGAAAACCAAGTCAAACCAAAACAAACAATAACAGCAAAACCCCAGTTCTCCAAGTAAATCTAACATATGCCCAGGGAATTAGATTTTCATAGATCTTCTTAAAACTCATCAATTTTTTGCAACTTAGATTTATTCCAATCTAACCCAAGTTAGATCATTCTAAGAATTATTTCAGTTCTGACTTGTAACTGTTTTGGTTATGGACACGAAAAGCAACTTAATGATTCGAGGGAAATAATAATTACACTTTAGGCTGCTAAGAAATGCCAGGAATGTCAGTACCCGTCCAACAGGCATATTCACTCTGCTTTAGTGTTCGCCTCTCTGACCCCCTGCCTTCTGCTACTTCCAGGTGAATTATTAATATTCACAAGTGTTAGAGTCAATCACTTAGGAGCCCGCTGTGTGTATTCCTGTCCCGCCCGTCAGATGAACCCACTTCACCCAGTATGAGCTCTTGGTTCAGTATAAACAACAAACTGGACTTTTCACTCTGATTCCTGTGTGGTGCATTTAACGCATTTTAAAGATCGCTACCGACTCCCATCAAATCCGTTACTCTCCTCATCACTTGCAGTGCGCAGCTCCATTCATACACAGAAAACAGACTTCGTATTAACTTCTGTAATTTCTGTATGAGCTTTTCACTGTTTGGTTATTTCCTCCAAAAAGTAAGACGTGACCATTCCTACCCAGGTATTCATATAATCACAAAGAAAGTGGGATGGGTGGAAAGCTGCATCTCAGACTTGGGTTCAAATTTGGGGCTATTTAAGTAAGCCCCAGGTGGCACTTGCTGGTAAAAAGATTAAAGGTTGGATAACTGTAGGCATCAAAAGAAATGGGCAGCAGGTTCAGAATCAACAGACTCTGGACCAGTAAGTAGCTACACTTGTCAAGATTCATGGCTGAGATGAAAAATGTCCTGCCTGACAGCAGCGCTGCTGTTCTTGGCACGAGAGTGTCCCTCCCTCCCTGTGACCCTGCCTCAGGCAGAGACAGAAAGATGGCTTATAAAAGGACAATGTGTGAAATCTGCAGGGGTTGAAAGGAATTAATTCTCAGAAAGGTTAATTTCCATACATTGTCAATGCCCTTGTAGATAGATACATACATTATATTTTATCAAAGGAACCTAGATTCTGTCTCTGATATGTATTAATATTGTAGGGAAAAGTAAATTTCATAAAATGAATAAATTTCCAAGATGTGTTTTTAAGACAATACCACTCAGATGAATCATGAGTAATCTCTTTCAACTAATCCTTGCCCTTTCTTTAAGTAGGAATCTGCAACTCATTGCCAGTGACTTGGAAAGGACTGAACTTAAATGATGCTTCAACCCGTATTTCTAGCTTATAGAATGCCAGCCAGGTTGGTAATAATCACAGTAAATTTCAGTAGGTTTCATGCATTTAACCAAGCGTACGTGAAAAAAATTCTCCATAATGTCCAAGCTCAAATACCTGCCTAATACTGTGTAATTATAGTTTTGAATATCAATTAAAAAAATTCTCCCTTTATGATCGGTTTATTTTACCCTATTTTCACTGCAGAGTATGATCACTATGTACCCAAACGTTAGAAAAACATAAAAGCAGATTTTCACAACTTCACATCTCCAGCCAATCCTTATTTTAAGGCAGCAATTCACTGGTATTTCCTTGGAGCTATAAACCTTTAAAACTCACCTATAAGCAGTTATTTATGGAAAGGAAGTGACATCTGAGATTCTTTTTCAGTGGGAGTTTTAGGAGGCCTCCACCTTTCCTGTTTCTTCCCTCTTCCTCAGTCCCACTTTCTATCAACATTCTTTCTCACCTGCTCTTAAACCTTCTGCTTACATTTTCTGCTTCGCCTTCACACCACGTGTTGAGGTTATGACTGTGTGAGCCGGGCTGCAGCCCCAGTGAGCCGCTCTGTTTGCAAAAGCAGCACCATGTTTGATCCACGTCTTGTTAGTACCCCAAGCCCCAGCACAATGCCTGGAACATAAAAGAAAATCACTGAACATGTGTGGATAAAAGAGACCACTATTAAAGCCTAAATTATATTTGGAAATTTCTCAGAACCAGCCCCAAATCAAGAAACTTTTTTTTTTTTTTGGTAAGAAATTCTCACTGCACTCCAGAATAATAGTTTTCAATGAAACTTTGAAAATAAAATTAGACTATGCTTCATGATACTTTCCTGTGATTCTTTGAAAAAATTTGAAGTAAAGATAGGATGTAGAAGTTTTGAGCAAGTAAAAAGAAAGTTGGTGATCATGTTTAAGCTCTATGCCAGCTATACTGATGAGCATCCTTTATTTCATAACATTTTCCAGCAAAGGCACCCTTCACAAATAAATAGAAATAGAATTATTCTAGGTCGTCAACAAAAATGTATATTATTTCCTTTAGACACTCATGGGCCATGAATTTGCTTTCCTGATGAAAGAATTTTGATGTCCAATGAAGTCAAACTCAGGAAATAATATCTGTGTAGAATTTAAAACGTTTCAGAAACTTCACTCATTTATTGTGAAACCTTCCTTTTACTCAATTCCTAGCATCTTCATTTTTCTATTTTAACATCTCATGGGCCACAGAGAGATTCTGGATGAATGCTGTAACTAAAGAAATCTGCAGACATTTAGGTGTGGTCTGCTCTCAGGGCTCTGTCTTCTGCTGTTAAGACAGCCCAACGATGTTAATGTGAACATTTCACCTCAGACGTTTGGGAAAGAAAAAACACATTTACTACAGCTAAGGCTCACATTCTGTAATGAAGTAAAACCATGGGTAAATCTAAGTTGAATCACTAATTAAATAATATCTTATTTTATCTGTCTCAGCTAGAGAGTATTCAGCCTACACAAGGTGTTTTAGAATTTGCTAAGCAGGCCATCACATTATTGATGTGAGTCACGCAGAGTTGTTTTATGTAAGCAGGACAGAGCTCTCCTTTACAGAACGGTGAGTGAGAAAAATCAGGATTTGCACCCAGGTACTCATACTGCCTACTTAGTGGTCTGAAAGGAATCAGAAAAAGGGTTTGTTGAATGGCGAATTTCACATCTACCATTTTCCCAGCTTAGTTTTTGGCCTTTCTTACTTCTTCCTTCGGGTAAGGATCTCTGCTTGGCTGGTGTGGCCTCCCCTGGGGTTTAGCTGTTACAACTTCCCCATGTTAACAGGCACTGTCTTGCTTGTTGGAGGACTATCTTGAAGAATAGATCCTTTCCCACTGGTAGGGGAGTAACTTGGAAACTTTAATGTCTCTTAGACATACTAAGGGCTTGGGTGTTAGTGGAGGGTAGCCTGTGTTTCAAAGTTCAGGGATTAAATACAGAAAGAGAAGCTGCTGTCCTTCAGGCTCCCTCTGAACACTCAACTCTACATAAAGTTATCAATTATCTGTGTACCTGCCTTATTCTGGTGTAAGTGTTTAGTAATAATAATAATAACAACAACAGAAATGTATTGAGAGCTTGATATGCACCAGGCCTCTACACGATGGACTTTTACCTACATTATCTCATTAATTGTTAAGACTCAATGAGGTTGATATATTTTAATCTTCATTTATTGATAAAAAGCCTAAATGTCAAATTAAGTTTCTGGCACACGTTTACAGAGTTACTGAATATAGCACAACTGGGATTCAGACCCAGCACGGCCTGGCCACAAAGTCTCTATTCTTTCCATTTTCCCTTTGCATTTGACCCGTCTAGAAGTTTATCTTGTAATTATTCCACTGCTCCTGAACGCTCCCTATTTAGAGACCAAAAGTTGCTGCTATCAGTCACGCTTAGTTTGGAGTAAGTTGGGAGCATTTAGCTTTATTTTGCAAGATGGCACTAAATAATGTTTGTTTAAGTAAATGAACTTTGAAAGACATATTGAGGCAGGAGGAATTAGGATGAATTAGGATCAGTGAAGACATTTAAAATTGTTGGGATTTCACAGCCATTGTACAGCAAAGAGAAGGAGGAGAGAAATGCCAGGAAAAAAAAGTGTTATGATTAAATTTTTCTGGTTGGTGAGCACTCCATTTTAAATGCTTGTACTAAAACATAAACAAAATGAGCAGCATTATTACCTGTAGAGCAACTGTGGTGCAGGGACGGTGGGCACTCACTCCATTTGCTGTAACGCTGAAGCCACACATCCCGAACATGTGACAAACTGTGCTTTGCCAGTAGCTGCTTGTCTGCTAGAAAAACCGCATCCATCAAAACAAGCTCCCCAAACTCCAAGTGCTGAAGCGATCACGATCATTAAACAGTAATGCAAATAAAAAAGCAATATCTCACCTCATTAGTACTAAATATGTTGTTTATTCTTTCCCCAAGTAAAATGTTTAGAAGCCTGCATAATGAGGGACTCATTGACAGAGGTGTGGAATTATGATGCTGCTAAATCCAGCGAGAAGACAGAGTGATAAAATAGATTGGATTTTGCAATCGCTGTGCTCAGAGAAAACTCGGGAGGCTGAGTTCCACATTAGCACACTGTTTTGACATTTATACACTCAGAGATTCTATGTCGCTGTGATGGTGGATGTGACATGTGGGCGGGGAAGGGAGCATATGGGCTGAAGTCAAAAGCTACCAAGCTTTTGGCTCCAGGCAGAGAAGGAAACTGGATCAATTCTTGAAGTGATACCTCATTTTCTACTAAGGGTATCTGCATGGAAACACCGTATAACTGGTTTGGAGATGTAACTAAAGCTGACGGCCAGCAAGGGGACCAAATTAAACTTGGGAAGGTTTACCTGTCCACAGTAGCCTCTGCGCAGACGTATCGTAATGACAGAAGCCTATCCTTTGAATTTTATCCTCCAAACGTGCACCAGCATCTAGAAGGCAGGTCAATGTTTGTCAGGAAATGTGCCGCTGGCTATTATGTGTGATTCTTGATGTGCCGACGTGCTGGAGCTGGAACATTTATTCAGCATGAGTTTGCAAGTCCTCTGTGTCTAACTTGGAATTGCCAGGGTGTAATTTCTTTCACAGAATTAGCGACCCTGGTTCATAATGCTGAGCCCATTTTTGGAGACGCCAGTTCAACCACCGGAATGTGAACTAAAAAAAAAAAATAAAATAAAATAAAATAAGCATAAAAGACCAGCAGGCTCCAAGCCCCCGATGTGCAGCACCTTGCCCGACTCTTCTCTGTAGTCCCTGCCTGGGCGGGAAGGCGGTACCTGGCCGGGACTCTGGAAATCAGTGTCGCGTGTCTGAATGAAAAGGGCAGCCTTCCTAGTTTTCCTCCATCTCTACTTAGCTCTACAGTGAAAATAGCAAGAAGCTGATTGAGAATTAGATACATTATCTGAGAAGCTTTCTGGAGAGGACTATGTAAAAATGTGGCTGGGAAGATTTTGTTCTGCTCAGCCAGGGTTCACCTGTGAGCCCTACCTCAGATTCTTACATCATCTGCACAGCTGGGGACATCACACTCAGGAAAGAAGGAAAGGAGGAGGAGCAGCAGTAGCATTACTGATACAGGGACCTGGCCGTGTCCCAGGTCTCGGTGGAGTCTGTGGGACGCGCCCCGCCAAGTGTTGGTCCTTGGCTGCAAGCAGGGAAAAATTCAAGAGTGAGTCACAGTTGAGTAAAGGGAGATTTAGTCTGGAGAGACACAGACTCCATAGGCAGAGTGCAGGCTGTTTCTAAAGGCAAGAGAAAGGCCACGAGGTGAGGGGGTTGGGAGCTCAGTTTAGAGTAAAAGTAGACACACGCTCCACAGACAGAGCGCGGTCCTTGTCACTCAGAAGGGAGAGCGGCCATGAGGCGCAGGGTGGTTAGTTTTTATGGGCTCAGTAGCTTCACATGCTAACAAGAGGGAGGATTTTTCCGACTACTTCGGGGAAGGGGCTGGGATTCTCAGGAATTCAGCCACCACCCACTTTTTGACTTCTACAATCAGCCTCAGAACTGTCACGGTGCCGGTGCGAGTGTCATTCACCCTGCTCGTGTATTACAGTGAGTGTATAATGAAGCTCAGGGTCTACTGGAAGTCAGATCTCCACCATCTTGGGCCTCAAGGCCTCCTGGAGTTGAATTTTCCACCACCTTAGTGTTAATTGCTGGGTTGTTCCTTGAATAGCTGCCCCCTTCCTCCCTGTCTCATTACCAGTGATCCATGTTTCAGAAGATAATTTTTAAGTTACTGCTCTCTTTCACCGATGGCCGCCCTCTTCGCTCTATGGCTCTTTGGGGGATTAGGAAGGAAATTGCTAAGGCAGACTTTTTTGTCTTTGTGGACTACTGGGTCTTGAAAGTTTTTCTGGTGGAAAATCAACTTGATTTTGGCATTGAACTGCTAGTTCACAAGAATAACCAAGCTCCTGCTTATCTGAGGGGCTTTGATGTGCCCTGGAGGTCAGTGACTCCTTGAATGTGCACAGACCCTGGGACAAGTGTATCAGCAAAGCCGACACTGCAGTGAGAGGTGGATTTGGAACCAAAAAGGAGAAAGTAAGTTAGAAAAAAGCTAACTTGTTCTTTGGATGGTTAAGGAGGCAACATAGTACAGTGGGAGGGGGGAGAGTCCGGAAGGAGAAAAAATTGTGCTGACATTTTGTCCTGCTGCTTCGTTGTCATGTAAAAGGTTTCATTAATCCCACTGAGCCTCAGTTGCTGCATCTTTAAAAATGGCAATTCTTATACTAGTCATCAGGTTGTTACAGGAGTTTAATGAACATCAAAATCCTTAGCATACTAACAGCTGTCATAGTTTAGTTCACAGTCGTTACAGCTTTTGTTTTAATGGTCAGTTTTGGTGTGCATATCTGAACTCTTCATTTGCTAGTTTTCAGCCTATAAGGTGGTTCAGCTGCCGAGACTCTGAACATGAGTCTGTAACAAATAACATCACTCTAAAAATAGGGGAAAATTCTACACCGCTTCACACACTTTAATGTGCTGCTATTCCATGCTTCTTGCCTAATGAAGCAAGTATGTGTGTGCTTGTGTGTGTGGATGTGTGTATAGAGAGAGAGAAAGAGGGAGAGCGCTCTAGCCAGCCCGTGTATGTGTGTCCGTACCGTACTCGATGTCTCACACATTCCCTGCTATTGACGGTGTTTACACGCTTCCCACTCCTTTCCCAGCAGGCATGCGTTTCTTCACAGTTCTTTCTTATTCTATACAAAGAAGAATAACCTTCGGCAAATACGAGTCTCAGTTTCATTATCTACGGAGTGCAGAGAATGTGTGAGCCAATGCCTTCCGGGTCTAGAAGAAAGATATATGTCCCATTTTCATAAGGTCAACAGTGTGTAAGTCACTGTTAAGCATGCAGCCATTTGAACAATTCCTAAGACTGATATTAAGTTAATTGCTCATCTCCCAAGTGAATAGAAAGATATTGATTGACATAACAAAGGGAAGAAACCAGTAAATGCCCTTTTAAGAGAACCCATTTCTTCTTAAAAAAAGAACATAGAAATACAGGTTCTTTATTATTCAAAATTTTTTCTATTTGCACTTAAAAATAAAACAGAAGTATCTTTCACTGTCCAAACTCTGAATTCTCACTATCCTAATGGAAACTTTGCCCTGAGTGTTAGCAATCATGCTTGTATTAGCCTAGTTTGTAAACAGCCAGGCTTCTCAGCACGTGACTTCAGTCCCCTGAATCCATTGTCAGGGCTTTTTTTCTTTACTTGTTAAAATATACTAGAGGGAACCCTTCCATATACCACAACTCTTCAATTCATTCATACCTGAAGGACCTTCTTTTATAACTTCAGAGATTTCACCCACCATTCAGGTTAAGAAGACCAATTTCTCCCAGAAGGTGTGGTTCAGTTGCCAAACAATAACAGAAAAAATACCTCCAAAAAACGAACGAACAAACAAACAAAAATCCCTAGTGTTTAAGAACATGGAGAATGGGTACACAGTTGCTGTTTCCAAAATCTTAGAATTAAGGTTTTTTAAAAATTTGATTATACTCTGATAATTAAACATTTTATTGTTAAAAAAATGCAGAAAAGAATGCAGATAAACATAGGCACTTTAAAGATTCAAGTGACTCCCAACAATCAACACGGAAGGTAATCTGATTGCGAGGATGAACTGCCTAAAGAAATCACACATTGATCAGAAGTGAGGATCGGTCAAGAAAGCAGAGATGGAGGAAGGTCACCAAGGAAAAAGCTGACAAAGCTCCTCTAAGCGCTCTCTAGGGAAAAGTGAATACGTTTAGATTTTACGTACTACAGTTCCGTGGGAAGCCCCCCCAGATCTCATGCAATGGTATGAATTATAAGAAGTAAACAGATATTACTTTAATTGGCTTACCTCCTCTAGCCAAACTACCCTAACTAGAAGCTGTCCTCTGTAGCTTCCATTCAGCCAGAAGCATCCAGCGCCTGAGAAGTGTCATGGCAGTAAGCGTGCAAAGAGAAAGTCTTTAGGCAAAACTCTACATTTCAAAGCATACTTTTGAAACCAAAGGAAAAGACTTTGATTTCTTCATTGAACAAGGCTGTCCCTGCACCAAATAATATTCGTAAAAGAATACCTGTCACCTGGGAACAATTTTTCCTGTGAATTCAGACTAGTTGAAGATTCCATGGCCTAAGAACAGAGTATGTGGGAAAGGAAGCAAGACGGATTGAGAGCTAGGCCTGGAGGGCCACAGAAGTCCATATTGGTTAAAGTGATACTTGCTGCTATAACCAAATTTTGGAGGCTTAATATAATATTATTTAATTTCTTATGCATTAATCCAAGGAGGTTGGTCTGATCGGTGGCAGCTTTTCTCCACGTGGTACCCACACACCTTCCATTTTATGGTTCCTAAGTTCCATAAAACCTTGGCATCCAGCAGTCAAAATGGAAAATGGAAAGGGAGAAAGGTCACACCTGCTTCTTATAAACTCTGGTGCAGGAATGACATCATTTCTTCTCTCACTCAGTCAGCAAGAACTAGTTACCGACCCACAACCGGGTTTCACACGGGGAACGTGGAAATGCAGCCCCGGACGTACAGCCTCTTCCCAGAAATGACCCCATACTATGGAAGGGGAAGTGTGATATTCTGGGGGACAGCTGGCCATCTCTGCAACTCATTACCATGCGGATGTGAGCCCGAAGGGGAAGTCCACGTGTGCCCCATTTCCCATCTGTGGTTCTGGGAACTGGCAAGGCTTGAGAAGGTTCCCCATGCTAGAATGATGAGACAGAGGTCAAGGAGAAATGCAGTCTGTCTAAGAGAAGTTCAAAGACACCCCTGATCCACCATCACCGTCCTTAGCGCTCTCTTCCAAGTTTCCTGTACCTCTGAGTGACATTGGAGAGCATGGGACATCTTCTTGTGAAGTTCTCTCTCAGTCTCTTCCAGAGGAGCACAAAGGTAATGGAAAGCAGGATGGCAGATGTGAAGACGCCCTGTGGGGAGGGTGAAGAGAGGCGGTGACACCATAAGCCATACAAGGAGGGCAAATAGGAAATCAACACTCTCAGCAGATGCCAGCGATGTAGAAAATGACCACCAAAGACATGATGGCACCTCCCCTAAGTGCAGTGACACCAGGGAACTTTCTGAAACTTAGAAATAAGCAAAGGGAGAAAAAGAAGGAGAGCAATTCTGGTTAGACTGAGTCTACCAGTCAGTTGAGTATGTTTACTCTGAATTGTTGAAAACTGAGTGGTGCTGCTACCAGACAGAATGGGACTCAGGTTAGAAACTGAGCGCAATTAAATAAGCTACTTTTTTTGAGGAGCAAACCAAAGAAATGGTTTGAGATTTAGTCCCTACAAGAGGTATAACCAGATCTCTCAGTCTGGCTGCATACTCCCCAAGCAATTTAAAATTTTTAATTTTTTTTTTACCAAGCTCCACTGTCCACTGTGAATAAATACAGTAGTCATGCTGTAGAGAAGGAGCATATTTATATTTTGCTTATAAAAATATCATAGTTATCATGTGAAGTGTCATGTAAGATTAGTTGTCACATTTATATTTTTACATAGTGTGGTTTAAAGTTTAATTGTATTGTCAACTTGACTGATAAAAAATTTTCAGTGTAATTTGAAGGGCTAATGACTAAGCAATGCACAGATAACTGATGAAACATTCTTTCTGTGTGCCTCTGTAATCCGGAAGAGATCAGCATTTGAAGCAGTAGGCTGAGTAAAGGAGGGCACCTCACCAACGTGGTGGGCCTTATCCTCTCTGCCGAGGCCCGGAAAGGAACACAGCGGTGGGGGAGGACAAATTCATTCTCCGCTTGAGCTGGGATATCCAGCTTCTCCTGCCTTTGGACATCTGTTCTGTTTCTCAGGCTTCGAACTCAGACCTGGACTTGCACCATCACCCTCTCCCCATCCTCGTGCCTTTGGACTTAGACTAAAACCACCAGCTTTGCTGGTTCTTCAGCTTGCAGATGGCAGATCATGGGTCTCCTTGACCTCCGTGGCTGTGTGAGCCAATCCTTATAACAAACCTACACACCCTGTCTCTCTCCCCCTCTCTCTCACTACATACATGTCCACATACACACATAGACACATGTACACATATACACACACATATGTAAGATAGATGCAATGGATCCTTGAACAACATGGGTTTGAACTGTGTGGGTCCACTTACATGCAGATTATTTCCCAATAAATATATATTAGATAGTCCTGTATGATCTGTGGTTGGTTTAATCTGCAGCTGCAGAACACCAGCGAGGGAGGATTGACTGTAAAATTATATTCAGGTTTCTGACTGCGTGGGGGCTGGCATCCTTACCCCCGGCATTGTTTAAGGGTCAGCTGTTTATATCCACCTATCTGTGCGTCTATTTGATACATATAAATGTCTCCTATTGAGTCCTTTTCTCTGGAGAACCCTGACTAATACACAGAGCTGTAGTTATATTTTTCTGTGTAAGTTAATTAACTGATTAAACACATTTTTCCCATTTTGCTTTCATTCACACACAAATAGATTTTCCATACTAGGCTGTTAATTCTAAAAACAGAAAGCTCTAAACCCCGTCCCCAACCACAGGAGTTCTTCTAAGATCACCAACACATCCTTTCCCCCGTCCCTACTGATAGGGGCAAGGAGGGGACCTGCTTTTGGTGAGTGTTTGTTGGGGGAGGGTCCCCGTTTCAGACTTTATGGAGTGTATTTTCTAACTGAGCACCTACTATGTTCCAAAATGTGAGGATTCAGCAATAAATAGGACAGACCAAAGCACCTGCCATCGGAGAGCTTATCTTCAAGCAAAATTTACATCCCAGGAAATTAAAAAAAAAAAAGAGATAAAATAAATAAGTGAAATATAAAATTGAGTCAGTTGGTGATAAGCACTATGAAGAAATAGAAGGAAGAGCAGCAGGGTGGGGTGGGGTGGGGAGAGGTTGAATTTTAAACAGGGACATGAGTGAAAGCCTCACTGAGAAGCCGGCGTTTGTGAAATGGCCAAGAGAGATGAAGCAGCGAGCTAGGAAGAAGGGTGAGGACAAGGGCCCTGGGAGAAGGGAGTGTGTCTGGTGTGTCTGAGGACGATCATAAGGGTCAGGGTGGCCCAAGCACAGTGAAGGGCAGGGTGGTAGGAGATGTGCTCAGGAAGGTAACGTGGAGGAGGTGGACAGGCAGAAACTCGCTGGGCATCTGGGAGAATAAGATGGCCTGAGAACGGTCTTCATCAGGCTCACGAACTCAGCTAATGCGAAGCCTGAGAAGGCAGTTCTCCAGGTGTGGCCCAGATCGGGTCTGCAGGTCTGTTGAAGGCTTTTGATTATGGTAATTTTTACACTATGCTGCCTCCAGTGAGGCTCCCAGGACCCCTGGGGCAGCCTTGTCAAGGGATCCAGTGCTGGCTAGTCGGGCTGGACCACCCTACTCACAGTGTCTGCCAGTAGGGGGCATCCTCAGTGCCCAGCCCTGTCCTTCTTGACAGAGCAGTCTCTGTTTCCTCTTGATTCTTCCTGATAACCCTTAGGTATAAACGATATACAATGCTGTGTTAATTTCCAGTGTGCAGCATAGTGATTCATTTATACATGTGTATAACTTTTTTAACTTCTTTTCTCTTCAGTGTTACCCTGTTTTTTTCACCTTGAACTGATTTGACCTGCATTCAAAAATATTGGGGAGATAAAGAAAAAGGAAGTGCGTGGGGTGCTGTGTGAACGCACCCAACCGCCTGGCGTAGCTCTCGCTGGTTATCCAGTGCAACATCTAAGGCTTGGACCAACCGCTCGATTTTCCTCCAGCCTTCAGACTGAGGAAGCTGAGCACGTTCTATTATTTACTTGCATTGCTTTTCTCAGAACTTTGCCTGCTCTATGGAAGAAGTGTTTCCAATGGTAAGTATGGTCACAGTTCTTAGTTTCCATCTGCAACCTAGTACATTCCCACCCATAATTTCAGCATCAGTGGAAAAATCAGGATTATTTAACATCATCCTTTGTATATCAAATCACAGAGTTATTTATCCCTTATTTTCTCTCTTTGTGGTTCATAACTGAACAAAGCTCTGAGCTAAGCATGTTATCTTCTTGCCTGGGTACCTCTTAATAAATGTGAGCCATATATTTGGAGATTTTGTTTTCATTTTAGAATCCTCTTTATGAATGATGTTTCCCAAATTGCAATAAGGAATAGGCAGCATACTAAACACGCTTCTTAACGTCGGTGTCAAGGTCTAAAGGGAAGTGTTGAAGGTGAGGCTTGCAGAGCAGTGGTCGGTGTATACTATACCGCGGTGTGTGCTTTAAGCTTTCGTATAACGTTGAGCACAGATCTTCATACAGAAAGACTGAAAACTAAATCTTGGTTTTCCTATTTGGAAGAATTACAATTTCTATGCACAATGTTAGTATTCTAAAATGGTACAAAATAGCCTTGATAAAAAGATTCAAATTCAGATTTATTTTCCAAAATTCACTCTCCTTTCTTATAGTCTTCTAATATAAGACATCATTGGATTGTCTCATCAATATTGATGTAACCCAGCTCTTTATTTTTGATAAAACTGTGTACATTAGGATGAGTTCTTAAACTTCTTTTTACTTTCTAGGTTAAATCTTACTACAGGGGTAGGGTATAGCTCAGTTGGTAGAGCACATGCTTACCATGCACGAGGTCTTGGGTTCAATTCCCAGCACCTCCATTAAGTAAAATACATACATACATACATACACCTAATTACCTCCCCCTTCAAAAAAATAAAATAAAATATTAAAAAAAAAATCTTACTACAAAAAGAACTGCCTTCTTTGTGAACAAATGTGCCAAATCAACTTGGATCTGCTTGATGGTTCTCACACCTTTAGTGTTCATAAGACAACATTTTTATGTTGCCAGATGTCACCCAGATGGTACATATTAATTTATATATGGATATTGGAAAAATATATGGTTTCCACCTGAGGACTTTTAAGTATGATTTTTAAATTGATGCGAACATTGTTTTTTTTTTCCCCCAATGTGCACCATATTGCAGTCAAAATATGGTTCCCAGATGAGTGAACACTTATCTGTTTTATTCGGCCTCGTTCTATATTTCTGAGCCGTGACTTCTGGATGAATTTGTGTCTTCTCAGGCTTGGTTTCAACTGGCTGAAAAGCAATGTGATAGTGTCAAGTAACTATCATTACACTGAAAGACAAGGCTGATAAGATAAATTTAGACCATCTTTCATCTCATTTTCAATATTAACAGCTGTTCTATAGTCTTGCCAGCAGACACAAATGTGTGATAAAGTCTAGACATCTTAATCCTTTAGTCTCTCCTGTTTTGATAAATATTAGACATAAGGTGGTATTGAAGCACCATCCTGAAATCTGCAGGTTTTCAGAGAAAACAGTCTATCATACATTCATTATAAAACTATTTACAAAAGAAATTGTCAAGCCAATTCAACAGACAAAGCCCAGATTTCTGTCTACTGTTTTCCTTACCTTCATTCCTTGAAGGGTCTGCGGTGTTTGGCTCAAGAGAAACAAAACACATGAGTGTTTTGTAATGGTCCTTGCAGTGTCTCTTTCAGAAGAGATCTGATGAGGATGATCAGAGACAAAACCCTTCCTTCACATTTCCCTTTCTCTGCTTCCACCTCCTCCTTTTCCATATTCTTTTTCTTTAGCCCCTTGTTACTTGATAGACATCGACACTTACATCCTCTCTGGGTAATCTAGGATGGGCATGGATAAACAGAAACACTTTCAGTTTTGCTCACAAAATTTAGAACTAATATGCTGAAGTTTCCACTTACCATCCAAAATAATACAAGGACATCACCAAGCACTGTTCAAAGTGTGTCTCTGGATATAGGTTAGAGGTCAGAGTAGCAGCCACTCCTCCCTACCAAGACTTCTGCTTTGAAACTTAGAGAATTAACTTATGTTTGGCTTTTCTCATTAGTTTTACATACAAATTTTAGAAATTAGAATAATTAAGCATTCAACTACGTATCCAGCATGCACAAAGCTGCTCAAACGGACAGGAGTCATTCATTCCTGTAACATGTAACTTTTCCTTTTATAAGTTACACAAAGACCCAAGGAGACAATCTTGCAGCACTCTTCATAATTCAAACTCTCGAAGCAGCAAAGCTCCACCCTCTTGAGCTCTTATCACAAAGAACACAGGTTCTGTGAGGACAAAGCAAAAGAGGAGCACACCTTTTATTCCCACCCAGTGTCATGTGCTGTCACATAGAGAGAAAGTCACACCTCTCAGATTTCCCTGAATCCTTCTGGGTGAAAACAGTTCCTATAATTTTAGCCTACCAAGGGTCTCACCCCAGAACTTGGGCAAGGGTCCAGAAACCACTATTCAGGGCAGATACACAGATCCCCTCCTGTCCCAGTCTCTCTGTCTTCAGCCACCCTGAGGCAAGCAGGTAAGACTGGTTTCAGTAATGCCTGCCTCCTAATATTCATGTCCAAGTGTATTCATGTCTCACTCCCCTTGAGTGAGACCTAGACATAATGGCCTGTGTCTAACCAGCAGGATATAGTAGTAGTAATGAGATGTCACTTCCATGATGAGGCTACAGAATATTGTGACCTCCTTCTTGCTTTCAGATTCTGTTGTTTTCTTGGCTTGCAGGCTTTGTCGAAGAAATTTGCTACATGGAGAGGCCCATGTAGCAAGAAATTAGGATGACCTCTGGCCAGTAGCCAGTGAGGAAATAAGAGCCCCAGTCTGACAGCATTTCACGAACTGAGAGCCTCAGTTTGGCAGCCCTTGAGGAACTGAACCCTGCCCATGACCGCTGGTCTGGGAGACAGTTCTTTCCTCTGCTGAGTCTTCGCATGCAACCTCAGCCCTGGGTGACACGTTGACTGCAGCCTGTGGTAAACCTTGAAGCAGAAGACTCAGAGAATTTGTGTCTAAACCTCTGACCCATAGAAACTATGAGATAATAAGCATCTATTGTTTTAAGCCACTCTGTTTGTGATAGCTTGTTGCACAGAAATGGATAACAATACAGCTCCCAACAAAGTACTTCCAAAGTCTCTGCTCTGCGTGTGAATCAGATCCCAGCAGCCCGACTCACTGATGAGCATAGCACATTTCAGACTCAAGACTTTACAATGATCCATCCATCAGCTTCTTCCCCAGAGACAGGACTGGGGGGGCACATTTTTGGATTATCTGTGGGTTTCTTTTATCCATACTCTCCCATGCTCAAGAATAACTGAGCGTTAACTGAAGCAATCATCTTACATCTGCAATTTGCCCCAGGGGTGTAGTCATAGACTTGAAGGTATCAAGTCACAGAATAAAGAAATTACATAAAAGTCTAGATTCTGCACTTCTTAAGGCTACTTTATTTTACTTTATATCTTACTTTATATCATTTCTCTCCTGATAAACAGTCTTTCATTTAAATGGCCTTCTCCATCTGACTTTAAGATATTTACAAGGATTAATTAGCTAATTATCTGTCGTCACTGGTGAAACCCAATGGTTATGTTTACACTGACAAAATGCACCCTGCTATTTAAACTGGACAACAAACTCATGATACATAACTGGCTCCCCACCCTAATGCATTTTTTCTAAACGTCAGAATTGATTTCCAGAGTCCAACATAAACCTCCGGGTCTGTTCCTGTTGACAGCAACAGAAAATCCACCAGTGACTTTACCACTGTAAAGGTGGCTCCTGCAGACACAGTAACTGAATATAAGAAGGCAGGAAATGCCTGGGGTGAAGTATTGGCTAATAATGTAGATCCTGTGTCACCCCTCCTCCGGTGCACTGCATCCAGGTAGTATGATTTGGAAACAGTGAAAGCAAGTTTCATGGAAGTAGCGAAAACTGTTGACTACATTATTTTTTTCCCTTTTCCCACAAATTAGAAAGCTTGCCTGGCAGTTTTGCTGACAGTTCAATAATGTACTTCATTTTTCTACGATTCTCAATGACTTTCTCAGTTTCTTGCTTAATAAATTAATGCCAAAATAAAACTTGGAGGTAAACAGATTTTCATTGAGTCTTTGTGATGTTAAATAACTGGGAATTTGGAAAATGTACAATTGTAATTAATTTGGGGGGCTTATTTTGTTTGAGTATTTGGCATTGAGTATTATAACAGCTTTCTGATGGGAGGAAAAACATCTAAAGAGTTCTCTTTGTGGGTTCTCTACAACATTTGGGGAACATTTGGGGACATTTGGGGAAAGTGCCTGCCAGAAATTTTTATTTCTCCCAACTGGTCTTATATATAATTTTCTAGATAAGAATTGACGGTGTTGGGACTCAACTTGCCAATCAGCAAACTTGGTTCTTTTTCAAAAAGTTTTTTGGAGGGAGGTAATTAGGTTTTTTAATATTTATTTATTTTTAGAGGAGGTACTGGTGATTGAACCCAGGACCTTGTGCATGCTAAGCATGCACTCTACCACTTGAGCTATATCCTCCCCCCAAACTTGGTTCTTTTGATTGTTGCATGAGATTTAGTTTTTCCTTGTTGAAAGAGATGCTCATTCAACCAGTGGGTAGAGGCTCTCGTATGCATTGTCACGTGTAATACCCAGAACACTGTCACTTGTAACACCCACAACCTTACTCAAGAAAGCAGTCCCCTAGCCCTTGCTTAAAGCTCTTACTGCATGAAGAACAAAAGGGCATAGAAGAGGTGTTTAACACACGGACATTAAATGTAAAGGATGTTCATGAAGCAAACAGTCTTGATAAAAGTGCCACGCTGTTTGTCCCACAGGCAAAGTTTACTCAGAGTGTGTTCTACAATTCAAGGAATGGCCCCAAATGCTTTGTCATTCTCCTCTCAAGTTTATGGTGCACTAAAGCTACCAGGGGTCCAAACCTAAGAAGCCATTATCTGAGGGACAAAGATACTAGAAATTAAATTCAGTGTTAAATTTTAATTTCTTTGTTATTCTGAGAAATTGATAAAATTGTGAAAATATATGCATAAGACTTGAAAAGAGTTTTTCTGAAAGGAGAAGGTGCGATAGCAATGTCTGTTAAATGGTAGGTTTTATTTCTGTGGTAGACCGTACATTCCAAAAATGGCCACAGCAATATCTCCCCTGCCACACTACTCTTCTCACCGAGTAACTGTGCCACTTCTCCCTATGAAAGGTAGGTCTGCGTGGCCTTCTTTTACATCTGAGGTGGCTCCTGACCATAGCAGAAGTTGCAATATATCACCTCCAAGGCTAGTCATAAAAGAATAGACAGCATCCAGCTTCAGCCCAGTTTGTGGGAAGGTGTTCTTGGGATGCAGGCTCTGTGCCATGAGCAAGGTCAAGCCCCACGTGGCCCTTGTGGGGAAGGACCAAGTACACACTCGGCAATCCTGGCCGCAGTTCCAGGCTGTCAGCCAGCAGTCTCCAGGTCGGTGTGGGGAGCCTCCAGATGTCTCCAACCCCCAGGTGGGAATTTACCCCAGCCTTTTTCTCACCCCAGCTGATGCTGCATGGAACAGAGACAAGCTGTCCCTGGTGCGCCCTACTGAAACTGCTACTTTCTGATTGGGGTGATTTGTTTCACAGTGATAGCTAACTGGCACAACTTTATCTTCATTTTTGCAGATGAGACAATGGAAGGTCATAGTAGATAGGGGATTTTGACTGATGACACAAACTAATAAACTAGAGCTTGACCCAAATTCTGTCCACTTTCAATAGTATTTAAAAAAAAAAAAAGTTGTTCCTGAATAACTATTTGATGAAGTTGAAAGTTGGCCTTGAATGGTAATTGTTTTCTCTCAGACTTGCCTATAGATATTTAACACTTATATTTCTACTGGGAAATAACAAGTTCATGGGTAAGAGGGCCGTTAGAATAATTTTAAAAAATGTTGCCTGACCACCATTCTAATGAACCGATCATTCTTTTCTAGTTTCAAATCATTCACGCCTTCATCTGGCCTATGTCTTCTTTTGCGCTCATTCCCTAGGATGGCTGCCTGAATGAAGGCATCAGAGTTCAAAACAGAAATGCCAACAACCAAGTTCAGTAAGCGTACTGCTGTTAGAAGGAGACAGGAGAAACACAAACAGAAAAGCAACTTAGCATCTCACTGGCAGCCTTTTTATACACGTTGATTTTACTTACATTTGATTTCTTTTCTAATACTATTCAAATTGCAAAATGTGGCCTTGCTGAGCATTTACTGCTGCACCTCATTCTTTGTCTAATCATCTCAGGTATTATTACAGGGGAACAGGCAGCGCTACGGAAGCGTCTCCCACGGTACTTAAAGAAAGATTGGAGGGTAGATGTCATTTTAGAACTTACAAGGCAGGAATTCTGCTCCTGTACCTCCCTCCAGCCCTCGGCATTACACTCGGAAAGTCATTTCTTAGAAGGTCATTCATCGCAAATCTTTTTCATTTTCTTCCTGTGTGTCAGCTAATAATCAGCACCAATTTGATGTACACAATTATAGTGAAAACAAGAGTATAACCAAGAGCTCTCATGGAATTACGAATAAGAGGTGAAAAGCACGTGGTGGCGACTTCTCAACGACCAAATTAAGGAATAGACACTACATGGATTCTCCTCCAGCTGTTAGTTCTGTGGGGACAGTGACATGCCTTCTTTCCACTGTTCCTGATCTTTACCTTAAAATACTTGTTGAGAAAGATGGTTTGGAAATTCTGTTCGACTTTAGGGTACTAGAGTCAAGAAGTCTGGTAAGATTGGTAGTAAAACTAGGGGCAAGATTGGAGAATGTAATTTTTATTTGAAGCATCTTCTATTAAGTACGGCTTGAGACAATTTTAAAAATTATTCTATAAAACATTAAGGACCATTATTTGTCTTCTCTGAATGCTAGTTTGAGCTGGGTAGCTAAAGTGTGATTTAATGAGAAATGAAAAAAAAATAGACAGTTACTACTGGGTGTCTACTGTTTGTAAGGCATTTAATTAATGTTTCCTCATTTAATTCACACTAAATACCAGTGATGGAGATTTTTCTTGCCCATTTGCAGCCAAGAAAACTGAATTTCAAAGTTAAACAGCCAAACCAATTCCACCAGCTAAAATGTAGCAAATAGCTCTTCAGCGTCAAGATCCAAGCCTTTGCCGGGGAGCCCCGTCTGTCTAAACACACATGGACACGGGAGCAGATCGCCAGCTGAAAAGGCATATTTAAGGCATCTTTCATAGCCTGTCACTGCCTTTCGATCGGTTGTGTGATACTCTCTGGCCATTTGTCCTCCATTCTCTAAAATGAGAATAATGTCTGTCGTGGATTAGAGATTACATAACGCCTTGCAGTGTGCTTAATAAACTGTATCTATTATTATTTCATGACATGAAGAATTTAACTTTTCAATCTGCTACCAGTGACTCGTGGGAGGCAAAAAAGAAGAACCAAGTTATTTCTGTTTTAGTCTCCATGGTGGTGCAGAAGTTTTCCTAAAACAATACTGATTTTTTTTTTTTAAGATTGTCTTTGTCCCTTTACTATTTTCTCCAAAGCACCTGATGAACATGAGTCAGTTCCCTTCTCTTTTTTTCTTCTTATTAGTTTTCATTGCCCTCCTTGTCAAGCTGCCTTTAATAATTTATCAATTATGTCTGATCAGGCCTGCTTGGCTGGCAGAGCTAAGCTATAAAAAAGGAGAGGAACAGATGTCAAAACTGCATTTGTTGTCTCTTTTTTGCCAAATGCCAGGCAAAGAATGGCAGCGTTCTGCTTGCCTGCCCCTTTTACTGGTGAGGAGTCCAAAATGGTTCACACAACATCTGCTTTTGTAAAGACCTGCCAGCATTGCCCACATATGTCCAGATGTTATCACACACACACACACACACACGAGTGTCTGTAGGACTGAAAGTGAACACACTCTCCTGGGATGCCAAATTCAGTGTTGCTTTGTTCTGTTTTGTTCCAGGGCCTGGGAAAATGGGAAAGGAATGGGAGCACGGACTGGAACAGCAGATCTCGTCTCTTTTTGATTCCATTTGCAGAAGATTCTGTCCCCTGTGAAACTGACTGTCATTTTAATGACACAGCTCTGAGATGAACAATACAGGTTAAAAAAGCGCCCCAGTCCCGACATTGGGAAGGAAGGGGGGGTGGAAATATATTAGTGCTAGGTAACTAAGTGCACATCGGGACCCCAGAAAACAAAGCAAACGAGCTTACTTCTTCCTATGCTGCAGGCGAGCAGAAGGTAAACTTTGTCACGCTGGGATGAAAACAGAAATGATGGCTTCAAGTTGTGTTGGTACCCATCTTCCTCTTCCTGTCGGGATGTTCATCTGCAGACTTACCCTGTGGTACCCGGTCTAGACAGACAGATGGGCACCATCAGACAGTCTTTGTATGGCAATCACTGAGCATTCTGTTGGAGAGCTGGGGTTGCAAACTTTTTCTCTATAAAGGACCAGATATTAAGTATTTTCAGCTTTATAGGGCTCATGGTATCTGTTATAACTACTCAGATCTGTGGTTGTAGCATGAAAGAAACAGACAATGCAGAAATGAATGGGCATGGCTAGATTCTAATAAAGCTTTATAAACAAAAATAGTTGGCAGGCTGGGTTTGGCCCGCTGGTCTTAGCTCCTTTGGTCTGGGGTGGAAAGGAGCAAACATCATCGGCGAAGATCTCTGTTGGGCAGCACAGCGTGGGGCCTGAGCTCCCCGCCCCCCCACCCCAGAGGCTGGCAGCCTGGGCTTCAGTCCTCGCTCTGCCCCTGCTGTGTGGCACTGGTCAACCTCTCTGTGCCTCAGTTCTTTCATTTTTAAGGGAGACTATGGTAATAAAAGCAGTGCTTACTTCATAGGCCTGCTATGAGTATTAAATAGTTCAATGTTTGTAGAGCCCCCTTGAACAGGATCTGCAACTTAGTAAGGTGCCAAGTAACCACTTACCTACCACCTTAAAAGAAGAAATGCAAATATGATAGCATCCTAGGAGGAAAGGTCTGAGCCCATATGTTAGCACTGAGGCGGTGAGGGCGGAGGTAATTACGAGATAGGATACAGAGGTATATCGAAAGAAGTTCACTACCAATTAAATGCGGACGGCATGTTCTTAAGAGAGAATGAAATGTCTCAGCAGAAAGTAGTTTTATGGTTTGGCCATCCGGGTGAATGGCGGTGAGGTTTCTGGATGGAGAATTCCAGTGGAGGAACACAGTTGGGGGAAACACTAGATCTATTAATCGTTGGTTCTTATCCACATTTCTTTTTCTTTCTTTTTTTTAGAAAACAGGTTGTCTTTCCACCGCAGTGGAGGAGCATTCCTTGTGCATAGAGTGATCATCTCATTTATCATCTAAACTGGAGCACATTAGACAGTGAAAATGAAGAACCTGTTAATAATGACTACAGGATGACAGTCATTAATTGGTGACTGGTCACCAACCAGCAGACTGGTCACCGTATCTATGTGGGCACCATGTCTTTGAAGCTCATGATCCTTCCCAAAGTTCAGTGGACCTTGAGCAACTCCCTAACCCACTTTAGACAATAAACCCCTTTCTTCCTGGAATTTGGGATTAAGAAACTGAGAAATGTCTCTTTTAGATCAAAAAATACTTACTGGGCATTAACTATGCATCAGAAAGTGTCCTAGGCAGTGCTGATAGAGCAGTGAACAGAAAAGGAAAAGTCTTGCCTTACTGGAGTCATATTCTAGTAGAAAATCAGATAAAAAACAAATGTATATGCAATATCAAATAGTGATAAGTACTATGAAGAAAAATAAAGCTGAGTAAGGGGATAGAAAGTGGTGGGGTGCTAACTGTTTCAGATTTTGGATTTATTTTTATTGAGGTCACATTGACTTATGACATTGTATGTTTCACATGTACTTTGTATTTCTACTTCTGCATACCCTGCCACGTGCTCATCACCAAAAATTTAGTTTCCATCTGTCCCCATACAGTTGATCGTTTTAACTCACTTCATCCTTCCCCACCCCATTTCCTTCTGGTAAGCACTCCTCTTTTCTCTGTGTGGGATGCTAATTTTACACTGGGTGGTTAAGAATAGGGAAATATTTGAGGAGATCACATTTGAGCAAAGATCTGAATGAAGCAAGAAACAAGCACAATGGCCCTGTGATGGAAATTTGCCTGATGTGTTTGAGAAGAGGATGGCTTAAGTAAAGTGAAAGAAGAGAAGAATGGTAGAAAACAAGAACAGGGAGGTAGTCGGGCTCCAAGTGAAGATTGGGGAAGATCATTCAGGACTGGGGCCAAACTTGGCTCCAGGCTTTGACAGACATACATTGTTGGTTACTTACCCAATAGATACTTCATCTAATCCCTTCACTGTCATCTAATTACAGCAAAATATTGGCAGATCGACCCCTGCTTGCTAGTAATTGGTTTGCGGACGCACATGGGAACCAGACTGAACCAAACTTGTGGTGAAGTCTGACTGGGGTCTTCCTTGGAATTTTCCCACATTTTTTGAAAAAAACTAAATGAATCTTTCTTTCACTGGATGCCTGGATTTGAGGCAGCTGTCTGAGACCAAGGAGGGAGCTAGTCTGAGGATAAAAGTGGACTTGGCAAGATGGCTGAGTGGCAAGACAGAAATAACTTGGACTTTGATGAGGTCATTGAGCTGCTGAATTAGCCAACTTTACCTGTTACTTCTCTACCATAAAATAACAACATTTTCCATAGATTATAAGACAAACTGGATTGGTGTTTTTAACACATAAAAATGTCTTAAAAATATATATGGGAAGCCAATATCAAAGGTAATATGAAGTTATAATGCCACTGAGAAGGCAAAAAGCATCTGAGACTAGACAGAGAGGAATAACAATGCAGAATTACACTCACTCAGAGACAGAAGCCTGATTCCTGGCTTTCCAGTCCAAATCCATGCCTGTTAATTCCTCTTTAGCTCTGTCCCTGGGTGCTCACTTGCTTTTTTGTTGTATCCTTTTTTGTAAATTCCTTTTTACTTGAATTAGTTTACTTAGGCTTAAATCCCTTTCTGGCAGAGGGTCTTAATTTCACTTTAAAACATGCCAAGTTTGATGGACCTGTGTGTCTCTCCAAGAGGTAATTTGCAGTTAAATATTCACATCTCACTCAGAGATGCTCATAAGAGAATCATTAAGATGTCTAGTCACAGAAACTGATGGAATCCTCTGGTTAGGATTTGATCCATGGAAGGAAATAGAGACAGACTAGAATATTGGGGTTGAAGGCAGCATTTGAGTGGATGGTCCTCAGAAGGATGGCATGAGGGAACTAGAATAAATCTAACTTGTAGGGATCTTTTTCAAAAACATGTGCTATAACCTTTGCTACAACTGTGGCATTCTGGCCCGCTCCAGGGCATGGGGAAGATCAGCACGCAGCCACTGGGCAGAGGGAGCAAAGATACTGAGAAGAAAAAAAGTCAAAAGGTAGAAGAAGTCCCTTACCCCTTTCAGTTTTCTTATCTGAAACAGAGAGTTTCTTATGGTTTATGGATTCTTTTGTTTCTTATTTGTTTATTTAATAGAAGTATAGTTGCTTTTCAATATTATATTGGTTTCAGGTGTACAGCATTGTGATTTAATATTTTTTAGATTATACTCCACTTAAAGTTATTACAGATATTAGCTGTATTCCCTGTGCTGTACCCTTGCAGCTTATTTATTTTATACTTAGGGTTTGTATCCCTTGATACCTTACTCCTATCTTCCCCACCCCCTTCCCTCTCCCCACAAGTAACCACTAGTTTATTCTCTAGATCTGTGAGTCTGTTTGGTTTTGTTATATTCATTACTTCATTTGATTTTTTTAGATTCCACAAATAAGTGATAACATACAGTATTCTTCTTTCTCTGTCTGACTTATTTCACCAAACATGATACACTCCAGGTCCATCCATGTTGTTGCAATTGCAAAATTTCATTCTTTTTGTGGCTGAATAATATTCCATTGTAAAAATATATCACATTCATCTACTGATGAACACTAGGTTGCTTCCAAATCTTATCTATTTTAAATTATGGTGCTACAAACTTTGGGGTGCATGTACTTTTTCAAATTAGTGTTTTCATTTCTTTGGATATATACCCAGGAATGGAACTGTTGGATCAGATGGTAGTTTTATTTTTAGTGTTTTGAGGAAACTCCATGTTATTCTCAATAGTGGCTTCACCAATTTACACTCCCACTGGCAGTATACTACGGTTCCCTTTTCGCCACGTCCTCAGCGACATTTGTTATTTGTGGTCTTTTTGGTGATAGTCATTCTGAGAGGTGTGAAATGACATCTCACTGTGATTCTGATTTGTATTTGTCTGATAATGAGCAATGTTGAACCTCTTTTATGTTCCTGTTGGTCATCTCTATGGCTTCCTTGGAAAGATGTCTATCCATTTTTTAATTAGGTTGTATTAGTTGCTGAGCTGTTTATATATTTTTGGCTATTAACCTCTATTAGTCATATTGTTTGCAAATATTATCTCCCATTGGGTAGATGGTCTTTTCATTTTGTTGATGGTTTCCCTTCTTGTGCAAAAACTTTTAAGTTTAATTAGGTTCTATTTGTTTATTTTTCCTTTTGTGTCCTTTGTCTGAGGAGTCATACAAAAAATATATTGCTATGATTTCTGTCAGAGAGTGTTTTATATTTTCTTCTAGGAGTTTTCTGGTCTCTGGTCTTACATTTAGGTCTTTAATACATTTTGAGTTTATTTTTGTAAATAGCATGAGAAAACGTTCTAATTTCATTGCTTTACATGTAGCTGTCTGTTTTCCCAGCACCACTCACTGAAGAGACAATCTTTTCCCCAGTGTACATTCTTACCTCCTTTGTTGTAGGTTAACTGACCATATGTGTATGGGTTTTTTTCTGGACTCCCTGTTCTGTTTCATTGGCCTTTGCATCTATTTTTCCAATGGTACCATACTGTTTTGACTTATTTCACCAAGCATGATAGTTTTATAGTATAGTCTGAAGCCAGGGAGCATGCTACCTCCAGCTTTGTTCTTTCTTCTCAAGACTGCTTTGGCTATTTGAGGTCTTTTGTGGTTCCATATAAATTTTAGGATTATTTGCTCTACGTCTATGAAAAATGCCATTGGTATTTCAATAGGGATTGCATTAAGTCTGTAGATTCTTTAGGGTAGTCTGGACATTTTAAGATTATTAAATATTCCAATCCAGGAGCATGAGTTGTCTTTTCATTTCTTTGCATCAGCTTCAGTTTCCTTCATCAATGTTTTACAGTTTTCAGAGTATAGGACTTTCACATACTTGGTTAAGTTTATTTCTAGGTATTTTATTCTTTTTGATGAGATTTTAAAGAGGATTATTTTCTTGCTGTCTCTTTCTAATAGTTTATTATTAGTGTATAGAAAAGCAACAGATTTCTGTATATTAATCTTGTATCCTGCAACTTTATTGAATTAATGTATTAGTTCTAATGGTTTTTTGTTTGTTTGGGTTTTTTTGGTGGAGACTTCAGGTGGGGTTTTTCCTGCATAGTATCATGTCATCTGGAAATAGTGACAGTTTTACTTCTTCCCTTTCAATTTGGATACCATACCTTTTATTTCTTTTTTTGTCTAATTGCTGTGGTTAAGACTTCCAATACTGTATTAAATAGAAGTGGCAAGAGTGGGCATCCTTGTCTTGTTCCTAATTTTAGAGGGAAAGGTTTCAGCTTTTCACTATTGAGTATGATGTTAGCAGTGGGTTTTCCATAAATGGTCTTTAATATGTTTAGATCATGTTCCCTCTATACCAACTTTGATGAGAGTTTTTATCATGAATGGATGTTGAATTTTGCAAAATGCTTTTCCTGCATCTATTGAGAAAGACTGCTTTGCCTGATATGACTATTACTACCCAAACCTCTTTTCATTACCATTTGCAAGAAATATCTTTTTCCATCTCCTTCACTTTCAGTCTGGGTGTGTCTTTAGTTCTGAAGTGAATCTCTGTAAACAGCATATAGTTGGGTCTACCTTTTTTTTTCTTTTTTATCCAATCAGCCACCCTGTATCTTTTAATTGGAGAATTTAGTCCATTAATATTTAAAGTGATCATTGGTAGGCATGTACTTGTTGCCATTTTGCTACTTGTATTCTGATTATTTTTGTAGTTCTCTGTTCTTTTCTTCATTTTAGTTTCTTCCCTTGTGGCTTGATGAATTTTTTAGCGGTATGCTTGTGTTTCTTTCTCTGTAGTTTTTGTGTATCTATTATAGGTTTTTGATTTTTGATTACCATGGTGTAATATATGTTGATCTAGTAACTGTATTTACTTGCTTTAAACTGATGATCATTTAAATTCAAACACAATCTTAAAAGCTGTGCATTTTTTATTCCCCTCCCCCATGTTTTGTCTTCTTAATGCCATGTTTTACATCTCCATGTTTCTCCCTTAACTGTTCATTTCAGTTGATTTTACAACCGTGTCTTTTAATCTTCATACTAGCTTATGTAAGTGGTTGTCCCCAACCTTTATTTTATGTATTTGCTTTTACGAGGGTAAATTTTCCTTTTCTGTAAATGTTTACTTCTTGTTGGAGCCTTTTCTTTTCCACTTAGAGACAACCTTTTAACATTTCTTCTAGGTTTGGTTTAGTGTTGATTAACTGTTAGTATTACTTTTTGGTCTAAATAGTTCTTTATCTATCCTTTAATTCTGGATGATAATCTGCTGAATACAGTATCCTAAATTGTAGAGTTTTATTTTATTGTTTTTTTTTTTCCTTTCAGCAATTTAAATATATTATGTCACTCCCTTCTGGTCTGCAAAGTTTCTTCAGAAAAATCAGCTGATAGTTTTATGGGGGGGTTCCCGTATAAGCAACTCTTTGTTTTCCTTTTTCTGCTTTTAAATTTTTCTCTTTATATTTAACTTTCCCATTTTAATTATGATATGCCTTTATGTGTGTCTCCTTGGGTTTATTTTTGGGGAGATTCTCTGTGTTTACTGTATCTGGATATCTGTTTCCTTCTTCAGGTTTGGGAAGTTTTCAGTTATAATTTCATCAAATATATTTTTGACCTTTGTCTCTCTCCTCTCCTTCTTGGACCCTTATACTGTGAAATTAGTATGCTTGATATTGTCTCAGAGTTCCTTAAACTGTCCCATTTTTTAAATTTTGTTTTTCTTTTTGCTGTTCTGTTTGGGTTATATCCATTATTCCAGCTTTCAAATCACTTACACATTCTTCTGTACACCTAGTCTGCTGCTGATTCCTTCTAGTGTGTTTTTTATTTCAGTTATTGTATACTTCAGCTCTGACTGGTTCTTTTTAATATTTTCTAGTTTTTTAATTATAATTCTCACTATGTTCATCTGTTTTTACTCAATTTCAGTTAACATTCTCATTACTATTGCTTCAAACTCTTTATCAGGTTAATTATATATCTCTGTTTCATTAGTTGTTTTTTCAGGTTATTCCTTCTTTTTCCATTTGAAACAAATTCCTTTGTCTTCTCATTTTATTTAACTTTCTCTAGTCTCCATGAAATTAGGTGAAACAGTTACCTATCCTGGTCTTGAAGTGGCGACCTTGTGTGGGAACTTCCCTGTGCTGTTTGTGTGTGCCCAGCGGCTTTGGTGGGAGAGCTGGATCTGAAGTTGAGCATGAGTCATATTTTCCCTGAGGTATGTTGACAGCTATCACCTTGTGGGAGGTGGGTCTGGAGATGGAGGGCCTAGAACCAGATCCAGGTGTGAGCTGTAGCTTCTCCTATGCTCAGTGGTGATCACTGCTCTATCAGGGGTGAAGCTGGATCCAAAGTGCTGGAGCAGAAGCCCTGAAGCTCAGGTCCAAATTGGTTTCATTCCCTTTAACTGTGCACTCTCCTTCATCCCAGTGATGACACATTTGCCCCAGAAGGGAGAAGCAGTGGAGAAAGAGGGGCTGGGAGGACATACTGGAACAGTCCAGGCATGCTAGTTAGAGATTAAGGCAGCTCCCAAACTGCCACCTTCAGGAGCAGCAGTACTGGCTACCCTCACACTTTTCTGATACAATGCCAGTTCCAAGCTGGCTCAGTCCCCCACAGCTGTGCATCCTCTTCAGTAATGGCAGCCTTTGCCCTAGTGGGGAGCTGGATCAGTGCTAGAGGGGCCAGATTGGGTGTTTGGCATGAGTTGGGGCATGTGCTGGGGCAGTCGTGGGAAACAGACCAGAACTCCAGGCAGTTTCAATCTGCTTCCTCTGCCTTGTTCATAAGAGTAAGCAAGTGTGTGTGCACTCTCATGAGCAGAGCCTAGATTTCTAACAGCCTTCTTATAAGTCCTACTGATTTTCAAACCAGTTAAGGGTACTTGTCCTCCTGGTGTTGGACACCAGAACTGGGGTGGCCAATTTGTGACTCAAGCCCCTCACTATCCAAGGAGGATCCCTGAGCCCACGTTATCCCTCTCCTCTTCTATATTCCCACTTAGGGGAACAGGTCCAGACCTAACCTCTTTTCTTCCCTTCATACCCAACTCTTGCATCTCTTTTTTACAGCCTTGGTTGTAGAAGAGTCTTTCTGCCACTCTCCAGTTTTTTTCAGTGAGGATTGTTCCACATGAAGATGTATTTTAGTGTGTTCACGGGGGGAGGTGAGCTCAACATCCTCCTACTCTGCCACCTTGATCTCCACCCTCCTAGTTTATGGATTCTTATTTTAAATTTCCTTGGTAATCTTTGGGGGTGGGTTCCAACCAGAATGTTCCCTGTGCAGACTCATATCTTTAGTATAGCAAGAGAGCTATACTAAATATCTGACACTCCTGTTAGTTTTGAACTCCCTGCTCACATCACCTGTGTGTGGCTCAGATCGCTCATCTCAAGAGTTGGCGTTAGAACCATCTTGGGAAGAGATGTATTTTTAAATCCCTTAGAAAATAGCACTGAAAGTAATTGGCTCTGGGATCTCAGTACAGCTTACTGGTTTGATCTATAAAAATATATTTTCTCCCCAACCCCCAACCCATTGCCTTATTTTCTCTTCATGTTGGGAAATGATTTTTCATTTTATTTCCTACCTTTTTCTGTGAAATCTTGTATGATTTCATAAACAGGAAAGAAAAAAAAATCTCTCTATTTGTTTTCTTGCAGCTGCTTAAATATTGATCTTTAGAAATTTATGAAAGATTACCTGAGCCCTCCTAGGAAGTGCCTCAAATGAAATTGTGTCTTTCTTCTCGTTGCTTTGTACGAGTCATCAAGAATAAGTATTTTTGATATTTTTGATTATTATTTTTAAAATAAGACTAACACTTTTCTTGGGCTTAATTTGCTGCTACAGAGGATGTCACTACTGCTTTAAAAACTTCCTCAGCAGTCATGGATGTCTCTAAGTATTCTACAAAAGCTCTGTGAAATCCAGCTTTTTCAGTATGCTCAGCACACTTTGATTACCATGATTCACTCTCCATAACAAATTTACAAACGATCAAGTTAATGGACAACTCTTTTTGTGTGTGTGTGTGTGGTTTTGATTCTTTTTTTTTTTTAACATTTTTTATTGATTTATAATCATTTTACAATGTTGTGTCAAATTCCAGTGTTCAGCACAATTTTTCAGTCATTCATGGACATATACACACTCATTGTCACATTTTTGTCTCTGTGAGTTATCATAACATTTTGTGTATATTTCCCTGTGCTATACAGTGTAATCTTGTTTATCTATTCTACAATTTTGAAATACCAGTCTATCCCTTCCCACCCTCCACACCCCTGGTAACCACAAGTCTGTATTCCCTGTCTGTGAGTCTATTTCTGTCCTGTATTTACGCTTTGTTTTTGTTTGTTTGTTTGTTTGTTTTTGTTTTTGTTTTTTAGATTCCACATATGAGCACTCTCATATGGTATTTTTCTTTCTCTTTCTGGCTTACTTCACTTAGAATGACATTCTCCAGGAGCATCCATGTTGCTGCAAATGGCATTATGTTGTCGGTTTTTATGGCTGAGTAGTATTCCATTGTATAAATATACCACCTCTTCTTTATCCAGTCACCTGTTGATGGACATTTAGGCTGTTTCCATGTTTTGGCTATTGTAAATAGTGCTGCTATGAACATTGGGGTGCAGGTGTCATCCTGAAGTAGATTTCCTTCTGCATACAAGCCCAGGAGTGGGATTCCTGGGTCATATGGTAAGTCTATTCCTAGTCTTTTGAGGAATCTCCACACTGTTTTCCACAGTGGCTGCACCAAACTGCATTCCCACCAGCAGTGTAGGAGGGTTCCCCTTTCTCCACAGCCTCTCCAGCATTTGTCATTTGTGGATATTTTAATGACGGCCATTCTGACTGGTGTGAGGTGATACCTCATTGTAGTTTTGATTTGCATTTCTCTGATAATTAGTGATATGGAGCATTTTTTCATGTGCTTTTTGATCATTTGTATGTCTTCCTTGGAGAATTGCTTATTTAGGTCTTCTGCCCATTTTTGGATTGGGTTGTTTATTTTCTTCTAATTGAGTCGTATGAGCTGCTTATATATTCTGGAGATCAAGCCTTTGTCGGTTTCACTTGCAAAAATTTTCTCCCATTCTGTAGGTTTTCTTCTTGTTTTACTTTTGGTTTCCTTTGCTGTGCAGAAGCTTGTAAGTTTCATTAGGTCCCATTTTATTCTTGCTTTTATTTCTTTTAGGAGAAAATTTTTGAAATGTATGTCAGATAATGTTTTGCCTATGTTTTCCTCTAGGAGGTTTATTGTATCTTGCCTTTGTCTATTGTATCTTGTTTAAGTCTTTAATCCATTTTGAGTTGATTTTTGTATATGGTGTAAGGGAGTGTACTAGCTTCATTGTTTTACATGCTGCTGTCCAGTTTTCCCAACACCATTTGCTGAAGAGACTGTCTTTATTCCATTGTATATTCTTGCCTCCTTTGTTGAAGATTCGTTGACCAAAAGTTTGTGGGTTCATTTCTGGGCTCTCTATTCTGTTCCATTGGTCTATATGTCTGTTTTGGTACCAATACCATGCTGTCTTGATGACTGTAGCTCTATAGTATTGTCTGAAGTCTGGGAGAGTTATTCCTCCAGCCTCTTTCTTTCTCTTCAGTAATGCTTTGGCAATTCTAGGTCTTTTGTGGTTCCATATGAATCTTATTATGATTTGTTCTAGTTCTGTGAAATATGTCCTGGGTAATTGGATAGGGATTGCATTAAATCTGTAGGTTGCCTTGGGCAGTGTGACCATTTTAACAATATTGATTCTTCCAATCCAAGAGCATGGAATATCTTTCCATTTTTTAAAGTCTTCTTTAATTTCCTTCATCAGTGGTTTATAGTTTTCTGTGTATAATTCTTTCACCTCCTTGGTTAGATTTATTCCCAGATATTTTATTACTTTGGGTGCTATTTTAAAGGGGATTGTTTCTTTACTTTCTTCTTCTGTTGATTTATCGTTAGTGTAAAGAAATGCAACTGATTTTTGAACGTTAATTTTGTAACCTACTACCTTGCTGAATTCTTCAATCAGCTCTAGTAGCTTTTGTGTGGACCTTTTAGGGTTTTCTATATATAGTAACATGTTATCAGCATATAATGACACTTTTACCTCTTCTTTTCCAATTTGGATCCCTTTTATTTCTTTCTCTTGCCTGACTGCTGTGGCTAGGACTTCCAGGACTATGTTGAATAGGAGTGGTGATAGTGGGCATCCTTGTCTTGTCCCAGATTTTAGTGGGAAGCTTTTGAGTTTTTCACCATTGAGTGCCATGCTGGCTGTAGGTTTGTCATATATAGCTTTTATTATGTTGAGATATGTTCCCTCTATACCCACTTTGGTGAGAGTTTTTATCATAAATGGGTTTGAATTTTATCAAATGCTTTTTCTGCATCGATTGAGATGATCATGTGGTTTTTGTCCTTTCTCTTGTTGATGTGATGTATTACATTGATTGATTTGCGTATGTTGAACCAGCCTTGTGTCCCTGGGATGAACCCCACTTGGTCATGATGTATAATCTTTTTTATGTGTTGTTAGATTCTATTTGCTAAAATTTTGGTGAGGATTTTGGCGTCTATGTTCATCAGTGATATTGGCCTATAATTCTCTTTTTTTGTAGTGTCTTTGCCTGGTTTTGGTATCAGGGTGATGGTGGCTTCATAGAATGAGTTTGGGAGTATTCCCTCCTTTTCAATCATCTGGAAGAGTTTGAGAAGGACTGGTATGAGTTCTTCTTTGTATGTTTGGTAGAATTCCCTGGTGAAGCTGTCCGGTCCTGGACTTTTATTTGTAGGGAGGTTTTTAATTGCAATTTCTATTTCCTTTCTAGTGATTGGATTGTTCAAGTGTTCAGATTCTTCTTGATTCAGTTTTGGTGGACAGTATGTTTCCAGAAACTTGTCCATCTCCTCTAGGTTATCCAGTTTGGTTCCATATAGTTTTTCATAATATTCTTGTATGATATTCTGTATTTCTATTTTGTTTGTTGTAATTTCTCCATTTTCCTTTCTTATTTTGCTAATTTTGCTCTTTTTCCTCCTTTGTGAGTTTGGCTAGAGGTTTGTCGGTTTTATTTACTTTTTCAAAAAACCAGCTTTTGGTTTGGTTGATTTTTTCTATGGTCTTGTTAATCTCTATTGTATTTAATTCCTCTCTGATCTTTATTATTTCCTTCCTTCTGCTGCTTTTTGGGGCTTTTTGTTCTTCTTTTTCTAATTCATTCATGTGGTGGGTTAACTTGTTTATTTGAGATTGTTCTTCTTTTTTGAGGAAGGCCTGTATCGCTATAAACTTCCCTCTTAGCACTGCCTTTGCTGTGTCCCATAGGTTTTGAGTGGTTGTGCTTTCATTATCATTTGTCTCAAGGTATTTTTTAATTTCAGCTTTGATTTCCTCATTGATCCATTGTTTTTTCAATAACATATTGTTTAATCTCCATGCTTTCCTTTTTTTCTCCTTTGTGTCTCTGTTGTTGATTTCCAGTTTCATGGCATTGTGGTCAGTAAAGATGCTTGAGATAATTTCTATCTTCTTAAAATTGTTGAGGTTTCTTTTATGCCCAAGTACATGATCGATCCTGGAAAATGTTCCATGTGCACTGAAAAGAATGTATATCCTATTTTTGGGGGGTGTAATGCTCTGAAAATATCCACCAAATCTAGTTTTTCTATTATAGTATTTAATTTCTCTGTTGCCCTGTTTAATTTCTGTCTGGAAGATCTGTCTAGTGATGTTAATGCAGTGTTAAAATCTCCAACTATGATTGTATTCCCATCAATATCCTCCTTTATCTCTGTTAGTAATTCTTGTATGTACTTAGGTGCTCCTATATTGGGTGCATATAGATTAATGAGTGTGATATCCTCATCTTGTACCACTCCTTTAATCATTATAAAATGTCCTTCTTTATCTTCCTTTATGGCCTTTGTTTAAAGCCTATTTTGTCTGAAATCAGTACTGCAACACCTGATTTTTTGGCTTTTCCATTTGCATGGAATATCCTTTTCCATCCTTTCACTCTCAATCTATATGTGTCCTTCTCCCTAAAGTGGGTCTCTTGTATGCAGCATATTGAAGGTTCTTGCTTTATTATCCAGTCTGCCACTCTGTGTCTTTTGACTGGAGCATTTAGTCCATTAACATTTACAGTAATTAGTGATATAGGTGTGTTTATTGCCATTTTGAACTTATCTTTGCAGTTGGATTGGTATATCCTCTTTGTTCCTTTCTTCTTCCTTTTGTGGTTTGGTAATTTTCCTTTGTATTATCATGGATTTTTTTTTTTTTAATTTTTGTGACTCCTTTGTAAATTTTTGGCTTGTGGTTACCCTTTTTTCTAAATCTATTAACCCATTACCATAACTGTTTTTATTAAACTGATAGTAACATGATCTCAAACCCATCCTACTGTTAAAAAAATTTAAAAAAGAAAGAAATATTCTATATTTCCCTGCCTCCCTCTCCCACTCTCAGTGATTTGTATGTCTTCTTTTATAATTTCGTGTTTTCTTTATTTGTAATTCATGAGTTTTCACCTTTCCAGTTGTGAGTTTCTCATTTATGTAGCATCCTGCCGCTTTTCTATTTAGAATAGCCCTTTCAATATTTCTTTAAGCATTGGTTTAGTGTTGATAAACTCCTGCAGTTGTTTTTTGTCTGTGAAACTCTTTATTTCTCCTTCTATCCTAAAGGATAGCCTTGCTGGATAAAGGATCCTAGGCTGCATCTTTTTTTCATTCAGGGCTTTGAATATATCTTGCCACTCCCTTCTGGCCTGTAGTGTTTGTGTAGAGAAATCAGCTGAGAGCCTTATGGGGGTTCCCTTGTAACTTACTCTTTGCTTTTCTCTTGCTGCCCTTAGAATCATTTCTTTATCCTTGACTCTGGCCATCTTGATTATGATATGTCTTGGTGTGGGTCTATTTGGGTTCTTCCTGTTTGGGACCTTCTGAGCATCCTGTACTTGGATATCTGATTCCTTCTTTAAGTTTGGGAAGTTTTCAGTCATGATTTCTTCAAAAACCTTTTCAATCCCCTTTGATCTTTCTTCCCCTTCTGGGACTGCTATTATGCGAAGATTGGGATGCTTTATATTATCCCATAGGTCCCTTATGCTATTTTCATTATTTTTTATTTGCTTCTCTTGTAGTTCTTCTGAATGGGTGCTTTCTATTGCCCTGTCTTCTAGATCACTAATTCGTTCCTCTGCATTATCTAGTCGGCTTTGCACAGCTATTAGATCATTCCTCATCTCTGTCAATGAGTTTACCCATTCTACTTGGCGCTTCTTTATAGCTTCAATTTCATTTTTGACATATTTTATATCTCTAAACACTATCTCTTTTAATTCCTTCAGCAATTCGATCACTCCTTTTTTGAAATCTTGATCTAGTAGGCTATCGATGTCTATTTCGTTGATCTTTCTTTCAGGGGATTTCTCTTGTTCTTTTAATTGGGAAAGGTTTTTCTGCTTCTTCATCTTGCTCATACCTCTTTGGCACTGTGGTTTATGGAGTATCAGTTGTCTATTTTGGACCTTAAGGATTTTATCTATCTAATGCCTATTTAGGAATAGAACTTAGGAAAAAAAGAAAAAAAAATTAGAGAGAGAGAGAGAAAGAATTTTAAAAGAAGGGAGAAAGAGGGTTTGAAAACAGTGTATAATGAATAATAGAAGAGTGAGTTGAAGCAGAGTATTAATCGGGTTGAGACGTCCTTTTAAAACCTTTTAAAAAAGGGGGGGGGAGATGAATAGATGTATTTGAAACCTGTGTCTAATCAATAACAGGACATCAAAACCCAAGAGAAATAGAAATGAATTAAGAAGTAAAGATTAAGAGAGTAATAGAAAATAGAACAGGTAAAAACAGATTTAAAAAAAAAAGGGGGGGGGGTGTTGTTGGTATTCTCCTGGAGTCTGTGTGCTTTTAATGTGAAGTCTTTCTGTCTTCGTCCTGTTTCGGAAGCTCAGCTTGCTGTTTTCAGAGGCCCTCCGTTGGCGCCCTCTTCTGTGCTGCTCCCAGCACCTGTCGGCAAGCAGATCGCGCCTCCTCCTAACACTGGGTCAGGTGCAGCTCTCTGCTGTGGGCGGGCGGGTCGCTGCCCCTCCGGATGCCGCAGTCAGATGTTACAGACTGGCCGGGTAGGAGGGCGGGTCGTGCCCCCTCCCAGCACCTCGGTCAGGGGCTGTGTTCCTGCCGTGAAAGGCGGGGGGGGGGGGGGGGGGCGCCGCTCTCCCTCTACCGGCACCGCGGGTAGTTCAGCTCTCTGTGCGGCTGCGCGCCCCGCCCTGGTCGGCGCCCCGCCCTGGTCGGCGCTCCGCAGGTGGGCTCGGGGAAGACCGAGGGACAGCCCTGTCCCTGCTCCGAGCCAGAACCCAGCTCCTTGTTTGTCTTTGTGGAGCAAGTTCTCTGAGGGACCAGGATGGAAGGATCCTATCTGCCCCGGGCTGCAGGCCAGTCTCAGTCTGGCCTTTATGGCTGCTAAGCACTTCGGTGCAGATGCAGGTTTCGCCCCCGCCCCCGCCTGGGTGCTCAGCGCCGGGGGATATGGCGGCTGTGCCTGAGCCCCACCTCTCTTCCCCCGAAAAGTTTCTGCGGGTTTTCAGAAATGGGGGTGTGCACCCTTCCCCCAAGAGCACATCCACCTTGCTGTTTTATGGAGGGTCCAGGTTGTTCTGCCCTGTGCACCCACAGCCACGGCGCGCAGCCCCCTGCAGTCCCTGGGGCTGCCTCCGTGCAGCCGCCCCCGTCCTCCGCCCGGCTTGTGCAGCCTGGCCCTGCCCGCCGCTGCTGGCCCGCGTCTCAGGCTGGGTGTCGGGGGACGCTCTGTGCCCGTTTAACTTAGTTCTGTCAGTACAAGGGCTGCTCCTGTACAGATCCGAGCCTCGGAGGCTCCCCCTCCGTCCCGCTGGCCTCTCAGTTGGAGAGGGGAGACCCAGCGAGCGAGCGCCAGTCCTCCTTTGCCGCTCCCTCCCCGCGGGACCCGTCCCGCGCTGCTTTGCCTTTTGTTCTTTCTTTTTTCCTTTTCTCCTACCAGATTTTTGGCGTCTTTATCTTTTGAAGAGGGCGATGTTCTGTCGGAGTTCCGCAGGTGCTCTGGTTGGCTGAGTGGGTCTGTAGATGTGGGTCTTGGTGTATTTGTGGGAGAGGGTGACCTGCGAGCGTCCTTCTACTCCGCCATCTTCTCCATGTCAATGGACAACTCTTAAGTAAAACTTACTCTGTAGAAGTTTTTAAAAGTTCTCTAAGATTCTAGAAAGCTTATATAAAAAGCTCCTTTGTACCTATATGCCCAGAAGGGATGTTGACTCATACAGGGGGAGGGGAAGACAGCACTTCTCAGAAAATTTCTGAATTTCAGGTTGCTCTGCGAAGCAAATTAAGACCTTGCACAATCTCCTCCATTTTGTTTTTTTTTTCTGCTTTGGTTTCTTTTAGAGAAAATACTGATATTGGTTCTCACTTGTTATGATATATATAAAATACATATATATATATCACACCTACTTTATCTACTCATCTATTGATGGACACATGAATTGGTGCCATTTCTTGGCTGTTGTAAATAATACTACAATGAACATAGGGGTGCCTATATCTTTTCAAATTAATGTTTTTGTTTTCTTCAGATAAGTACTAAGTAATGGAATTGCTAGATCATATGGTAATCCTATTTTTAATTTTTTGAGGAAGCTCCATACAGCTTCCATAGTGGCTGAACGAGTCTACATTCTCACTAACAGTGTACCAGGGTCCCCTTTTCTTCATATCCTTGCCAACACTGGTTATTTGTTGTCTTTTGGATGATAGCTATTTTGGTAAGTGTAAGGTGATATCTCTTTGTGGGTTTGATTTTCATTTCCCCGATGACTAGTGAAGTTGGGCATTTTTCATTGCTTGTTAGAAATTGGTATGTCTGCCTTGGAAAAGTGTCTATTGAGACACTCTGCCCAATTTTTAATCAGGTTGTTTGCTTGTTTGATGTTGAGTTATATGTGTTCTTTGTGTATATTGGATATTAAATTCTTATCAAATATATCATTTGCAAATATCTTCTCCCATTTTGTAAATGGCATTTTCACTTTGTTAGCAGTTTTCTTCACTATGTAAAAGTTCTTGGTTTAATATAGTCTGTCTCATTTATTTATTTTTGTTTTTGCTTTCCTTGCCTGGGGAGATATATCCAAAGAAATATTACAAAGACTGATGTCAAAGTGTGTACTGCTGATGATTTCATCTGAAAGTTGTGTGGTTTCAGTCCTTATATTTATCTTTAAATAATTTTGGATTTATTTTTGAGCATGAGAGAGTATTTCAGTTTGATTCTTTTGCATGTAGCTGTTTAGTTTTCCTAACATCATCTATTGGAAAGATGTCTTTTGCCCTTTGTATATTATTACCTCTTTTGTCATAGATTAATTGCCCATGTAAGTGTGGGTATATATGTGGGCTCTCTATTCTGTTCCATTGACAGATGTGACTGGTGCCAATGCCATACTGTTTTGCAGTATAGTTTGAAATCAAGGTGTGTGATGCCTCCAGCTTTGTTCTTCTTTCTTAAGATTGTATTCACTATTTGGGGTCTTTTGAGTTTCCATATAAATTTTAGAATTATTTGTTCTAGTTGGTGGTGTCTTTAGGATTTTCTACGTGTAGTATCATGTCATCTGCAAACAGTGACAGTTTTATTTCTTCCTTTCCAATTTGGATTCCTTTTGTTTCTTAGTCTGGTCTGATTGCTGAGGCTAGGACTTCAAATAATATGTTAAATAAAAGTGGCGAGAGTGGGTATCCTTGTTTTGTTCCTGATTTTAGAGGAAATGCTCTCATCTTTTGACCATTGAGTATGATCTTAGCTGTGGACTTATCCTAATGGCCTTTATTATGTTGAAGTATGTTTCCTCTATACCCAGTTTGTGGAAGGGTGTTTTTTTTTTTTAATCATAGATGGAAGTTGAATTTTGTCAAATGCTTTTTTTTGCATGTACTGAGATGATCATATGATTTTTATTCTTCATTTTGTTAAAATGTTGTATCCCATTGATTTATTTGTTGATATTGAATCATCCTTGCATCCTTGGGCTAAATCCTACTAGACCATGGTGTATGATTCTTTTAATGTATTTTTGTATTCAGTTTGCTAATATTTTGTTGAGGATTTTTATATCTATGTTCATCAGAGATATTTACCTGCAATTTTTTTTTTGTGTGTGATATCTTTGTTTGGTTTTGGTATCAAGACAATGCCTGTCCTTGTAGAATGAATTCAGAAATGTTTCTTCTTTGGCATTTTTTTGAAGAGTTTAAGAAGCTTAGGTGTTAACTCCTTTCTAAATGTTTGGTAGAATTGACCTATGAAACTATCTAGTCTTGGACTTTTGCTTTTTGGGAATTCTTTATTATTACTGATTCAATTTTATTGCTGATAATTGGCCTGCTCATATTTTCTCTTTTTCCTGGTTCAGCCTTGGGAGATTGTACATTTCTAAGAATTTGCCCATTTCTTCTAGGTTGTCCATTTTATTAGCATATAGTGGCTTGTGGTAGCCTCTTATGATCTTTTGTATTTCTGTGTTATCAGTTTTAACTTCTCTTTCATTTCTGGTTTTATTGATTTAGACTCTCTCTTCTTTCTGTGGTGAGTGTGGCTAAAGGTTCATCAATTTTTTTTTTTTCCAACATCCAGCCCTTAGTTTCATTGATCTTTTTTATTGTTTTGTTTTGTTTTGGTCTCAACTTCACTTATTTCTGTTCTGATTTTTATTATTTTTTTATTCTACTAACTCTGGATTTTATTTGTTCCTTTTTTATAGTTAATTTAGCTGTAAAATAGGTTGTCTACTTGAGATTTTTCCTGTTTCCTGAGGTATGCTTGTGTTGCTATAAGCTTCCCTTTTAGAACTGCTTTTGCTGTGTCCCATAGATTTTGAATTGTTGCAGCGTCATTTTCAATTGTCTCCAGGAATCTTTTCATTTCTTCAGTGATCCCCTGGTAGTTTAGTAGCATATTTTGTAGTCTGCAAGTGTCTGTGTGTTTTGCAGGGTTTGTTGTTGTTGTTGTTGTTGTAGTAGTTGATGTCTAGTCATATAGCATTGTGGTAAAAAAAATATGCCTTATATGATTTCAATTTTCAAAAAACTTTAGTGAGACTTGTTTTGGGGCCTACCATGTGATTTATTCTGGAGAATGTTCCATGTGCACTTGAAAATAATATGTATTCTGCTCCTTTTGAGTAGAGAATATATATTTATCATAAGAGACTTGTGAAATAGGTAGATTATACACACACACACACACACACACACACACTACACACACTAATGTGTGGTTAGTATCTGTGTTTTCTTATTGATTTTTTGTCTTGATGATCTGTCATTGATGTAAGTAGGGTTTTAAAATTCCATATTATAACTGTGTTACTGTCAATTTCTCCCTTTACGTCTGTTAATAATTGCCTATGTGTTTAGATACTCCCATGTTGAGTGCATATGTATTTAGGATTGTTATGTCTTCTTCTTGGATTGATTTCTTGATCAATTTCCTTCTCTGTGTGATGTCCTTCTTGTCTCTTGTTACAGTCTTTGTTTTAAAATCTCTTGTGTCTGGTATAAGCTTTGCTACCCTACCTTTATTTTGATTCCATTTGCATGGAATACCTTTTTTATCCTCTTACTTTTCATCTGTGTGTCTTTTGACTTGGAGTAACTCTTCTGTAGGAAGCATAGATATGGGTCTTGTTTTTGTATCCACTTAGCCACCCCATGTTCTTTGATTGGAGCATTTAATCCACTTACATTTAAAGTAATTGTTGATAAGTATGTAATTACAGTCATTTTGTTCTTGTTTTGGGGTTGTTTTCTGGTTGATTTTGTTCCTTTCTTCTTCTGTTTTCTTCCTTTGTGATTTTATGACTACCTTTAGCACTATATTTGAATTCCTTTCTTTGTGTGTATCTATTACAGATTCTTGGTTTGTGTTTACCCTGATATATACATATTATATATATATATAATGTATATTATATTATACTACATATATTATATAGATCAATTATCCTTAAAATAATTATATATATGTTACTTATCTCTTAACTCAGAGAACCCTGAACATTTTAAGAACCCTGAATTTTTATTCCACTCTCCCCTCATTTACTGTTTTTGACATCATATTTTACATCTTTTTTTCTGTACATATCGCTTAACTAGTTGTGTGGATATAAGCGATATTACTCCTTTTGTCTTTTAACCTTCCTACTAGCTTATACCTGATTGGTTTACCCATCTTACTGTGTATCTGCCTTTACCAATAAGCTTTTTCCTTTTGTAATTTTCATGCTTCTAATTGTGGCCTTTTCCTTTTTGCTTAGAGAATTCCCTTTAACATTGCTTGTGAAGCTAGCTTGGTGGTGCTGAAGTCTTTTAGCTTTTGTTTGTAAAACTTTTGATCTCTCCATCAAATCTGAATGAAAACCTTGTCTGGCAGAGTATTCTTGGCTGTAGGTTTTTAACTTTTATCACTTTAGAGGTACCAAGCCACTCTCTTCTGGCCTGCAGAATATCTGCTAAAAAGTCAGTTTATAGTCTTATTGGAGTTCCTTTGTATGTAACTTGTTGCTTTTCTTTTGCTGCTTTTAATATTCTTTGTTCATCTTTAACTTTTGCCATTTTAATTACATTATGTCTTGGTGTGGTCCTCTTTGAGTTGAACCTCTTTTGAACTTTCTGTGCTTCCTGGATTTCTGTTTCCTTTCCCAGGTTAGGGAAGTTTTCAGTTATTATGTCTTCATATATGTTCTCTGCCCTTTTTCCTTTCTGTTCTCCTTCAGGGACCTCTATAATGTGAATGTTAGTATGTTTCAAGTTGTCTTAGAGTCTCTTAAATTGTTCTCATTTCTTTTCATTCTTTTTTATGTTCAGTTCAGTAATTTCCTCTACCCCACCTTCTAGGTCTCTGATCCATTCCTCTATATCATCTAATTTAATGTTGATTCCTTCTAGTGTATTTTTTATTTTAGTTATTATATCTGTCAATTCTTTTTTTGCCAACACCCCCTACTGAGCAGCAAAATGTTTGTGCCACCTGCCATCCAGAACTGGTGCTGGCCTGCTGGTGGGCAGAGCCAGGGCCCACAATCTGGTGGTTGGAGGGCTTGGTCCTGACATGGCAGTCTGTGGGGCTATGGTGGTCCTGGGGTTGGTATTCACCTACTGGTGAGCAGGCTGGGGCCCAGGGGTTCCCAGGGCTGGTGCCTGCCCAGTGGTGTGTGAAGCCAGGTCTTGGTATCACTAGCTGCAGGGTCCAAGGGTCCAAGGTTCCAGGATCTGATGTCAGCCCATTGGTTGGCAGGGCCAAGGCCTAGGGGATCCTAGGGCTAGAGTTAGCTCATTGGTGATCATAACTGGGTCCTGTTGTCTCTGGCTGAGTGTCCCGGAGTTGACGTGATGGCCTACTGGTGGGTGGGGTCAGGGCCCAGGGATTCTAGGGCTAGTGCCTGCCCACTGATGGGTAAGGCTGGTCCTGGGGCTAATGCCAGTCCACTCGTAGGCAGAGCTAGATCCCAGAGTATGTGACTGTAGGGCTCTGGGGGATCATGGGGCTAGCGCCTGTGCCGTGGGGTGTGGAGCCAGGTCCTGGGCCCCCTGGTGGAAAAGGCCTGGTCCAGGGGTGGCTGTAGGCTCAAGGGGGTCTTAATGCAGTAGGCCTGCTGTTGGGTACGCTGTGTCCCCATATGGTTAGTTGCTTGGCCTGAGGCATTCCCTTACTGGTGCTGATAGGTTTGTGGGTGGGGCAGGGTCCTGGGGCTAATAATCTAGAGAGAAGTTTCCAAAATGGTGCTTGCCAGGACTGGCTTCCACATGGTAGAACAAGAGCCCAAACTGGCTCCCACCAGCATCTATGTCTCCAGGATGAGCTGCAGCCACCTCCTCCCTCTCCGGAAGTCTCTCCAAGGTCAGCAGGTAAGCCTGACTCAGGCTGCCTTCAAACTCCTGCTTCTGCCCTGAGTCCCAGAGCATGTGAGACTCTGTGTGAGCCCTTAAGGAGTACAGTCCCTTAGACATGGCTTTAAAAAAAAATTAATAGGCAAGAGAAAGAATTCACGAAAGGGCCTTATCCGTTATAGGTAGTTTCAGTTTTTAATTTGAAGAAAGTTAGAAATGGTTCCTGACTGCTTGCATTTTCATTTTTATTTGGTTTCTTTTTTAAAAAAATACTATCATAAAAAAATGCTATCATTGTGCTTTAAAAAAAACCTCATTTTATCTCTGATTCTTAAAGTGAATCAATCTTCAGCTGGAAATCAGAACACCTAGCTTTTAATCTCATTTTGTCAGAAGCACATTTCGTTTCCATGTGCTTCTGTTTCTTTAGTTGGAAAACAGGGGTGGGGATCACTATGCTTTACAGGAAAGGAACGAGGTAATGTGTTAAGTGCTAAGAAAGATTCTCTATAAACTAAAGCAGTTAGAGCTACTTAACATGAGCTCTTGTCTGGGAGCTGTCATCATAGGTTGTTTGCCAGCTCAGCCTTAAAAATGTTAGGCATCACAGAAAGAGAAACCTACAAATGAGAAGTTGGCCACGGTCAGTCCCAAGGGCCTCTCTGGCACCAGCACTGTGGGGACTTTTGGTGTAATCAGCTGAACCTGAGTAGAGGAAACAGGCTCTCCTTCCACTGCATCCGCCAGCATCCGCCAGAGGTCTGGAGCATCAAGCCAACACCCCCTGCTGAGCAGCAAAATGTTTGTGCCACCTGCCATCCTGGGGAAAACTGTCATGCTGCTGGAGGGCACAATCAATGGAGAGGAAGCCGGGTCACTTCTCCATCTCGCCCTCCTTCTACCTGGGAAGATAAGTGACAACTATTGAGTCATCAGAATGAAAATCTTGAGGAGCCCTGTGGAGCTCCAAATATGTACAATGACCCACAACAGTACTGCGTTGGGAAGGATGGCTGACTGTGTTATCTGCTCAATAAGAATATGGGAACCTCGTTTATGTTTATATTAAATCTGCCTCTCTCTTTTGTTCTCTCACATAATTCAAGAAACGTTCATTGTCTGTGATGTTCCAGGCACTGTTCTAGGTGACTGAAGGGATCAGAAGTGAAACAGTCACTTACCCTCTGGGAGTTTACTAACCAGTGAAGGGAGAGAAGGTGAGTGAAACATAAAGTCATTACAATACAAGGATAAATGGGACTACTTGCATATATATGTGTGTGTGTGTGTATATACATATATATACATGCAAGTCAAAATGAATAAAATCCTGGGGTTATTTTTGCTTAAATTCATCTCAGGGCATCATGAAAGATAAAGAAGAAAGCCTATGAATTGAGTTTCACTAATGACTTAGGGCAAGACAGTTGCAATTCTCAGTTACTAGATTTCCTGTCAAGTAATGATCTGCAGGCACTGTGATGGAATCTAGGGAAACCACAGGGTTCAAAAGTTCCACATCCTCGTGAAGCTTACATGCGAGACAGAGAGGAAGGATCAGTAAGTGGATCTGGAGCCACCAGCAGAGACTTATCCAGCACAGGCTGGCAATCCTTGTAAGTTTGGCTTTGCCCTTGGGTGAGAAAGAAATCATTGATCTTTCTTGTCTTTTTATGATAAAGAAGCAAATGTAGACTAGAGCGATAGAGACTGGGATTCAAAGATGACGAGATCCTGGAAAATTATTTTGAAGAATCCCAGCTTTCCAAGCTTCCATAAATTTTGGTTGACTTGTAGGGCTGACAGAGGTCATGGAGAGGGAGCCCTAAATAAAACTCTGATAGGTTTGATCATTCCATTAATTACTTAGAATTGCAATCATGTCTCCAAGGGTAAACTATTATTCATACACATTAGTCCGCAAGAATCTTTTAATAGATTAAAGATGATATATAATAATGTCCAGAGAGGTATCACGGTACCTCTCTCTGGCCTAGGAGGGGTGATTAAATTTTCTCTGAAGCACCCCTTGAGGGCTTGTTATAAGCTTTGAGGCCACTTATGATATCTGGTTTCTTGCAAGCTGGAAGCAGAGGATAGGGGAAGGAAGGATGTTCTCCCCGGAGAACCAAGAAATTAGAACATGTTGGACTTTCTCGTGCCAGAGAGCTCTGCCCATGCTGTTACCTGTGCCTGGAACTCTCCATCCTCCATCTCTTCATTTGGGCTATTCTGCCACATCCTTTAGTTTTCAGCCGATACATTCTTCCCTCTGGATGCTCTTCCTGACGAGGGCTCTCCCTTCGAACTATGTTCAGTCTTCCTGTCACGACTCCTGCGGCCCCTGTCATCACCGAGTCAATGGCTTTTTTTTTCCCCATCGGCTGTAAGTAGGAGAGACACTTGCTTCCTGTTGAGCATTGAGTCTGCCTGGTGCACAGCAGTGCTACTTGTAAACTCTGATGCCTGGACACTAACTACAGACACTCTGCTGCCTTCTAAGAAGGCAGGTCCTGGTGATCACAGGGGTATGGTTCAGCGCTAGGGTAGATGTAAACTTGTCAGTCTGAGAAAGGAGCTGGCAATCAGCCAGATGACTGTGTTCAAGCAAAGGGCGAGAGTCAAGGGACCATCGGAAGAGGGAGCAAAGCCAGCAAGTCTGAGCGCTACAATGAGGTAAAAAAAGGGAGACCAAGTATTGCAGAAGGATGGTTTCAAGCAGTTCGCAGAGGTGTTTCCAGTGTAAATCTTCTCTTTCATCTCTCCAATGAAATCATCAGTCAATTCTGAAATTCTTCCTAATCCTTTTGAGAAACTCTGTTATATATGGTGACCTAGAAAGGGAATAAATTCTGAAACCCTCTGAGTCAGAAAGAAAGTCTAATATGGGGGTGTGATGGTAATAGTCCTTGAGAGGAAGATGAAAAATAGAGGTGGGAAAGAGAGAGGCCAAAAGAAACTCTGACGCTCTTGGAGGAGAGGATAATACCAAAGCCTTTTCACTCATTTTCCTCTAACACCTAAAACAGAAAAAGATGCTTCAGTGAGTTTGAGGAAAGGGACTCGATTTCGGGGTGTGACAGAATTGCTATACCGTCGCGCCCTCCCACAGGCTCTGACGTGGTGGTTGACCAGTCGCCGACATCTGATTCGCCTGCGGGGTGTCAGGAGGAAGCTTTGCCTTGCCCAGGTCAGCCCAGACCCCCACTTCTCTGCACCTGAGGGCTCACGCTCTGCGGCCTCACACAGTTTTTCAAGTCAACCAGGCTGAGGCCAAACCATGGACCCGCTGTGTTTGAAGCCAGGGTGCTCCTGGCCGGTCATTCACTGTGTGTGCCTTGGTCTCCCCGCCTATGATGGGGTGATGGTGCAATCCTGTAGGGCTGCTAAGAAAATTAAAGGCAATGATATTTGGTACCTGAGGCAAAAAATCAGTGTTCCGTACATGCACCTTTCCTTCCCACTCTGGAGAAGTTTGATAATATGCCTCTTGAAATTTTCTCTCTCCTAGTGTCACAAACGGCAATAAAAAAATGCTAATTCTAACCCTGCTCCGCGTTTCCTCTAAGTCTCAGGTTCTATACCTGTAAACTCAGACCCCACGCTTCTTTGATAATAAATATGCCATTTTTGAGTGCTAGTTTATGCCAGTCACTGTTATTTACTTGATGTTAAAAAGCCACCACCACCACCAGCAAAAAACCCAGCCTCTGTGTGGTAGATGGTTATTAGCATCACTATTTTACAGTTGAAGAAATGGAGACACAGAGAAGGCAGGAAACTTGCCCAAGGGCACACAGGTAGTAGCTGTGAGATTAAACTACCCCCTTACCTACACCCACCACCACCACCACCAAAAGAAAAAAAAAAATCTAGGATTAAACCCAGAGAGCCTGTCACAGAATCCAGCTTTTATCACCAAGTAAATGTACATTATCACTTCTTTATGAGGAGAATGCAGCATACCTCTGGTTAATTTAAAAAGTGAACGTCTACTTGCTTATATTTGACAAGAGAATTAGTTGTTTTGTTTAATATGAAGCTGTACACTTGAGAGAGCCAGGTCTCCGCCGCTAACTAAGGGGGAGAAACCCCTTTCTGTCCACTGAGTGTGTTCCACGGGGTAGGGTTAGCAGCAACACCTGGGAGCTCGTTAGAGATGCAAAACCCCAGCCCCTCTCCAGAGCTACTGGGTCAGAATGACCATTTTAAGTAGATTTTTAAGATGATTTCTCTGAATGTTAAAGTTTGGGAAGCCTGGTTTTTGCTTCGCTGAGCATCAGTGTCCTCAGCTGTAGAATGAGGAGCTTGGACTTGAGTGTCCCCTCGTTTCATTCTGGGGCTTGTGTGCGGTCCTCGCTCCTGGTGTGACTCATGCTCTGCATGCTGGAGGGGAGACTTCATTTGTTCTCTTCCATCTGCATCAATCCCCAAAATACTCCTTTTGAAGAACTGTGAAAATCAGGCTATTCTTTACAGAAGCATAGAAAACAATTGCAAAATCTTCATATTTTACTAAATTGAGCTATTCAAGGCAGCCTCTTTAGCTGGTTTGCTGTTTGCATAAAAATTTTTTTCCAGTAGATTGATGAATCCTTTTTTCATACTTTTTACTGGGAGCACTTACTTTAGCTAAATGTATACCAAGGTCAATGTGGTATTGTTTAAGATCATCTAGCAGGTACCTGCTTCCTTCAGCAGAGGATACAATTGGCCTTTTTACTTTTACAGTTTTCATGATAAGCAAGAAGGATCCTTTTATTTTCTATTGTTTACATGTTATTTTTCCTTGATGTGCATGTTGGCTTCTAAATGGAGAATTAAAAAAAGAGAGAAGAGAAAATTATGATAATTTAATATGTGTGCTTCATTTAAACAAAAGAAAATGAACTAAGACATTTTCCCAATGTTTTCCTAGCTTCCCATGGCAAACTGGAAGGGCTTTCATTGGCAATTGCTCAGGGTGAACTTCTGCTGAACTGTTGGACAGCAACATGATGCCTGGTGACCAACCCAGCGGCTGGGTTCACACACTGTGATGAAGAAATATAGATGGATAGATCAATAGACAGATCTACCCATTGATAGGTGATAGATAGATAACTAGCTAGAGACAGGTAGGTAGATAGGTAGGTTACATTTCCTGCAGGTTTCCTCAGTGGTTGCACTCAATGCCATCAGCTCTGCAGACCCTGAGGCACGAGGAGGCGCACCTGTGATTAGTCGCTGCACTTTGATTGACCAGACAGACTGTATCTCTGACAGCAGAGGTTTGGGGTAACACTCCGACCTCATTTTGTCTTCTTCGTGCAGATGAAGTGCATTTCCACCATTGGGCACGTCTGTTCTTTGTAGATTTCAACGTGTGACTTTTTTTTTTCTTTAGAAATCATTGTCACTAATTTAATATACCCTGCAATTATTATAAATAAAGATGCAAAGAGAAGAACCCCAATTTTTGTACCAAATATGCAAGAGCCAGTGGTGACAGCATTTTTATTTAAAAAAATTTCTTTAGAGTTTTCAAAGAGTTTGACAGCTCCTTCACAGGCCCTGTGAATAGGGAGTGTGGCAATAATTGATGTCTTAAAATGAGTGCTCTTCTTCCCAGTTCCCCATCCCAAGCCAGTGATCCACAGGGTCCACTTATCTTTTCCCCCTTATTTCCAGCAAGTGGGTGGTTGAAGACATGTCTGTAAAAGTGCCTGCAAATCAGCCGTAGGAAATTGTGTGGTTGGGGAATGGCCAGTTTAAGTCCAAAGTCTCCAAGCTTCCACTCTAGTGCAGCCTGGTTTACTTGTAGCTTTCTTCTCCCAAGCCCCCTAAGAAAATATTTTGGATGTTATTGGCAACGGTCTCTTATGATTTTAATTTTTTTGGACCTAAGTCACATAATGCCTGTTTATAATTTTCCAATCGCCCATCCCTTTCATAAATGTCATTGCATAATGAATGAATCGCAGGGATGCAGAGGACTTCAGAACTGCCCAGCACTAGACCTTCAAGGAGACATTTGAAACACCCACAGAAACTGACAAAAATTGGGCAGACATTTTAGGCTTTAATACCTCCCCAATGACATGCTCAGTTAAGGTCTTCCCAGGCCAGCTATTGTCTTTGAACAAAAGTTGATATTTTGTTTGCTTGTGTATTTTTTTCTGACAGCTAAATAGCAAAGGGTAATAGACATGGTCTTCGGATTCCACCTAAATACTTTGCAGACTATAAATGTCCTCTGTTATTTTAGGAGATGGAATTATGCTGTGCATTATATTCATTTTGAAAATATGCATATTTTACATGCATGTATTATACATGAATATGTATATTTTACGTATAAATATTGCTAGGCAAGTTGGAAAGGTCAGATAGCCCCTTGTTTATTTCACAAGTGCCACGCAGATATGCAAAGGTGGATTCATGGTCACCCAGAGCCCCTTGCCCGGAACCCAGCACTCTGGCCCTGGGAATTGCTCTAGCCGCCGCATTGTTCTGTCTTTCTGGGGCTGCTTTTTGTACTTCTTGTGAATATTAAAAACGCCTTCCCTGAGTCACTGTTCTCTCGCTGTGCAGCCGAGCGGGCCGCTTGCTCCTGGCAGAATGAGCGCAACGTGAGCAGAGCTCCGGGAGACGGGGCCGCCGCGCTTCCTCCCCAGCACCACTTGATTTGGAATCTGGAGACTTCGTTCCTGGTGGGGTAACCGCAACCTTTCCCCCATAATTAATTTCTGTAAGCTGCAGTTCATTAGAGAGGAGAATGACAGCCTGGAGACACGGATGCTGGCTCGTGTGTGACTCCAAGTCTCTCTCACCTTATTTAAAGGTGGAGTTGGCCATTAATGGTAACAATAATTCAAACATCTTTTAATACCAGCAGCAACACAACCACCTTAAAATAATTCTGGATGTGAGCAAACTAAGCAATTTAAAAGCAGCTCATGCTCCCTCTAAGTTTTCCATGGCTGCTACTGGGAATACTTGATAATTTATGAAGGCTTATACCATCAAATTAATTACATTTTCCGGATGCCACATGTCTTTTTTTTTTTTTAAATACCAGCCAGCTCTGAATTACGAGTAACAACAACTGTAGCTATTCATGTCTCCAGTTTATTGAAAATAAAACTTGAACCATCTTAGCAATGCCATCATTCCAGGCACAGTCAGTTCAAGATACACCAGCATTTTAAAATTCTTTATCGTATGTATTTTTGGTTAAAAATTAGAAGACGGGGGGAGGGTATAGCTCAGTGGTAGAGCACATGCCAAGCATGCACGAGGTCCTGGGTTCAATCCCCAGTACCTCTGTTTAAAAAATAAATAAACAAGTAAATCTAATTACCTACCCCCATTAAAAAAAATTAGAATACAGGATCACAGCTGGGAAGCAAGTTTTTCAACAAAGTGTGAAAAATATTGTTAGTCTTTTGTAACTACGTAATCTGAGAGAGAGAAAGTGCTAGTTGATGGGGTATTTGAATTATTTCTAGCAATGGGAATGCGGCTAGGTTTAGGATTTCACAGCCCTGGGAAGTCAAATGCATTAGTCCGTAGTCAAAACCTGAAGGAAGGGAAAGTGAATTAAGGTGAGCCTCCTACAGATAAGAATCCGAATAAAGGGAAGTAGAGCCCGCAGTCCAGGTTGTTGCTTTTCTGTGAACAGCTGGCCTTTCCTCTTGGATGTGGACTGGAGACACCACTAAACCAGCAGACAGAAGGCGACTGACCTCAGACTGATTAGGTTTTCATTATGTTTTAAGTTCAGTTTAGAACAGGAGTCAGAAACCCCGACCGTGTGTGGAGGATGTAATCTGACTTGTTGTTTTTTCTGTTGTAAAGCGCATGTAACAATAACTTCTTATTTCAACACACATGTGAGGAGGCCCACTGACTAGTGCGGTGGACAGACGCAGTACGGAGCAGTGGTTAGCGAAGGGAGTTTGGGAACCAGATAAATCTGGGTAAAAGTCCTGCTCTGCCTCTTCCGAGCTGTGTGACCTTGAGCACATTGTTTCATCATGTCAAGCATCAGGGTGTCATCTGCCATAGCCGTTGGCAAACTAAAGCTCGCGGACCAGTTCAGTCTGCTTTCTGCTTTTGTAAGTGAAGTTTTATTGGGATGGGGACATGCCTATTCATTTACATATTGCCCCAGGCTGCTTTTACACCACAATATTAGAGTTAGCGTCTCAACAGACACCACATGCCCACAAAACCCTAAATCTTTACTGTCTGGCCCTTCACAGAAAAAAAATGTACCAGTCCCTGATCTAGGAAACCAAAGTGGTGGTACCTCCCTCATCAGGCTTTGTGGTGGTTGAACAGTGTGTACAAGTGGTTTAGGGCATTGTCTGACCCACGGAAAATTCTCCTTGACTGTTAGGTATCACGACTTGCATTTTGCCAGACACCAGGCTCAGTGCTGGAGGCAACATGACAAGTACGACCCAGCTCCACCCTCAAAGAGCTAAAACCAGCGACGGAGCGCGGCAGGTTGACAGAGCATCGCGCGACACTCAGTGCGGACGTGCACACGACACGTGCTTCTTCCTGACGTTTGCCGAGTGACCTGGGGTACACGAAGTCATGCCTGGTGCTTTTCTTTCCAAGTGTATAAAGTGTTGGGTAGATGACTTCTTGGTAGTTAATTTTGTAGCGTTTTTCTCTCCAACTTACATAACTGACAGATGCTGTGATTATACATGGAGGCATGGGGAGGCTAAGCAGACAATTTGACTGTTGATTCACTTTCTGGGTGTATAGTCAGAAAATAAAGTGTTTCACGTGTTTACCTTGGTGTGGTGTAAGACCTAAAAAGGCTCAGTGTTATGTACCGTGTGGACACCTGGTGAAATCAGGAGGGCCTCGGGCAGCCTAACGGCGCGTTGGTCTTTTCACCCTGCTCCTGAGGACAAGGTCCCCTAGCCAAACAACCCTCCTGGTCAAATGGACCAGCTTATCTGTGTCCCTGAGTAGCAGGCTTTACTTTTCTCCCGGCCTATGGAATTACTCAAACAATCCAATCGTATGCTCCCCTGGAGCCAAGGGATACCCCGCGGCCTTGAACCTACAAAGCCTGCCTCCCAAGGCCCTGGTTGTCCCCTCTGTTGCCAACTGTAACCCCCACAGGGCCTTGCATGGCACGTGGTGTCTTTTTCCCCTCAGGCTGTGAGTACATGTAACTGATAAACGACTGTGGATGTCAGCTGTCCAGGGCGGGGTGCTGTGTATTCAGCCACCCTCCTAACCCTAGGGTGGGACTCTCTCCCTCAGCAATGAGATGAAGAGAAGTTGGTTAAAACACTTGACTCCACGTGCACCATGACAGGGCGGAAACTCCCGGAGCCTTGCATAAGCCACTGCTTGTAAGGAACCTTGACACCTTTGCATTATTCCGTGTTTTTGTTTTTTAAAGAAAGGGCAGGGCCAGGAGTCTGTTAACTACGACAAAGGTGCAGGACGAGGCGCCCCCTCTGCTTCAGGCTTTGTCCTAAAGAGCACGAAAAATACTACGTGAAATGAGTCCGTGTGGAACAGGAACTCAGCCGGTTCCCTGCGGAACAAGCACAGCATTTCAACTGTGTGCCTGTTGCAGCAAGAGTTTTAGGAAGAGGATATATTATGACTAATACCTTCAACTGATTAGACAGCTAGTGTCACCATGAATTAGTATATTAACCAAAGTGGGGTGAGATGCTGAAATTATAAAAGAAAAAAATCTTGTTTTCTAATCTTTAGCTTTATTTTTTCCCCTTAAATAATTTTTCCAATTAATGATTTTTAGTAAATTTTTCTTTTGCAAACATCATCATAATCCAGTTTAAGAACTTGTCCATAGCATCCCCCAAATTTCCCCTGTGCCCATTTGTAGTTTATCTACACTTCTACCCCCAGTCATAGGGACCCACTGATCTGATTTGCTTCAATGAATTTGTCTTTTCTAGATATTTTATATAAATGGAAACATACAATATGTAGTGTTCTGTGCCTGGCTTCTTTCACTTAAAATAGTGTTTTCATGATGATTATAGTTAACAATATTGTATATTTACAAGTTGCTAAGAGATGATCTTAAGAGTTCTCATCACAAGAAAAAAACTCTAGTAACTATGTTTGGTAAGGGGTGTTAACTAAATTTATTGTGGTAGTCATTTAGCAATATACACCTAAAACTAATACAATGTAGCATCATGTGATATTCTATTTGTATGACTTCCGTTTATCCGTTAACCAGTTGTTGGATATTTGTATGGTTTTCAGTTTGCTGCTGTGACAAATAATGCCTCTGTGACATTCATGTACTTCTTTGTGTGGGCGTAAGTTTTCATTTGTCTTGGGTAGATTCCTAGCAGTAGAATTTCTGGGATGTATAGTAGGTTTCTGTTTAACTTTTGAAGACACCGACAAACTGTACCATTTTAAAGTAAACTTCTCCAGTACTTGCTGTTGACTCGTCTTGTTTATTGTAGCCATTCTAATGGATGTACAGTGACATGTGTATTCAAGTCTTCTGCCTATTTTTAAATTGAGTTGTTTGCCTTCTTCATTGACTTGTAAGAGTTCTTTAAATATTCTGTTTACAAGTCCTTTATAAGGTATTTGATCTGCAAATATTTCTTCCAGTCTGTAGCATACCTTTTTATTTTCTTAATTTTTGTTAGAAGTACAAAAGTCCTTGATTTCAATGAAGTCTAGTTAACATTTTCTTTTATGCATTGTTTCTGATGTTATATCTAAAATTCTTTGGTTACTCAAGGTTAAAAAGTTGTTCTCCTATGATTTGTTCTAAAGGTTTTATATTTGTAGCTAGTACATTTAGGTCTATGATCAATTTTGAGTTAATTTTTGTTTATATCTTGAGATTAAAAATCTATTTGTTTGTTTTTCTTGTGGATATCCAATTGTCGCAGCACCATTTATTGAAAAGAGTATCATTTATCTCTTTAAATCGGTATCTTTTTTGTTGAAAATCTACTGTGAATGTAAGAGTTTATTTATGGACTCTCACTTCTGTTCCATTGATCTACCTGCCCTTCCTTGTGTGAGTCTTGATTACTGTGGCTTTATAGTAAAAAATTAGTAGTGTAAATTCTCCAATTTGTTCTTCTTTTAAAAACTGTTTTGGCAATTCGAGGTCTTTTGCATTCAGTATATATTTTAGGATCAGCTTATCAATTGCTATTAAAAAGTCAGCTGGGAATATGATAGTGATTGCATTGAGTTTACAGATCAATTTGGGGAAAATTGCCATTTTGACAATAATGAGGCTTCCAATCCATGAGCATAAGATGTCTTTCTATTTATTTATATTTTAAAAAATTTCTCACAGTATTTTCTAACTTCAGTGTACAAGTCTCATACTTTCTTTTTAACTTTTTCCAAAGTATTCTATTTTTATCCAATAGTGAATAAGATTGCTTTCTTAATTTCATTTTGGATCGTTCATTGCTAGCAGATAGAAATACAATTCATTTTTGTATTTTGATTTTATATCCTGTGATCATGCTAAAGTCAGCTGTAATTTTTTATGATTCTTTGGGATTGTCTACAAACAGGAACATGTCACTGTTGAAAGAAAGAAAGAAAGAATTTTATTTCTTTCTTTTCTACCTAAATGCCTTTTCAAAATTTTTTTCTCTCTCTTTTTTCTTTCCTTTTTCTTTTCTAATTCATTCTCTGGTTAGACTTCTCCATACAGTGCTGAATAGAAGTAACAAGACCAGACATCTCTGCCATATTTCAGTCTTAGGTGGAACACATTGAAATTCAGTCTTTCACTATTAATATGATATTAACTGTTTTTGTTTTTGTTTTGGACGCTCTTTATCAGATTGAGGAAGCCTCCCTTGTACATCTAGTTGTTGAGAGGTTTTTTTGTTTTTATTTTTGTTTGGATAATTGGACTTGAGATTACGTCAAGTGATTTGCCTCTATATATTGAGAAGATTCTGTAGTTTTTCTTTCTTTACTCTATAAATATGATGTATTACATTAACAGATTTTTGAGTGTTAAACCAACTTTGCATTCCTGGGAAAAATCCGAACTGGCTATGCTATATAAACTTTTTTTTATATTTTGATGGATGTGTTTACTAATATTTGCCAAGGATTTTTGCATCTATGTTGGACTCTAATTTTCTTTTCTCATGTTTTGTCTGGCTTTGTTATGAGAGTACCAGCATCACAGAATGAGCTGGGCAGTGTGGCTAGCGTGCCCTGTGCTGTGCTTTGATACAGGTGGACCATTTAGCATCAAATTGGCTATAACACACGGGCAGAGTAACGAGGGAAGAAACACGGCCTAATGAAGTAGATGTCAGAGTTCTGTACTCTAGAATCACGTCTTCTTGATTTCATTACCTCCTGTGAGGCTCTTCAATTCTCTATTTTGAGGGTTTTTGGGTTTTTGGTTATGCTGTAAGGATAGGACAGATGTGGACTACAGCCTTGCTATGCCAAATATGCAAAATAAGAAGCCATGGACCAACAACATTGGCATAATTGGGGAGCTTGTTAGAAACACAGACTTTCGGGCTTCATTTCGGTCATACTTAATTAGACTCTAAGTCTTAACAAGATCCTAGGTGATTCACCTGCACATTAAAGGCTGGGAACCACTGAACTAGATGCTCCTAAGTTACTTCTACCTTTAAAATCTATATGATTAGAAACCTCTGCTATAATCATAGAGATTGGAAACTTTACAGAAGTTGATTTAATTATAAACATGAAGTATCGCATTGATTTGAAGGGTCAAGAAGGAAAAAAGGGGTCCAACCAGGTAAAACCACACGTGTGAGGACCCTCCCCTTGTCATCTTGGATTTGTGGCTGTCACACCTGGGCACTGAACACACGGTATTTATCGAGTGTTTTCATAAAGCAACTTTATTTTGCATTCTCATTGCCTTTTTGTCTTTAATTACTGGGGTTATTTTTCTGTCACAATAAAAATTTGGCATTTTCTTGACTCTCTGGTCAGAGACTTTCTAGTCTACTCAAATCAGAAAATAGAGTCTCAATTTAGAAATTAGAATTTCAGGTCCTTCCTTCTCATCCCACAACTAAGAGGGGCTCTCACAGCGAGCAGCCTTCCCTGGAAGGAGGGAGCATGGTCAGTCTCTTCTCCCTTTTTGGATTTCCTCCTCCCCTACTTGATGGCTACTTATTCTTTGGGGGCTGAGGGGGTGAGAAGTGACATGGAAAAAGGGTAGGTGAGCAGTGTAGGAAATTTTCATTTCCCTGGTACCATCTTAGATCGGTCTCGAGCCTTCCCCATTGGGCCAGCCTTCAGCTGCTCTGTGCTGAGGCCTGTTTTGGCCTTCAGCTATTCCTCTTGGACAGAATCTCTCTACCTCATGTGAGCTTGAAAACTTTGTTTCAACAGATCATAGGGATATAAGCCATTTCTGGCCCTGCAACACTTCTCCACCTTGGAGCAGCCATCCATCTTGTCTACCTTTATATGGAACAGGCGAAATATGACATGGGTCCACTATAAATGTTCCAGCTGCAGGAGACACAAATCAAGCTCTTCCAGGGCTCCTGGGAAACCCCTCTTACTAGGCCTCAGAATGGTGGCACTCACAGCACACTGCAATTCACTCCAAGGAGTGTGCTTATAAAATTCCCTCTGGATCTCCGTGAAGTCTGGCCCAAACTGTAAGAGTGGTAAAGAGTAACAGTCATGAAACCAATTTTCAGATCTTTTCCTTTGTAAATTTATGTCTTGATCTGGTGATTATTTTAGGAATATCAATTCTGTTGAACCTTTGTGCCCCATTGAAATATTCAATTTAAAAATCGATGGTGAAAATAGCCTAACTTTTCAGAGAATCACAGCATATATGTAACAGGGACGTCTACAGGACCGTTTTCTGACAGAGCGCATGAAAACCTTGGCAAATCTGAGGCTCTGGGGAATGAGCTAAGGAAAGTCTATTGGTAGGAGGCTTGAGGGGTCACTTGGTTCAAAGAAGGAACCAGGCATGATGAATTTGATGAATAAAAAGAGTAGATATTGGAGGAGAGTGTGGATTTTGAGTACATTGTCTGCCACCTAAATGTATTTCTAGCTTCAATTTTCTGACACATTTGAATCCTAGAGAATGCAGTAAATAAAACTAAAACAGAACTTTTACTAAACGTCATACTCCATTGTGGCCAAAATAACTCTATTCTGAAAGTCTTTCTAAAAAGTATGTGATCCACAGAGAAACATACCATCTCCCTCATTCTGCCAGGACCCAGTAGGGAACTAGGCAAAATGATTTCTCTGTGCTCAGCAGAGGGGAGGGAGAGAAAGCAGCTGGAGGGGCCGGAGGAGCAGTTTTGTGCCCGTGGTCCCTGCAGAGCAGAGGTGTTCACAGACAAGGACTCTCTTGTGCTCACAGGAGTGTGGCAAGACTTGTTCTTCATGATGCAGTGGTGACTGTCATAGAGCACCATGGTGACCATGCTCACGGACTTGTTCCTGAGCCCATCAGACCGCCCATGAACAGCGGGAGGTGTGGGGGAACCGGGGAGAGGCTGGAGGACAGTGAAGTTCTCTTCAAGTAAATAGCGCCTGTGAATCAATGAAAGTTCAGTACAGATGCTTGTGTGATCTTATCTGTTACCCAGGGACAGTAAAGCCTAAGAAAATTTCAGTTTGGGATGATAAGTTCAGTTTGGCCGATAAGTGAATGGACTTATGAATATCGAGAAGAAACTCACAAAAAAATAGGATTTGAAGTCATCAAGAAAAGAGTCAGGCTTGCTAAGGGCCCATGAAACCTCATAAAGAGCAAATGTGCTCCTTTTCTTCTCTACAGTCTCCCTCATTCTGAGTGGAGGAAGCACCACAGCAATTATTTTAGCCAGAAAGCACTGACATAGGGTGAGCAGAATGTATAGACGCTGACCTTAACCTTTCCATCCTCCAGAAATGCTTACATCTTTTTCTTTTTTTCTCTCTCTCTTTTTTTAATTTTTAATTTTATGCACTTTTAAAGAATACTATCCATTTACAGTTATTACAAAATATTGGCGGTGTTTCTCGTGCTGCACGATACATCCCTGAGCTCTTACACCCAAGTTTGTCCCTCCCGCCCTCTGACCCCGATATCGCCCCCTCCCCCGTAACCACTAGTTCATTTTCTGTATCTGGAAGTCTGCTTCTTCTTTTTTGTTGTATTCACCTGTTTGTTGTATTTTTAGATTCCACATATAAGTGATACTGTACAGTATTTGTGTTTCTGTCTGACTTAGGAAATAGTTACGTTTGCTTCAGTGGGATTAGCATTAATGCATGTGCACCTTTAAGACGTCTGTTCACAACGTTAACCACGCTTCCTTTTACTGTGACATTTCTTTCTCTATCCATCAACACCATCTTTGAATCTTCTTATTTTGTTCTGCCAATTTTCAAAAAATTCTTTATCCTCTCTTCCATTCTTTGAATTCCCTTTCTCACTTCATTCACTTTTCAAAGTGAAAAGGAAGGAATATTTATAGGGGGAAAAAAAACCATGCAACTTCCTCGAACTGTTTTTGCAACTAGCAAGAAAAGACTTTTGTTTTACTTTTTCCTCTGGACAAGCATGTCATCTGAGTTCTTGATTGAATGGAGACCCAATCTCATGTTAATACTTTACTCTGTGTTCAGTTTAATGCTTTGGTGTCTGAAGCTGAAGTCTGGGAAGATAAGGAAAGAATCAGATTTTTGGGCTTCAGGCCAAAGAAGAGACTCAGACTGCCACATGAAACAAGAATCAAAACTGAGAACAGGGCTCAGCTGTGAAACATATGTTTGGGGAAGAAAAGTGCTTTTCTTCTCCGTAGTAGCATTACCTTTGATATATTCCCCATTTGGCAGTCTTGAGTAATAAAGAATTTTTTAACAAAAACAATCTTGTGAAATTCTTGGTTTTCATCTTTCCATGTTTTAAATTCATCAGATGCAGCAGTGCCCTTTTCCGAACATTAAGATTAGTGGTCTTTAACAAAGATTTGTGAAGCACGGACGTGCTGATGTTAAATCAGGTGAAACAGACTTCTGCTAGCAGAAGGACGGAGAGGTTGCGGTTAGCTCCTGGCCATCTGACTAGCCATGTGACTAAAATAAATGGGGCACAAGGGCACAACCCTTAGTCAGACAACAGGATTCGGTGTATTACCAAGGTGAAAGCAGGCGCCGGTGACTGGCCGCCATGCAGCGCAATTGCATTTTCTGCCACATTTGCATCACCCCTCCGAACGCGGCAGCTAGGGCATTGTCCTATCATGTTAGACAAAAGTCGCATCACCCCTCCGAACGCGGCAGCTAGGGCATTGTCCTATCATGTTAGACAAAGTCTGAAAGTCAGTGAAGGCCTTCCAGGTAGCAACATCTGGGAGAAACTCTCCAGCTCAAAAAGGGCCTCAAGGAACTGAGCCTCGGGGAATCGCACATCTGTTTCAGGTTTGAAAATATGGTGTTCTCTCTTGAGCATGTCCTTGAAGATGTTTTAGTCGCTGATTGCAAATTTCATCATTTTTCCAGAGCTATTGACATAATGGCTGCAAATGCATTTTCTGAGCAATGTTCTAAGGGCCGTCTGCTTCTCAGAGGGAGCACATTTTTGGGAACCGGTCAGGTAGGCCCTGGATATAAAATACATGCTTTGAAATGTGGTGTGTATGTTCCCTAATTACTCGGTGAGCAGGATCAATCATAGCACTGTCCAATTTCTGGTGTGAGAATAATTAACATGTCTTTCCCTGTTCTGTTCTGGTTTGGGAGCTCCTGGGAGTTTGTTGACCTCAAAAAAAAAGAAAAGATAAATTAATTAAGCAATTGCCTTGGTGACAGTTAAATGAAAACCCACACAAAAACATTCTATTGATACATTCAGGAAACTTGATGTCCTCTGGGACTGAGTCAGATGTGGGACCAGAGGTTAAACACCTGTCTTATTAATGGGTCTTTGGAAGGGTAACTACTTAAAAATGAAATAATTCACTTGGTGAGTTAACTGAGCCTCAAGTCAGCCCCCAAATGCTAGGTTTATGCTTGCTATCCAAGTTAATTACCTCCAAACGATAGCTTGGTGACTTGCTTCAATTCAGGCAAGAAGGACAGAAAACGAAAGAACAGGACAGCCAACTGAAGAAAGAGAAGAATGAATATTCTTGATACAACAATTGCAAAACAAAGCCAAAGTCTCCATGAGCATGACTGTGGCACGCCTTCCAGTCCTCTGCGCATCCGTTTATCTCCACAGAGAGCACACAGAGCTGCTGTAAGGATTTTAAAGGAGATGGAGAGTCTTACGTCTACCACACCCTTGGCTATAATGTCTGTATAATATATGTTTTCAAAGTTAGAATGAAAATCACTTGTTTAATTTTTCCTCTTTGACTCCTAACACGTGACTGTTGTACTGAATGGAAACTTTAAATGGTCAGAATGTGGCAGCTACAAATGTCACAGGGTAGAGCTTCAAACATTTCTCAGTAAATGATTTGTTGGTAGTGGAAGAATTCTGGTGTCAGGACTGAAGCATCAAATACAGTTTCGGCCCAGGCAGAGGATGGAGGTCACAAAACTCCACAGGGCTGGGCTTCAGGGCCAGGGACGAACCCGGGGCAGCGAGGCAGAGATCTGGTGTCACTCTCCCTTTGAAAACTGACTCTACAGCTTCCCCAAAGTTCAGATTCCTCCTCAGTCACATCCGACTTCTTCCTCGGTGTCGAGCTATGATCTAAGCCCTCCCCTTAGTCTCAGCTTATAGGTTAGAAAAGTAAGGCGCAGAGAGGTCGCGTATCTTACCCCAGGCAAGACGATGTGATCGCGTGAGGACTGAGTAGGGAAGGGACCTACGGCAGTTTGATGCCAGGGCCCTGCTCTCAGCAGCCATTCCCCACTGCCTCTCAATGACGTCAATCGTGAATCGCACATTCAAAAGAGTCAGTCATTCCAGCAATGTGATTTGAGATTCCAAGATGTACAGGATGGCGTGGGTGAGTGATCAGCTTGCCAGCACAGGCTCGACTGAAACAGCCCCGATTCCTACTTGTGCAGAAGACCTGGCTTTCTGAAGAAGAGGCCCCGGACTACAGTTACAGCTTTAAATTTTAGTATCTATTTTCTTGTACTGTATTTTCTGATTACTGAAGTGAAAAACACTTAATTTACACATTTTGAGTAAGGCAAAAAACATATTGAGGAATAAGAAAATTTCACAAAGTCTTTACAATTAGATATGATTATTTTGAACATTTTGTTAGATTATCCTGTTGCGTATATGTTATATGTGTGCTTAGGGTGTGAATGTATGGACACAGATGCTAAAGTGATACTTGTCCAAAATCATACAAAACTATGTGGTAAAACTTAAGATTTAAACCCAAGTCTATTCACAGCAGCACTATTTACAATAACCAAGACATGGAAGCAAATTAATGTCCATCGACAGATGACTGGACAGAGAGGACACACACACACACACACACACACACACACACAAAATAGGTTACTGCTCAGACATAAAAGAAAGAATGAAATGATACCATTTGCAGCAAAATGGATGGATCTAGAGATGATCATACTAAGTGGAGAAAGCCAAAAAAATACCCTATGATATCACTTATATGTGGAATATATAAAAAAAAATGGCACAAATGAACTTATTTACAAAACAGAAACTGACTCACAGACATAGAAAACGAACTTATGGTTACCAGGGGGGAAAGGATGGGTGATGGATAAATTAGGAGTTTGGGGTTTGCAGATACTAATACTGAATATAAAGTAGATAAACAAAAAGGTCCTGCAGGAAACTATATTCAGGATCTTATAGTAACCTACAATAAAAAAGAGAATGAAGAAGAATATATATGTGTAACAGAATCAGTATGCTGTACACCGGAGACTAACACAACTAATAAATTGACTATACTTCAATAAAAAAATAACCCAGGTCTGCCTAAAATAGATTTTTAAGTATATAAATATGTACATATCCAAAAACACATATCTGTTTATATAATCCGTAAATAACATTTTACTTAAATATTATTGTTACTAATTACAGTATGCATCTAGCCTTCAACGACCATTTTCACAGGAGCGTAAGTTTTACAAGCATACAGGAAGTCCACTGTTTAACCCATCTCACTGTTCACCCCTGCTCTTTTATACCCATGGATGCTCATTCTTGAGTTTCTTTTTTTTAAACCACTTTATTGAGGTATGATTGATACATAAAAAACATATTTCATGTATATACAACTGGATGAATTTGCAGATAAGTATACCCATGGACCATCACCACAATCTACATCATAAACACATCTCTCACCTCCAAAGGTCTCCACCCTGCCGCCTCTTTTCTTTTTCCCCAGCTTTATGGGGGTAAACTTGGCAAGTAAAACTGTAAGGTATTTAAAGTGCACAGAATGATGATTTTATATATATGTCCACATTGTGAACAGATTCTCCCCATCAATTAGTTAACACATCCTTCACCTCACAGGTTTACCTTTTGGTGTGTGTGTGAACACATGTAAGTTCTATTCTCCTAGCACAATAGTGTTTAATTGCACAAATTAAATTGCACAACAGTGTTATCAACCATAGTCACATGAGAGCCTTAGATCTTATTTATTATGTGACTGAAAGTTTGTACCCATTACCAACCTCTCCCAATTTCTCCCACTCTCCAACTTCAGTAACCACTTCTCTACTCTCTGTTTCAATGAGTTCATTTTTTTTTTTTTTTAAGATTCCACATATAAGTGATACCATGTGGTACTTATCTTTCTATCTGGTTTATTTCACTTGGCAAAATACCCTTCAGGCTCACCTATGCTGTAGCAAATGACAGAATTCCCTCAGGTATATGCATATACATACACACACACATATACGAAACGATACATGTACGTGTGTGTATATGTATATACATCATAGGAGTACAGGTATCTCTCCAAGACAGTGACTTCCTTTCCTCTGAATATATACCCAGAAGTAGGATTGCTGGGCCATATGGTAATCTTTTTTTAAAATTTCTTGAGGAAACTCCAAACCATCTTCCACATTGACTGTACCAATTTACATCCCCACAAACAGTGTACAAGGGTTTCTTTTTCTCCACATCCTTACCAGCATTTGTCATCTCTTGATTTTTTGATAATAACAGACACCCACACAGGTGTGAATTGCCCTCTTCTTTTATTTTATTCTACTTCTGTGATAAGAGCAGTAAGATTTTTAGTGTACAGTATAGTGCTGTTAATTAGAGGCACTGTTTGAATTTCTTATTTTGGTTAATGTATTGACTTCTTATCACACATATTTAAATTGTTTTTTCAGAAAGTATTTACAGGTTATATTTTCTGACTCCCTTGGGTGCCTGAAATAGTAGGTGTCTACACACAGTAATGAAAATCATAACCATGTATCCTACATAATCCATGGGATCTGATCTTATTTCTCATCAAAGTAGTGATCTCTTTACCACAGAGCTCTGTATGGAAATATTTGATCTGTCCTCTGCTAAATTCACTTCCTGTTACATCAAGTATATCACGTGAAGTGATTTTAATTGCAAAATCATCTTTCATGTCATAAATTTTCTTTTCTCAGATCTCTTTCTGTTTATGACTTAATACTGTGTTTTATTTGATTCTCTCAATTCTTGTGTGTATAGCAAAGTCCAAATTAGAATTTTTAAAAATATGTTTTTCCTTGTAGTAAATCTAATTTAAAAAAAGTATCTATGCTGATCTCAGGATTAGCAGTTTCTTTTAAATTGTGGTGTAATTTCAAAAGCATGCTGATTCTTTTTTTGCTTGGCCTTGCACAGGGCAGTCCACAGATTGACTTAAAGTAAGTTTGGAATTGAGACTGATGTGGGCCTCTATCTAATTCTCTCATTTTCAAGTAAAAAAGGTAAAAAAAAAAAAAAAAGCTATCATTGTTTTATTTGACTAGCTTTGGCATTCTGCAGACCAAGGGGAGTGGAAAGGGCACTGGGTAATCATTGCAGGTAATTCTGCCCCTCGTCCAAGTTATTGCAAGCTTGTCATGGCCACAGCCAATGGGCACGGTGACGCCCTGTCTAGAAGGGCCTGTTGCTGTCGTGGGACTCGGATCTTCCCACCGTGTGGGGTTTGGTCTGTTCTCACCTCTAGCCGCCTCCTCTGAATCGAGGGCTGTCAGCACATCCTCCTGGGTCTCCTTCATCTGCTTCCTAGTGCTCTTCCACATTAAGATAATTAAACAACGGTACTCAGCTCACTGTCTTGCCCAGAAGTCCAGAACTATGGTCTCTCCATTAAAAATTAAATTGTGAAATAGGGAGTCAGACAACCTGGCTTCACCTTTTTTTTTTTTTAGCTACATGCCTTTTAGAAAATCATCTAACTTTTCTGAGGCTCCGTTTCCCAATCTGTAAACTGAGGGGGACCGCTTTCTCCTCTGCAGGGCTGCTGGGAGGCTTCTGAGAGATGTCCAGGCACTGCCAGTGGATGGCAAAGACCTCCAGGCAACAGGGCTGTGGTTTCCTGCTGAGCCAGGGTCCTACTGGAATCCTTTGCAGAACCTGCCACAGTCCCACCGCTCCCAAACAACATCCGGTCCCTTCTTTAGTCCCCAGCCCGTGTGATGCTTGTGTGTTTTGTTCAGCTCGTAGTCAACACTTGCACTTACTAGGTCCTCAATAAAGACTTTAAAACTAGCATGATGGACCTAATCTGAGCTGCCTTTGGGGATTTAGTAAATCATCTTCTGAGACAGTTTCTCATGTCTTGCTTTTAATTAGCTTTTTCCCCTCAGATGCACTTTAACAGGGAAAGAATGAAAGAAAGAAGGCCACTGGGGGTCAGCCTGCGGAGCAACTGCAAAGGGAACGGTCTTCGTTGTGAGCGCAGTGCCCAGAGCAGGCAGCCCTGGATGTCCCCCACCACCTCGTCTGCACACGCGCCCTCTCCCCTGGGAGATCCGTGGCATTTTCGTCCTTTCCTGAAGCACCGACATTAACCCCTATCCTGAACAGCCTTGGAGACCGGATACAGAAGGAAAAGGTGGATTTAATAGAAATGCTTCAGTCACTAAACACTTTTCTGGGTTTTTTTTTTTTTTTTTTTTTTTTTTTTTTGTGCTGTATCCTGTCAGTGCCCAGCCATATGGTGTTAAAAACACCCCCCAAAATGTGATTTTTTTAAAGCTACTTTGCAGTTATGATGGGTAATCGTGATCGGCTTCACAGCGAGGAATGAATGGAAGTGGCTCCAATGCTGTCACCCGAGGTTCAGAATGCATTAGAGGAACAGGCGGAGGAAGGAAGGAGGCTGACCTCGGCCGCCGTCTCTCTCTGAATCACAGCGGTTCCCTCTAACAGCTCGGGTCAGAAGGGAGCACGGGCGGCCGCTTCCCGTCGTCGCCGGGCCCCCAGACCCCGGAGCTGCACTTTTATCACCGTCCCTCTCCGCGGCTCCGCAGTCCACCTTTAAAGATGGGTCTCTGTGTCTAGACTTCAGGGCATCTTCACTTCCCTCCAGCCACAAAGCTCAAGTTCAAGGCACGACTGGGGCCTGCAGCCCCCCCGCCCCCCGCCCCACCGGGGGCACTCCAGCCCTGCCAGTTAGGTAGGAAACAGCGTGCGCTGAGCTGGAGCAGTTCGGGTGTGATTAACTCGCCTTCCACAGTAAGCTGAAAACTTTAGGGGAGACTGGCCTAATGGGCTGGGTCATCTCCATGCTTAAACATCCCTGGAAAAGGCTTCTCTGTCCCCGCAGCAGTGGCCGGGCTGCCTGACCAGATCATCCGAGGACGGACAGGGTGGCTTCTCTGAAGCGCGCCCGCTGATGGCCGCGGACTCCAAGTCACGCGGCCAGTGGGCCTCAGATGCCTCGTCTCTAGCGCGGAGGGAACGGGCCAGATGCCCTTCTAAGGCCAAGGCTCTCCAGCTCTGACATTTTATGAGTTCACCGCATATAAATCTGTTCGAACATCACTTTGCGAATTACTTGCCATCTTTGCAGCAAGCAAGACAAAAAGCGCAAGTCACAGATATGAAATCACAAAATCCCTTCACTCTGTTAAAAGATAAACTGAGGCTTATTAACGTTTTTATCCATTGGAGTCAGGCCGCACCGCAGCGTAAGCGGGCGCGGCCCTCCGCCAGCTGGAGCCGGGGACAGGCTGCTAGGGGGAGAGTTTCGAAACAAAGTAAGGGGGTTCCTGAGTGGCTGCAGCTTCAGTCCTCCTTGGCTGTTTGTGATGGGTTGTCCTTAGGTTTCAATTTCCTCACCCTGAGGCATTTACAGCCTTAGCTTTTGGTTTTTCACGCAAGCTGCCCTGACATTACAGCCCCCTCAAGTCTAACGTCCTCTTTGTTTAATTACTGTGACGCGGCTGACACTCGAAGGCGAAGTCCAGACCAAGCCCACCCGCATCCCCCTGAAGCCGAGGACGCTCTCACCCTGGGACTCGGGTTTGGCTGTAGCTGTTGCTCCAGGTTCTGCCTGCGATTAGTTAAATAACAAAAGGAAATCTGCTTAAAACTCTTGAACGAGTTTCTGTGTTTATAATGTGACAGCTGGTCGTAAAGATTAGAATTCATGTACATAAAGTGCGTGACTGGGAGCGTAGTAGGGCCTCCATGACTCGCAGGCAGGCCTCTGCTCCGCCACGTTGGGCGATCCACACCCCCTCCACTCCTGTGTCTTCACATTTCACAAGTGGAGCAAGAGATGGATGAGCGCAGGACCTGCCCCGGCCCCCAAATTCTCAGATCCTTGCAAAGCTCCAAAAGAAGGCTCCAACAAAATATACTCCATTTATTTGACACATTTCAGTCTCACTTCCTCAATTTGGGTTCTCCTTACAGTTTTACTTTTGGAAACAGTTTGTTCTGTGACAAAAAGTTTGCAAAAAATACAGGGATAATTGCTAAAGTTTCTCTCTTTTTGAGAGGCATTCAGTGCCTTTAACAAAATTTGTAATCCTTTTGTACCTAAATGTTTATATGTGTTGTTAAACCATGATGTAAAAGTATATAAACATTTTCACATGCTCCACCAGATCAAATATGGTACGTATGATAATAATTAGAACCACCAACCTAACATATTGTGAAAAATGCCACATATGTGTTTAATTATAGTTTCTGATTTTCAAGCATGCATTCAGGGAAAGGGGAAGTGGCTTTCTATTTAACTTCTTTGCTGCTAACAGAACATGCATGTGTTTTGGCAAGTTTCCTCGGGAACATCTGTCTTAAAGGGAACACTGGGGACTTAATCGACATCTACCAAGCCTGGGCAACTGCTATATGGCCATGCTGTCTCTGTTAAACTTCTTAACTGTGTATCCCTTTAACCAGAGTCACAAAACATACCATTGATTCAGCTCTTTGAACGAAAAAGCAGATCACAAGCAAAGCTTAAAGTGGTTTATTTACAGAAGAGCTTTGTGAAGTTGGTAAACAACTTAGACTCTTCTTCCAAGAGAATTATTGGTAGAAGATGCCAGTGCCAGGCTGGGTGGGGATAGGGTTATGGGGTGGGTTTGTAAATGGCTTGCAGTTGTTTCCAGCGGTTCACACCAAAGGAATGAATAGGAAAAGACTCCTTAGAATTGAGGGGGGGGGCAGGGGTGGAGAGAGGACGGGATGGAGAAGGAAACAAACGAGCACTTGACATTGCCTCAGTATCAGTTGGAAGAAGCATGATGAAGGATTTGAAAAACAATAAAGAGCTCAGCAATGTAGAGGAGTCTAGCTGGACGGATAGAAACAGAATGGGATTAAATCTTTGACAAGGAATGTGCTAATGGTTTACAGATGCAGAAAGGCTAAGCGACAGAATGAATTGCTCCGTGCTGCTTGGAAAGTTAAAGGGAATGTTAGAATTTGAACTCAATGCCTTGCTCTAAATCCTGACATTTATTTTTTAAAACTGCAGGTGTAGGATTTTCCCCACTTCACAGTGAATTGTGCCTCAGCAAGGACATTGAAGATTACCGTGAGGGGTAAAGGACAAGACACCCAGTTAAATTTGAAGTTTGGATACCAATAATTTTTTTTTTTTTTAATTTGCTAAATCTGGCATCTCTGGTCAGACAGTAATTTAAAATAACAGAGAACCACAAGTCCAACTCAGGCAGGCAAGCCTAAAACAGGACCGATTCAAAAGGCAAAGCCAGACAGAGCAAGAACACAGATAAGTAAAAACAGGAAACCACAAAGTCCAAGGGAAGGGCAAGGTGGTGGGGGGCTGGTTGGTAAAGAAGAGTCAGGAGCTGGAAGATTTGCAGACTCAGCAGAAAGGAGCCAAAGCAGAACAGGATAGAGAAAGCCACTCAGCAGAGCTTTGATAAGGCACATGCTCGGGACTCACGACCAAAGAGATCGCATTCGTTTGGGCTGCCTTTGCAAAGCACCACAGATTAGGTGGTTTAAAGAACAGAAACTTAGTTCCTCACAGTTCCGGAGGCCGGAAGTCTGAGATCAAGGTGTCAGCAGAGGTGATGTCTTTTGAGGTCTCTCTCCCTGACTTGCAGATGCCATCACCCTTCAGTGTCTTTACATGGTCCTTTCTCTGTGTGCCTGTATCCTCATCTCCTCTTCTTTTAAGGATGTCGGTCATACTGGATAAAGGCCCATCCAGATGACCTCATTGCACCTACTTACCTCAAAAAAGGCTCTGTCTTCCAAAAACAGTCACATTCTGAGATACTCGGGGCTAGGATTTCAACGTATGAATTTGGAGGTGGGGGGAACATAATTCTGTTCATCACACTTTTTTTTTTTATCACACTTTATACTTCTCCAAATTGCAATCAATTCAGTTCTGCAAGTATTCATCACCACTTAACATAGGTGATTTTGTGCCAGCTGTCAGGAACTAAGATTCATAGGGCACGGTTCCTGCCTTCAAATGCACCGTGCAGTGGGGAGTCAGACGCACGTGTAAGAATGTTGGTTTAGAGACCATAGATCTAGGTCACATCCCGGCACAACCATTTATTGGCTAAGTGAGCCTGGGAACCAGCGTGATCGCATCTGCTTGGCACAGCGGTGCTGAGAATTAGCGACGTTGATCTCAAGCCCAGTTCCTGGTTCGTTGCTATTACAAAGGGTTTAGAACAACACAGGGAGATGGGGACTGTCACAGCTAGAGAAATTTAGACAACGTCCCCCCAAAAGGTCACCATTAGAGCTGAGCCTTAAAACCCCAGGAGGATTTTGCCAGGTGGAAAAAGGGACCAGATCATAATATTAAACATGATACAGCAAGAGGCATACACAGATTTTGATACGCCCAGAGCAGTGGGGCTGACGTGGGTGGCAGCAAACGAGACAAGAAAAGAAGGCTGTAGCTACATCGTGAGGGGCCTTGAGTAGCTGAAGATTCGCCGCAGGCAGGCAGAGGAAAACACTGGCGTCTTTGCTTAGTTTTGTCGGCTGCTTTCTGGGGTTGTTGCTGTTTGTTTGTTTTCATTAGTCTCAAACGGAATTAACTGCTTTTCAAAGGTTGTATATGGGAGTGTCTGACTATAACAGAAATGAAAAGAAAATTAGCAGAAAGAATAGCTCCCGTCCAAGGCAAATTCTGCCAAAGCAGCGTATACCGTCCCTCCCACAAGGTCAGTGGACGAAACAATTCTTTCAGTTTCTACCATGAGAAAACCGAATGACAATCTCTCAGCCCTGCTGCCCCAGACTCTTCCCGCTCGGTGCACAAGAACACTCAGATCTCTCACGGCTTCTGAAAGAATATCCCCTCTTTGATCTTCCATCTTCCCTCTGCCTACTCTTTGCTTTATTTTTTGCTGTTGTTTTTACTGTTGTTGTTATAAATGAAAGCAATGTTTCTTATTATCAAGTGATATGTGTTTATTGCAGATAAATGAGAAAACATGATAAGGGAATTAAAACCAAATTGTTAGTAACTTCCTCCAAACACCCAAAGACAATTTATTCCTCTGAAAAGATACGCACAGATTTATTTTCACAATATGGGGTGGGATCAAACGGTACATTCTGTTTGGTGATGTGCTTTTTCAAAACAAGCTTTTCATTGAAAGGAAATCTAGAAAAGTGTACAGCTAAGTGTTATGTCAAAAATAAAATATCTTCATCTTTCCAGGAGCCTCCCTTTTTCCTGAGGGAACCACTCTCCTGATTTCTTAGCCTAGATTTGTAGATTTGTTTTGCCTGGTTTTAAACTCTCAATAGGGTATCTGCTGTTCATACAGTGTGTACTGCTTTCCAGGTGGCTTCTTTTATCCCACATTACGTCTGTGAGACTCATCCATTCATTGCATGTAGCACGTTTAGTCACTTCTCAGTCCGGCAGAATAGTTTACTGTCCGAATCTGCCGCCATCTGTTCTTCTGCTCATGAGCATTTGAATCGTTTTCTTTCTTGGGCTGTTGTGAACAGCATTGCTGGGGAGGTCGCTGTACACAGATTTTGGAACACATCTGTATACACTTCTATTAGGCGTATATTCAGGAGAAGAGTTGCTGGGTTAAGACAACATGCAAATGGCCGTCAAAACTGATGACACTGATTGACCTTCCCTACGACTCTGTGTAAGGCTTCAGTGGCTCTGTATCCCATTCAGTCTTGGTATCCTATGTCTCCATGGGTGTTCAATGACAGTTCATGTTGCTTTTTTAAAATTTCCATTTCCTTGACTATGTATGAGAATGAGCATCTCTTCATATGTTTATTGGCTAACTCTGTGTCTCCTATTTTGCAGTCTGGTACAGACTTAAGTTTTGTCCATGTTTTCTGTTGAGGTCTCTGCCTTTTCATTATGATTTGTTCTTTATATGTTCTGGATGCAAGTGCTATGTCAGAAGTATCTATTGCAGACATCTTCTTACATGCTGCGGCTTGCTTTAAAGCAGTCTCATAGAGTTATTTTGATGAATAAAACTTAAATTTAAATTAACTTCAGTTTATCGATCTTTTCCTTTATGTCCATGATTTGTAAATCCTGTTTACAAAATAGTTATCAATACCAAAGTAGCAAAGATATCCTTCTATATTGTATTCTAGAAGTTTTATTGTTCTGCCTTTAACAGATAGATATTTAGATATGCAGTCTCTCGAATTGATTTATTTATATGGTGTGAGGTAAGGGCCACATTTAATTTTATATTATTTTTATATCCAAATAACCCAGTACCATTTATTGAAAAATCCATTCATCCCTCATTCTGCATTGGCCTCAATAGTATAATTTTTTCCCGTAATTCCAGTGTTTATGTATCTGTAGGTCTATTTCTGGATTCTCTCTCATCTTTCTGTAAATCCAGATTCACATGTGGCTATTTGATTTTCATTTTAAACTTAATAAAATTAGAAATTTACCCATTCTGCCACACTAGCCATGTTTCCAGTGCTCAGTAGCTACACGTGGCTAGTGACCATAGGACAGTGCAGATATGGAGTGTTTCCGTTATTGAGAGAGTTCTTTTGGACACCACCACTCCAGATAATTACTGCCTAACTTCACAGCTCCTCCCACCATCTGAGGAAATCTCATTTTCATCTGCTTATTGCCTTTGTCCACAGTCAGAACACGAGCTCTATGAATGCAGGAACCTGGTCGATTCACAGTTACGTGTACAGTTTCCAAAACAGTTCCTAGTACATAATGTTTGTTGAATAAGTGAATACTGTTCTGCCGTGTGCTGTGAAGCCAGGAACTGCTTTCTGAACCCGTTATATCCAATGTTAACGGCGTCTCCAAGATTCAGAGCAGAGGAGGATACCTTGCCATTTTGAAATCTTTGGAGTGTCTCATATCTGGTACTTATAATGGTTGTTGACAAACTCAATGCTATTTCTACAGACATGTCCGATATTGAGAAAAACTAACTTTCTTTCAGTACTTTGTATTACAGGTGGTTTCAAAACTTGGATCAATTAACTCATTTAATCTTATAACAACCGTATAAATCGGCACTGTTATTATCTCCATGTTATGGATGAGAAAAAAAAAAAAAAAAAAACAAGGTAGTTCACTGATTTGCCCAAGGTCACATCACCAGAAACTGGAAGTACCCAGATTTGAACCCACATGTTTGCTGCAGAGCCTGGTTCATAATGAGCGACGTTAGTGCCTCTCAGGATGACCATAGCTGTCTTCAACTTATTTTTGTTTGTTTATTCACCCATTTACAAAAAGTAATATGGCGGGGGAGGGGATAGCTCATTGGTAGAGCACATGCTTAGCATGCATGAGGGGTCCTGGTTCTATCCCCAGTCCCTCCTCTAAAAATCAATCAAAAAATAGACGTACTTACCCCCCCCCCCAAATTAGCACAATTGTTGCTCATTCCAGGAAATGTCTTCAGCTCTGCGCATTTATTGCTCTCTGCCACCTCTGCTCTCTCTCCAGCGTACAGACCGTATTTTGGTTGATTTACAACCTCAGGGCTGATGGTCTGACTTATTCAGAGATCCCCACCATAGGCTGGAGTCCCAAGAAGCAGAGCTGGAATGTTAGTGCACGAAGGAGAGCTTTTAAGAAAGATGCTATGAGGGAGGTGGGATAAGGGAGGACGGGGCACACCTGTGTAAGAATGTGGTCCCAGCTGGTGTCTGGCTTCAAGATGATCCCCTGGGGAGCTCCGGGGCATGAACTGCACAGTGATCACGGGCAAGCTCTGCACACACCCAGGCTGCTCAGTGACGGGGAGTGGGCTGCCCTGGCGTGTGCGCGTGTGTGTGTGTGCATCAGAGTGACCTTCAGGGAGAACACTCCTGTTTAGATCAGCTTAAGGAAATTGTCTGGAGAAGGCAACTATAGTTCATTAACCACCAGCATTCAAAAAGCTGGAAGTATACTGAAAGGGAAAAGGCAATCCTGACCAGGGGCACTGATAGCATTCACTGCCCTCGCCCCTCATTGAAATGGTCCTGTTTTATTCATTACTTAAGATTAGTATGAAATAGTGTGCAGCGTGTTCATGCAACTGACTGGTTTTGTGTGGATGTCACAGAGCAGCTTCACAGCCCCGCTTACTGCGGCTGAGTCCTCGCTTCAGGAGTGCACGTGCTCGTGCATCGAAAGGCTTCTAAGTGGGACGAGATTAGAATGAAATAAGAAAACCCTACAAGCGATTTTAAATAACAACTAGTAAATAAAAACATCTGGCACATGATTAAGATCCACATCTTGAACCTCGGCAAAGACTGCGTGATGCACCTTTAAGGAGAAGCACGCACAAATTAGCAGCTTTTTCAGTGATTTTGGTGTCTAGCAGGGAGCTCAGGAAATGTAGGCAGGAGGATGCAGTCATTCGGAGAGCTCAGTGGGATGAGAGGGCACAGAGCATGTCTCCCCCTGTTTTATTGGTCTTTATACTGTGTTCTGTTTATACTCTTTAGAAGAGCAGTTACGAAAAACCAGGTATTATGCTCACTGACTGTGAATGTGACACCAACATCTGCTGGCCTTGGCTCGACGCCCTAGCAGGGACCGTCGGGGATGCTGTAGCCCACACCTCTTATCGGAAACAACCTGAGCAAAAGGAAAACACCAAAGGCCTGAAACTCCTGGGTACCCTCTTCTGCGCCACGAAGCAACCACATAAACTGATTCTGAATACCAAGCCCCGTTCCTTGCCTCCCTTTGAGATGCTGGAAAGAGCCAATCACACAAGGTCCTGATGGCCTGTGAAGTCCTTACCTCCTGCCTGATTATCCTGAGATGTCAGGGGGAAACAAATCCTTAGTGCCTCTAAAAGCAGGAGCTAGCAGCAGCAACTCTGAGTGGCGAGAAGTATCGTTTTCCCATCCTCACTTGTAGCTTCACTTAAAAGGTCAAAGCAAATAAAATCTTCTGGTACCGTTCTGGCAAAGCATATTTAGAACCAATCCCACTGAGCTTTTATGACCTTATTCTCCATTTACCAAAATGAGATATAGCTTGTTTCAATGGCTTAAAACAGAGGGGCAAACCACGGATGATGAGTGCATTTTGTCTGAAATCAGTTTCCTTCATCACTGTGCGAGACCGCACGTTCTGAGCTGGGGCGTGTTACGTTCCCAGTGTGCTTTTTTGAAACTGCCCGTCCGTGGAGCTCCGTGGCCGTGGGCTCCTGATTAGCTTCATTGTTTTTTCAATATCTTCCACTTTCCTGGCTACAAGGGCTTAACACTTTCCTCACATTTGAGCAGCAGGGCGACCCCACAAAGAAGGTAGAAACAACAGGATGATTGAACAGCCCACGTGCAGCATGGGGGCAATATTTCAGCAGCAAATATTGCTACCCATGTAACTCAACAGAATGTGCTAAAGTAAACAAAATGATAGCATAATTATAGTCGTTCCAATTATGTTAATTAGGCTGCATACACGCTCTATTGATAAGTAACTGTGCTGCAAAAAAACTCCAGAAGCCTGGTGGTCGAGCCTTTAATGCTACTGTCTTCTTGGGTAACGTTAGGCTCTCACAATCTTTTTTTCTTTCTTTTGTAATACTTCTGTTGAAAAAAAATTAAGGGCTGTGCCACTCCACATTTCTAGAGAAGTCAGAGGATCTGAATTGGGTTCCGCGCCTGCTATGTTCCTCAGTGTCTTGGTTCCTTTGTCCTCAAACCTCAGATGAAAAACATTAACATCTTCCATTTGACTAATTGCAATCCAGCTTAAGAAAATGGATTTGCTTTTCAGTTTACTCCAAATCACATTCTCTGCTTTGATATCAGCCGTAAAAGAGAATCCCTGAGGGAAGGGGATTCCACCAAAAGCTGCTGTTAACATAGCAGGTTGCATTTGGGGAGGATCTAAATAGGGGGGAATCTGGGACGGTTCCCCCCTATTTATTTGGGTGGGTTAATGGGACACCTGATTGTTTCAATAAAGAAGGGTTACAGATTGCAAAGATATGGAGGATGTAAAAAGATAAATCATAACAAAAAACTATAAATGCTCAGAAAGAGAAAATTATATTTGCATGTTAATTAGAACCATTTACATTTTAAAACAGTGCTAATGCAATTAAAATAATTCAATGATTTAAATATGGAGCAATAAATAAATAAAATGAAAGGCAGTTTAAAGCCTAAGTGGACCAAGGGACGCAGAGGAAAAGGGTCCATGTCTGGTCCAGATCTTACTATGAGACGTTCTCATAAGAGTGTAGTGAGTAACTATTTCAAGAAGAAAAAGTAAGGGGCTGTTTTTATCCCCAAAAGACTGACAAGACATTAGCAGTCTAAATGAACCACCAATAAAATCAGAGAATAAGATGACTGTGTTCGTGTACAACCAAAGCAACACAGTAGAATTCTGCTTATTTAAAAAGTCTAGGCCACTTAAATCCGTGTTTGCCCCTCACTCCATTCCCCTCCCCACCCCGTGTCTTTTAGGAGCTCATTTCATCAGTTACACACTTTCTCACTTTCTGTTTTTTATTTTCTACCTGTTCTTTCCCCACAAACTCTGCTCAAGCTTCTCAATCTAAAATGATTTTCCCTTCCTTTCGGGAAAGACTGCTGCCCTTGCTAACAGGTGTTTGTGTTCATTCGGGATTTGGGATAACCTGATTTGGGGAGAGAAGAGGAGACTTGCTGATTTTGCAGTTAACACTAATGCTTTGGGGTCCTTTATTTGGCAGGGAGAGCTGGTAAGGTGAGTAATGCATTATTTTTGGAAGATAAGCCCGGACAGCTTGAAAATGTTTGGGTACAGTGTTCAACCCTAGAACTGCATCTTAAAAACCAGAAGAGTGATAGAATGTTCTGTTACCCAGGGGCCCACTGAAATTTTTAAGGAATTCCAGATGACACTGGAGTGTGGTCTATTAAAAAGACAGTATAGTCTTGACCTGGGAGGCCCAGAGACACTTCCAGGTTTCCTATGAGTTGGAAACTTGCTATAACGACACTAAGACATTACTTAGCATTTGTTACCATTCTGAAGTGCTATTTTCTAGCAGTGAGTGGAAAGCAGATGTCCACGAGAACCTGAATGTCCTATTACAGAGATCCATGTCAGTTTCTCACGTACTTATAAATGAAGATGATTATATGCGTAAACAAAACGATTTTCCCTCACCCTGACTTCTCTCTCTTGCCTAACGTTCCCATCTTCCTCTTCTTGCCAGATCTCTTGAAAAGATGGATGATAATCGTGTTCAACTTTCTCACTTTTGCTATCAGTGCTGAGTGAAAATTGCAGTGAATTGGACTCTTAAATCAGCATTCACGTGTCAAAACGAGGCTAAATTCTCTTCGGTTCTGCCTTATTTATCAAGGCAATTAGGTTGACTTTTAGTTCCAGTGACCCTAAAATAGGCTTTTTGTATGTCGTCGTATGAGGTTCGTTTTTCACAACATTGCCTATTGAACAAAAAGAAACGCTTAAGAAAAATATAAGTATGCTAAGAATACAAACAAAAGACAAGTGAGGCCTATAAAAATATCAAAGAACAAAAATATATGCCCTGGAGGGAAAGATGTTTTAAAAGTGCTGAGCTGATTTTATGCAGACAAGAAAAGCTAAGGGCTGGTGACTAACCATCTGTAATTATGTGGAAGATTATTAGGAGCTGAGGTGCTACCAGCTGCTCTCCACTGCTGCTGAGGGTGGAAAGATGAGATTAAATTATAACCAGAGAGATTGTATTAGACATAGGAAGGGCACTGCAGCTTTGGGAAGGGGCGAGAGTCCCTGAAACGGATTATCAAGGGACAGTGTGAAATTCTCACTATAGAATTGTTAAAAAAAGGGGGCAGGCTAGTCCCTGTCTCAGATAGGTTAGGTAATTTTTTTTTTGTAAACACAATGAATATTTGCTTAATTGTTACTAGATGATTCCCTGCTTATGAAACATATCTGGAGATACAGTGAGCGTGGATAAAATGAAAAGACAGCATTTTAATGTTAGATAAATATTTTCGTTGCCTAGAGCACAGTTTCTTTTACTCTCTCTTACCTCAACCTGATAGTCCCCCGTGGTTTTTTTTTTTTTTTTTAGTTGTTGATTTACCTACAAATGCCTCAAGGTAGAAAGATTGATTTTCTTTTCTGATTCTTTCTAAGCTTTTTTATTCTAATTTTTCAGTTTCCACAGTAAGATGAAGAGCATAACAGAAAGCCTGTGTTCTCTGTCTTACTCATTATCAAGGATCTATGAGGACACACGTTTGGACTCCCGTCATAGGCACCAGAAACACTCATGACACCATGAAGGTTATGGTGTACTTGGAAACACGTGCCTTGGGAAGTAAGTTTGTGGGCGGGCTTCTCTTTCTCTGAGACAGTATGAAAAGACATGAGAAATCTCTTCATTTCCTTTTGGCTTAGGGCGGCAAAGGTGATGTGTACCATAATATCAACTGATTATTCATCTGGATGTTTCTATCCAAAATACTCGGCAGTAGAGAAACCACTGGGCCTGGAAGTAAAAATGTTCTGTGAGTAACTTCCAGAGAAGGTACAGATAAACCTCCTAACATTCATGGATTTTACTCACAGAAGCTCCTCTTAAGTATTATTAACCTTCCCTGTTTATTCTTCTTTTAGATACTGATATATCAAATTTAAAGGCCAGGCCTCAGCAAGAAAGAAGACACAGTCTATGGAAAGAAGGCAGGCAAATGAAAAGCACCTGCCACAAGAGGCAAAGTTACCAAGGCAACTGCAGAGGGCGCTCCTCCAGCCTGAATTCAGCCAGCAGGTATTGTCAGGCCCGACTGATGGAGGAAAAGTGGGGCGCGAGAGGACGGCCATGTCCCAGGTCCCAGGTGAGTCCCTGGGATGCACCCCATCAAATGAGGGTCCCTGGCTTTAAGCAGGAAAGAATTCAAGAGTGAGCCGTAGTCGAAGTAGAAGTAGATTTATTCAGAGAGATTCATGTGGCCATGTCAAAAGGCAAGAGGGAAGACAATGAGGTGTGGGCGGCTAGTGCTTGTGGGCTGGGTAACCTCATATGCTAACAGGCGGGAAGATTATTCCCACTTTAGGGAAAGGGCTGGGATTCCCAGGAATTGGGCCACTACCCACTTTTTGACCTTTAATGGTCAGCCTCTGAACTGTCATGCACCTGTGGGAGTGTCATTTACCACGCTAATATATTACAATGAGCATAAAATGAAGCTCAAGGTCTACTGGAAGTCAAATCTCCCTCTGTCTTGGGCTCAAGGTCTACTGCGATTTGAATTTCCTGCCATCTTGGTGCTAATTGCTGTGTCCTTCTTTAATGGTTATGCTCTGTCCCTTTTCCTCCTGTCTCACTACTTGTGCCAGGTACTGGAAAGAAAGTGCGACAAACAGATTTGGCCCTTGCCACTCTGAAGTTTATAGGCTAGGGCAGGAGGCATATTCTAATGTAAAAATTATGCAAAATTTTTCATATTGTGATATATAGTAGGAAGGGATATTATGGGGTATCTGAAAGTTTACAACATTTAAAAAAAAAACCTCCCTGAGGAAACAGAATTTCATCTGAGATTTGAAAGATGTGTAGAGTGTAATTAATGTTTTGGAAAATGAGGGCACAGATGAGGGATACAAAAATGTTTCATACAGTGAATATAGCTTGTGCAAAGGCCCTGAGGTAGGAGGAAGCTGAACGAGATGAGCTAAAAAAGCTGGGGCTAGATTGTACGGAAAAACATGTGACTAATAGATGCAGAATGTTATGGATATTGTTTTAATCTTAATGAATTTAGAGAATCCACTGAAAAGTTTTTGGGAGTGAGATAATGAAACCTGTATTTTGAAACTATCACTCTGCCTACAGTATAGAGTTGATTTGTCAGTCACATCATTTGGAAGCAACCTAAATGTCCATCAACAGATGACTGATAAAGAAGCTGTGGTATGTTTCTACAATGGAATACTACTCAGCCATTAAAAAGAATAAAATAATGCTGTTTGCAGCAACATGGATGGACCTGGAGATCATCATTCTAAGTAAAGTTAGCCAGAAAGAGAAAAAAAATACCATATGATATCATTCATATATGGAATCTAAAAAAACAAAAAGAAAAAAAAAGGACACTAATGAACTCATCTATAGAACAGAAGCAGGCTCATAGACATAATAAACAATATTATGGTTACTGGGGAAAGAGGGTGGGAGGGGATAAATGTGGGAGTTTGAGATTTGCAAATGTTAACCACTATATACAAAAATAGATAAAAAAAGAAATTTCTTCTGTATAGCACAGAGAACTATATTCAATATCTTGTACTAACCTTTAATAAAAAAGAATATGAAAATGAATATATGTATATACATACATGACTGGGACATTTTGCTGTACACTAGAAATTGACACATTGTAACTGACTATACTACAATTTTAAAAAAAGAGTTGATTCACTTGGGGCAAGACTGGCAGCAGGACAGACAGTGAGAAGGTTATGACAGCAGTATAGTTGAGGAAGATGGTGGATTGACTAGAATGCTAACAGTGGAAATGAAAAGAAGTGGAAAACTTCAAAAGACATTGAGAAGGTAAATATTTAGAAAGTAAACAAGAGATAGTTGCAAGCACTTTTTTCTGGAGTATAAATAGGGATGTGGGAAAGGAAATTACTGAAAACGACTTCCAGTATTACAGGAAACAACAAAAAAAGAACTGTGCTCAGCCAGGGCTTGCAAACTTTCTCTATGAAGGTCCAGACAGTAAATATTTTGGGATTTAGGGCACATGCAGGCTCGGTCAGAACTATCTGATTTGCTGGGATAGAGTGTAACCAGTCATAGACGACATGTGAGTGAATGGGCTTGGCTGTGTTCCAGTAACATTTCACAGAAACAGGCCGGGGGCCAGGTTTGACCCTGGGGCATGGCTTACCTATCCATTTTATATGATGAACATTCTGTTTACACAAACTGTTGTTTACATCGATGGTCCTGGATCACAAACAAGAAACTGAAATTTTGTTTAGTGTTATCAGCTGAATGAAAGCCATGAATATTTGAAATACTTGAAGAAAATCTAGAGAAAATTGCTGATGGCAATTTTGGTGTTTAAAGACTTACCCCAATTTTTCAGGCCAGTAAAGCAACTATGTAATATTTCTTACCCTGATAATGCAGGATGAAATTGAGGATTCAATATTCATATTGTTAACTTAGCTTCAGAAAGGTCAGCTTTAAGGAGGCCTGAATTACATTCATCTCATTCCAAAGAACTAAGGCAGCAGCAAATATTTGCGTGATGATATCTTGCTAGTAAATGACATTTCTCCTGGGTTTTAATAATTGCAGAAGGAAAAGGACATTTCTTCCCAGAAATTGTGATAACCTCTCTAAAACTTTTATTCTTGGCAACAAGCATTGGGGTAGATGAACTTGAACATGACCAATTACCATTATGCAAACTTCAAAATGGTTAATTTTCTCAGCACTTCTACAGAATAAATACAGAAAACTTACTAAGTAGAAAAAGTTAGTTTGAAAATGCTTATTTGTATAGGAGTTTTTTTTTTTTAAACCCTCAATTTCTATAAGCACTAATAAGCACCTTTAGAATCTGGGCCTAGATTCCAAACCAGATGTCCAACCAGAATGTTCGGATGCTAAGGCCGTGGAATCTTAAGATATTTGAAAAACTATGGAGTTCATTTCAATTACAATATAATTTTATTTTTACAAAACTTTTTCTAAAAATTATATGCATTTTCTCTTATTTAATAACTAACCTGATAATATACAAACACAATTTTGATACTTTTAAATTCTAGAAAGATATGCTAGAAAAATCGTCAGATCAATTAGAAACCTATTTTGAAAATAAATTTGGATGTTTGAGATTTGCAAATGTTAACCACTATATATAAAGATAGATAAAAAACCGAATTTCTTCGGTATAGCACAGAGAACTATATTCAATATCTTGTAATAACCTTTAATGAAAAAGAATATGAAAATGAGTATATGTATGTATATGCATGACTGGGACATTATGCTGTACACCAGAAATTGACACATTGTAACTGACTATACTTCAATTAAAAAATTACTTTAAGATGTTGCCTTAAAAAATAGATGGGGTGGAAAAAAGAGATCCTGGATTGACTATCTACCACCCAACATAATGGGAGTTCTGAATAAAAATTAAAATGAATTATGGAAAAGTGGAAAAAAAAGAAAGAAAGCTACTTTGCAAAAGTTTCTTTGTTTTATGAGCTGAGAATATAGAATTTTTTAAAAAAGAAGTTTTAAAGATCTCGATTCTTTTAAACATAATACCAGGAATCAGTGAGTTCTCCTAGTAAATTATCTCCTGGAGAGCAGGCATGGAAACATTCTTTTTTCAACTGAAGGCTAGTTGACTTACAATTTTATATTAGTTTCAGGTGTATATCATAGTGATTCTATATTTCTACAGATTATAATCTAAGGGAGCTGACCTAACAGGTGTTTTCCTTTTCAGTTCAATTTTATGAAGCTATGAAATCCTCATTAAGTTGTGGGTCATAGGCCTCTCTCTTGGAACCAGCTGTGCCAGATAAGCTGAAGGGGTTTTCTGATACTCCAGTGCTACATATTAAAGGGAGAACCTAAAAAAAAAAAAAAAGAAAAAACAAAAACAAAAACAAAAACACAAACCCACCCAGGTGCTGACTGTTTAAAACCCTGTTAACTAGAATAATGTGCTTTTCCTACTAGGTCATTATAAAAATACTGTGAACACTTTTCACCTGCAGCTATTCAAAGCTGGCCCTAATCCTTAACTCCAAACTTTTCACCTCTTTTGTCCTAGCCAAGAAATAATTAGTGCTAGAGATAAATTGATTTCTTGTTTATTATTTCAATGGCACAGCTCTCTAGGCTCATTATTACTAGATTATGTGTGGAGAAAGAAACTTTTTAAAATGTAAGACAATTGTTGCTCTTGAAGAAATTAACCAGGGAGGTGGAATATAAATTTAGAGTTAATTCATAATAAGTGAGAGTTCATAGTAAATAAAGAATGAATATTCAGCTAGAGAAGCTAAAATAATTCAAAGAAGAGACTGCTTCGGGATGGCCAGAAAACGTTTCATAGAGGGTGAAGAATTGAGCTCCTTTTTGAAGGATGGAGAAGATTAGAAAAATGAGTGAAGACGGCAGGTATGTCATGTAGGATGCATAAAAATAAGCCAACTGAGTCTGAAATACACATGACAGGCTTAGGGGCTTATGAGGAGACCACCCTGGGCAGGGCAGGGTTTTTTTGCAAACCAGTGAAGAGGGCTGAATGGGTTCGGTTGCTCGTCAGCAGAGGGACTTGGACTTGTTCCAGGGTGGCATCAATGTAATGGGCAGAAGGAGTCAGTAAAATAAAAACAGAAAGGCTAGGGAAAGAATCAAAAGAAAGTAGTGCCAGGAAATCCTTGATAGAGAGGAATTTTCTAAAAGTAGGAAGGATGTTCCAGTTGAGCGCCCACTGGAGAACAGGAAATCGACCCAGAATGTGATGATAAATTGGGGACGGTACGAAGCGCAGCCTCAATCGACTGCCGAGGACAGAAACTGGACTGAAGTAAGTTTAGGACAGATGAAGACTCAGTGAACTGAAGACACTGATGCGAGTCTGGAAACCGTAGTGTTAGATAAAGATAGTTGACTTGGCACAGTTTTTAATCTCCTCTCTCCTCCAATGTCCCATTGAAATGACTGGAAAAATATTCAGAGAAATACATTTATAGTAGTGCTGCAAAATGTTAAAACATACTCAAATCCTTGTCTTATTTCAGAGTAAAGTTATAGGGGTTAATAAATTGATCAAATGACAAAAAGTATGTTTAATTGCTTGTTAAAAATTTTTTAAACTTTTTTATTGAGTTATAGTCATTTCACAATGTTGTGTCAGTTTCCAGTGTAGAGCACAATTTTTCAGTTATACATGAACATACATATATTCATTGTCACATTTTTTTCACCGTGAGCTACCACAAGATCTTGTATATATTTCCCTGTGCTATACAGTATAGTCTTATCTATTTTAGATAAGACTTTATCTATTCTGCATACGCCTGTCAGTATCTACAAATTTTAATGGTTGTCCTACTGTGGATCTGTATCTGCATCTATTCGTCTATAACTGTTGATAGAGATCATTGAGTATCATTCTCAGGGAAATCTGTAGTATATGAGGGAATGCAGACAGAACTGGGAGACAGAGTGACAGAACTGAGGAAACATAACCCAGTTAATTAAACAAAACAACTTGTTCCTTCACCTACCAATGCACAGAAAAAAAATAGCACCAGACTCTCAAGGAAGACGAACAATATGAAATAGGAAGCCAAGGACGAATAATGTAAGGAAAAAGAGATGTACAGAAAAGAGAAGACACCTTAATTTCTTTTAGTAATTTCAAAGACATTCAAAGAGACACTGAATTCATAAAGCAAAACCAAGATTCGATTAAAAAAAAAACAGCAATCAGAGAATGGATTCATGGAAAATAAGCATATTTGCTAAAATATTTACAAATTAATAAAAGGGCCGAATAAGTGGACATTGCTAAAGGATGCAAAGCCTAATGGTAGTTCAGTTACACAGTAAGTAAGCCATGGGGATGAAATACGCAGCGAAAGGAATATGGTCATAATATTGCAATAATGTTCAGGGGGACAGACGGTTACTAGACATCGTGGTGATCATTTCATAGTGTATACAAAGCACTATGTAATCAACCTGAAACTAAGATAATACTGTACGTCAGCTACATTTCAATATAAAAGGAATTCCTCTCGAGTAAATAACCAAATAAAAAGGAAAATATTTCAGTACATATATCAGAGTGAAAGAAATGAAAACTACGAAGAAAACTTTTGCGGAGATTGGGGACAGTTCCAGTGTAGCCAGTGTTTATGTTCTAGGAGAGAAGAGAACGAGAAAAGCAAACAATTAAAAGAGAGTTTTTTTGTTTTAAAGGATGAGCAACAAAAGAGTCACACCTTCATGCTGTTAAGCTTACTGGGTAACACAACAAAAATTAAAAAGCAAAAAATGTTCTGAAGAGAGTAACATGGGTAACGAGATACACAACAACTGTGTGAAGCTACTTTACAGTGGGTGTAAGCAAAGTGTGTCTGAGGAAGTAACTTCTGCTGTAAGATCTGAAGAGCAAGGCAGTGCTATCATGAAAACATCTGGGAAGGCGCACGCCAAGCAGAACGAATGTCTATACGTCTCCTGGTGACATTTCCAAGTGCCGAGGTTTTTAAAAAAAGTTGGGGGGGGGGAACATATCAACTCTGACAGAGCAGGGCAAGAATCACTGGAATGAGAAGTCTCATCTATAAAACTGTGCTAGGAAAGTAAGAGAGGACGTGATTGTGAATCTAGGGTTTTATGAAACGTCAAACTACCATTCAAGTTTTTTTCAGACATGCAAGGACACAGAATTTATTCTATGAGAAAAAGAACTTTAGTATGTATTCTTACAGAATAAAAAAAAAAGAATTCAAGGACAAGTATGATACGGGGTATGTCTAAGGAATTACTGATGATGTGGCTGTGAAGCTTAGTTAATTATTGATTGTTCTGATTATAACTGCAGAGCCAACCACCCCAAACCACCCCAGCAGCCCATGAGAGGTGCACACCAGCAACAGGCACTTGTTATTTTCTATAGCAGTTATGGGTTGACTCAGCTCAGCTAGATGCTTCTCATTTAGGGGTCTCGAAAGTGGATGCAGTTAGGTGATGGATGAAAGGAGGGTCAGCTAAATGGCTTCCTCACTCATATTTAGGAGTTGAGGCTGGCCGACAGGCGAGATCTCAGCTGAGGCGTCAGCTGGAACATCTTGTGTAGCTCCTCTGCGTGCCCTGAGCTCAAAGCATGGCAGCTAGGTTGTAAGAGCAATTATCCCAAGAAAGCAGATCAGGTGGAATCTGCACCCCCTACCACCTGGCCTCAGAAGGCATGCATACAACGTAACTTCCACCACGTTTTGATCATTAGGAGCAAGTCACTAACACCAGGTCAAATTCAAAGAGAGGCGTCAGGCTCACACATGTTTTAAAACCACCACATTGAGAATGGACATGTCAAAAGTAGTCACTGTACCTTAAAAAATGAATAGTAATCTGGTGATGAGCAACAAGAAAGAAGTAAAAACATACTCAAACCCTTGCCTTATTTGGGAGGAAAAGTTATTTGGGTGAATGAATTATCCACGTTGACAATGAAAAAAAAAAACATGTTTAAATACGTTTGTTAAAACTACAGTGGTCCTGGGGGGAGGGTATAGCTCAGTGGTAGAGCACGTGCTTAGCATGTACCAGGCCTTGGGTTCAATCCTCAGTACCTCCATTAAAAAACAAGTAAATAAACCTAATTACTCACTTCCTTGCAGAAAATCTTCAGTGATCCTACAAATGAACTCACCTACAAAACAGAAAACAGACTCAGACATAGAGAACAAACTTATGGTTACCAGGGGGTAAAGGGGGTGGGAAGGGATAAATTGGGAATTTGAAATGTGTACCTCTTGGGGAGTGATGGAAATGTCAGCTATCTTGATGGTGGAGGTGGTTTCATGGGTGTAGACATCTATCAAAACTCATCAAGCTGTACATCTGGAATATGTGTAGTTTACTGTCCAGGAATCATACCACAATAAAGGTGTTAAAAACATTGCAGTGGCCCTCACATGGTGTACCTATATCTATTTACACACAATGAAATTTCTCCAATGAAATGCTTATCTCATTAAACAATTCATCTTGAGCATTCGCCCCCTGTCATTTGATTACATCTCTATCCGCAGGTACAACCCTTCATCCGCCTTCAAGGCTCATGTCATCAGGCTACATCCCCCTTCTTGACTTCCTGCCCCTGTCATTCCTTGACTCAGAAGCCTCCTCCTTTACTATGGTAATTTATGAAACTTTATGGCTTCTTCTGAGCCGTCATTCAAACAAGCCTCCAATGCCTGAATCTTTTTTATTCAAGCGGACTTCATACGTACTCTACTGAGATTAATTAATGCAGGCTACCAAACTGAATCCTGTCAGCACTGGGAATTACTCCACCTCACTTTCTGACTAACCCGCAGCCTCAACACTTACTGCATCACTCTTCTATCTTAGATATCAGATTCCTTGATATTTTTAATTTCCTTCTGGTTTATTAGCCCCATTACTCCTTTTTTCCCTTGTATAAACTGGACTACAATTTTGATTATCTTATTCACTATGTTGCAGACATGCAATCAGAATCCAGTATGCAACTGCCTAGTTAGCTCAGGCTTACCTTGCAACGTCTACTGCACGTGTGGTCTTGGTAAAGTCACTTGGTATTTCGCTCCCCCCAGGCTCCTCACTTCCACCTTGAAGACAGCTACATTAGGACAGTTGCATTATGTAGCTGACGTGAGAACTGAGCGTGACCGTGGCTGTAAAATGTTTACACCACATCTGAAAGATAGTGAGGACTGAGTAAGTGGGATGGTGGCAGGAGTGGTGGCTGTTTGCAGAACAGTTTTCTCTGAAAGTTTGCAGTAGAGCAGAGGACACAGGGTGACGGGTCGGAAGGCTAGTAGGAACTCCCTTGCCTCACATTATTCCATCTGCCTGAAGTTTTATCCTTTCCTTCCCCGAAAATTCCAAAACTACCACTCTTGATACTTCATATCAGTGGAGAAAAGAGAGATCAGGTATTCCAAAACTGATGTTGAGTCTAGTGGCTAGCCACTGGGTTAAACTGAAGTGACATGTCAAACTGAATTCTAGATGGAGGAAAGGTTTAACGGAAAAAAATTATTGAAACTGTAAAAGCATTCGAAGAACACATGGGAAAATTTATTTTTCATCCTTGCTTCGAGAAGGCTTTAAAAAAAAATAAAACCCCAACTATAAGTCATTTAAAAATTGATAAATTTGATCAAATAAAATATTTTAAATTCTGCATAGTAAAAATACCTAAATAAAGTCAAAAGACAGATGATAAACTGGGAAAATATTTGCAGCACAGATGGCAAAAAGACATTTCCCTGTACTAAAATTACATTGATTAAACATACTTAGTTGTTAAATCTATTAAATTTAGAAAAAGCCAGGGCAAGGCAGTGTATATATGATGCTTCTATTTATGTAAAAAGAAAAAGAGGTAATATGTACAAATGTTTGCTCATGCATTGAATATCTGAAGGGATACACAGAAAACTGGCAAAAATGAGGTGCTTCTAGGGAAAGAAACTTGAGACTCATTTTCATTGTATAGCTTTTAAAAACATATATATATAACATCATCCTACCATCACAAAACTGAAACTCTTTCTAGTGCATCTTCCCCAAAACTGAACAGGAAGAGGAAGGGAGGGAGGAAGGAAGGGAGAGGAAGGGAGGGAGGAAGGAAGGGAGGGAGGAAGGAAGGAAGGAAGGAAGGAGGAGGAAGGAAGGAGGAAGGAAGGAAGGAAGGAAGGAAGATGGGGAGGAAGATCTCTCTAATATCTCAACTCCCATAGTAACCAATCTATGTTTTTTATTATTTATCATCAAAAAAAATATATTCTATCTCCTCTACTAAAACACAGGCTGTTTAGGGCAAAAATATTTCCTCATCACTCTAGTGTTTTGTACTGTTCTAAGCATTTAATAGATGCTTTACGTACACTTTTAAAATAAGTAAACAAGTGGATGATGATCTCCTGGTCTATTCTGTGTATGGTCTTTCTGCTTTGCAAAACATGCCTCCCGTTACTGCCTGTGCTTCTAGGCTGTCGCACAGATTTTCCAGAATTTTCAAAAGTGCAAAATGAATATTGCACGGTAGCTAACATTTTCCTCTCCGAAGAGGAGTTTTATACCACTGGCATTTGAGTCAGAAAAGTCCCAGAGCCCTGTCAGCTTGTATAAATCCTCCTCTTTCATAAAAACAACACTGCTGAGAGCATTGCATACATAAATGTGTACATTCTTCAAGAGGGTCCCACCATGTGAAAGTGAATAACCTTCCATCCAAATCATTAATATTTTATGTTTGCAGTCAGCTTGCTGGAAGTAATTGGGATGCATTGTGTGTAATTTGGAGCTTGATACTGCACACAATTTAGGCATAACTGACTGAATGAGTAATTCTAGGCTACCTTATAATCAAATTTCCTCAGCCCAGTGTTACACGTTAAGTCACATCTCCAAAATGTGGTTCTAGTAATGAGAGCTCATTACATTCTTGAGTGGTGTTGTGAATAACCAAATTGCAAGCATGTGAGAATAAACACAACCTTCAAAAAAGAATGGTGTGAAGCTAAAATTGGGTCCAGTTTGTTAACAGCAGGGCGAACATCCACTTAATTCCCTTCACAGGATGGGGCCCGATCATTATGCAACTAAGAAACCCGATTCTAGTTCCTTGACTCCACATCTGAGAATAGCCTTACTTGTTTATTCACTAGTCTCTGCAATTTCTCCAGATGTTTTTTGATCAAAGATTCATCTTCAAGCTAATTCTATCCTCTTTGCCAGGAAATCGTACACAGATTTCAGCCAAGAAGACAAAGGCTTTGCCACTAAGTCGTTTGAGTGGCAATAAGCAATGTGCTTAGTCAGAAAATTTGGCCAGAACCCAGGGTTATTACAGTTATTTACTTCAAATACCACATTTGTGCAATCGTGCATTTATTAGGTACCTATAATGTAAAAATGCATTTTAGGTAAAGTGTCACATGTACCTGCACACACACAGAACTGTCCACCTTTGGGCTCTTCAATGTGTTCCTGAAGTGTACTTCCTATGAGTGGAAAATGTGGCCCAGACCATTTCCCTGCCTGTAGTTTGAATTTGCAAGAGTCTGCTTTTCTAAAATTCCAAATAAGTCCCTTTCTCCCATCATGCTATCACAGTTCACAACCACAAAGACATCTGTGTACATTTTTCTGTCCCAGTCCATCCATGTGGTGTGTGAAGGTAACAGCCTAAAAGCAAGCATGATTGGAAAGAGGTCAGCCCAATGTTCTACCGTCACATTGAAAGGCAGGTCTGGGCAGAAGCGTGGGGTGGGCAGTGACCAACGATCCTGGGGTTCTTTGGGAATGAGGTGTTTCCAGGGACAGGGGACTTTCCGTGCTAAAGCCAGGGTGGCTCTGGGCAAACTGAGATGGACGGTCACCCCAAGCAGGTTACCTGTCTTTAAAATAATGTTGTTTTCGTCAATGGCCATGCCTGGCTTATACAGCTGTAGATGGAGATTCCGATACTGTTTCTTTATTCATCACCCTTGGAAGTCTTCTCAAGAACTGCCGTCTTGTATGCCTCACAGAGGAGATGCCTAACAGGGCCTAATGTGGGAGAGACTGGGGAGAGAACGGCAGTATCTTCTAACAGCTTTTGCAGAACAAATTCTTCTACCTTGTTTTTCCCTGGAATATGCCTGTCCTCCAATTTGTCTCCTCTTGCATTCCAGAACTTTCCATATACTCAGAGGCAGAGAACAACTAGTTTTGGATCTATAGCTGAGTAGCCGTAAGTCACATGATTGCATTAACTCTGAGCCTTCACAATAAGTGCATTCGAGATTTGTGAGTTTAGTTACATATTTTGATATATAGTGTGCTCACAATATATCTTTGGAAGCATTTACTGGCTTGAGCGAGTAACTGTTGCAAATGACCCTCATATCTCTGGAAAACTTGAAAGCTTGTGGAATTAGGAGTATTTAGTATTTAACTAACATTATTATCATATTATTAGGCAGGCATCATCTGGAGAGTTTTGAAAATTAAGGGAGAAAATTTCTATCTATGTGTATAAGACATATCCGGGAGAATATGACTAATTCATTTTTGAAATTTTATGATAGAAAATGTAGCAGGACATCAGAAAATATATTAGAAAAAAGATAGAAACATCATTACTTAGAAAACCTGGGAAGGGTGAGAACCATCATTTATGAAGTGCGTGCTGCTTGCCAGGCATTTGCTAACATCTTTGCTGTGATTATTTCTCTTAATCCTTGCAGAAATCTTCTGAAGGAGCCATCATCATCTTTATTTTACAAATGAGGAACCTGAACTCAGAAAAGTTAAGGCATTTGGGTAAAGTCATAGAGCTGGTATCGGTAGAGTGAGAATTTCTACAGTGCTCCTCTGTCTTTCAAATTCATGTCCTTGGCCGCTCTGCTGCAGGGCCACTCTGCTCAGTCAGTTTTCCCTATTCATTCAACAAGCACTTATGGGTTCTGAGACTTAGGTCTGTGCAAGAGAGAGAAAATTTAGCAGGAAGCATGACAGACTTGGTTTCTGTCTCTGAAACCAATGTTTAATGCAAGCAGTCCCTACAGCTATACATAATGCATCCTCAAAATGTTTCAAAAAGCCAAACTTAAATCTTGGAAGAGAGTTTTTTCCCAGATAAATACAAAAATTAAAATGCATAATCCTTATCTTCTAAACACAATATGAAGTCCTTCACAATATACGTTGTAACCGGCTCTATCCTAATGAGCATCTGATTGAAACTAAACTCGATTTCCTTAACCTTTGAACCAGAATTTTAAATAGAGTTATTACCTTTCAGCTCAGTGGAAGGTTTTGGTGGCTGAAGTGTAAACTTAAGCAATGCAACAAATGCATATGGCTTTTAAATTGGGGAACTCAGTATCTCCCCTCAAACATTTCACTTTATTGAATATGAAACAGTACATAACACAGTTCATGTTGTTTTCCTCTTAAGCCTTCACTGCTCTAAAAGGGCCATGATGTGCCCTATTAAGTGTAAAAATTAACTGTGTCTCCCTCATACAATGTATATGGCCTTTACCCAAGGTCATAGTCAAATGCTGACTTGTATACTAACACGCTTCCTTCAGTCTTCCTAAAATTGTACAAGGATAGGCAACAATAAAATACTTAAATAAATACTTCATGGAAAACAAATAAATCACAGTGATCTTAAAAGACTAATCCAATAAACTAATCTGATCAAACGATGGGCCTTATAAAATCAATCACATTTGTCTTCAAACGAAAAGACACAGAAAAAGTTCATAAATGAAATATGTTTTCCGTAGGGACTCAACCACAGATTGATTTATGCAAATAGTCCCTAAGAGAAAGACTAACTTCATTTTTAAAGAATTTCCGCTAAAAAACAATGACGATTCTTTTCTCTTTTGTACTGATTAGGCAACTGGCGGGGAACGTGCAGACCCTTCTGAAACGGCGCTCACAGTCACAGTCCTATACTCTTGGCTTGTCATGTGTGCGTGGAAGCAGCAGTCATCTGTGTCACCCAGGCAGCCTGAGCCAGAGCATTCTTTAAAACAAATCCTGCTCTGAAACTCACACTGGGGCTTCCGCAGAGCAGGGGCGGCCATCATTACCAGGGTATTGTTATTTTTCAATAATGCAGGAAGGAGCATCTGCAATCCTTATTTAGCTCAGATTCCTGATTGGGAAGGTGTTCCTGCATTAATTGCCATGTCACATACATTCTCTGTGACTAAATAGCTGAACAACCATCCGAAGCAATCCGAGGGAGCATTGGTTTTACATCTGGGAGAGATGCTGACGGTGCTGACTTTCAAATGTCCGTATGCCAAGATATGTAGCATATCGAGGGAATGGTAAGGAACACTAGTATTTGCTTTTATTTGGTTGAACTTAAGAAAACCAATTATTTGGAATCATAGACTGAATAGATCTTCAGAGATCAGTAGCTCTGTGGCAATCAAAATGTTTTAGCAGTGTAACGAATTCTTTATTTCAAATGCAACGTAATGGAACCCCCACTATTAGAAATGGACACTAGGTAAATTGATTTTACAAGTTCAAAGTAGAATATTTACACATTATTAGGGTCTATCAATGTGCTAAAGTATGGGTGGGTAACCCACATACATGTGCATGTTTTTCTATTACAGTTTTAAAAATATTTTTCGAAACAGACACCTGAGTCATACCCTCTGAGGCACTTTGTGGAATGTAACAGTTTCTTAAAACAGTTCGAAAAACTCTAATGTGGATTTACCAGCTCATTTTGAAGATGAAGGAAATGAAAACTAGAGGGTGAAATGTTTATTGCTCAAGAACATATAATGGCAAAAGCAAAACTCAAACCCGGGTACCCTGAATATTGTTAAAGAAAGAATGGTTTCGTCCGCATACACCGAGTACTCACCCCCGTGTTAGGCACTTAACTCGTTTCGTGTTTGTAACAACTGTATGTAGAATTAGTGCTATAATCCCCATTTTCACAGAAGCTGTAATTTAGAGATGTTATGTAATTGAGCACATTAACAGAGCATATAAAGGCCGGAGTTTCACTGAGCCCAATTTGTCTTGACACCCATGCTTGGGCTCATGTCACTAAATGCGTATCTGGTATGCGAATATATGACCTAAAGGGCCAGATTTAGGATGGGCTGAAACGAGGCTAGAAACTCCTGGTCTGTATCTCTGGATGCTCTTTGATGCGTTTCCAGCTAGGCAGGTCCAGGAAGAACCATCTGCAGACTGCCCTGCCTTTCCAAGCCTGTTTAGCTCAGAATTAGACCGTCCCTAGACACTCAGAGCTCCTCTGTAGGAGCCAGTCCCACCTCTGACTGTGCCTGGGGTTGCTGACAAGTTGGAGAAGACTTTTTTTTTTAACAAAAAATAAAGACTGCAGATTTGGACAGAACTGGGTGAATTTCTGCAGTGGCTCCACTGGCAGTAATGAAGAGAAAGTGTTTCTGAGCTAAAATAAATACGGCCATTGAAAAGGAGGGGTTTTGCAGATTTCTTTCTGTGCCAGAACCTTCTGACTGTGTTTAAATCCTTTAACTCTACTGGGTTTCATTCTTGCTCTTTCTTAATATCCATCATAAATCAAAATGCTCTCAATTTTATCAGAGCATTGACTACATGTGGTAATTAGCATTTAAAATCATTATCAGGAAGCCCTCGGGGAAATTTCGTAGGTGAGATGATCCAACTCGAGTCTCCAGCTGCCTGTAGGTCAGAAGCACCAAATCACCCTCTACAACAGTGCTTCACTGGTAATCTCGTCTCAGCTGATGAGAGGCTCAAGCCAAATTAGGTTGAATTACCTATTACTTCTTAGGAACACATTTCAGCCGTGCACAGGTCAAATTGCACAGATGGACCCATGTTTACCCAGAGGCTGGCTTTGCTAGAAATACAGCACAGACCTAAGGTGTGGCAGTGAGAAGCACAGTGAGTGCTGAGCGAACAGCCACTTCACTATGAATTATCTTAAAACAGTTATAGAAGGTGATTTGGTGCTTCTGCAAGACGGCTCCGTAATTTGTATTTTAGATTTTGAATCCTAAACACAGAAAGAAAACCAACAGTCTCAATGGGGTATGTAAGCAAATGATGAAAAGGGAACGTCTCCACTTTTCAAAATTTAAATAAAATAATTATAAAATATTTAAATTCATTTTAAAACTTAATAGCTCATAAAGAACTTTATTAAAAATAATACTTTGAAGACGATAAAGAAGAAATCCTTATAATCTTAAAACAATCCCTTAACAGTTACTGTTGCTACCTTTGTTTTTCTCTGGTACATTTTCAGTGTTTACTGAAACAGAAAAATTTAGTAACTGCTCAAGATCATGCAACTGTTTTTAATATGTGGAGATTGGACCAGGAATTCTGCACGTTTAATAAAAACACTCCCAGGATTCTAATGCACACACTTAGAGGGAAATTGTTTCAACCCTTTCTTATAGGGAGCATGGGGCTGGGTTGACTAGGTGTAATGTTCATGCCTCCCCAGAGCCTGCCCTTGGGCTCAGGCCTCTTCTCTGTGCTCCTAAACCCGTGTAGGGCAAAGGCCACGAGTTCTTTTTCTCCAAACAAGTGTACTCCCGGTATAAAGGGGTGGTATTGAGAAACAGGCTTCTCACTTTTCCCCTACCCTCAAATGTAAAGAAGAAATGATCTGGTAATGCTGTTGGCAGTCCTCTATTGTATGTAATTCTTTTATTGAACCATAGTTGATGTACAATATTAAGTTAGTTTTAGATGTGCTACATAATGATTTGACAATTGCATACATTATGAAATGATCACCACAATAGGTTTAGTAAATATCTGTCCCCCTATAAAGTTATTACAATATTATTGACCATAATTAGTCAATATATTACATCCACCTAGCTTATTTTTTAAATTTTTTATTGAAGTGTAGTTGATTCACAATGTTAGATTCAGGTGTACAGCAAAGTGATTCATTTATACATATACATATACATATACATATACATATACATATACATATATTTTTTCTTTTCAGATTCTTTTCCATTATGTGTTATTATAAGAAATTGAATACAGTTCCTTGTGCTGTACAGAATGTCCTTGTTGTTTATCTATTTGATATATAGTAATGTGTGTCTCTTAAACCCCAACTCCTAATTAATCTATCCCCATCCTTTCCCCTTTGGTAACCATAGTTTGTTTCCTACATCCATGAGTCTGTTTTTGGTTTGTAAATAGAATTTGTATCATTTTTCTAAGATTCCACATGTAAGTGATATCATATGATATTTGTCTTTCTCTGTCTGACTTACTTCACCTAATATGGTAATCTCTAGGTCCATCTATGTTGCTGCAAATGGCATTATTTCATTCTTTTTATGGCTGACTAATATTCCATTGTATATATACAGCACATTTTCTCTATTCAGTCATCTGTTAGACATTTAAGTTGTTTCCACATCTTGGCTATTGTAAACAGTGCTGCTATGAGTGTAGGGGTGCAAGTGTCTTTTTGAATTGTAGTTTTCCCTGGATATATGCCCAGGAGTGGGATTGCTGGATCATATGGTAAGTCTACTTTTAGTTTTTTAAGGGGACTCCATATTGTCCTCTATAGTGGCTGTTCCTATTTACATTCCCATCAACAGTGTAGAAGGGTTCCCTTTTCTCCATACCCTCTCCACCATTTATTATTCATAGACTTCTTAATGATGGCCTTTCTGACAGGTAGGAGGTGATACCTCATTGCAGTTTTGATTTGCATTTCTCTAATAATTAGTGATATTGAGCATTTTTTCATATGCCTATTGATCATTTTTATTTCTTCCTTGGAGAATTGCCTGTTTAGGTCTTCTGACCATTTTTGGATTGGGTTATTTGTTTCTTTCTTATTAAGTCGTATGAGCTGCTTATATATTCTGGAGATCAAGCCTTTGTCAGTTTCATCATTTCCAGAAATTTTCTCCCATTCTGTAGGTTGTCATTTTGTTTTACTTATGGTCTCCTTTGCTGTGCAGAAGCTTGTGAGTTTCATTAGGTCCCATTTGTTTATTCTTGCTTTTATTTCTATTGCTTGAGTTGACTGTTCTAGGAGAACATTTTTGAGATGTATGTCAGATAATGTTTTGCCTGTATTTTCTTCTAGGAGGTTTATTGTATCTTGTCTTATGTTTAAGTCTTTGATCCATTTTGAGTTCATTTTTGTATATAGTGTAAGGGAGTGTTCTAGCTTCACTGATTTACATGCTGCTGTCCAGTTTTCCCAACACCATTTGCTGAAGAGATTATCTTTTATTCTTGCCTCCTTTGTCGAAGATTAGTTGACCAAAAGTTTGCGGGTTCATTTCCGGGCTCTCTATTCTGTTCCATTGGTCCATATGTCTGTTTTTGTACCAATACCATGCTGTCTTGATGACTGTAGCTTATAGTATTGTCTGAAGTCTGGGAGAGTTATTCCTCCAGCCTCCTTCTTTTTCTTCAGTAATGCTTTGGCAATTCTAGGTCTTTTGTGGTTCCATGTAAATTTTATTCTGATTTGCTCTAGTTCTGTGAAATATGTCCTGGGTAATTCGATAGGGATTGCATTAAATCTGTAGATTGCCTTGAGGAATGTGGTCACTTTAACAATATTAATTCCTCCACTCCATGAGCAGTTTATCTTTCCATCTCTTTGTGTCATATTCAGTATCTTTTGTCATGTCTTTCAGTTTTCTGAGTATGGATCTTTTATCTCCACTTTAGATTTATTCCTAGTTATTTTATTTTTAATGCAATTGTGAATATGATTGTTTTCTTAATTTCTCTTTTTAATTGTTCTAGTGTAAAGAAACAACAGATTTCCATATATTACTTTTGTATCCTGCATCTTTACTGAGTTCATTAATGAGATCTAACAGAATTTTGGTGGCATCTTTAGATTTTTCTATATATAGTATCATGTCATCTGCAAACTAGCAGTATTACTTTTTCCTTTTTGATTTGTATTTTTATATTTCTTTTCCTCATCTGATTGTTATGGCTAGGACTTACAGTACTATGCTGAGTAAAAGTACAAGAGTGGGCATCCTTGTCTTGTTCCTGATCTTAGAGGAAAAGCTTTCAGCTTGTCACCATTAAGGATGGGGGCTTGTCATATGTGGCCTTACTATGTTGAGATATGTTCCCTCTATGCCCACTTTCTGGAGAGTTTTTAAAATCATCAATGGATGTTGAAATTCATAAAAAGCTTTTTCTGCATCTACTGAGATAATCATATGACTTTTATTCTTCAGTTTGTTAATGTGATGCATCACCTGGATTGATGTGCAGATAACGGACCACCCTTGCATTTCTGCGATAAATCCCACTTCATCATGATGTATGATCCTTTTAATGTATTGTACTCAGTTTGCTAATGTTTTCTAGAGGATTTTTGTATTTACGTTCATCAGTGTTATCAGCTTATATTTTATTTTTTTGTGATAATTTGTCTGGTTTTGATATCAGGGTGATAGTAGCCTCATTAAATGAGTTTGGAAGTATTCCTTCCTCTTCTATTTTTTTGAACAGTTTGAGAAAGATAGATTTTTAACTCTTCTCTAAATATTTGGTAGAATTCACCTGTGAAGGAATCTGGCCCTAGACTTTTGTTTGGTAGGCATTTTTTATTACTGATTCAATTTCATTCCTGGCAATTGGTCTGTGTATATTTTCTATTTCTTTCTGGTACAGTCTTGGAAAGTTGTACATTTCTAAACAATTTTTCATTTCTTCTGGGTTGCTCATTTTATTAACAAACAATTGTCTTTACTAATCCTTTATGATCCTTTGTATTTATGTGGGGTGGTTTCAACGTCTCCTTTTTCATTTCTGATTTTATTGATTTGGGCCCTCTCCCTCTTTTTTCTTTTTCTTTTTGTATTTCTATCAATATCCTCTTTTTTAATGTTTTCCTCATCTTATATATTTTAATTGCTTATTTTTACACAATTTTAAAAGTTACTTTCTATATTCAGTTATTACAAAATATTGGCTATATTTCCTGTATTGTATGATACATCCTTGAACCTATCTTTCACCCAAGAACTTGTACCTCCCACCTCTCAACATGTTTAATGCCCCACCTCCCTCCCCTAGTCTGTTCTATAATCTAATTTATTGTTGTATTTGCAGTGTGTCTTGGTGCGTCCCTCTGTGGGTTAATCCGGTGGGGACATTCTGAGCTTCCTGGGATTGGGTGACTGTTTCCTTTCTCAGGTTAGGGAAGTTTTCAGCTATTATGTCTTTACATATTTTCTCAGGCCCTTTCTTTCTCTCTCTCTCCACTTTCTGGGACCTCTATAATGTGAATATAGTGCACAGAGGTCTCTTAAACTGTTCTCATTTCTTTTTTTTTTCCTGTTCAGCAGGAGTGATTTCCACTACTCTGTGTTCTTGCTCACTGATCCGTTCCTCTGTATCATTTATTCTACTATTGATTCTTTCTAGTGTGTTTTTCATTTCAGTTATTGTACTCTTCATCTCTGTTTAGTTGTTCTTTATATTTTCCAGCTGTTGAAAACTTCTAACTTCTCTGCACATCCATTCTCCTCTTAAGTTTTTTGATCATCTTCATCATTATTACTCTGAATTGTTCCTCAGGCAGATTACCGATCTCCACTTCACTTAGTTCTTCCTCTGGGATTTTATCTTGTTCCTTTGTCTGGAACATGTTTCTCTGCCACCTCATTTTGTCTAACTTGCTGTTTGTATTTTTATGTCTGTGGTAGGTTAGTTATGTTTCTCTGTCTTGGAGAAGTGGCCTTCTGTAGGAGACACCCTAAGTAGTCCCAGCGGTGCGCTCCTCTCTCATCACCCAAGCTCTGCGCTCCAGGTGTGCCCCCTAAGAGGGCTGCATGGCTCCTTCTGTTGTAGTGAGCTGACTACGTGGCAGTCTTGTAGACTTGGTTGGCCCCTTGCCCAGCTGGTTGTTAGACCTTGACATGTGCAGATGCTGTTGGCTGATGTTTAGTGAGACCTGGCCATGAGAAAAATGGTTGCAGAATCCTCGGAGGCCCTGGGACTACTGCTGGCTCACTGGTGGGCACAGTGAGTGTCTCAAAGCCTCTGGGGCTGTTGCCCACACACTGGCAGGTGAAGCCAGGTTCTGGGGATAGTGTCACACTACTGACAGGCAGAGCTGTTCCCCGAGTCTGGCTGCAGGGCCAGGGATCCCAGAGCTCATTTCAGAACATTGTAAGGGCCGCACCGGTTCCTGATACATTTGGTTATGAGACCTGGAGTGTCCCAAAGCTTGTGCTGGACTGCTAATGGGCAGGGTCAGGGCCCAGCTGGTCCCAGAGCAGGGTCTGGCCTGCTGTAGGTGGGCTGTGTCCAGGTCATGGGATTGTAGTTTCTTGATCTTATATGTCTGCCCCCTGGTGGATGAGGTTGGACTAGAGGATAGTGCAGACTTCCTGGAAGGAAGGGCTGGTGCCTGCCCACTGGTGAGTGGAGCTGTGTCTCGGCCCTCTGATGGGCAGGACTATGTCTAGGGGTATGTCTAGAGGTGGCTGTGGGCTCAGGAAGATTTTAGGCAGCCCGTCTGCTGATGGGTGGGGCTGTGTCTCTGCCCAGTTAGTTTTTGGCCTGAGGTGTCCTAGCACTTGTGCCTACAGGCTGTTGGGTGGGGCTTGGTCTTGGCACTGAGGAGCCAAGATGGCAGCCACCAGCAGCAGTGGTCATGTGGTTTAATGTTCCCAAATGTGGTGGTCACCAGGATCTATGTCCCCAGGGGAGCAGTAGCCCCCTGCTTCTCCTGGAGACTCCCCAGTTTGATTATATCATGAGTCCACACCTCCTACCAGTTTTGTTGTAGCTCCTTCTTTAGTCGTAGAAGGTCTTTTCTGGTAGGTTCAAGTCATTGTCATCAATGGTTTTTCTGCAGATAGTTGGATAGTTGTGATTTGCTGTGCTCCTGGGATTAACTGAGCTCAGGGTATTTCTGCTCCATTATCTTGGCCACTCTCATCTCATTTTTTTCCTGATAAGTCTAGCTAAAGGTTTACCTTTTTAAAAAAAAATCTTTTCAAGCAACCAGCTCTCAATTTCACTGATCTTTTCTTTTTGTCTCTACTTCATCTATTTCTGTTCTAATCTTTATGATTTCTATCCTCCTATTATTGACTTTGGGTTTTATTCTTTTTCCAGTTTCTTTTGGTATAAGGTTAGGTTTTTATCTGAAATTTTTCTTGCTTCCTGAGGTAGGCTTGAATCACTGTAAAGTTTCCTCTTAGAACTGCTTCTGCTATGTCCCATAGATATTGTATAGTTGTGTTTTCATTTTCATTTGTCTCCAGGTATTTTTTGATTTCCTCTTTGGTTTCCTCAGTGGTTATTTAGTAGCATAGTGTTTGGACTCCATGTGTTTGTGTTTTCTGAAGTTTTTTCCTTGTAGTTGATTTCTAGTCTGATAATGGGGTCAGAACGGTGCTTGGTATGACTTTATTCTTCTTAAATTTACTGAGAGTTGTTTGTAGCTTAGCATGTGTTCTAGCCTGGAGAATGTTCCATACATGAAAGCAGTGTGTGCTCTGCTGCTTTTGGATGGATTGTCCTACGTCTATCTCTGAAGTTCATTTGGTGCAACATGTTGTTTAAGACCAATGTTTTCTTGTTGATTTTCTGTCTGGATGATATGTCCACTGATGTAAATGGGGTATTAAGATTCCCTATTATTATTGTGTTAATGTAAATTTCTCCCTTTACATTTATTAACATTTGCTTTATGTATTGCTCCAAATTTGGGTGCATATATATTTATAATTGTTATATGTTATTGGATTAGTTCCTTGACTGTCATGTGTTGTCCTTCTTTGTCTCTTTTTACAGTCTTTGTTTTAAAGCCTGTCTTGCCTGGTATTAGCATTACTACCCTGGCTTTCTTTTCCTTTTCATTTGCATGGAATACCTTTCTCCTTCCCCTCACTTTCAGTTTGTGTGTCTTTAGATCTGAAACGAGTCTTGTGTAGGGAGCATACATATGGGTCTTATTTTTTGTACCCATTGTGCCACTCTATATTTTGGTTGGAACATTTAGTCAGATTACAGTGAATTATTAATAAGTATGTACATATTGTCATTTTCTCACTTGTACTGGGGTTGTTTTTGTAGGTTTTTTTGGGGGGTGGGTTTCTTTTTTCTTTCACTCTCTTCCCTTGTGATTCGAGGACAATTTTTAGTGTTATGTTTGGATTTCTTTCTCTTTTTGTGTGCGTGACTCTATTACAGACTTTTGGTTTGTGGTTACCACAAAGTTTATATATAGCAAACTATATTAAAAAGTGCATGTTTAAAGTCACTGATTTCTTAAGTTAATGTGTTTTAACAACTCAGCACTTTTACTACCCTCCCTCACATTTACTGTTTTTGACATTGTATTTTACATATTTTCGTCTTGCGTACCCATTAACTACTCATTGCATGTAGATGATTTTTACTCCCTTTGTCTTTTAAGCTTCCTACTAGCTTTATATTTGGTTGATTTATTATTTAATTGTATATTTGTCATTACCAATGAGATTTTTCCTTTATTAAATTTTAAACTTCCAGTTGGGCCTCTTCTTTTTTGCTTAGAGAAGACTCTTCAACATTTCTTGTAAAGTTGGTTTTATGGTGCAGAACTTTTAAAGCTTTGCTTGTCTCTAAAACCTTTTATCTCACCGTCCAATCTGGATGAAAGCCTTGTTGGTAGAGGAATCTTGGTTGTAGGTTTTTCCCCTTCATCACCTGAAATATTTCAAGTCTTTCCCTTCTGTCTGTGCAGATTCCACTAAAAAGCCAGCTGATAGATAGCCTTACTGGAGTTCCCTTGTACATAACTAGTTTCTTTTCCCTTGCTGCTTTTAGTATTCCATTTATAATTAGTTTCTGACATTTTAATTATAATGTATCTTGTTGTGAACCTCTTTGGGTTCATTTTGTTTGAGACTTTTCTGAAGTTTTATCTTGTTCCTTCATTTGGAACATTTTCCTCTGTTACCTCATTTTGCTTAATTCACTGTTTGTATTTCTATGCATTTGGTAGATTAGTTATGTTTCCTGACCTTGGACAAGTGACTGGGTATGAGATGCTTCCCAGAATGTTCTCCCCTGGTCACCAGAGCTGTATTCTTTAGAGGTGCCCCCTATGTCAGTTGCATGGGTCCTTCTCTTATGATGGGCTGACTGCTGTGGGCTGTCTGGTCAGTGTGGCTCAGCCCTGCTCTGACTGATTTCAAGGCCCTGTCATGTAAGGAGACTGCCAACTGCTGGTAGTGGAGCCATGTCCTGGGTGGCTGGCTGCAGGGCTGGCGGTCCCTAATCCAGCAGTGGCCTGCTGATGAATAGGGCTGGTTCTTAGCAGCAGGGGTAGGCTGTCCCAAAGCTGGTGTCGTCCTGACAGTGAGTGGGGCCAGATCCTGGAGTGGCTGGATGAGGGGCCCAAGGTGTCTTGGAGCTGGTAATGGCCTGCTGGTGGATGAGCTAAGTTCTGACATGGCAGACTATGGGTTGAGGTGGTCCTGGGGCTGGTATTCAACTGCTGGTTGTGGGGTCAGGACCATGAGGATCCCACAGCTCATGCACAGCCACTAGTGGACAGAGCTAGTTTCTGGGGCCTTTGGCTGTAGGTCCTGAGGAACTGGTGCTGATACACTGGTGGGCAGTGCTGAAACCCAGGTTGTCCTGGGGCTAGTGCCTGCAACTGGTGAATGGAGCCAGGTCTCAGAGTCCTGGGCTTCATGGCCGTGGGGATCCCAGAGCTGGTTTTGGCCTGTTGGTGGGTGGGACCAATGTCCAGGGAGTCCAGTGTCTAGTGATGGCTCACTGGTAGACAGAGTCAGGGCCAGAATCTCAGGCTCCAGGATCCTGGTGGTTGGTGTTGGCTGGCTGGTAGGCACAGTGGGATTCAACATGCCCTGGGTCTGGTGCCTGCCCACTGATGGGTGAGGCTGGTCCCAGGGCTAGTGTCGGCTCGCTGATGGGCAGAATTGGGTCCTATGGTCTCTGGCTGCAGGCTCTGGGAACCCTGGCGCTACTGCAAGTACACTGGTGGCCAGGGCCAGGTCCTGGAACAAATAGGAGCTTAGGGGTCCTAAGGCAGCCAGCCTGCTGGTGGGTGAGGCTGTGACCCACCTGGGTAGCTATCTGGCCTGAGGTGTTCCAGTTCTGGTGCTAATAAGCTAGTGAGTGGGGCCAGGTTACGGCACTAATTAGCTAGAGGAAGGATTCCAAAATGGTGCTTGCCAGCACCAGTGTCCTTGTGGTAGAATGAGCTCCCAAAAATAGCTGCACCCAGCATCTGTGTCCCCAGGGTGAGTTCCACTTGCCTCCTGCCTCTCCAGGAGACTCTTCAAGATCAACAGGTGGATCTGATCCATGCTCCTTTCAATTACTGCTTCTGCCCTGGGTCTTGGAGCATGTGAGGTTTTGTGTGCTCACTTTAAGAGTGAAGTCTCTGTTTCCTACAGCCCTCTGGCTCTCCCAAACATAAAGCCCAATGGCTTTCAAAACCAGGTTTTACAAAGCAGAGCATTTTGGTGTCAATTTGCATAAATTGCACACTTATGATGCTGTTCATTTTCTCATATGTATATTTTAACACCTTTATTGTGGTATGATTCCTGTACAGTAAACTACACATATTTCAGATGTACATTTTGATGAATTTTGATAGAGGTATACACCAATGAAACCACCACCACAATCAAGATAGCTAACATTTCCATCATTTCCCGAGGCCAAAATGCCCTGCTTTGTATCATTATTAAAGTAACAAATGCAAAAGAAAGTTTTAATATAAAAATGCACAATGCTGGGGAAGATGTCATACATCGCTGCTTGTGGTATTATATATTTGTAAAACTCTTTGAAAATAACTCAGCGCTATGTATGGGGCAGTTTGTTGGAGGCCCAGTGGGGGCCTCTGGCTGGTGCCGGCCCACTGGTGGGTGGGGTTGGGTCCCCAAGAGAGTGGATGTTTGGAGTTGAGGGTGCCGGATCTGGTACTAACTGGCTGGTGGGTGGGGCTGAGTACCAGTATCAACAGACTAGAGACAGGGCTACCAAACAGGGCTTGCCAGTGCCAGTGACATCGTGGCAGAACAAGTTCCCCCAGATGGCTGCTACCATTGTCAGTGTCTCTGGGGGGGAGTCCCAGTGGCCTCCTGTTTCTCTGGGAGGCTTCTCCAAGATTAGAAAGTAGGTCTGCCCCAGGCCCCTTTCAATGTACTGGCTCTGTGCTATGACTCAGAGCGTGCGAGATTTTGTCTGTGTCCTTTAAGAGTGGATTTTCGGAGCGGGGAGGGTATAGCACAGTGGTTAGGGTACATGCTTAGCATGCGTGATGTCCTGGGTTCAATCCCCAGTACCTCCATTAAAATAACTAAATAAATAAACCTAATTACCTCCCCCCCCCAAAACAAACAGAGTGGGGTCTCTGTTTCCTACAGCCCTTCATCTCTGCTAGATGCACCACAGCTGGTCTTCCAAGTCAGATGTTCTGACTTTCAGCTTCCCAGGGCGGGACCTGACGCGGGGCTCTGAGCCCTCACTCCTTCACTCCTTGGGGACAACTTCTGCAATGATCCTCCTCTCGGTGGGTTGTAGATCTTGATTATACGACATTTCTGCCCCTCCTACTTGCCTCATTAATGTCCCTTCTTTATATCTTTCATCATGGAAAGTCTTTTCTCCCATAATTCAGGTTGTTCTCATCAGTACTTGCTGTGTAAATAGCTGTAATTACGGTGTGCCTGTGGAGGCGCTGAGCTCAGGGTCTTCTACTCTGCCTCTTGGCTAGTCATCTTTGTAATTTTTTCTTGATAGCTGGACATGTACTGGCAAAAGGAACTTCTATAAAGAGGCCTTTAGTAATGTGGTGGTGAGATGGGGGACTATGTTCTGTAGTCCTATAATTTAGTGTCAGCCATTAAATGAGCCTGTGCCTCTGGACTGTGAATTTCACAAGTATTTCTCAGTTTCTTTTTTTTTTCCTTCTTCACCCTTAGGTGGGATAGGATGGTGACAGTGGGTTGGAGTCGGGTATTTCCCTTCCCCTGGTCAGTTAGGCTTTGATAATATAGTTGACCCTTAAATAAATGGGGGTTAGGGGTGCTGACCCCTTGTGCAGTCAAAAATCCGTGTATAACTATTGAGCTCCCCAAAACTTTACTACTGTTGACCAGAAGCCTTACTGATAACATAAGCAACACATTTTGTATGTTTTATATATATGTGTATGTATGTACAATGTATTCATGACATATTTAACTTTTTATTATTATTTTTTATTTCTAGGCTATGTGGTTCATCTGTGGGTTTCTTCAAATTGCCACAAATCTCCAAAAAAAAAAATTCCAATATATTTATTGAAAAAAATCTGCCTATAAGTGGACCCACACAGTTCAAACCTGTGTTGTTCCAAAGTCAGCTGTACCTCAAGTAGGTTTCAATCCAGTTAGTCGATTTCTCCTGAGGGCAGGCTGTGTCAAGAACGCAGCGCTCTGGTATATCACAAATGGTCCCTTTGCACCTCCCCCAGCCAGAAGCCCGGGGGAGTTTCTGATGTTTACTATGGGAACCTCATCACACTCTGGAAGGTAAATCTCACAGTGTTGGAGGGCTCCCTTATGACTGCGTCCCCTAGTTTTTAATTCTTGATGTTGTCCATGCCAAGCCTCCAGCAATTCGTCAGCTACAGTCCCATTTTGCTCCATGCTGGTTCCCATGGCAGTTGCGTCTCTGTTCTGGGAAGCTGTGACTCTGAGCACTTACCTTTCAGTCTCTCCAATCTTGGGACAACATCTTGCCCTGTGTCTTCCCCTCTCTTATGGATTGAAAAAGAAATGTTTATTTTTGAGTCTGTTCAGCTTTTTTTCTTTTTAGGGAAATTTGTCAGTTTCTAAGCTCCTTACAGACAGAATTGGACTGAACTACTTTTTTAACCCATAAAGTTTGTCATTATTAATATTTTTACAATATATTTTCTTTACATATTTCTCAATTTCTGATGTTGATTTTTACCACATTGGAATATATTTTCTGCTTTCAGTTTATTAGTGAGTTAATTTATAATTTTAAAAAATTAAGCCATTTTATAATCATAATGAATTAGATTTTTACCCTGTGTGAGATGAGAAATTTTATCCCCATCACTTTCTTTACAACTACTTCATTTTTTAAATTTATAGAATATAGGATTTAGACAGAGATCATAATTATAAAATTAATGGTTTGATGCAATCTATTGTCTTTTCTAGAAAAATGTCTGATTTTGCATTAATTTTTAATGCCATACTAGAAATAATCATTTAGGCTTAACTATGTTTATCCAGTTTCATTGCTCACTTTTAATCTCATATAATAACTTTCCCATTTTAAAAATTCTTTTTTCTTCTGTTAGTTAGCTGAAAAGTGTCTTCAATTAACTGTTCCAGGAGACATATGAGGGCAGTACACGTTCTGAGTCCTTGCATGTCTGAGGATGTTTTTCTGCTGCCTTATTACAGAAACCGCCGAGAACAGAATTCTTGCATCAAACCCTCTCTGCTCAGAGCTGTATGGATGATGCTACCTCAAACAGTGCTTTAGAGAAAACTAAGAACAGCTTAGTTTTTAGTGTTTAATTAGTAACTATTTTTTGTGTATGCATACTTATAGCATTTTATGTTTATTCTTAAAAAACAAAAGCAAAAACAGCAATGCCAAGGCTTTTTTTAGTTCCATGAAGCCTTTCCTTATTAGATCTGTGACTGAATACTTTTTTTTTTCAATCTCAGGGAAGTTTTCTTCTACTTTTTCCTTGTCCATTACTTTGCACTGTATGATCTTCTGTTTCTTTGCAAAGATGAAAATATCCTGAATCTATACTCAAGTCTTGTAGTTTTCTTCCCTTTGCCTATAAGTTTTGAAAATATTTATTAAGTTTATTTTCTGCTTTACTAATTTGGTTTTCATTAGCATGAATTCTGCTATTGACTGACCCCATATCATGGAATTCAGTAATTATTCAAAACTGACTTCTGTGTTTTAGTCTTTTCTTTTTTAATTAAGTCCTTTGTTTGTCTATATAGGAGAAGGCTCATGGTTACCCAGTATTGAGTTGTGGCGAAGTAGACAATGAGAGATTCTGTGCTCTTGGTTCAGATGACTTCCTAAAACCTTTATATTCAGATGAAGGGAGATTACATTTACTGTAAAATTATAATAAATGTTCAGAGAACATGCAGTCTTGGGAGAAAGGAGACAGAGCCGAGGTAATAGGCAGTTTCACCAGGGATCTCCTCCTCTGCGCAGAAGCATTGCTTTCTTTGTTCTTTTCTGTTCTGACACGATCACTTGCTCAGGAACAAGCTGAATGAGTGTCTGTCATCTGTCTATCTTAGGTGCCTGGGCCAGAGCCCAGCCTGGAGCACTGCCTCAAATTTTGGTGGCTGCATGAGTAGGCTGCCTGATTTAGCAAATAAAAATATAGCACGCTCAGATAAATTTTGCTCCTTTTTGCATATGTCACAGATATTGAATGAGACCTACTTATACTAAGAAAAAATCTGTTGTTTAGCTGAAAGTCAACCCTACATCCTGTGTTTTATCTGGCAACCCTACCTATGAAACACAGTCTGATTTTGCCCTTTTTGAGGTGAGGAAGTGTTACCAGGGGGCTCTTCAAGGACTCCATGTAATCCTAAGGATGCTGTTCTTCCAGAAGACTGCATGGTGCTGCCCTCCCGGTCTTCCTTCACTCAGGCACTGTCTGCATTCCACCTGATGGAAATTCCTTGATATTTCATGTCACTGTCCGATTGAACATATTATAGATTCTAGAACTGAACTGGTTGCAGGTTTTCCACTAGTTTCATATTTCAAAGGTAATTTCTGTAAGATTCTGGAGGGATGTGTGTGTGTGTACCTTAAGTGAGGAGAAGATTGTGATGAATAAAACGAAAGTTAAATGCCTGTGCTTACATTGTCATCGTACTGAAGTTTTCTCATGGCTAATTCAACCGGCTAGAGCTCCAGTGCTTAGCTATTTTGTATCCAATTAAAAATGTTTGTTCAATCAAATTGGAAAGAATAAGTTATGTAGTTGGATAAACTGGGCCATCGTAGGCTGTAACTGACTTAATAGACTGAGAAGAATGGCTTTTCCCAAACTATCCCCTGAGAGATTTATTTTCCCCTCCCATCACTTTCTTCTCTCTTTACTACCCTCCCGCTTGAGATTATCTACCCCTCTGGGAAGTTAATAAACCAAAAGAAGATAAATGCTCTATGTGAAGCTGCCTATCAATGGAAAGCAGTCATATCAACATTTATTGAACATTTAATATATACCAGCCTAAGTGTTTTACACACATTGCTTCATTTCGTTCCTCTCCACATTCTATCGGTGCTCTTTTTCCAGGCGAGAGGTAGCAGACTTGTCACAGGCCACACAGTGAGGCCTGAGTGTACTTTTTCTGCTCTAATGTGTCATTCCAGAGTTCTTTATTTTCAACTGCCCCTTTTATAAACAGTTGGAATTTTGTTTTGGCCTGCTCCTCAATTCTTTTTCTATTTCAGTCCCTCAGAGAGACAACCGTGGGCTTAGAGATTAGTATTTACTGCTGATTTCCACTGGCCATGTCATTATGTGTGTTGCCCCCACCGCCCTGTGCAGAGAGCCATCAAAGGCAGCCTTCTCCTTCCTGAAGTTGCTAAAGCCTTGTTCCCACCTGCAGAGGCTCTTTTATCCAACTCACAGAGCATCAAATAATAACTTCATGACCTAAAAAAAGTACTAAAATATAGAATCCAGAAGGGAATACAGAGCTAAAGCATGGCAAGGAGCCAGTTCTCAAAGTGAAGTAGATCAAAGTGAAATCCCCCGAACCTGCGCACGGCTGGGAAAACATAATTGTGTTATCTACTTTGCGCACTGGTAGCTCATGTTAACTTCAGGAGATCCCTTGTAATTTTCCATGAGGTGTATCAGTGGCCCACAATATCTTGAGTTATTTCCACTGAACATAATAAGTTTCCAATGCTGTTAACTGTTAACTTGTAATGAGACAGAGTATTTAACACACATTACCATAGTATATTCCAGTGCATCCTGCCCACTGTGAAAATTTCTGACCATGTATCCTTCTCATTATTAAAATGAAGGGTCATGAGCAGTACTGCCTAGACCCAATAAATGCCACATACATGTGCTCATATAATTTCACCAAATCATTTCACTTTGACACTTCTCACCAGGCCACTGCATAGCTGCAACCTTGTATGGACAGATACAGGCACACATGCGATTGTTTTGTGAAGAGGACAAAGTTTCAGAGGAAAGGGTACAAGAATGAGAAATAATTACTAATTGAACACCTAATCTGTGCTTAATCCTTTCCATATTTCTAAATTCCAAATCCCCAAGCAACCCTATGAATCCTGTTCCATTACTCCCTTTTTCCAAATGCAGGAATGGAAGGTCAGAGAACTTACATTATTTCCTGAAGGTAACATAGCACATCACAACATTATCTAACTCAGAATTAATCTGTCTCTAGAGTTCTAAGTCTTTCCACTTGAACAACTAAAAACCTCCATTTCATTATCTATAAAACTTCTCTCCACAGAAATAAACTGCTAGTCTTGCATGTATGTTAATCATTCTTAATTTTAACTTTAAAAATATTTATTAGATTCATTGATTGACATAGATGCATTTATGCAGAGAACCACTTTCTGCAATTTACTGTTTGTATGGTTGAGTAAAAGTCAAGCAGAAAGCTATCTAACAAGTGCAATTTGTTTCAGTGCATTTTATAAATGTTGAGTTACTTAAACTCAAAATTGGGTCATCAGTAATAGAAGTCTGGCTTATGTCTACATCAACAATCAACCACACAAAAATGAAAAGAAACCACAAAGTGTAAATCAATGGCACAGGAAAAGCTCAGATTATTTTTCTGTTCTGTATCTGTGGCCAGAATTATTTCCCCTGTGGCCAAAAGAAGAAAAATATTCAAGGTTCATCATATTTTCCATAAGACAGGGAGACCACAGAGACTGAGACGAACAGATGTCCATTCCTAGAGCTCAAGCAAATCTCAGAAATTAGACTCCTTATCTTCAGTGGGAGGTTGAGAGCAGTTAGCCAAACCTCAAAGCTGATGTAATAGAAATGCTACATACAAATGTAGCATTTAGGGAGACATTAACAAGCAAAACAAATGCAACTTTAGGAGAAATGATTAAACTATAAAATAAGGTGAAACAAGTGCATAATCTCATCAATTTTGTTTTCTAATTCACATTTTATGTTTTTCTTTGCTCATTTTTACTTCCCAGATCTAGGCTCCTCTCAACAGATAAAACAGAAAAAAGATAGAATGGAATTCTAAACAAACAGACATGAAATATTTATGATTTAAGTTGAGAGCAATATCAACTGGTCAACAATAAAACTGAAAAGTATTTTTTACCTATGGAAGTCTTTAAACACTCAGATAATAATAGCAGCTGACACTTACTAAGCACTTAGAATGGGCCTTGCCCAAGGTGAAGTGTTTTACATGCATTTCATGACTCTCCTACTGTCTTTCCACGATTTCAGGATTAATGGGGAGGCAAAGTCCTCCTCTTAAAGAACAGCTGCTTGAAAAAAGGCACCCAGTGAAGCTGGGGTCAGGAGTACGTCTCTGCGTGTGAGGAAGCAAATACCCGCCATGGAAGCCCAGTGCTTATGAAGCTGGGCTAATAATAGTGAACTGTCCTCTACAAAGTGAGTCAGAGACAGCATATGAAGCAGAACCAACCATGGACTGAGATTCCAACTCGTGGTTAGGGGCCCTCTTCATGTGATAGCATGCCCATCCACTCATTCACACATTCAGCAGGGGTTCGCTGAGCACCTTACACGTTCCAAGTGCTGGGCTGGGATGAGAATACAGGCAAACGTGGCACAGTCCCTGTCCCCCAGGAGCTCCCAGGTTAGTCAGCAGAAAAGACAAATACTAGATCAACAAGCGCCTATAAAGTGTAGGTGTGAGAAGCTGCATAGGTCCCAGTAGGAAGGAGAGGTTCTTATGGGCAGGACGTGCCAAGAGAGGGCAGCTCTGGGTTGGATGGACAGACAAGGGAGACTATAACACTTCAGGCACGTGGAACAACACTCACAAAGCATTTGGGCATGAACCAGGATACTGTGTCTTGGGATCTCTAAATAATTTGGGTGTACAGGGCAGCATGGGCTGACTGTAAGTTGACTTCTATGTGTTTACAGAGCTTAGATTTTTCCTGTATGTGATTGGGAGTTAAAGTAACAATAAGTGAAACAGAACCATGACCCAATTTATAGCCTGGGGAAGATAATTCTGGTGAAAATGTGGATACTGGATGGCACAAGAACACATGTAAGGCATTTTGTAATAATTGTTATATGAATTAGTCAGACACTGAAAGAAAAGTTTGCAATTCTGCTGGCTAAAGACTTATGCAATGAAACATTTTGATCTACTTTTGAGATCTTAACTACATTATATTTCATGTGTGTTTATGTGTGTGGGGGTAGACTTTTTGCAATAAATTCTTTTCCCTGGCATTATTGTCCTAAGCAACAGTCAGAATATTGGAATTAAGGAATTCTTCTCCCACTCAATCTTTTAAGCAAAGCATCTCAAGCTGAACTGAGAGTAAAATGATTCTAACTTCTTTATTTCTAGCTGAACTGAGACTAAAATGATTCTAACTTCTTTATTTCTATTATATAAAAAGATTGAGCTCATATCAAATACCTTTCTGACCACAACAATATGAGACTAGAAATCAACTACAAGAAAAAGAAAATTTCAGAAAACACAGACACTTGGAGGCCTAAACACTAATACTACTAAACAACCAATGGGTCACTGAAGAAAGAAAAAATGCCAGGAGGAGATCAGCCAAGACGGTGTAGTGGAAAGACCCGGAGTTACCTCCTCTCTTGAGCACACCAAAACCACAACCAATGCAGAACAGCCGTCTATGAAAAGACCAAAATCTACCAGAAAAGGCATAAAGAAGGAACCACAAGGAGACAGGAAAGAGGGGTGGACCTGCAGTATAATCAAGTCCCATACCCTTGAGTGGGTGACCCACAAACTCGAGATTAATTATAGGGTAGAGGTCTCCCACAGGAGTGAGAGCTCTGAGCCCCACGTTGAGCTCCCCAGCCTGGGAGTCCTGCAGAGGGAAGATAAACCCCCAGAGCATTTGGCTTTGAAGGCCAATGGGGCTTAATTTCAGGAGTCCCAGTGGACTTTGACAAATAGACTCAACTCTTAAGGGGCTCACACAAAATTTTACATGTACTAGGACCAGGACAAAAGCAGTAATTAATTAGGAGCCTGGGCCAGACCTACCTGCTGGTCTTGGATAGTCTAGCAGAGAGGTAGGGGGTGGCTGTGCTCAGCGTGGGGTCATAGACACTGGCAGCAGCCATATTTGGGAGCTCGTTCTATGGTGAGGAAGCTAGTGCTGGCAGGTGCCAATGTGTGGCATCCACCTTCTAGCCCATTAGCGCCAAGACATGGCCCAGCCCAACAGCCTGTAGGTGACAGTGTGCAGATGCCTTGAGACAAACAAATAACTGGGAAAGGACAGAGCCTCACCCGTTAGCAGACAGGCTGCCTAAGAACTTTCTGAGCCTACAACTGGCTCTGACATGTTTCTACATGTGGCCCTGCCCACCAGAGGGCCAAGACAGCTCTGCCCACTAGTGGTAAGCACTGACCCCACCTTCTGAGAAACCTGCACAAGCCTCTAGACCAGTCTCACCCTCCAATGGACCATCACCAAACACAAGAAAATCACAGTTCCTGTCCTACAGAGCTACGCTGCCTGCAACAGGCCAAACCCTACCCTGAGACCAGCTGGACACTGGCCCTGCCCACTAGCAGGCCAACAAAACTTTGGAACAGCCTGGACCTGTTACCCAACTGTGTGAGGAATGAGCTGGCATCCCCCACCAGCAATCTGACACCACTCTGGGATCCTAGGGCCCTGCAGGCATATTCTAGGTCCTGGCTCTTCCCGCTAGTAGTCCAGCACTAACCCCAGAACAGGGCTGCACTCACCAGTCGTAGGGATAACGATGCTGTAGTTTTCTGGACCCTGACTCTGCCCATAGTGAGCCAGCACTAGCTCCAGGACCCCCTGAGTTTCTGCAGTAAGCTGCTTTGTAACCAGGCCCCACTAACCAGCAGCCAACAGCATCCACGCAGGGTAGGGCCTGGCAACCAACTGACCCAGGGGCCAACAAAGCCCACCAAGCTGCCCACATGCCCAGCCTGCTACAGAAGAAGCCATGCAGCCCCCTTAGGGCGACACCTAGAGCATATAGCTGGGATGACAGGAGATGCATGCACTGCTGAGATGTGTAGAGTATTTCCTGCAAAAGGCCACTTCTCCAAGGTCAAGAAATGTAACTAACCTACTACATGCATAAAAATATGAATAGCAACTTAGACAAAATGATGTGGCAGAGGAACATGTCCCAGACAAGGGGGTAACATAAACCCCTAGAGGAAGTACTAAGTGAAGTGGAGACAGGCAATCTACCTGAGAAAGAGTTCAGAGTAATAATCCTAAGATGACTGAGAAATCGGAGAAGAGAATGGATGCACAGAACAAGACGTTAGGAGTTTTTTAACAAGAAGTTGGAAAATATAAAGAACAACCAAACTGAGATGAAGAATACAATAACTGAAATAAAAAATGCACTAGGCAGAATCAATAGTAGAATAAATGAGAGGAATGGATCAGTGAGCTAGAAGATAGGGTAGTGGAAATTACTCCTGCTGAACAGAAAAAAGAAAAAAAAAAGAATGAAAAGAAATAAGACAGTTTAAGAGGCCTCTGGGACAGCATCAAGTATCACCATATTCACATTATACGGGTCCCAGAAGGTGGAGAGAGAGAGAGAAAGGACCTGAGAAAATATTTGAGGACATAATAGCTGAAAACTTCCCTAAGCTGGGAAAGAAAACAGTCACTCAGTTCCAAGAAGCTCAGAATGTCCCCTATAGGATTAACCCAAAGAGGAACACACCAAGTCATACTGTAGTTAAAATGACAAAAATTAAATATAAAGAGAGAATAGTAAAAGTAGCAAGGGAGAAGCAACAAATTACATGCAGGGGAGCTCCTACAAGCTATTGGTTGATTTTTCAGCAGAAACTCTGCAGAACAGAAAGAAGTGGTATGATATATATATAGGGATATATATTCAAGATGTAGGGAAAACCTACAGCCAAGAATATTCTATCCAGCAAAGCTCTCCTTTAGATTTGATGGAGAGATCAGAAGCATTACAGACAAGAAAAATTTAATACTTCAGCAGCATCAAACAGGCTTTACAACAAATGTTAAAGGAACTTCTATAGGAAAAAAAAAAAAAAAGACCATAACTAGAAACAAGAAAATTGTAAAGTGAAAAATGTCACAAGTAAAGGCAAATATATAGTAAAGGTAGGTAATCATCCACACACAAAACTAGTAGGGAGGTTAAAAGACAAAAGTAGTAAAATCACCTGTATCCAAAATAAGCAGTTAAGGGATACACAAAACAAATAGGTGTAAAATGTGATATCAAAAGCAATCATTGTGAGGGGAGGGGAGTATAAATGAAAGGTTTTAAAATGCATTTTAAATTAAGAAATCAACAACTTAAAACAATCACATATATATATAGACTGCCATACAAAAACATCATGGTAATTGCAACTTAACATCAATAATAGAAATATACACAAAAAAGAAAAAGGAATCCAAACATAGCACTAAAGATAGACATCAAATCACAAGAGAAGAGAACAAAAGAAGAAGAAAGGAGAAAAAAAGACCTACAAAAACAAATCCAAAACAATTAACAAAATGGCAGTAAGTACATAGGTATCGATAATTACCTTAAATGTTAATGAACATTCAAAATGTTCCAGTCAAAAGACATAGAGTGGCTGATGACATTCACTTCAGATATAGAGACACGCACAGACTGAAAGTGAGGGGATGGACAAGGGTATTCCATCAAACGGAAATCAAAAGAAAGCCAGAGTAGCAATATTTATATCAGACAAAATTGACTTTAAAATAAAGACTACAATGCTAAAATAAAGACTGTTACAAGATACAAAAGGACACTACATGATGATCAAAAGATCAATCCAAGAAGGAGATATAACAATTATATGTATTTATGCACCCAACATAGAAGTACCTAAATATGTAAGGAAAATATTAATGAACATAAAAAGAGAAATCAACAGTAACACAATAATAGTAGGAGACTTTAACACCCCAGATACATCAATGGACAGATCAAGCAGACAGAAAATAAAGAAACACTGGCCTTAAATGGCACATTAGACAAAATGGACTTCAGCAGTATATATGTAATAGAGAGAGAGAGAGAGCATGCTACCTGAAAGCATCAGAATACATACTCTTTTCAAGTGCACGTGGACATTCTCCAGGATAGATAAATGGTAGGCCACAACATAATTCTTAGTAAATTTAATAAAATTGAAGTCATATCAAGCATCTTTTCCAACCACAATGCTATGAGATTAGAAGCCAACAACAAGAAAAAATTTGCAAAAACCACAAACACGGAGATTAAGCAATATGCTACTAAACAACTAAAGGAGCACTGAAAAAATAAAATAAAAAAAAAAATTAAAGACAAGTGAAAACGACAACACAACAATCCAAAACCTATCGGACGCAGCAAAAGCAGTACTTAAGAGGGAAGTTTATAGTGATACAAGCTTACCTCATGAAACAAGAAAAATCTCAAATAAACAACCTAAACTTAGACTTAAAGCAACCAGAGATAGAAGAATAAACAAAATCCCAAATTAGTGGAAAAAAAGAGAAATAAATGAAACAGAGACAAAAACCAATTAAAAATATCAATGAAACTAAAAGCTGATTCTTTGAAAAAATCAACGAAAAATAACAAACGTTCAGACTTATCAAGTAAAAAAGGGAGAGGACCCAAATCAATAAAATCAAAAGGAAAAAGGAAAAGTTGCAAACAACACCACATAAATACAAAGAATTATGAGACTATTGCCAGCTACTACATGCCAAAAATTGAAAAACCTGGAAGAAATGCAGAAATTCTTAGATAGGTACAGGATCCCGAGATGAATCAGGAAGAAATAGAAAATAGGAACAGACTAATTACCATTACTGAAATTGAATCAGTAATTTAAGAAAAGTACCCAACAAACAAAAGTCCAGGACCAAATGGCTTCACAGGTAAATTCTACCAACTATTTAGAAAAGAGTTAACATCTGAAAATATTCCAAAAAATATTGCAGAGGAAGGAACACTTCTGAACTCATTCAGTGAGGCCTCCATCTCCATGATATCAAAACCTGACAAAGATATCACACACACAAAAAGAAAATTACAGGCTAATATCACTGATAAACATAGATGCAAAAAACCTAAACAAAACACTAACAGCTAATTGACATTAAATCAATTACATTAAAAGGATCAAACACCATGATTGAGTGGGATTTATCCCAGGGATGCAAGAATTTTTCAAGATCTGCAAATCAATCAATGTGATACACCACATTAACAAATTGAAGAATAAAAACCATATGATCAACTCAATAGATGCATAAAAAGCTTTTAATAAAATTCAACATCCATTTATGATAAAAACTCTCCAGAAGGTGTACAAAGAGGGAACACACATCAGCACAATAAAGGCTGTATCTGACAAACCCACAGCTAACATCATACTCAACAGTGAAAAGCCAAAAGCATTTCCTCTAAGATCAGGAACAAGACAGGGATGCCCACTCTCACCACTTTTATTCAATATGGTTTTGGAAGTCCTAGCTACAGTAATCAGAGAAGAAAAAGAAATAAAAGAAATCTAAATTGGAAAGAAAGAAGTAAAACTGTCACTGTTTGCAGATGATATAATACTATACATAGAAAATCCAAAAGATGCTACCCAAAAACTACTAGAGCACATCAAAGAATTTGGTAAGATTGCAGGGTACAAAATTAACATACAGTAAACTGTTGAAAGAAACTGAAGATGACACAAACAGATGGAAATATATACCATGCTCTTGGACGGGAAAAAAATCAATATTGTTAAAATGGCCATACTACTTAAGGAAATCCACAGATTCAGTGCAAACCCTATCAAAATATGAGTGGCATTTTTCATAGAACTAGAATAATTTTAAAATTTGTATGGAAACAGAAATGACCCCAAATAGCCAACACAATCTTGAGAAAGAAGAACAAAGCTGGAGGAATCATGCTCCATGACTTCAGACTATCCTACAAATCTACAGTAATCAAAGCAGTATGGTACTGGAACAAAAAGAGACATATAGTTCAACGGAACAGAATAGAGAGCCCAGAAATAAATCCATATATTTACAGTCAATCAATCTATGACAAAGGAGTCAAGAATCCACAATGGAAAAAGACAATCTCTTCAATAAGTGGTGCTGGGAAACTGGAAATTTACTTAAAAAAAAAAAAAAAAGAAATTAGAACATTCTCTAACACGATATACATATCTAAACTCAAAATGGATTAAAGACCTAAATGTAATACCTGAAACTATAAAACTCCTAGGAGAAAACAGAATACTCTGATATAAATCAAAGAAATTTTTTTTGAAATCTGTCTCCTAAAGCCAATGAAACAAAAGCAAAAAAAAAAAAAAAAAAAAAAAGAGAGACCTGATTAAACTTAAAAAAGCAAACACAAATTTTGCACAGCAAAAGAAACCATCAACAAAATGAAAAGACAATCTGCCGAATGGCAGAGGATATTTGCAAAGGATATGACCAGGAAGAGGTTAATATCTAACATATATAAGCAGTCTATAACACTCAACATCGAAAAAACCCAAACAACTCAATTAAAAAATGGGCAGAATAACTGAATAAACATTTTTCTAAAAACAAAATGCAGATGACGAACAGGCACATGAAAAGATGCTCAGCATTTGCAAAAATGTTAGAAAAGGGACCCTCATGCACTATTGATGGGAATGTAAATTTGTATAGCTACTATGGAAAACAGTATGGAGATTCCTGAAAAAAAATTAAACATAAAACTACCATATAATCCAGTAATTCCACTCCTAGGTATTTATCTGAAGAAATAAATAGTCTAATTCATAAAGATGTATGTACCTCTATGTTCAAAGCAGCATTATTTACAATAGTCAAGACACACACACACACACACACACACACAGACACACACATGTACACACACACACACACACATACACACTGGAATATTACTCAGCCAAAAAAAAGATATCTTGCCATTTGTGAGAACATGGATGAACCTATAGGGTATTGTGCAATTAAAAAATTAGTCAAACAGAGAAAGTCAAATACCATATGATTTCTCTTATATGTCAAATTTTAAAAAGAGAACAAGTGAACAAAAATAACAAAAGAGAAACAGAATCACTTATACAGAGAATAATCAGGTGGCTGTCTGAAGAAAAGGAGATAAAAGGTTGAAATAAATAAATGAGGGAAATTAAGAGATGCAAACTTGAGTCTCAGGGATGAAATGTACAGCATGGGTAATATAGCCGATAATAATGTAATATCTTTGGTGACAGATGGTGACAATAGACTTATTGTGATAATCATCTTGTAATATATAGAAATAATCAATCCTATATTGTGAATTAGGGACTAACATAGTGTAGGTCAATTATAATTCAACAAACAAACAAACTTGTAGAAAGAGAGATAAGATTTGTGGTTACCAGAGGCTGGGAATAGGGGTAGGGAGAATTGGATGAAGGTCATCAAAACAACAACTTTACACTGTATGACAAATAAGTACTAGGGATGTAATATACAACATGATTAATACAATTAACACTTCTGTATGTTATATAGGAAAGTTGTTGAGAGTAAATCTTAAGGAATTTTTAAAAATTTTTTCTTTTGTATCTAAATGAAAAGATGGGTGATCACTAAACTTACTGTGGTAATCATTTCATGATGCATGTGACCCAAATCATTATGCTGTACACCTTAAACTTATACAGTGATGTATGCCAATTCTATCTCAATAAAACTGGAAGGAAAAGAGAAAATTGAAAGGCATACTAAAAGGCAAAAAACTAAGTTGAAGACACAAAGAAACATCAGAATCAGACATGGTAGGAATGTTGAAATTACCAGACCATTACTTTCAAATAACTATGATTGATATGCTAAGGGGTCTAATGAATAAGGTAGACAATATGCAAGACAGATGGACAATAAAAGCAGAGAGATGGAAATCCTAATTAAGAACTGAAAAAAATGATAGCAATAAAACTGTATTACAGATGAAGAATGCCTTTGATGGGTTTATTAGTAGACTGGACATGTCTCAGGAAAGAATCTCTGACTTAGAGAATATATCAATAGAATCCCTGAAGACAGAAAAGCAAAGAGAATAAAGATTGAAAAACAAACCGAATATCCAAGCAATGTGGGACAACTATAAAAAGTGTAACATATGGATGATGGATATGCTAAAAGGAGAAGAAGGAGAAAGAGGAACAGAAGAAATATTTTAAGCCATAATGACTGAGAATCATCCTCCAAATTAACATCAGATGCCAAACCACAGATCCAGGAAGCTAACAAAACACCAAGCAGGATAATTGCCAAAAAAATCCCCAAAACAAAACAAACAAACAAAAAAACACACTACACTTCAGCATATTACATACAAAATATGAAAATCAAAGATAATTTTTTTAAAAGATAGATTCTAAAAGAAGTGGGGGAGGTGGTGGAACTTCATCTATAGAGAAACAAAGACAGGAATTACATCTGACTTCTCAAAAGAATGTAATGTTTAACATGTTGAGAGGGAAAAAACAATCATGAACCTAGAATTCTCTAGGCTATGAAAATTTTCTTCAAAAGTGAAGCAGAAATAAAGACCTTTTCAGACAAATAAAAATTGAGGAAATTTGTTACTAGTAGACCTGTCTTACAAGAAGTAGTAAAAGAAGTTCTTTGGAGAGAATATAAACAATATAGGTCAGAAACTCAGATCTAGAGAGGCTTCAAGATGGCAGAACAGAAAAACGTGGAGTTCACCCTCTCCCACAAATACATCAAAAATACACCTACACCTAGAACAGTCCTTGCAGAATACCTACTAAGTTTTGGCAGATCTTGTATGAATGGAACTACAAGAGAATCATCATGAAACCAGGTATGAGAAAAAAAGAAAAAGGAAATCAGGATGAGACCTGCCCCCTGGGGAGGGAGCAGTGAAAGAGAAAAAGTGCCCTCACCCTAGGAAGGCCCCTCTCGAGTGGGGAGGTTAGCTGGTACAGAAGGTGATCTTTAGAGGCTCAGAGGAGAGCACAGGAGCCACTTTGTGGCAGACAAAACAGAGAGAAAACAACACACAGGGTCTGTGTAGTCCCTAGCACGAGATGAGCCAGCTGGTGCATCCCAGGACTTGGTGCTGGAGCTTGGGCTTCAGAAGATGGATCTAGAGAGAGTACTGGGGTTGAGTGCAAAGAGGTAGCCTTGTGGGGCTGGAGTTTGGTACAAGCTGAGGCTGGAAGTGTGTGCAAAAGAGTGGGTCCACCATAGAAACCCCACCACTGGTAAATACAGAGAGGTGCAACATTGCCTACAGGATGTGGCTTGGCTGTAAGAGCCCCATTGTTAATATGCTCTGTAAGCCCCCATAACAGGTGACAGACACACCACAGAGGACACTTCCCAATGGACATCTCCTGCAGAGGAATGCTCAGCAGCTCCTCTTCCAGCAGAAGCATTCTAGCACTGCCTACCATGCACCACAGCTCAGAAGTGGATCTGGGGGCTTCTACTCCAACAACTGGGAAACAGACAGGTCCCTGGCAGGACAGTAACAACCACAGAGCAAAGAGGAAGCCCTGCTCAACACCTAGTGTAAGCTCTGGACAACACAACACTAATCACAACCACAGTCAGGAGAACAACAGACAGCACACACAGAGGAAAGATGTGGCAGCCATCCATACTAAAACCAGCTCTCACAACAAAAATATTAGATGCACACAGTCTACCCAGGGACACTTCCACATAAAAACAACTCAAGACAACAGTAGATAACTATTACTCATAAATTCATAAAGTTAGAGAAAAATAAGTAAAATGAAGAAGAGCCACTGCCAATTAAAAGAACAAGAGAAATTCCCTGAAAGAACAAAAAGTGAAATAGACCTCTACCGTCTACTAGAGCTTGAGTTCAAAAAAGAGGTGATAAAAGCACTGAAGGAAGTAAAAGAGGCTATGGATAGAAAAGCAAGTTACTACAAAAATAAACTAGACATTATAAAGAGGAGTGAATTAAAATGAGAAAATTCAATTGCTGAAATAAAAATCCCAGCTAAAGGCAAGAAATAGCAGGCTAAATATTGCAGAAGAACAAATAAGTGATTTAGAAGATAGATTAATGGAAATCACCCAATCAGGACAGCAGACAGAAAAACAAATTAAAAAGCAAACAATATAAGGGGACTATGGCATAATATAAAGTGCCCCAATCTATGCATGACAGGGGTCTCAGAAGGAGAAGAAAGAGAAAAGGGGATTAAAAATGTATTGGATGAAATTATGATTTTAAAATTCCCAAACCTAAGGAAGGAAACAGATATCTAAGTATAGGAAACACAGAGGGTTCCAAAGAAGATGAACACAAACAGATCTACGCCAAGACATGTTATAATTAAAATGCCAAAATTAAAGACAGAGAGACAACTCTAAAGGCAGCAAGAGATAAACAAAGAGTTAGTTACAAGGGAACTCCCATAAGTCTATCAGCTGATTTCTCTACAGAAATACTGCTGACCAGAAGGGAGTGGCAAGATATATTCAAAGTCCTGAAAGAGAAAAACCTGCAACATAGGATACTCTACCCAGCAAGACTATCATTTAGAATGGAAGGTGAGATAATTTCTCAGACAAACAAAAACTGAAAGAACACAGCAATGCTAAACTTATCCTAAAAGATATTGGAAGGTCTTCTCTAAATAGAAAAGAAGCAGGGATCTGCAGAAAAGAGAAAATCACAATTGGAAATGCAATAACCCGTACAATAAATAACAAAAGAATAAACATGAAGATATAAAAGAGGACATCAAAATAATAAAATGTGAGAGAGACAAGCAAGAAAATGTAGAATTTCTTTTTGTTCTTTTCAGATGTGTTTGAGCCTATATGATTACCAGGCTAAAGCAAATAGTTATAGTAATGGATTAACATACTTAAAAAACAGGATAACCACAAATCAAAAAAAATACAGTAGCATCACAAAAACCGAAAAGAAAAGAAATCAAGCTAATATAAAAGAAAATCATCAAACCACAAAAGGAAAAAAAAAACAAATAGAAAAAGAAAGGAACAAGAAGAAATACAAAAACAACTGGAAAACAAGGTTTAAAATGGCAATAAACACACATCTATAAAGAATTACTGTAAATGTGAATGGACTAAATTCTCCAATCAAAAGACATAGAGTGGCAGATTAGATAACAAAACAAGAGCCTACAATATGCTGCCTACAAGAGACCTACCTTAGAGTGGTAGACACACATAGATTGAAAGTGAGAGGATAAAAAAAGATATTTCATGCAAATTGAAATTACATGAAAGCAGGAGTAGCAATACTCATATCAGACAAAATAGACTTTAAAACAAAGGCCACGAAGAAAGGTAAAAAAGGACACTACATAATGATAAAGGAAACAATACAAGAGGGGGATATTATACTTGTTAATATATATACACACAATATAGGAACACCTAAGTGTATAAAACCAATACTAATAGATGTAAAGAGAGAAATTGTTGGGAAAACAATAATAGTAGGAGATTTAACACCCCACTAACATCACTGGACAGATCCTCCAGACAGAAAATCAGTTAGGCAATGGAGATACTAAATGGCACAATAGTACAGTTAGAGTTAGATATTTTCAGGACACTACATTCTTATGTACACACACACACACACACACACACATTCTTTTCAAGTTCCCATGGAACATTCTTTAGTATAGCTCACATACATGAACATAAAGCAAGTCTCAACACATTTAAGAGAACAGAAATTATTTCAAGCATCTTTTCTGACCACAATGGCATGAAATTAGAAATCAACCAGAGAAAGAGAAACTAGAAAAAAAGACTGCATGGAAACTAACCAACACGCTATTCAAAAACCAATGGCACAACAATGAAATCATAGAAGAAATTTAAAAATACCTTGAGACAAATGACAATGAAAACACAACCACACAAAATCTATGGGATGCAGCAAAGGCAATTCTAAGAGAGAAGTGCACAGAGATACAAGCCTTCCTCAAAAAACAAGAAAAATCTCAAATAACCAACCTAAACTACCACCTAAAATAATTAGAGAAAGAAGAACAAGCAAAACAAGTTAGGAGAAGGAAAGAAACAATAAAAAATCAGGCAGAAAATAAATAGAGATTTTAAAAATAGAAAAAAATCAATCAGACTAAGAGCTGTTTTTTTTTTTTTTTTTTTTTTTTTAAGGTAAACAAAATCAACAAACTTCTGGCCAGGTTTACCAAGAAGAAAAGAGATAGAACTCAAAAAAAAAAATGATAAAGGAGAAATTACAAGTGACACCACAGAATTACAAAAAAAAAAAAAATAAGAGAATACTATCAACAATTATATGGCAACAAACTAGACAACCTAGAAGAAATTGACAACTTTCTAGAAACATACAGTCCACCAAAACTGAATCCAGAAGAAATAGATAATTTGAACTAACCATTCACTAGAAATGAAATAAAATCTGTAATGAAAAACCTCCCTGCAAACAAAACTCCTGGACCAAAACAAAAGACCTGGCTTCACTGGGGAATTCTACTAAACATACTAAGAAGAAATTATACCAATCCTTCACAAACTTTTCCAAAAGATTGAAGACGAGGAAACACTCCCAAACTCATTCTATGAAGCCACCATCACCCTGATACCAAAACCAAAGAGACTACCAAAAAAGAAAATTACAGGTCAATATCTTTGATGAAAATAGATAAATAGACACAAAAAGTCTCAACAAAATATTAGCAAACTAAGTTCAACAACACATTCAAAAAATCATACAGTATGATCAGGTTGGTTTCATCCCGGGGACATGAGGATGGTTCAACATATGTAAATCAATCAACATGATACATCAACAAAAGAAAGAACAGAAATTACATGATATCTCAATAGATTCAGAAAAAGAATTTGATAAAATTTAACATCCATTCATGATGTTACCCAAGCAGATATAGAGGGAACATATCTCAGCATAATAAAAACTATTTATGACAAACGCACCACCAACATAATACTCAATGGTGTATTACGGTGAAAAGTTGAAAGCCTTGCCCCTACAATCTGGAACAAGACGAGGATGCCCACTCTCACCACTTCAACATAATATCGGAAGTCCTAGCCACAGCAATCAGACAAGAGAAAGAAATTAAAGGGACCCAAATTGGACAAGAAGAGGTAAAATTGTCACTATATGCAAATAGGCATGATACAATATATAGAAAATCCTAAAGACTCCACAGAAAAAGAACTGTTTTTATCTACTAGAGCTGATAAATGAATTCAGCAATGTAGCAGGATACAAGATTAACATATAGAAATCAGTTGCATTTCTTTACACTAACAATGAAATATCAGAAAACAAAAGTAAAAAAAAAAATTTAAATCATATCAAAAAAATAAGATACTTAAGAATAATCTTGACCAAGGAAGTTGATATGTGAAGAACTCTATAACTCTAAAGCATTGATTAAGAAAATTAAAGATGATTTAAGGAAATTGAAAGATATCCCTTGTTCCTGAATTGGAAGAATTAACATGGTTAAAATGGCCATACTTCCCAAAGCAAACTACATATTTAATATGATTTCTACTGAATTACTCAGCACATTTTTCACAGAACTAGAACAAATAATCCTAAAATTTATATAGACTTACAAAAGACCCAGGATTGCTAAAGAAATACTGAAGAAAAAGAATGAAGCTGGAGGCATAACTCTCCCAGACTTCAGATGATACTACAGAGATACAATAATCAAAACAGTGTGGTATTGGCACAAAAACAGACATATGGAGAGCCCAGAAATAAACCACACATCTACAGTCAATTAGTCTTTGACAAGGGAGGCAAGAATATACAATGGAGAAAATACGGTCTCTTTGGCAAGTGGTGTTGGGAAAGCTGGACAGCCTCATGTAAATCAGTGAAGTAAGAACACTCCGTCACACCATACACAAAAAGAAACTCAAAACAGCTTAGAGACTTAAGCATAAAACAAGACACGATAAACCTCCTAGAAGAAAACACAGGCAAAACGTTCTCTGACATAAATCTTGGCAATGTTCTCCTGGGGCAGTCTACCCAGGCAATAGAAATAAAAGCATAAATAAACAAATGGGACTTACTTAAATTTATAAGCTTTTGCACAGCAATGAAAGCTATAAACAAAATGAAAAGACAGCCTATGGAATGGGAGAAAATATTTGCAAATGATGCTTAATTTCCAGAAAATGCAAACAGTTTATATAACTCAATAACAACAACAACAAAAAAAACCCCAGGCAGCCCAATCAAAAAATGGGCAGAAGATCTAAACTAGCATTTCTCCAATGAAGACATACAAATGCTCAATATCACTAATTATCAGAGAAATGCAAATCAAAACTATGATGAAATATCACCTCACACCAGTCAGAATGACCCTCATGAAAAAGTCCACAGATTTTAAACTCTGGAGAGGGTGTGGAGAAAAGGGAACTCTTCTACGCTGTTGGTGAGAATGCAGTTTGGTGCAATCATTATGAAAAACAGTATGGAGATTCCTCAAAAACCTGAAAATGGACTTACCTTATGATCCAGCAATCCCACTCTTGAGCATATATCCAGAGGAAATTCTAATTCAAAACATACATGCACTCCCATGTTCATAGCAGCACTATTTACAATAGCCAAGACATGGAAGCAACCTAAATATCCACCAACAGATGACTGGATAAAGGAGTTGTGGTATATTTACACAATGAAATGCTACTCAGCCATAAAAATGATAACATAATGCCATTTTCAGAAACATGGATGGACCTGAGATTGTGAAGTAAGCCAGAAAGAGAAAGAAGAATTTCTTATCACATATGTGGAATCTAAAGAAAGGACACAAATGAAGTTATTTACAAAACAGAGACAGACCACAGACATAGAAAACAAACTATGGTTACCAGGGGGATGGGCAGGGATAAACTGGGAGCTAAAGATTTGCAGACACTAACTACTATATATAAAATAGTTAAACAAGTTTCTATTGTATAGCATAGAGAACTATATTCAATACCCTGTAATAGCCTATAATGGAAAAGAATATGAAAAGGAATATGTGTATATATATACATATATAGATATGAATCACTATGCTGTATACCAGAAATTAACACATTATAAATTGACTATACTTCAGTTAAAAAAGAAACTCAGAGCTACAGAAAAATAGGAAAGCATCAATGAAAGAATAAGTGAAAGTAAGATAAAGAATTTATTTATTCTTAATTTATTTAACAAATAACAGTTTGTTTAAAATAATAGCAACAATGTATTTGATTATGTATGCTTAAGTATGTATTTTATATTACCCAAAGAAATTGAAAGCATGTCTACACAAAAACCTGAACAAGGATGTTTATAGCAGCTTCATTCATAACTGCCAAAACTTGGAAGAAATCAAGATTTCCTTCAGTTGGTAAGTGGATAAATAAACTGTGATGCTTACAGACATGGACTATTATTTAATGCTGAAAAGAAATGAGTTATTAATCTAAGAGAAGACACAGAGAAAAGTTAAATGCATGTTACAAGTGGAAGAAGCCAGTCTGAGAAGGCTTTATATACTGTATGATTGCAACTATATGACATTTGAGAAAAGGCAAATCTGCGGAGACAATAAAAAGTCAGTGTTAGCTGTAGGGGTTGGGCAGGGAGGGATGAACAGGGAGCACACGGAGGATCTTTCGAGCAGTAAAAATATTATAATGGGCATACATTTGTACAAACCCAGAGAAACCACAACACCAAGAGTGACTCTTAAGGTAAACTATAGACTTTGGGTGATAATGATGTATCAATGTAGGTAGGTTCATCCTTGATAAAAAATAAAAAAGTACCATTCTATTGAGGGATATGGACCATGGAGGTGGCTGTACCAGTGTGGGGGCAGTAGGTACACGGCACATCTCTATACCTTCCTATCAATCCCATTGTAAACCTAAAAGTACTCTATAAAATAAATTCTTTGAAAATATTAATGATATAATCACTAGGTATTACTTTTATAATCTGAAAAAAAGAATCATTTCAGAAAATCGACTATCTTATAAGCTAGGAACAGAGATGGGCCAACCCCCACAGCCTCTGTGATCCCCAGGTTGTGCTGTGAATGCCCAGACTCTTGCTAGAGAGTGTGTAGATACGAGAACTGGACGTTCCACTGCAGGCATGGTTGACTCTCTTCTCTGACATTGCACCAGGGATCGTATCATTGACTGCAAACCTGACAGACGCTGTCTGTTCAGGAGATATTTGTTTCCCAGCACTGCTGTTTCCATTTTTCCAGCTTAAAACAACCATAGTACCTTCTTGCACTGTAGTAGGAAAAATTTTGAAAGATTATGCTATTCCAGCACCCAGTCCCCCAGTTTTGAAGATAAGGCACAGTCATGAGCATGCCACTGCGTGTTGTGCCAAGATCCCTTCAGAAATGACCACGCAGTAAAACCAGTATTATATAGAGTGTCCTTCACTTCCCCTTGATGTAGACTTGTAGCTGGTGAGAGCAGTCATGGCTGATCACAAATAATTCATTTTGTATTAAACAAGTGCTAAATTCCATGGTAGTTCTTAACAGCAAGGGACTCTCAAAGGGCAAAAGACTGAATAAACTTAAACTTCAGGGAACAGTGAGCTCTTACTTGGAGCAATCAATAGCCCTTTACTATGGAGAGCAACAAAACCTTCTGGCTTCCTGACTGCAAGTCAGGTCTCTGATCCCCGTTCTAACCATCATTCATTTTCAGGGCACTTTGATTCTGTGCCTCTCATGTGGAGGCAGCAAGGTGCTGGCCCCTGTTTGAACTCAAGTCCCGTGGAGAAAAAGATTCCCCAACAGAGAAAATAAATACTTCCCAACTTCTTTGTTTGTCTTCCAGGCTCCCAGTGGGCACAGAACTCCTGCTCCCTCTGGGCAGCACTCTTCAACTCTCCCTGCTAATTAACCTCTCCTACCGGGTTGCCAAATGAGCTGCTGACAACCAGCCCTGAGCAACTAGAAAACACCAGGACAGCAGACTGAATTGTTAAATTTGTCCATTAAGTCTAGGAGCAGAGAACGCTGTTGGAGTTTTGCTTGAATGCACTAGGGGTGGGTTTCCATCGCTCAGAAAAGGGAAGGAATTTGTGTCACCCTTGCTCTCTACCTACAAGCAGGATACGGCATTTGAATATTTTTTCATGTGGTACAGGAGGTGAAAACCAGTAGTAACTGAATTTGAGATCTTCTTACAACAAGAAATGGAAAAGATGCTGAGAAATGTTAGGGGCAATCTTTCAACCTCCCTACCTCCCCTTCCTCACTACAAATGGACCCCAAACCAAAAGCCAAATGGCCTTTTTTGGTTTGGCTAAGGTGTGAGGGCACGCATGCCTGACAAGTGGCAGGGGCTCAGTAAATACTTAAGAACAGCCAGCATCTGATAAAGCACATCATAATGTATTGGGAATACCATCATTTTCAGAGTCTCTGGCTCCAACAATGCAAAAAAGAATCAGCTGTAAATAATTTACTTAAAAGTAAAGCTTTAGTAAAAACCAGTTAAGCAGCAGTTATGTTTTAAAAATACATGAAAATCAATTTCTAGTCCTATATATGACCAGATGGATGAACATATTTTTGTGACCTTCAAAATCAATGTGCTTTAAGGTAGGGTCACCTAAGCATTTTCACTGGGCTGAGTATCAGAAGGGCTAGTTCATAGCCATAAACATTTTATGAAACTCAAGATATGTTGATGTCTGCTTTCATTTAGAGCCGAAAATTCTGCTTTCTGCATCTTTCCTACCTGCCTCACTTTTATGACTTACATACCTTCACCCTGATTTTTTCATTTTTCCCTTAATTTCTTTCTCTTTCTGACTTCAGTAGTCCTTACCTTTTTTTAATCCCAGTTTCTTTCCATAGATCATGTTTAAACATGACTGTTGGCCAAACAGATGTTTAACAACTTTTCCTTTCTGTCTCCCCCTAAACCTTAACTTACAAGGTAATTATTCACCCATGTCATCTGATTTGAAGGCTAGCAGCTAATCAAATGTTTCCCCAGTTCCTGAAGTTCTAATACTAACATATTCTTCTTTTGGATAAATGTCTCTGCTCGTGTTTTCTCTTATTTTGTACATAACCCTCGGTGGTTTAATAAGATCACAGATGCCTGCTATTACCCCAACTAGCCCCTGTTAATTGGTTTTGATGATCTAGAAGGCTACATTGTGAAGGGTTCCAAGGGGGAGTTGAGCAAGAATATTGACCATGATTGATTAATGATGTCTGCCATGGGCACAGGATGGGGAAGTGCTGGTAAACATGTTGTGCCTTTGCCAGCTACATCTGCTGGCTCCTCTGTATGAATATATTGGTCAGTCTCTTTTACTCACTGAGTGTCAGGAGAGATCCTTAATTATATAAGGTGGAGACATTTATGAAAAAGGAAAACCCCAAATTCAGAGGGATTCTAAATACAAAGCATTAATGTGCCACAATTTTGCTTTCTGTGCTGGGATCCAGCTCTGAATGCCTACCTCAAAACACTTATTCAAATGCAATTTGCTTTTTCCAAAAGCAAAATTGAAAGTTCCAAAATAGACACTGGCAACATTTCTTTTCCAGAGCATATCAGTCACAAGAAAATAAATTATGTAGGGCATCAGTCTGCAAGTATTTTGCTGTTCACAATTTGAGGTGGCCATATTATAAAAATATACATATATTGAAATCCAGATTGAGTATGTTGTACTTAACTGATGGACTAATGCACAAAAATTCTCTGAGTAGCAGCAGATAGACACAGAACTCTCACTGCTCCTCTGATTCTTTGACAGTTTCTTCTTCCTTCTCAGTTTCTCTAAATATAAAGTTCTCTCCTTATGCTGTTTCTCCTCCCTTTTTATTCCCTCCATAGGCAACACCACCCCATGCTGAACGTCTTTTCTCTCTTTAAATGACTTCCAACCCCAAACTTCAAACTCCATACCTTCAAAATTTCATCTGAATATCTAGCTGATTAGTAAAATCTGGATTCTGGAAAGTTTTATCTCAGCTTTTAAAACACCCCAAGGTAAATTACTCATTTACAAACAGAAGTTAATTTTTCCTATGTAACTTTTCATGCTAATGGAACTACAGCAGTCCCACCACTAAGCTTGTTCATTTTACCTCCAATGTTTCCTTCTTTCCAACCCTAATGCACAGGGGCTATTTTAAGTCCTCAATTCCCATCTTTGTTCTACCTTAATTACCTCTGAAATTGATCTTTCTTTTGAGATCTTTCTTTTATTTTCAACTCATATTAAATACCATTATCAGATACTTCATTTTAAAGCATAGTTATAATTTATTCATCCCCTATTCAGAAACCTGCAGAGTCTGCCCATTAGCTATAGAACAGAGCACGGAACTCTCAAGCTGGCATTTAGGATCCTCTGCAATCCATCACAAGCTTAATTATATTATCCATCCATCCAACTGTCCATCCATCTATCCATCCATCCATCTCTCCCACCCTCTTTCCTTTTTTTTATTGAAGTATAATCAGTTTACAATATTGTGTTAATTTCTGGTCACAGTGTAGTGTTTCATTTATACGTGTGTGTGTGTATATATATATATATATATATATCTTTTCATATTCTTTTTCATTATAGGTTATTACAAGACATTGGATATAGTTCCTTGTGCTATATAGTAGAAATTTGTTGTTTATCTATTTTATACATAGTAATTAGTATCTGCAAATTCCAAACTCCCAGTTTATCTCACCCCACTCCTTTCCTCCCTGGTAATCATAATTTTGTTTTCTATGTGAATCTGTTTTCGTTTGTAAATAACACATTTGTAGCCTTTTTTTTTTAGATTCCACATAAGTAATATCATATGGTATTTTTCTTTCTCTTGTCTGACTTCACTTAGTACGACAATCTCTAGTTCTATCCATGTTGCTGCAATGACATTATTTTATTCTTTTTATGGCTGAGTAGTATTTCATTGTGTATATGTATGTATGTGTGTATATATATATATATATACCCCAGCTTCTTTATTCATTCATCTCTTAATGGACATTTATGTTACTTCTGTGTCTTGGCTATTGTAAATAGTGCTGCTATGAACATTGGCCACCCTCCTTATTTGCTTCCTTCCTTCTTTGATTCTTCTTTCACTCTTCCACAAGTAATTACTAAATGATTATTATGTGTTCAGCACTGTGCTAAGCCTTGGGAATATTAAGCTAAATAATATAGTTGCATCTGGAATCAGTCTAATAAAATAGATATGTGTACATAACATGACAATCTAACCCAATGAAGGCTATTAGAGAGCCAAGGAAAACCACGATGGGAACACAAAGGAAGAAACAACTAACTTTCTGGAGGATGGAAAAGGACTGCTCAGATCAGAGTTTACATCAAACGTGACACTGACTATGAGTATTAAAGGATGAAAAAGAGTTCCTTTTGGCCATATCGCTCAGTCTCCCCACAATCTGTGTGTTCTCGGGGTGGACCAGGTGACGCTTCTCTTTGACCACATCACTAACATACATTTGATCATGCTTTTTCTCTCCACCTAGAAGACCTCCCTTCCCATCTGCACTGTGTTGAGTGGTGCTCTGCCCCCAAATTCACATTATTCAAAACCTCAGAATGTGACCTTATGTAGAAATAAGGTCTTTGCAGATGTAGTTCATTTGAGATCTCGAGATAAAATCATCCTGAATTTAGTGTGGGCTCTGAACCCAGTAATTGAAGTCCTTATAAAAAGAAAAAAAAGAGTAGAGTAACCAGAGATACACTGAGGAGAATGCCACATGAAGATGCAGGCAGAGATCAGAGCAATGCAGCTGTAAGCCAAGGAAATCAAGGATTGCCAACAATCACCTGGGAGGCAGGAATAGTTTCTCCCTGAAAGTCTCTGGAAGGAAACAGATCTACTGGCACCCTGATTCCACACTTCTGTTCTCCTGAACCATGAGAGAATAAACATCTGTTGTTTTAAGTAACCCAGTTTCTGGTAACTTGCTTTGGCAGCCTGGAGAAACTAATACACCATTTTAATTCCTTGCAATTTTATCGTCACTAAGATCTCAAATGTCACTTTTGCTTGTTTGTTTGTTTTTGGGAGGGAGTAAAATGCCACTTTTTCTAACAAGATTTTTCCTACTGCTTCTTCCCCACTAGCGAATTAGGTGTGATTTCTCCTTTTTAGAACTTTATTAGTGACGCTTCTGGAATATCACATTTTATCCCGCATTTGCCATTTTTCTGTGTCCTTGCCTGTTCATTAGATTGCAAGCTTTCTGAATGATGTTAACATAATTTATCCATCTCATTTATTTTATGCAGCACAGTTTCTAGCAGTTTCTTAGCTTGGGATCCATCAAAAACAAAACTTGAGAAAAAAGCATGCGTGTGAATAGTTTTAGGAAGGTGGTGCATAAAAGGTACCCAATAAAGTATATAGAAAATGTTCAATAAATGCTTGTTGAAGGAATATATGAATAGAAGAAACAGAGAGTAATATGTTATAAATCCCTGGAGGACAGACATCTTACCTGTTTAATACAAACCCACTTCCTAGACAAAAATGTCTATTGTATGCAGCGTGTCTTCAATAAATAAATTGATGAGTGATAAATAAACTCAGTTCAAGGGACTTCATTTAGTGTGAGTCCTTTGTTTTATCATTGTCCTCTGCTCTACTGAACCTTCTCCCCTGGTCAGAGAGGACTAACAACACCAAACTCCTAAGAGATACGCTCACCTCCAAATTTCTGTTAAGTTTACGTGATCAGGATATACATAATCAAATTAACATGCGTCAAATTATCATATCTGATTAATTCTGTGGCTAAAATTAAAGGTTCATCGTTCACCTATTATCTTTATTCAAAATTCTGACTTACGAGTTTTAAGAGATGAAGTTGAGACCCCAGGTGACTTGCCCAAGGTCACACGGGTAGAAAATAGCAGAGTTAGAATTTAAAATTAGATTTACCCTGTTCCAAAGCTCACACTGTTTCACTCTTCCAAGCTGTCTTGACTTCAAACCGCTTGACTTTTTCTGACCTCAAAATCCCCCACTCACCAGCTCAAGTTGATTTCTTTATTTCCACAATCCTGCTAGCTTTGAATTGTTTCTAGGCTTCCCATCACCTTGTGATAGGAATGCCACCCACTTCTGCGGTGCTGCCCTCCGTCTGGTCCTCGTCAATGCGATTTTACCTTCATCATCTCTTCAGGGCACTTGCCCTTTGTTTGCCACCTTCCAGCACCATATGGCACATTTTTATGCCACATGGCTTCCATATATCCTGCCTCCTTATGCTCACCATCCTCTTAATCCCCTGTATAAACACTTTGACAATCGTCCCCTGCTCTTACGCTTCTGATCTCTCCCCTCATTCCAGGTTGCACTGCGGTGCCCTGTTCTTTCTCATTTCGTAGCAGTCCATACAGTCATGACTGCAGCATGTGTCTATAATTCCTTCCCAGCATTGGGAACATCCATCACGCGGCTGACACCACGTAAATTCTGTGCATACGTTACAGATTTTAGAGAAAAGGAGGACAGCTTCCATCTGAAATGAGCTGACGTGGCTTCACAAGTTGATTTGGGGGCACATCAAGCCCCTGCAAAGTAACATCATGTGAAAGTACAAAGAAGTCAGAGACAAGACACTTTTACTGATTTTTTAGAGATTAAATTACATATGTGTACACAAATAAGACTGCATATACAAAACACATATGGTATTATTCTTTTGTTTCCAAATTTGCAGTGTACATTTTATAATGCTGAAATGTTTAAGGGATCAATGACCATCCACAGGCTCCACATCTAAATTCAGTAATTGTTCATTTTTGCCGCATTTGCTTAATGTAGCTACAGATGTGTGTATATGTCTTTTTAAAGATGAATTATGTGAAAGTAATGAAGATCATTACATCAAGACGCCCCAGCATGTATTTCCCAAGAATGAGGGCGTTTTCATTTATAGTCACAATATGTCATTATCACACTGAAGAAATTAACAGTCCCACACTATCATCTAAATGGTTGTCCAAATTCACACTTCTCCCAGTTGCTCCTAAAATGTGTTTTATGGCTTTAAGAAAAACCCAGGATCGATAAAAGTTTTGTACAATGCATTTGGATACTTTGTCTCCTTTCATTTACAACAACAGTCCTGCTGCCTACTTTTTATGCCCATGCATGACCACATCAGGCTCATTTTCTTATAGAAAGCCTCACATTTTGGATTTGTCTGAATATTTCCTTGTGCTGTGGTTCAATTTCTTTCTTTATTGCTTTATTTTCTGTAAATTGTAAGCTATGTTGAAAGTAGATTAGATTCTGTTTAAACACGTTTAAGAGAATGTTTCATAGATGGTGACATGTACTTCACATCACCTAACATCGGGGACAAACATTGTCCCACATCGGGTCACTTGGTTAGGAAGGAGAAAGCCAGACGTCTCTGTTGTAAAGGTACCCTTTTCCAACTGCAAATTGGCAAGTAGTCTGTAAACCAACACTGGCAGACTGTGAATTACCGATTCCCTTGACTATGTTTCCTACAATGAATTTAGCATCCACTGATGATACTTGTCTGAATTAATTATTTTATTGGGAGTTACACAATGTTGATTTTTCTAATTCTTTCATTGCTTCTAGACAGAACTATTACTTGGCATTCTTCTATAAAGGAAAGCTTCATCTTATCAAATAGAATTAATTCTATTTCCTCTGAAAAAGACAGGATCAGCACTTCTTCTTCCCCTTTAGTTATCAATTTTCAAAGTAAGGGACTATTATAATCATCAACACCAATGGAGGCAAATGAGCATTTCCCCCCACCTTCTTGTTTCTTTTGGACTCATTGATTTTTATTTGTCCTATTGTTTATAGTTGTTAAAGTCATGATTTTCATTCATGCTCAAATTATCCCAGATGTGGCCAGTGGGAGCCCCTGGGAGCTGCTTATACGTCTTCTCATCAGCATTGAAAGTGAATATTTCCTCGTTTTCTGACATAATCAGGATTCCCTTGTACTTTTCTCCCCAAGACCATGTTAGCAGTCAATTTACAAATTTGCTTATGTTTAGATGAAAAGAGCACGGTGTCCATAATTTGCAGCCAGTCATTCCAAAAAATATACTTAACATAATGCAAGCACATTAATTCCAGAAATTAGGTGTAACCATCAGAAGACAGATGTTCAGGACCACGGCCTAACTTCGTGTTTTACTCCACAGGTGAGCGAGAAGCACACAAAGGAAACAGAAAGGGAAAACTGACATGATTCGCAGACGATACCCCATAGCTGTCTGATACGTGCAAACGACCAGAGCCAGAGTGGAGAAATGTTGGCAGCACCACAGGCAAAAAAGCTCAAGTTACAAAAATGTATTAAATGTCAAGCTGATGCGTTTACAAAAATAGGCTAGAAAATTTTAAAACTGAAAGAATTTTTTAATTTATCAAAATTCTATAATTTAGTATTCAAGGGAATTAGTAGTGGTGGTAGCTTAATATTGTTTTGTTAGGAGCCAAAATCATAAGGAAACAATAAAGTAAAACTAACATGTTGGACCAAGGTGAGCTGGAACCCTAAAATATCTAATACTATATATAAAATCAAACCATCGCATTGAAAGTAAGTACTCTCTGCAACTGAACACTAATAGTTGGATTTCCAGAATTTGTAATAAATGCCAGAAACGAGAATAATTCTCAGGCAATTCATTAAGTCTAGAGCTAACGTATATGTATGCACAGTCATTCAAAAAGCATAATAGGATCAAGGAGAATCCTGATAACATTTGATGTCTGTTTATTATACTGGGGCTTTCATATTAAAAGCCTTTCAAAAGAGTACCAGCATTCTACAAAGGCTAAGTGAACTGCAGGAATTTATAACAAAAACATTTGGACATTCCCAGAACAAAATGAAGTTAATGGATCGCTCATGGAGCTGGAATTCAGAGAAGCAGAGCTCAGACAACTCTAAACAGATGTTGGTAAGAACAATGCAGAAGGGGAAGTGTGCCAGCTTGTTTTTCGGGGACAAAAACAGTGGTACTTTGGCCAGCTAGCACCAGGGCTGTGTTGTGAAATGCATTAATAGGTTAACTAAAACTGTGCTACCATTTCCATACGTGTTTATCCTTTTATGCATATACATGTTGTCCCACACCAATTTTTAAGTGAATATCAGGAAAACACATTTGTCACTTGTTATCTTCTCTGAAACAGCAACCACTTCTGCCTGAGGTAGTTCTTGGGAGTTTTAAGAGCATCCGTGTCACCTAGTGGGAAAAGGCTCATAGCTCTTGAGCTGAGCTCTTGTTTCTTTCACAGTATCTTTTGCTATTAAGCTAGGGGCCATGTTTCGCATAAGGCATTCAAGATCATGGCTGGCTATTGTCCTGTTTTCCACTATGTTTGAGACAGGAAGGCCTAAATCATAGGTACTCTTTGCTAGTGGGTCTTAAAATTTGGGGATGTGAAGACCCCTTTGACTACGTGATGAAAACTATAGATTCTCTCCTTGGAAAAAATGCACAATAGTTTGCATGTAATTTGGGGACATTTATTGATCTGCTGAAGCTCATCTTTGGACTGCGGTGGACTCATGAACTTACAGAAGAAACGTGTGCCCACACAGCCAAGGACGCTATGAATAAAATAGCTTCCAAGCACGGCATTCCATGCAACATTCCACAATGAGAGACATACTGATGTGTGACTGTCATATAGAACCAACAAAATTCTTACCCCAGCTCCCTGAAAATTTACATAAAAAGCCAAGAATAAGTCAACGATGAAAATTGTAGCAATTCTAGACGTTTCCATACAGCTTCCAAATTAGTGTGATTATGATCAAGTTAGAAAAACAATTGATGATAAGAAATTTCAGCCTGGAAGAGACGGCGACATAAACCAGATTTCTTAAAGGCCACCACAATACCCACACCATTCTGATTAGCAATGTGTCAGAGGTGGCTATTCGTGACATAAGATCTTGGTTGCTTCCCTAGGAGTTGTTTATTTTACTGGTAATCCACAAAAGCAACTGTGCAATTGCTGATAACTGTTTTCAAATTAGCAAAATTTTTATTGGAAATGTATGAAATTCCATGATTATTGTCTGTGCTTAAAGGTATCTCTCCTCTATAGTTGAAACCATTGACAATTTGGTTTCTGGCTTGGGGGCACATTTGTTTTTAAACCCAGGTAACTTTCATGGTTTGGTTTTGTTGTGCCTGGACACTTAAGAGGACTCAGTAAAGAACACTTGTGAGTGAGTCTTCTTTTCCAAGGCTCCTGATCAGGGTCCTTCATGATGTTCCATGACCTTCAAAGTCTTTCTAATCTGACCTAAATCATTACCAATCTTATTGCTTTTGATCGCCCACTTCAGACCCCTTACCATTTCCTGCAGCGCCTTGCACCCATGCCTTTACCACGCCATTTCTAGTTGCCTGGGATGCCGTTTCTAATTCCTCTATCTAATGAAGACCTACTTTTTCACCCAAAGCCCAGCTCAGCTTGTCTCTCCATTGAGAAGCACCCCCCCCCCACTCCTCCAGGCAGACATGGTCTCTTCTGTTATTTATTGCCATCTCTTTATTGGAAGGAAGGAAGGAAGGAAGGAAGGAAGGAAGGAAGGGAAGCAAGATGGATGGAAGGGCAAGGCAAAATAAACGCTGTATATCTTGAAAATCTTTCTAGCCCCTAGGAGACTGGAACATTGGATTCCGTTGCATCTAGATTGTAATACTGTTTAATGCTTAATAGTCATATGACAAGGGGAATTTACTCCACTTGTCTGAGCATCATTATTTATTCCTGTTAAATGGAGACCATCACCCTTATTTCATAGGCTTGCAATGAAAATGAAGTTTAAATAGTTGATGTATGCAACAGCCCTAACACACAGTAGGCATTTTCACAGGTTAGTTCTCCCTTCCTGCCACACCTCGTCTAGTGTTTCAGAAATGTCTGCCTTATCCCAGCTCCTTTATGTGACTGTGTGTGCCACATGAGCAGAGATGGTTCCTGTGTTTTCTTCTATACACATGGCCTGACATATAGCTAGTGCTTGACAAATAATTATTTTAATAAAGAAGTAAATCAATCAATCACACTAAAGTATTTTAAAATGCCAGTGGCTTCTTTAAAGCAAAATTCATATTTTAACAACCGAATACATAATGGAAATAAATGTGAGAGTTCTCTGGAAAATGTGGAGTACCCTGCTATTATTATTTTAATTTTCAGAAAGCAGCATGATACGGTGTTAGGATTTCAGGCACTAGAGTCAGACACCTGAAAACTGATCTCGCTAAGTTACTAAAGCACTCTGTGCCTTAGGGATTAATAATAAAACAGGCCCTTTATGATTTATGTGAGGATTAAATGAGATAGCAACGTAACACTTAGCCCGGTGCCTGGTATATAGTAAGGAGTAAGTGATTACAGAAGTGGTTGTTGAAGTGATAAAGGTAATATTTATTAAAAACAATTAGACGGTAACTGTTTAAATTTCTTTGAAGAATCCTAGGGCTGTGGTCATTCAGATGTAATAAGTTGGTCATTTCTTCAAATGTTTGTAGCAGTTAGTTTCTTATGTGAATGAATGCTTTATGAAAAATGCTTAGTGAGAATATATTATCTTATCTGTAAGAAAAGGAAGGCTCTAGAGTAAAACTTTTTTTTTTTTTTTTTTTTTGCCTTTTTGGAGTCTTCTCAATTGAGGGGGAAAGATGTGAAAAGTTTCTGTGCACCAGGGAGCTGTAAGTGGTATGGCGGGCGTGTAGGTGCGATGAGTGCACGACGCGGGGGGCGGCTAATTCCTCCTGAGTACTTAGAGAGGAGAGCTAGGAAAAGCTTTATAGAGGAGGTGATGTTACAGCCAGATCTTGGAAAGTGCTCTTCCCATTCAGCTTGATTTTACACTGGGGTTAAGTGAGAGCCACTAGAGGCCAGAGGACGAGAAGCAATCATTAAGTAGGGAATGAGAGGGGAAGCCGTGAAAGGGAAAGATTATCAGCTGTTAACTGTGCTCAGCAGGACGACTTCTCTAGGCTGTGAAGTGGCATAGGAACCAGAAGCTAAAGTTAAGGAAAGTAAATATTTAAAAATATTTCCAAACTAGTAGAAGGATGAGCTATGGAGTAGCATTCTTATAGATCCCTCTTGATCTTATTAGTGTAACAACCTCAAGGAAGAGTAAATTCAAAGGAGACTATAAACTGAGTCGTATTTCAAATATGGCCTTCTGTTTATAAAAGAATGATATTTTTTCTCCATTTCTCTCCATTGATATTCGTTTAAAACAGCAGAAAGGGAGGAAGGTGGGAAGAAAGGAAAGGAGGGAAAGGCTAGACCAAAGAGAAAGAAGAAAATTTTATTATCAATGAAACAAACACTTTCATAATATTACATTAGAAAATTTGAAGAATATTTGCTGAATACTGTCAGACTTGGACAAGAAAATTACATTATTGAAAGTTGATATATACTCTGTCAGACTTCAGACAGAAAGAGATTTCTTAAAATTAAGAGTCCAAGTTTTTTAAAGTTCCTATATTAAACCTTTGATTAAAGCAATGGAATAAAGGGTTTTAAGAAGGTCATAGAAAAAGAGGAGACTGGGGAGACGGAGAAGATGGCGGAGTAGAAGGACGCTCGCAGGTCACCCTCTCCCACAAATACACCAAGACCCACATCTACAGACCCACTCAGCCAACCAGAGCACCTGTGGAACTCCGACAGAACATCGCCCTCGTCAAAAGATAAAGACGCCAAAAATCTGGTAGGAGAAAAGGAAAAAAGAAAGAACAAAAGGCAAAGCAGCGCGGGACGGGTCCCGCGGGGAGGGAGCGGCAAAGGAGGACTGGCGCTCGCTCGCTGGGTCTCCCCTCTCCAACTGAGAGGCCAGCGGGACGGAGGGGGAGCCTCCGAGGCTCGGATCTGTACAGAGCAGCCCTTGACTGACAGAACTAAGTTAAACGGGCACAGAGCGTCCCCCGACACCCAGCCTGAGACGCGGGCCGGCAGCGGAGGGCAGGGCCAGGCTGCACAAGTCAGGGCGGAGGACGGGGAGGGCTGCCCGGAGGCAGCCCCTGGGGCAATGCAAGGGGCTGCGAGCCGTGGCTGTGGGTGCACAGGGCAGAACAACCTGGGCCCTCCATAAAACAGCAAGGTGGATGTGCTCTCGGGGGAAGGGTGCATACCCTCGCCTCTGAAAACCCGCGGGAAACTTTTCGGGGGAAGAGAGGCGGGGCTCAGGCACAGCCGCCATATCCTCTGCGCTTAGCACCGGGGCGGGGGCGGGGGCGAAACCTGCATCCGCACCGAAGGGCCCAGCAGCCTCAAAGGCCAGACTGAGACTGGCCTGCAGCCCGGGGCAGATAGGATCCTTCCATCCTGGTCCCTCAGAGAACTTGCTCCACAAAGACAAACAAGGAGCTGGGTTCTGGCTCGGAGCAGGGACAGGGCTGTCCCTCGGTCTTCCCCGAGCCCACCCGCGGAGCGCCGACCAGGGCGGAGCGCGCAGCTGCACAGACAGCGGAACTACCAGCGGTGCAGGTAGAGGGAGAGCGCCCCCCCCCCCGCCTTTCCGGCAGGAACACAGCCCTTGACCGAGGTGCTGGGAGGGGGCACGACCCGCCCTCCTACCTGGCCAGTCTGCAACATCTGACTGCGGCATCCGGAGGGGCAGCGACCCACCCGCCCACAGCAGAGAGCTGCACCTGACCCAGTGTTAGGAGGAGGCGCGATCTGCTTGCCGACAGGTGCTGGGAGCAGCACAGAAGAGGGCGCCAACGGAGGGCCTCTGAAAACAGCAAGCTGAGCTTCCAAAACAGGACGAAGACAGAAAGACTTCACATTAAAAGCACACAGCCTTCAGGAGAACACCGACAACCCCCCACCCCCGTTTTTTTTTTAAATCTGTTTTTACCTGTTCTATTTTCTATTACTCTCTTAATCTTTACTTCTTAATTCATTTCTATTTCTCTTGGGTTTTGATGTCCTGCTATTGATTAGACACAGGTTTCAAATACATCTATTCATCTCCCCCCCCCCCTTTTTAAAAGGTTTTAAAAGGACGTCTCAACCCGATTAATACTCTGCTTCAACTCACTCTTCTATTATTCATTATACACTGTTTTCAAACCCTCTTTCTCCCTTCTTTTAAAATTCTTTCTCTCTCCCTCTTATTTTTTTTTCTCTTTTTTCCTAAGTTCTATTCCTAAATAGGCATCAGATAGATAAAATCCTTAAGGTCCAAAATAAACAACTGATACTCCATAAACCACAGTGCTAAATAGGTATGAGCAAGATGAAGAAGCAGAAAAACCTTTCCCAATTAAAAGAACAAGAGAAATCCCCTGAAAGAAAGATCAACGAAATAGACATCGATAGCCTACTAGATCAAGATTTCAAAAAAGGAGTGATCAAATTGCTGAAGGAATTAAAAGAGATAGTGTTTAGAGATATAAAATATGTCAAAAATGAAATTGAAGCTATAAAGAAGAGCCAAGTAGAATGGGTAAACTCATTGACAGAGATGAGGAATGATCTAATAGCTGTGCAAAGCCAACTAGATAATGCAGAAGAACGAATTAGTGATCTAGAAGACAGGGCAATAGAAAGCACCCATTCAGAAGAACTACAAGAGAAGCAAATAAAAAATAATGAAAATAGCATAAGGGACATATGAGATAATATAAAGCGTCCCAATCTTCGCATAACAGGGGTCCCAGAAGGGGAAGAAAGATCAAAGGGGATTGAAAAGGCTTTTGAAGAAATCATGACTGAAAACTTCCCAAACTTAAAGAAGGAATCAGATATCCAAGTACAGGAAGCTCAGAGGGTCCCAAACAGGAAGAACCCAAATAGACCCACACCAAGACATATCATAATCAAGATGGCCAGAGTCAAGGATAAAGAAATGATTCTAAAGGCAGCAAGAGAAAAGCAAAGAGTAAGTTACAAGGGAACCCCCATAAGGCTCTCAGCTGATTTCTCTACACAAACACTACAGGCCAGAAGGGAGTGGCAAGATATATTCAAAGCCCTGAATGAAAAAAAGATGCAGCCTAGGATCCTTTATCCAGCAAGGCTATCCTTTAGGATAGAAGGAGAAATAAAGAGTTTCACAGACAAAAAAAAAAAAAAAAAAAAAAAAAAAAAAGCTACAGGAGTTTAGCAACACTAAACCCATGCTAAAAGAAATATTGAAAGGGCTATTCTAAATAGAAAAGCGGCAGGATGCTACAGAAATGAGAAACACACAACTGGAAAGGTGATAACTCATGAATTACAAATAAAGTAAACATGAAATTATAAAAGAAGACATACAAATCACTGAGAGTGGGAGAGGGAGGCAGGGAAATATAGAATATTTTTTTCTTTTTTTTTAAATTTTTTTAACAGTAGGATGGGTTTGAGATCACGTTACTATCAGTTTAATAAAAACAGTTATAGTAATGGGTTGACAGATTTAGAAAAAAGGGTAACCACAAGCCAAAAATTTACAAAGGAGTCACAAAATTAAATAAAATGCATGATAATACAAAGGAAAATTACCAAACCACAAAAGGAAGAAGAAAGGAACAAAGAGGATATACCAATTCAACTGCAAAGATAAGTTCAAAATAGCAATAAACACACATCTATCATTAATTACTGTAAATGTTAATGGACTAAATGCTCCAGTCAAAAGACACAGAGTGGCAGACTGGATAATAAAGCAAGAACCTTCAATATGCTGCATACAAGAGACCCACTTTAGGGAGAAGGACACATATAGATTGAGAGTGAAACGATGGAAAAGGATATTCCATGCAAATGGAAAAGCCAAAAAAGCAGGTGTTAGCAGTACTGATTTCAGACAAAATAGACTTTAAAACAAAGGCCATAAAGAAAGATAAAGAAGGACATTTTATAATGATTAAAGGAGTGATACAAGATGAGGATATTACACTCGTTAATATATATGCACCCAATATAGGAGCACCTAAGTACATACAAGAATTACTAACAGAGATAAAGGGGGATATTGATGGGAATACAATCATAGTTGGAGATTTTAACACTGCATTAACATCACTAGACAGATCTTCCAGACAGAAAATAAACAAGGCAACAGAGAAATTAAATACTACAATAGAAAAACTAGATTTGGTGGATATTTTCAGAGCATTACACCCCCCAAAAATAGGATATACATTCTTTTCAAGTGCACATGGAACATTTTCCAGGATCGATCATGTACTTGGGCACTAAAAGAAACCTCAACAATTTTAAGAAGATAGAAATTATCTCAAGCATCTTTACTGACCACAATGCCATGAAACTGGAAATCAACAACAGAGACACAAAGGAGAAAAAAAGGAAAGCATGAAGATTAAACAATATGTTATTGAAAAAACAATGGATCAATGAGGAAAACAAAGCTGAAATTAAAAAATACCTTGAGACAAATGATAATGAAAGCACAACCACTCAAAACCTGTGGGACACAGCAAAGGCAATGCTAAGAGGGAAGTTTATAGCGATACAGGCCTTCCTCAAAAAAGAAGAACAATCTCAAATAAACAAGTTAACCCACCACCTGAATGAATTAGAAAAAGAAGAACAAAAAGCCCCAAAAAAGCAGCAGAAGGAAGGAAATAATAAAGATCAGAGAGGAATTAAATACAATAGAGATTAACAAGACCATAGAAAAAATCAACCAAACCAAAAGCTGGTTTTTTGAAAAAGTAAATAAAATTGACAAACCTCTGGCCAAACTCACAAAGAAGAAAAAAGAGAGAGCACAAATTAGCAAAATAAGAAAGGAAAATGGAGAAATTACAACAAACAAAATAGAAATACAGAATATCATATGAGAATATTGTGAAAAACTATATGGAACCAAACTGGATAACCTAGAGGAGATGGACAAGTTTCTGGAAACATACTGTCCACCAAAACTGAATCAAGAAGAATCTGAACACTTGAACAATCCAATCAGTAGAAAGGAAATAGAAATTGCAATTAAAAACCTCCCTACAAATAAAAGTCCAGGACCGGACAGCTTCACCAGGGAATTCTACCAAACATACAAAGAAGAACTCATACCAGTCCTTCTCAAACTCTTCCAAACAATTGAAAAGGAGGGAATACTCCCAAACTCATTCTATGAAGCCACCATCACCCTGATACCAAAACCAGGCAAAGACACTACAAAAAAAGAGAATTATAGGCCAATATCACTGATGAACATAGACGCCAAAATCCTCACCAAAATTTTAGCAAATAGAATCCAACAACACATAAAAAAGATTATACATCATGACCAAGTGGGGTTCATCCCAGGGACACAAGGCTGGTTCAACATACACAAATCAATCAATGTAATACATCACATCAACAAGAGAAAGGACAAAAACCACATGATCATCTCAATCGATGGAGAAAAAGCATTTGATAAAATTCAACACCCATTTATGATAAAAACTCTCGCCAAAGTGGGTATAGAGGGAACATATCTCAACATAATAAAAGCTATATATGACAAACCTACAGCCAGCATGGCACTCAATGGTGAAAAACTCAAAAGCTTCCCACTAAAATCTGGGACAAGACAAGGATGCCCACTATCACCACTCCTATTCAACATAGTCCTGGAAGTCCTAGCCACAGCAATCAGGCAAGAGAAAGAAATAAAAGGGATCCAAATTGGAAAAGAAGAGGTAAAAGTGTCATTATATGCTGATGACATGTTACCATATATAGAAAACCCTAAAAGGTCCACACAAAAGCTACTAGAGCTGATTGAAGAATTCAGCAAGGTAGCAGGTTACAAAATTAACGATCAAAAATCAGTTGCATTTCTTTACACTAACGATAAATCAACAGAAGAAGAAAGTAAAGAAACAATCCCCTTTAAAATAGCACCCAAAGTAATAAAATATCTGGGAATAAATCTAACCAAGGAGGTGAAAGAATTATACACAGAAAACTATAAACCACTGATGAAGGAAATTAAAGAAGACTTTAAAAAATGGAAAGATATTCCATGCTCTTGGATTGGAAGAATCAATATTGTTAAAATGGTCACACTGCCCAAGGCAATCTACAGATTTAATGCAATCCCTATCGAATAAGCCAGGACATATTTCACAGAACTAGAACAAATCATAATAAAATTTACATGGAACTACAAAAGACCTAGAATTGCCAAAGCATTACTGAAGAGAAAGAAAGAGGCTGGAGGAATAACTCTCCCAGACTTCAGACAACACTATACACCTACAGTCATCAAGACAGCATGGTATTGGTACCAAAACAGACATATAGACCAATGGAACAGAATAGAGAGCCCAGAAATGAACCCACAAACTTTTGGTCAACTCATCTTTGACAAAGGAGGCAAGAATATACATTGGAATAAAGACAGTCTCTTCAGCAAATGGTGTTGGGAAAACTGGACAGCAGCATGTAAAACAATGAAGCTAGAACACTCCCTTATACCATATACAAAAATCAACTCAAAATGGTAAACATAAGACAAGATACAATAAACCTCCTAGAGGAAAACATAGGCAAAACATTATCTGACATACATTTAAAAAATTTTCTCCTAGAAGAAATAAAAGCAAGAATAAACAAATGGGACCTAATGAAACTTACAAGCTTCTGCACAGCAAAGGAAACCAGAAATAAAACAAGAAGAAAACCTACGGAATGGGAGAAAACTTTTGCAAGTGAAACCGACAAAGGCTTGATCTCCAGAATATATAAGCAGCTCATACGACTCAATAAGAAAAAAATAAACAACCCATTCCAAAAATGGGCAGAAGACCTAAACAAGCAATTCTCCAAGGAACACATACAAATGATCAAAAAGCACATGAAAAAATGCTCCATATCACTAATTATCAGAGAAATGCAAATCAAAACTACAATGAGGTATCACCTCACACCAGTCAGAATGGCCGTCATTCAAAAATCCACAAATGACAAATGCTGGAGAGGCTGTGGAGAAAGGGGAACCCTCCTACACTGCTGGTGGGAATGCAGTTTGGTGCAGCCACTAGTGGAAAACAGTGTGGAGATTCCTCAAAAGACTAGGAATAGACTTACCATATGACCCAGGAATCCCACTCCTGGGCTTGTATGCAGAAGGAAATCTACTTCAGGATGACACCTGCACCCCAATGTTCATAGCAGCACTATTTACAATATCCAAGACATGGAAACAGCCTAAATGTCCATCAACAGAGGACTGGATAAAGAAGAGGTGGTATATTTATACAATGGAATACTACTCAGCCATAAAAACTGACAACGTTAACACCATTTGCAGCAACATGGATGCTCCTGGAGAATGTCATTCTAAGTGAAGTAAGCCAGAAAGAGAAAGAAAAATACCATATGAGATTGCTCATATATGGGGTCTAAAAAACAAAAGCAAAAACAAACAAACAAACAAAAACAAAGCGTAAATAAAGGACAGAAATAGACTCACAGGCAGAGAATACAGACTTGTGGTTACCAGAGGGGTGGAGGGTGGGAAGGGATAGACTGGGATTTCAAAATTGTAGAATAGACTACACTGTATAGCACAGGGAAATATACACAAAATGTTATGATAACTCACAGAGAAAAAAATGTGACAATGAGTGTGTATATGTCCATGAATAACTGAAAAATTGTGTTGAACACTGGAATTTGACACAACATTGTAAAATGATTATAAATCAATAAAAAATGTTAAAAAAAAAAAAAGAAAAAGAGGAGACTGTCCCTATAATGAACAGGTTGATAGACAGATCACTAGGAGGGATGAGAGTAAAGCACAAATCGTCATACTGATACATCTTTTTTATAACGGAGTTTATCACATCCAGGTTAAAAATGTCTGCTGGAGCTATAATAACAGAGAAAGGAAAAGTGGTGAAAACCAGGTCATAAACTCAGAGAGCATGTTACTTGAGAGGCTTCACTATAGGCAACCCTGAATTCCTGAGTGGCAAAACCTGAAAGAGATAGCCACCCAGGATAAAATAATAAAAATGCAGTAAGAGGTTACTGAAAAATGCAAATTTGATTTGAGTCTGAGTGCTAACCAAGTTGAATCAATTTAATTCTTTCCTGTCTTTCCTTTGCAAATAACTGTTTAGAGTTAACCCTCATTCAAAGATAGCAGTAAGTAGAAAGCAAACAATGAGGGGAATGTACAGTATAAATAAGAATAGTTCTCTGAAATTTCATTTATACTCTTTCTTATAAAAGAATACAACAGTAAAGAAAGAAAAATGAAAAAAGGAAGGAAGGAAGGAAGGGAGGAAGAAAGAAAGAAAGAAAGAAAGAGAAAGAAAGAAAGAAAGAAAGAAAGAAAGAAAGAAAGAAAGAAAGAAAGAAAGAAAGAAAGAAAGAAAGAAAGAAAGAAAGAAAGGAAGGAAGGAAGAAAGAAAGAAAGGAAGAAAGGAAGAAAGAAAAAGATTATCAGTAGTAGGAAGCAAAGGAGCTGGTGGATCTCAAGAAAGACATAGAAATAATAATAATCATTAAAGGAGAACAGCAACATTGGTTTTAAAAAAGACATGAAGAAGAGGCAGAAGGAACTATAAATAGAAAATAGAAAATAAAAAGCTATAAAAAGAACTACAGTGGTATGATAGGTATGGATGACAAAGGTGATAACACTTCTGAATAAAAAAGAAAAGAAAAAAATGGGTGTTGTAAATGTAGTAGATATAACAGAAGAAAACTTTTCTGAAATAGAGACCTGAATCTACACCTTGAAAGACATAGTGGTTATGCGTTAAGCAGAAACTTCTAAATTTCAAAGATAAATGAATAACTTTGTGAACAGCCATTTTTAAAAAAAAGCAAATCACTTACAAGAAGGAAAGCAAGTCATAAAGTTCTCACAAGTTCATTCCCAGAAGGTGGTGGAACAATGTCTACAAAGCTCTGAGCAAAACGGTGACCGAAGAATTCTAGAACCAACAACATTCCTTCAGACATGAAGTCAACAGACCAGTATGCTCTAGTATGCAGAAGCTCCTGGAGCACTGCACCTATGAATCTAACTGGGAAAATCACTCTAGGATGAAATCTGCCAACCAAGTGATGTACAAATAGAAAGCTGAGGTAAGGGGATTCTATGGTGAAAATGTTATTGATGAACATTAAATCATATTAAATATAGAATGGAAACTAAACAACTGTGGGCTTATGGTAATAGAACAGGATGATTATGATATGAATCCTGACTATAGAAAGATATTATTACCAACAAAATTTGGAGACTGGGGAGGAAAGATGATAGAAAAAAAGTAATTATTTCATCAACTATAATAGGAAGAAATAAATGTTATTGACAGTTGAAAATATAATTAAAATAATCATCTCTTACTTTCTAAACGTTTTAATTCTAGGGATTTCTCTCAACAATTATATGTGTGTGTGAAATGCATCCATGAATATTCATGCATACAAAGGATCTAGACTAGGTACATCCTAGATCATTTACATTTTCATATAAATTTTAGAACCAGGTTGTCAATTCCTACAAAAAAATGCTTGCTGGAGTTTTGATTAGGACTGCTTTAAATCTGTAGGTAAACTGAGAATTGACGTCTTAACTGTATCGGCATGGCATGTCTATCTAGTGATTTAGGCTTTATTTACTATCAGAAGAGTCATTTTTTCACTTTTTACTCAACCTCCCATCAGCAGTTTCTCGCACACAATGGATGCTCAAGAAATATGTATTTATGTGATCGATGTCCCCCAAACTAAAACCTATATTCAGGGAGCAGTATCTAGAGACAGAGATGTGGGTAAAAATGGAAACAAGAGCTACAGGTAAATAAATTGTCCTAGCATCCATTTAAAGTTTAAAGCCTCATTGATTTTGCACAATGAAAGTTTGAAGGACTTCTTATTTTTTCAGTTGGTAAAACTCCCCACTGGAATTTCATACCTTTGTCTCCACTACACATACAATTATCATTGAGTTACCATTTGTTGAATGAATAACCTCTATACTTTACTCTTGAATATCTGTCCCATGATGTTGTGTCATGAAAATCTGATTTGTTCTCAAGGAGGAAGTAGATCCACCACAAATATTACTTGTTTAAACTTCACACGAAACACTATATTGAAAATGTCTCAGGAAAAGCATTATTAGTATGTTAATCATCTAATATTACATTTTAACACAGAAGCCCAATGAAGATCTGAAAAGTTCGTGGGACTGTGGTTGAGCCATAGGTAGCTGACAGTTGTATTAACTAAACCAGCTTCCTGAAGAGAAAGCACTGGGAAAGGGGGAGGAGGAAAAGTCAGGGCATTTGAGAGGGAATGGAAGGAAAAGAATGAAGGATGGGCGTCAGCAGCTATAAAGTGAATGTAATTAAGGGGCTAGTGATTGAGTTTATAGAAGTACTGGGAAGTTCTTCAATGTATACCATGATCAAGACATTAGCAACAGGACATTATCCTAATTTACAGCCAGCTGGTGTCCCTTTCTGAAATGACTGACTAGTGTTAAAAACCCAGTCTTTTATGCTGGAACCAAGCATCTCTCTACAGACATAAAAGTATTGAACCTTAGACTGCCTTGTTTGAAACTTCACCACACTAAGTTAATTTTCCCATATTAAATTATTAATACAACAATATAATTGCTGTTGAAGTCATTGTTTATTATAGGAGAACGAGTGAGCAACACTGGCGTTTCAAGAATAATGAGTATTACACTCACTCACAACAGGCAGGAGGGTTCAACAGATCTGCTGGACTGATCTGGTGTGAAATAATTGCATTGATGACTTTCTTCAGGTTGTCATCACCAAATATCTCCTGGCAATTATTTTGAACAGCTGGCTGCTGTTATTGTGCATCTATTTATAAAACTGTCCTCTTCAACAAAGCTGGGGTCTTGCAAGCATCTGTCTGCAGCCAGTTCTTATCTCTTATGGAAAGATGATTTTTTGCAGACCTCAGTGCTTGACAGACTTCCCCCCCCTTACCACTAGCAATATTCAATATCCTTGTCTGTATCTTCTTTATTTATACATTGTTTCTATTAACAGATCTGTCCCATGCAGCCCAAATGAAAACATTCTGAATTAATTAAGTCACGACTGGCTTCTGTCATGCTGTAAAACAAATGAGATTATATCTTCTCCCTGGCTTAGATGAAGTCTCTTCCTAATGAATATGGGATGACAGCAATCGTTCTTCCTCAACGTCTGATTTCCTCTTGTGGAACTTCAGGATTTTATGTTATGCTTTATAGATGTAATTAAATGAAAATAAATAGTGGAAGTCATTAAAAAAAAACTGCTCCAAATTAAAGAATAACATTTCTTGAAGAATTGTTAAATTTCAGCTTAAAAAAATACTGTTTAGGTGTGTACCCTAAGACAAATTAAACAAATACTAGGAGGAGATGACGGTTTAATGGTGTGATGGTGGCATGTGTTCTCAGAAGACACTCTCGCATCTGTCCCAGGTTTGGTCAATTGCTAATACTATTTGAAAGATGAAGCTGAGGAAAGAATTACCCCATGGAAAATGTCCAGAAATATGTAAGGAATGGGGAATACTCTAAGTTGGCACAGTCCAATGAACTTTCTGAAGTGATGTAACTATTCTATATCTGCTACTAGCCACATGTGGCTACTGAGTACTTGAAATATAACCAATATAACTGAAGAACTGACTTTTTACTTAATTTTAATTAGTTGAAATTGAAAAAGCCACATGTGAATATAGTAGCTACCATATTTCCAGCTCTAAGTGGTAAGCTCCAATCCTATAAACAATAATAAACCATAATTTGGTTTGTGAGATAAGCAAATAAGCTAAACACATAAATATATATATTTATACTTTATATGAAAATATCATTGGAAATGGTTGATTTTTTTTAACTCACAATAAGGTGTGCTCCTGTGTATCTAGCCTTTTCTCACTATTTCACTCACATTGTTCTAAGTTTCATGATTGTTATCATTACAGAATTTGGAGGTTGAATAAAACTTAGAAATAACTTAGTCTAACTGCATTTTATAGATAAATAAAATGATTCCAAGGAGTTTTGAAATGACTTCTTTAAGGTCATCTGGCTTTGCCAGAAGCAAGGGTAAAACTAACATCTTGTTTTAAGGTAAATATTGTTTTATTGTGGTAAAGTACACGTAACATAAAATTTAGCATTTTAACCTTTTTAAAATGTACAGTGGAATTAGGGACGTCTACAGTATTGTGCAACTAGCGCTACTAGCTGTCTCTGGATTTTTTTGATTCTATGGGTTGTAAGGAGGCAGTGGGTGGAAACTCCAAAACCAATTTTTACCTACTTAAAAAACTTACCTAGGTGAAAATGGACATTCATAGAAACAGAAAGCAGAATAGCAGCTTCTAGGAGCTAAGGGAAGGGGGAAGTGGGGAAACTAATGTATTTGAACTTTTCTCAAATATCCCTTCCTTCGAGGGCTAAGTAGCCCAACGGCTGTAATTTAAACAATGAAATACTCTTTGTTTTCATATCACAAAGGTTTCACTTTAATTGTGTAGACTACTACCACCACCACCACCAGGAACAGAATTCTGGTTAATGAATACTTAATAGCGGACAGACACTGCCCAGAGCACTTTATATGTACTGTCTCATTAAGCTCCCACAATGAGACTTTATCATTCTTTATAGATGAGAAAACTGAGGCAGAGGGAGGCTAAGTAATTTGTCCATAGTCATGAACCTAGGGAACAGATGAATAGTTATTACAACCAATCGGGGACTGTGTGTTATCATCGTTACCAGGACTTAACAATTCTTCGCTGTGCTGACACGTTCCCCCCAGTCTGCTCTCGCTCTCCCCTGCCCAGTTCTGTCACCTTGTGCTAAACGACACTTGCAGAGACATTGAGCAGACAGGCCAGCACTTCACTGCGCACAGCCTTCTCCCGTGCATTCCAGCCTTTGTTCTCTTGTGTTTCTTCCCTTCCCGTTAACTCACCCGGCAGCCCTGATGTGCCTCAGCCTGCATGCTTTACTGACTTTGCTCTTATCAGGGTACAAGTGAACCCCTGTTAATAAACTCAAGGAACACCTTATATCCACTCCTAATTAGCTCCCTCAGAAGCAGTCAAGGGTGTTGATCACTCCCTTCCACCTCACATGGTTGGCCCTCTGCTTTTTGTGATAACGTGAACGTCTCTCCCTTTACTGCCATCTTTGGCTTCTCCTGTTTTCTCCTGCTCTTTTCAATATTTAAGCACTGCTGTTTCTCAGGACCCTTTCTTGCTCTTTCTATAAGCTTTCAGTGACCTCATCCATTCCCACTGCTTTAAATACCACTTTTATGCTCCTGACTCCCAAAGTCAGACTCCAAGCCAGGTTTTCTCTAGTCTTGTGTGTACAACTCTCTACCTGATAGTTCTATCTGGTAGTTTCCCAAGCATTGCAAACTTAACAGGATGAAAACAAATCGAGGGTCCCCTCAATCAGATTTTCTTATCATAGTATTTGGTGCCACCTAACCTGTCTCCCAGCTAAAGGCTCCCCAGTTGTTAGAGCTGGTCTTTCTCTCCCCTCTTCATCTCAAGTTGGGCCAATTGTGCTAAAATATACCCCCAAACTAGTCTTACTTTTTCTACCCTGGTCCAGGTCACAACCAAACCTCTCCTGGGACTAGCTCAATAACATCTCAGATGGAGCCACCCATGCCTTATTTTGTTCCCCTAAATCTATTCTCTACAGAGACATCCTATTGATGGTTTAAAAATATATGTCATACTGTATCATTTCCCTTGCTTAAGACCCCTAAATGGTATCCTGTTACACTAAACTGAATTCAGAACTTCTTAATTTTGTCTGGTTCCTGCTCTCATCTTCACCCCACTGTGCACACTCCTTCCCACACTCATGGTAGCCCGGCCACACTGTTCCTTAAACATTCTTTCTATTCCTTAAGCATTCTAAGCGTCTTACCATGTTGGAACACTTGCACATGCTATTTCCTGGGCCTTGAATGCTTTTTCCCTCATTCTTCACAGGGCTGGCTGCTTTCCCTTTTAGAGCTCAGACTAGATACACCCATCTTGGAAAGACCTTCCCTGAACATACTATCTAAAGAGGCCAATCCTGTTGTTCTGTATCAAAGTACACTATTGGTTTTTCATAGTTATTGGTATTTTCTAGCTATTATCTTTCTGTCATCGATCTATTTAATTTTCTGCAAATGGTAAACTTCAGAAAGGCAGAGAGAGTGTTTTATTTTGTTCTTTGCTGTATATCCAGCACCTGGAACAGTGCCTGGCAAAGAGTCGGTCCTCAGAAATCTTTTTTTTTTTTTTTGATCATTAAGGTCTTCTATTGATATTGAATGATTTTTTAAAAGCATAGGCACATGCATAGGAACTGAATTTTTAATTTTTTATTGAAAAAAAGCTAATTTACAATGTTGTTTTAGTTTCAGCAAGGTGATTCAGTTATACATATACATATATATTCTTTTTCAGATTCTTTTCCATTATAGGTTATTAGAAGATACTGAATATAGTTCCCTTTGCTGTACAGAAGGTCTAGAAATCATTTGTTGAATAAATGATTGGATGAATGAAATACCACATAAAATGGTAGAGATTGTTCAGGCACTAAATTTGAGCCCCATTGCACCGCTTATTAGGGAAGAGTCTTCACAGTGGGCGGGGTGGGTAGTGGAGTGTGTGGACAATGATGTGAAACACATAAGATTATTTTGCCCCTTGAATCCTCCAGAGAGCTTGCATAATAAGTGAACACTAAATATTTACTTAGTCAAAATACACAGTACAGTTTTTGGAAAAAGGTTTTAGATCTGCCTTTAGACATGACCTTGAATCACCTATATGCAGGGCTGGAGGGATCATCCACTTAAGCACGTGTCTCTTAGTGTTTAAATCTTCTTAGTATTTATAAGAGGACTTTAAGCCTTCCCCCTACTGGATAATTGTCAAAGCATATGGATCTGCCTTTTATCAGTTTCTCAGAATACCGAAACTCTGGATTATTGACAGAGATTACCACTTTAAACTCTCAGGTGTATCTCCCTGTCTCTTCCTCAAAATATGCTGCTCAGAAGAATAACTGCTTTATTTCTCACTCTTTCCCAGCGCTTAGCAGAGAACCTGACACATAGTAGGTATTCGACAGTGATCAACAGTTGTTGAATGAATGCTGCTTGATTCTTGTGAAATAACATTTCTTGAAAAATATAATGAGGAGGGAGGGTATAGCTCAAGTGGCAGAGCACATGTCTAGCATGCATGAGGTCCTGAGTTCAATCCCCGGCACCTCCTCTAAAAAAATAAATAAACACATATATAGACAAACAAATAAATGAATAAATAAACCTAATTACCTACCCCCCAAAAAAGAGAAAAAAAGAAAAATATAATGAAAATTGCCCTAAATTATTTCCTTTTATTTCTACAGTGTCTGAAAAGTTGACATTTGTCTTGATATTTTAGGTATTTTTGAAGATTCTGGTTCTATAAATTATATTCTTAAATCAAGCCATCAAAGTCTCTAACCCTAAAAATATATTCTGTTTACTTTCTCATACAAATGTTTTTAATGAATTGTGTTTGTTTCCAGATTACATAGTATACCCTGGCAGGATTATTTATTCATATTTAATTGAATTGAGCATCTAATTTCTGATTTGATGGGAAGTTCTCTCTTTTTCCTTAGAAGACATATGTTGATTCTTTTCATTTATAATTTCACTTTGAATGAACATTAAAATGTTGAGTATTGTGAAAACAATTCAGTGCATGTACATTGAGCTTAAAAATACATTCTAAGTTCTTATTCTAACATTCTATGAGAAATTCATACCAAGCTACAGAAGTGTGACCTCCTAGTTTTATGAATTTAAAGCTGATATATGCAAGATTATTTCAGAAGGTACATGAAACCATGCATAAATTGGTATATCTTGAATAAATTTATTCACTAGTAAGTAATTTAAAACATTATTTTAATATTAAAACTAGCACATATAGTGTATAGGGTAGAAGGCAATGTTCACATTAATTTTTAAGATAAAATACAGAGACTTCAAAGAAAGTCTATGCCTAGAGAAAGCAGCTCTGAGCTATCCTTTTGGGACCACCAGGAGTCCACAATCTCCTCTGAAGTCAGGAATTCTTTGGTGGGAAAGTTTGAGATACACTGAACCAGTTAAAAAAAAAAAAGAATCATCTCAGAACTTTAAAAAAAGAAAGGGTATATCTAAGGAGATAGAACTAAAGGAAGGCTTTAGAAGGGGAAAAAGTCCAGAACTCTTCAAGAAAGTAGGTGTGAAGAAAACCCTAAGTGAGGGTGAGGGAAATGAAAAGAACAGGAAGGCACAACCAATCTCGAGTCCCTTCTAAGAGTTCAGAGAGACGAATCTCCGAAGGCAGAACAGAAATCATCATGCAAGGATTTAACACCTTCAGATCTGAACCTCTCCCCCAGCCAGATGTGGGATTCTCTAGGCCAGGTCTTCCCTGGGCACAGTGTGAGACGGGGCTGGGGGACAAGCTGAGTGAGAGTCCCACACCAGGAGCTTGGCGGCCCCACCCTGAAGAGGAGGATCAGGAAAGGAAACTGTGGAAGACCTGGAGGTGCACTGCCCAGATCCCTCTTCTGGAAAGGATTCGCTCCCCAGATGCACAGAGGGCGTCAGCACACTTCCTCCGGTTATCAGATCCTTTAGGCGTTGCCTCTACTATGGAAAGCTGCCTCTTCCAAAATCACAGCCTTCCCAGGGCAGCCCATGTGTGCAGACTGGGCAGGGCAGGACCTAACACCTACCATCTTGGCCCAAAAAGAGACAACTCTGCCGGGCAATAGTCCCTTCAGGGTTCTGAGTGGGCAGAGGCTTTGTTGGGCCAGTTCAGCCTAATCCTATTTCTTCCCTTCTTTTCCCAGGTGTTCATCCCTAATAAACTCCATTTCATCATATGCTTCTGAAGAACCACCTGGGACAGCACCGTATCTCGGCAGGGCCAGAAGCAGTGCTCGGTATGGCACCGCAGATCTACCATCGTAAAGCAGGAAGCTGGTGACTGAAAAGAGGCTGGGGAGAAACAGAGGAAGAGATGAGGGCTTGTGCGAAAGGGAGCTCCTGGTAATTGCTTTGACTTTCAGCTAAGTCTTGAGACTCGTTTTTGTGGTTCAGCAAAAGAATGATGGAGGGAGTGCGTTTATACAGCCAGGAGTTGAACAGACATAACCCTCGTATAAGCACCTTTTTCCTGTGCAAGATAAGACCCTGACACCCCAAGTTTTGACGCCATGTTCATTTTCTGGGAGGAAGGTTACCTGGACTAAAATTTCATCTCCACACTTTCAGTTTTACCTGCCACTGGAATCAGCCTTTATACTATAGGGAATCCAGTTTATCCCCTTACCATATATTCTCATTTTCCATCTAGCTGTCAAAGCTGGGTGCAGACCTGGGCAGGGACGCGCGGGACTTTGGTGAGCCAGGCATGGCAGGCAGCAGCAGACAAGGTGGGTGTGCGGACAGGACACAGTTGAAAGGTTGATGATTCCTCTGACCTTAAACGACCCTAAATGGCATTCGTGCAGTAGTCTGCGCAAGAGCAGATGGTCCGTATAAGACAGGAGTAGAAACAGATGGTATCTCGCTGTCAGATTTTCTCTCCTGAGACCCGGTGCCTGTCGTCGTGTGCTTTATCCTGCTCTTTGGCGTGCTAAAGGGAGTTTTAAAGAACTCCTTGAATAGCCAGTGGCTCTCACAGGATCTTGCCGGCCTTCTGCTAGGGAGAGATGAAGAGATTTGAGCAAGGGCTATGAGTAAAAGCCATAGGTACAATGCGAGGGCGAATTCCAGGGGAGGGAGCATAGTAAACAGTAAGTAAACTCCCGGGAGGTGAGTCAGATAAACCCGTGCTGTCATCTGTACAATGTGCAGCAGTAACATGATCGCAGGAAAGCCAAGATGCCTGCAGACTCTGGGGCTCCAGTCCAGGCAATTTTACCGCCATAGTTCAACCCTGGGCAACTTACCTAGCCTCTCTGTTTCTCAGCTCTTCGTTTGAAAACAGGCAACATCATAGCACCTACCTGCCTTGTAGTTTTGTGAGGATCAAATGAATTAATACAGGCTGAAAGCTTGCCATTGGACAAGTACCCAGTAAATGTTAACTATTATTTTTATTGATTTACTCCAAATGGCTATTGGTTTGAAAGCAAGAGAGCAGACAGGTGGAGCCAGAGGTGAATGGTTTAACTACTGCCTTCTAGAATTAGGTCATGACCCAGGGACGGTTTCAGAGATGCTGTAGCTGGGTAATGTGAATTCTGAAGACATCTTTAATCAGTGGAGGGCAGCGGCTTGTTGACAGAATGCAGGCAAGGGATAAATTCTGCCCCCAGACGGTAGCCATTATCACTATAATGGGTCCTGGCCATAGCAGGCGTTTGCAATGAGCCATCATAAAAAAGCCCAACGAGCATTTATAGGTTGGAAATGAGCATAGAAGTTCTTTAAACCTCCTGAATGTGCCTTTGGCCTGAACAACTGTCACAAGTGCTGATATGTTACAGAGCATCCTGGGAGACATCAGGTGGCGGTATCAAATGTCGATCTTCCCCACAGGGACGAACAGCTGGCCATTTCAGTAAAAGGATGCTCTCCATTCCCCACCTCTACCCTTGCTTTCCCCTCTCACATTCCACACCCCTCAGACCCCACCCTGGACGCCTAAATCAGGTAACAGGCACAGCTTTATTTAGGCTTCTGCCTCTGTCTCTTGGCAGTTTGCTTCAATCCTTGGCAATTTAATACTGGATGGCTAGAGAGTTGCCAGGGAGAGAAATTTTGGGGGAAAAGTGGTTGCTTTCAGTCTCTAATGTGCTGGTGTATGTAATAGAATGTTTAATAATTATTTTTTGCTGTTTAGTACATTCATTTATTCATTAATTTACCCACTTCCTATGATGAAACAAATACTATATACATGTATGTATGTATGTGTGTATATATATATATATATTTAAATTATATATGTGTGTGTGTGTATGTGTATGTGTGTATATATATATATTTGAATTAAAACAAGAGGGAAAAAGTGTCAAAATAGTAAAATGAAGCCCAGGGACAAACTTAATTTTAGAATACACATTGTAAGGCCAAGAAAATTGGGTGGGCTACAAATTCAGCCAGAAGAGTGCTTGTAAAGCCTTGACCATAAGTTAATATAACAGAGTACTTTTTATTTATTTTGTTTTGTTTTGTTTTTACAAAATTTCATTCTCAGCAATTCTGATGTAATTGAATTGGTGTGGGGCCAAGGCACTCTAGGTTTTAAAATCTTCGCAGGTGAGGCTAATGTACAGCCAGCATTTCATACCACTGAAAATAAAGAAAGGAACAATTAGCTGATCATGAAAATCACCAGCTTCCTCCCCGGGATGCTGATGTAGTGCATTGTAAATCTAGTTCACCAGGCAATCCTGGTGATTCTAATGATTAAGATGTTTTGGGGAAAGCATTGGTTCCCCAAATTCACAATTTTATTTGAATGTAAAACACTAGTTCTCTGGAGGGGTTTGACTTTTCTTGGCACTAAGGCATGAGAGAAATGTTCCAGTGGGTCCTCAGAAAGGGGATACCATGAGATTCATGAACAATATCCTCAAAAACATTCTTTCATAAATGATAGTAAATACCACACAGATGCTTCTAATTTATCTCTCAGTGTAGGCAGAGGGCATAACACTAAAACACAATGTAGTTTAAAAAAATATTATCTAAATAGTAAGGACCAAAGCAATGTGGTCTAAATTCATGGCTCTCTGGTTTTAAGCAGACATACACTTAAAAATAATTCTGCTTCACTGATTATAAAAGTAGCATACAGACATCATATAAAATTTAGAAATGTTGGAGACACTTTAAAAGAATTAAAATAGCCCGTGCATCAGTTAGGACTTCTCCAATTGCAAGTAATAGAAACTGACTCTACCTTAAGCAAAAAGAAACATTACTGGAAGAATATCAAGAATTTAAAGAATCAGTGCGACCATGCTGAAAATGGGCAGAAACAAGGCTGATCCAAAGGGCAGGGAAGAAGGTAACCCAATACTATTTACAGCTGAAATAACCTAGCCAGATGCTGCTAACTCACTGCAGTACATCAGTGAGGTCGGGCTTCTCAAATTTTAATACTCATCCAAATCACCTGGGGATCTTGTTCAACTCCAAGTTCTAATTGAGTAGGGCTAGTGTGGAGCCAGAGTCTGTTTTCTGACAAAGTTCAGGTGATGCTGCTGCTGCTGGTCCACAGATATGCGGTCGCCCGTTAGCAGACAGCACAGCCGTCAGTACCGGAAGACGGAATGAATCCCAGCAGTCCCTCAGATGCTGAGTCTCTTGTTCTAGATTTAAATTTCCACTTCAATCGTGTACCTTCTAAGTCACATACTAAGCATATTGTTGCCAGGGAACAAGAAAAGGGAAAATCAAGACCCTTTTATTAGTGAGTGTGGGGGTGTTAAGTCAGTGACACTCCTCTAGTAGGAAAAAAGCCCAGCCCCAAAGAACCTTGCAAATAAACACTATAACTTGTAATCCCAGAATCTGGAGCTAGCCATTGTCAACATTACAACATTCAGGGTTATTCCATTAACTTTATTTTACGATTTTTTTTTTTCTTATGGGAGAAGAGTGTCAGAAAGTTTGAGATTATATTCTTTGACAAAAACCTGAAATATTGTTTAATTTTCAACTAACGGATTCATATGTCTCAATAATCGAGATTCAGGAATCAAATCAGTATTAGTGTCTAAATAAATACCACACAAAGATGCACCAAAGTGCATCTACAAAAAAAAAATGGCAAGTTTTTCCTTAGAAAAGAGATTTCAGGTTTCATCCCAAACCTGAAAAGGAATAGCCATTTTTATGTTTTGGAGTATGTTCAGTGATAATTTTACCTAGAAAAGGGGCAAACCAGTTATCATCACCTGCACACTCCAGCTAGAGAGGTTATTTTAAGCAATGTAACTTCCCGGTGAACCCTCTGGGATAAATCAGTTGTAAAATGAACCCCTTAGCTAGCAACATGGGCTGACCTGCTGTTTAGAATTGTTTGATATAGCCAATCAAATGTAGAAGGACAACTGCCAAAAGTGATTATTTGGGTCTTGGAATTCTTTAGCTTATGCCATTCATTCTGATAGTAATTAAATAGGACCATGTTAAGGCTACTCTGAGTTCATGACAAGAAAACTTTGTTATTGATCCAGGAAAAAAAACTGCTGATTGTGGGGCATGCATTTAGCTTATCCAAAAGTAGTTTCAAAATTAAGATACAAGTAAAAGCATAGGATTAAATAAAATTATCTTTTCACTTATTTGATTTTGTTAGGGGATATGAGAAGAGACCATCCTTATCAACCTTACTTTCATGCAAAGATCTATAATGGAAGTCCTAAGAATTAAGAAATTAGACATTTATGATTTCCAGTCAATATGGCAGAGTAATTTGACACAACATTGTAAAACGACTATAACTTAATAAAAAAATGTAAAAAAAAAAAAAAGATGGCAGAGTAGTAGGACCATGAGCTTATCCTCCTCTCGTGATCACAACTGACTGATAAAAAATCATCAAAAAAAAAAAAAAAAAGAAAGAAGACTGGAACCTACCAAAAAAGATCTTCTTCAACTGGAAACATAAAGAGGGAACACCAGCAGGATGGCAGGAGGGGCACACTCAGGATATAGCTGGGGTCCATACTCCTGAGGTGACTGACCTGCAAGCTGGAGAAAAATTATATTGCAGAGACCTCCCAGAGGAGTGCAAGTTCTGAGCCCCACACCATGCTCCCCAGCCGGGGGTTCTGGAGTTGGAGGAGGAGCCCCCAGAGAATTTTGTCTTTAAGGCCAGGAGGGCTTAATTACAGGAGCTCCATGGGATTGGGGGAAACAGAGACTCCACGCTCTTGGGAAGTGCACACAGACTCTCGCGTGCACTGGGACCAAGGGCAGAGGCAGTGATTTCATAGGAACCTGGGCCAGACCTGCCTGCTGGCCTTGGAAGGTCTCCTGGGGAGGTGAGAGGTGGCCGTGGCTCATCCTGGGAACACAAGTTGATGCAAGATGTCCAGGGAGCATTCCTATACATGGGCTTTCCTGGAGGCTGGCATCTTGCTTGCGTCGTTACAGCAAGACCTGGCTCCACCCAACAGCCTGTAGGCTAACGTGCTGCGGAGCCTCAGGCCAAACAACATACTGGGTGGGAACACAGCCCCACCCATCAGCAGACTTCCTGAGCCCACAGCCACCTCTAGACATGCTCCTGGACAAGGCTCTGCCCACCAACGGGCCAGGACCCAGCTCCACCCAGCATGGGCAGGCACTGACCCCTCCCACCAGGAAACCTACACAAGCCTGTAGTCCAGTCCATCCCACCAGGGGGCAGACACCTAGAAGTAAGGAAACGACAATCCCACAGCCTGTGGAAGGAGTCTGCAAATGCAGGCCAGACCACCCTGGGACCAGCTGGACCCTGGCCCTTGAGTGACAAGAAGGGAGTGTGCTGTGGGACGCATAGGACGTCTCTTACAGAGGGCCACTTCTCCAAAGTTGAGAAATGTAACTAACCTAAATAAAAACACAAATGGAAATTTAGATGAAATGAGGCAGCAGAGGAATAAGTTCCAGGCAAAGGCACAAGACAAAATCCCAGAAGAATAAATAAATAAATGTACCTGAGAAAGAGTTCGGAGTAATGACTATGACGATGTTCAGAGAACTCAAGAGGAGTGTGGATGCACAGAGTGAAGTTTTTAGCAAAGAGTTAAAAAGTACAAAGAACCACCAAACAGAGCTGAAGAATAAGATCACTGAAATGAACAACACACCAGAGGGAAAGGAGAACAGACTAAACGAGGCAGAAGAGTGGATCAGTGAACTAGAAGACAGAGTAGTGGAAATCACTACCAAAGAACAGAAGAAAAGAATAAAGAACAAAAAGAAATGAGGACAGTTTAAGAGACCTCTGGGACAGCAGGAAGCGCACGAACAGTCACACTATAGGGGGCTGAGAAAGAGAAGAGAGGGAGAAAGGACCTGAGAAAATATTTGAAGAGATAATAGCTGGAAACTTCCCTGACTTGGGAAAGGAAACAGTTACCCAAGTCCCGGAAGCACAGAGAGGCCCATGCAGAGCTTTCTTAAACCATGTTTTTAATAACTAGGATGTTTGCAGAGTGCCGAAAGAGGCATTCCATGGAAAAAAAGCAGTTTGCATAAGCCTAAATTAAGCCTATTTCATTACTAATTCAATGAATTCATTAAATATAGAAATAATTTTACCCTTGTTTTCATTTGAATCAGAAAGTATTTTCAGGATGTGATTGATTAATTAATTATCCGTCTCTAGCCTGACCATTACCTAAAGGGAAGGAAAAGAAGAGGACGATAAAGCTAAACCTGTTCACTGAGGGTGAGCTCACAGCATTTCCTTCGGAACTTGAGACAGCCCAAAGACCTGTCTGTCTGTATTCTTACAGATTGTCATCTCGCTTCAGGAAAAATCATTGTATCACCAGGAAGCTCCTGTTGAAATGCAACTTGGTAACGCAAGAAGTGAAAAGACATACAGAGTTTCTAATACTGATTTCAGCAGTGCAAAGGAGATAACTCCATGCTTTATCTACAAGAGGAGCTAAATTTTAGCCAAGTGTCTACATCCCCATGGTAAAGCAATGCAAAATATGCTGTCCCAGGTGCCACAGAAACTGAATTTAAGAAATAGATTATTGATGCCCTGTCTAAATCATCCTTTCACTAGATTAAAGAAATACTGGACACTGAGAAGTCTCGCCTTCTATTGAGAAAACTCCAGGTCACCTCCCCGAATCTCTTAGGTGACCCCTCCACAGGCTGCACACAGTTGAGGTAAGGAGAAGCAATGCCCTGAATGCAACAGATTAGATGTCTGACTTTTTTTCACATGTTTCAGCAGGGAGTAATTGTGTTGCCAGTAAGAAGCAATGGTGCTTAAAATCAATTATGAGGACAAAAATCTTTCCAGCTGGCTGAGATGTCCAGAAAGTTGTACCTTAGTGAACTTAGCTTGTGTCAAGCATCCACTTGCTTGGCCGGGTAGCAAGGTCAGCTGTTAGCACCAGCAAAGTGCACTGTCTGATGATTCAGTTTCCTGTCAAAACAGTCATTATTGATTACATATACTTTTTGTATATGGCTGTGTTTAGGGCTTGTGTGTTTGTGTGTACCTATGTCGAGAGAGAAGAGAGAAGACAGAGGAAGAAGAAAGGAAGAAATATTAAACAAAATGTCAGATTTGCAGGAGTGTGAGTGGCATGAAAATTCCAGAATAGGTTTTCTGACGCTTTCTCTTGGTCACACAGAACCCCTACCTTGGACCATCTCTTTCTTCTCACTCAGGGCCAACTTGGCTGCTTTACTATGTACCTGTCTCCCTCCTCCATCCACCTGCCAGTGAGTATCACATCTTAAACTCAGCTTCCCGTACAAGTTACCAGCCATTGCAATATGCTGGTTGAAGGTTAACTTCCTAGTTCCAGTGGTGGGATTGAGAGCTGGATCTATTCTAAGCACCTGGCTCTTTTCTTAGATAACACAACCCATAAAGAATAATAAAGCAACGGCTAGCCTGAACGCTACCTACCACCTTCCCTAGACTCTGCTGGTGGAAAAGGGGAGGATTCCTACCCCAAGGAAGAATACAGGGTTTCAGGAGGACCGCTGATGCTGGCGGAGGTGAGTGGACGTTATCTCAGTCCCTGCATATCTCTGAGAAGTGCTACATCCATCTCTTCCAAGAAGAGAAGGTACAAACTTCTTCCAGCAGGTACCAGCAAGCCTAATAGCAAGAATAAAGACTGAAGCGAGCATGTGTCCTGTTACCTCATCTGCCATGGGCTCTTTCCTTTGTAGGTCTCCCTGGGCAAAGTCCCAAGTTTTGCAAGAGCACCCAAGCATCAGCACAGGCTCCCAATTCTTCATAATTGCTTTGCAAATAGTCAAGCCTCATTCATTTCTCTTTTAAAAATTTTTTAAAAATTTACTTGGGGAGGGTAATTTGGGTTTTTTTTTTTTTTTTTTTTTTTTTTTTTTGATGGAGGCACTGGGGATTGAACCCAGGACCTTACGCGTGCTAGGCAGGCACTCTACCACTGAGCTATACCCTTCCTCCTCAGCCTGTATTTATCTCTGCATTATAAAGAAACTGCATGATTGTTCTTCAAATTCGAGTTTTGACATATTTCTTTTTAAATTTAGGTCACACTCTTATAACCAAAGGAAGAATCTTAACCATGTAGTTATTTTTAAGGGATTCTTAAAAGGGATTGTCTTGGGGACCCTAAACACTGTGGTCATTCATTCATGTGGACTTCCCTTCTGGATGGGGTTCCAGATCCTGAGAGTGGAAGGCAAAGAGCCCTCTGCGTAGGCTGATCACCAGTTTATTACGTAAAGGAAAATGGAAACTTTAATGCTGCCAACTCTTTCAATGATCATGTCTCCTCTATCCTATTATGCAGAGGGGGTCTCTTTGGCTACTTTGATTTGTTGTAGCATGGGTAAGTGTCAGGCACGAGGTAGGGGGGGAGATGGAATCTGCCCTGCTGTGCATACATTGTCTCATCTAATCCTCAAAAGAGCTATATGAGATATTATTATTACTATTATCCTCATGTTACAGTTGAAGAAAGACTTGGAGCATTTAAAGGAGTTACCTTAGTTCACACGGCTAAAGAGTGGCAGGACTTTGGTTAGAAGCTGAGTCCTTTCCCTCCAAAGCCTGTGCTCCTAACCACCAAAACACATAAGGTGCCTCTTAGATCTCAGAAAGGTGATGTTATCTTCATTTATTTTTTTCACTCATTGGATGAACAACCTTTTCTTAGCACCTAATATGTGCCAGTCAGTACAATGGTTTGAAGAATGCAATGGTTTCTACCTTGTTGCAGCACACAGCATTTGAAGGCATAGAAAGCTTCTCTGGCATTCCAGAACTCTAACAAAAGACCTTCAAAAAGGAACTGCTTGCTTCACTCATGTCCCATGGAGCACAAAGCCCTTGAACCCTGTATGAGACTCTGGTCTCCTGCTCACTTAATCAGTCTGTCCCAGGTTAGACTAAAGATCACACACTAAAAAAAAAAAAAAAAATGAGTTTATGTATAAGTTCTCTTTCCCCCAGACTTAAAGCTTGCACACTCTTAAAAGCTAATGTCTGCACCAGCGTCAGAATGAGGGCTCTTTGGGGAATTCAGGGCTGTGCAGGTGGAAACTCTCACTGCTGCTTCCCAGCCCTGTCACCTGGCATCTGAGTCCCATAAGCAACAAGTCCAGGAAAGATAAATTGAAGAGGGATGTTTCTGTTCTCCCCGTCCAGGTGTGGAACAGCTGGTAAAGGCCAGGGAACCCCAAAGCTGTAAGCAATAAATTCTGCTGAAACTCTGGCCACTTCACATCACTCTGGATTTCTCATGTTAATAATCACTGCCCTGAGCAAAATGGAAGCTCAGGTGTGTTCTGTCACTTTGCTTTCCAACATATCCATGTAGTCACCTGGTTTGGATTCACAGTGGGGCCTTGAGAAATGACGGGCAGAAGGCTGTGATTTATACAGGGAGTGGGTAATTAAGGCAAAATGCCTGCAAGGGCAGCCTCCGTAAAAGCTGTTTCACAATCTTGATTAGAAGTTCCCAATGTTCAAAAAGTCAATTTGAGACTATCCTGAACACACACACACACACACACACACACACACACACACACACACACACACACACACACACAGAGCTAAATGTCTGAGAGTATATTGAGCTGTTCAGGTGACTGGCATTAACTCAGAATTTTACAAGGGTATAAGCTATGACATTGGGTGACATGCTTCTAATGAAAGTTTTATAAGCAAAAAAGAAGAGGAAGGAGAAAAGTGCAATTTATGCAGCAATAAAACTTGGCAATTTAACTACACTAAAAATTAAACTGGCCTTAATGTGCAACAAACCAAAAAAATGTATGTAATATATATATACTGACTCACTTCAAGTGTTTTACTTATGAAAAACTCTTCTGCCACATTTTGATCTTTTTGATCATATGTGTCTCTGCGTATAAATACAGGGATATAAATGCAATCTGTCAAGAGTAGATTGTTTGCCTTTTTTTCTTGCTTTATGACACAAGAGCCTATGTGCTTAATGCTCTTCAAAAACACACTGTATGTTCATTGTAGCATTATTCACAATAGCCAAGATATGGAAAAACCTTAAAGGTTTATGGAGAGATAAATGAAGAAGATGTGGTACATATGTACAGTGGAATATTATTCAGCCATAAAAAGAAGGAAATCTTGACATTTGTGACAACATGGATGAAACTGGAGGGCATCATGCTAACTGAAATAAGCCAGATAAAGGCAAATGCTGTATGGTTTCACTTATATGTGTAATATTTTTTAAAAAGAGGAAAAAGCTGATTTATAGAGACAAAGAAGAGAATGGTGGTTTCCAGGGGCTGGGAGGAAGGGGAAAATGGGGAGATATAGGTCAAAGGGTTCACAATTTCAGTAATAAGAATAATAAGTTCTAGGGATCTAATGTACAGCATGGTGACTATAGTGAATAAAGTTTGAACAAATATACATATATTCATGTATGCCTGAAGCATTGTGCTGTACACCAGAAATTGACACAACATTGTAAACTGACTATACCTCGATAAAAAAATTAAAAAATAAAGTTTGAAAGCTCCTGAGAGTAGGTATTAAGCATTCTCAACACACACACACACACACACACACACACACACACACACGCACACACAGAATTAACGATGTGAGGTGATAGCTGTGTTCATTATTTTGATCTTGGTAATCCTTCCACAATGCACATGTATATCACATCATTATGTATACTTAAATTAAAACATATAGAATTATACTTGCCAATTATTTCTCAATAAAGTTAGAAAAAATATTCTGTGGCCATTTCATCTGTTTTGTGTTAGCTTGTGGTCAGCTGACATGGAGTCAGAGGACTCAAGTGACAAATGGGATTAAGCAGGTTTTCTACGTGTCCCTCATTTTATTTTCTATTTTCTACATTCAGGAGAGAAGCCCACTGAAGAAGCTGTTTCTCATAAGTTAATTATAAATATAAGTGACGCTAGATTTCAGAGTTGGTGTGCTCTGAATATATAGCTCATTGATGAAAAACAGGTTAGAGGAAACCAGGGTTCAACCCTGGCCATGCAACTCTGATGGTTATACTGAAAAGTTTTAAGCCTTTGCCTAGAGATGAACGATAATACTGCTGATAACAATAACCTCTTATTGAGCAAATATTCCTTCCCAAGCACTCTGCTAACATGTTCTTCTATCTTCACCACGACTCTAGTTCCACTTAACCCATGTGGAACTTAAGGTTCAGAATACTTAAGTAGGTTGATTTGAATTCAAATATTAGTCCATAGCAAAACCATGGCTTAAGCTCAGATGACATGACTCCAAACCTCATGCTCTTAGTTTCTATGCTTGTCTACTTAAAAAAAAAAAAGTTGGGGGAGAGTAAAACCTCTAGGTAATGAGGAACACATGTGAACGTGTTCACCTCTCTTCTCCCCAACTGCTCTCTCTGCCAGCTGAAATCCTGCCCTTTCTTTGTCCTCCATGGCTGTGGAAGTTTAGGAACCCTATGGGTGTGAATTCAAGTATATTTCTATCTTCTACATTGTGTGATCTGGAATGAATTGCTTACCCTCTCCGAATAGTCCTTACCTCACAGAATTTTTGTGAAGAATGAATACATTGATGTAGAGTGTTCTCTATGTGACAGAAACATAGCAGGTGTTTGTTAAATGTAGTTCCTGTTTGCTACCTATGCCAGGAAGACTATTTCTCAGAACAGAAGAACTCTTTTCTTTCTCCATGGTTTCATGGACCATTATTTTATCCCCCCTTATAGGATAGCATGGTTATTCGGTGGCATTCAATTTTCCCAACTAATTTGTAAAGTACCTCATGTCAGGATTGACTTCTTACAACCATCTTTGCTTACGTTTTCCAGAATAAGGAATAGTGCATAATTTTTGCCATTAAAATTCTGGCACAGAAATTCATTCGGGGCAGGAAGAGATGATGAGAATAATTCCTTGAATATTTTTAAAGTTAATTTAGTCAAGAGTAGCAGATCCCTATCAAAACTAGTAGCTGAATAAAAAGGAGTTGTAAACTGATGAAACATATGTTGGCTTAGAAATGTTCATTCTTGACTCTAATCAGAGATGTTGTGGGTGACTCTGAGATGATATTTTGAAATAACGCCATCTGAAACAATGGTCACCTGCTGAAATGAACGAACGACTTAGGTCATCGGGTCATCATGGTGACAAGTACACGTTGCAAAGCTATTCAGTTGGCTGTGAGACTGACATCAATACTGAGCTATATTGTAACCTGAAGCATTGCAAAGGCCACGAGCTTCCATCACCCAAAGCTGCTTGAAAATGGACTAAAATGAAGATATATAGGGTAAATTTTCATGGGCATATTTTTCTTGATGATTTTGAGAATGTGGTGAGTTGTGCCTTTTATCATTTAAAGAAATAAGAAATCAACCCAGGGTTAAACAAAAATTAGTCTGAGAACTATTAATTTTAACTAATAAGCACAAATTTAAAAGGAAATTGCTTCTAAATTCTTAAGCATCAGAATACAAATACTATTTTATGGCACACGGTTGGACTAACAGAACTCAGTCTCCTTTCAATTATGGCAGAGAAAGCAAAACAAGTCAAATAATTAACTGGGAAACTTAACAAAGAAATTGAGAAGTTTATTCTAATAACTGTTAGAAAAAAATCAATACATCAAGGGCCATATTGCAGAAATAGCAGTAATAAAAGAATAATAACCTCTTTACCCATTAGAAATCAAAACTCTCCAGAAAATCCAGATGACTTGACAAAGCACACTAAGTAATTTGTAATAGAGTCATTCCTTCATTTATTCTATTCACTTATTCTCTTATACACACATTTCAGTTAACATTTACCGAGCACATGTGTGCCATGTGCTAGATGCTAGAGATGAAATGCTTCAACCAGTCACTGCCCTCAAAGGAAATCATAAATTTAGGTGGGGAGGAGAGGTCCCAGGCATATAAACCAACTAATTATGGTATAAAATTACTGTCATTGTAATTAGGTGGAGAGGGAATTAGAAAAAGCTTCTCAAAGAATGGACATCTAGTCTAGGCTCTGAAGGTGAGGGAGGTGGTGAGAAGGGGTAGAGGTGGGTGGGAAGGGTGTTCACCAGACGAGTTAGGTTAAAAGAAGACTGTCTCAGGCAGAGGATAAAATAACATGGACCATTTGGCAAATAACAGCCTGGTTGTATTATAAACTGGAGGAATAGGAACAACAGGAGATAAGGATCGATTTGTTTATAAATAGTCTTTAAGGGTCTTGGTGCCAGGCTAAGAAGGTTGTTGGGCTTTATCAAAGAAGAAGAGAGAGAGAGTTAAAAAAAAAAAAATGCCATCAGGCAGATACATTGTTTTAAAACAACACTGGCTGAAATGTGGAGCCTAAATTGAAGCTGAAAAAGACTAGGGAAAGAGAAAATTACTAAATCTAGTAATGGATGAAAGGACAGATAACAGATACTTTGTAAACCTAACCTGTATGCAATAGAATGATTATTTCTTGAAACTCCTCCTTGACCGCTTGATTGATTTCAGTGACCCAGATATCATTTAAAAGCTTAAAATTCTTTGATCAAAAGTTTAAAATTAATGAATAAAAGCCAATTAATTAAAGTTAATAAAAACAGTTAAAAGGGAAAATCTGTAGATTAAAAAAAATACATTGAATTGAATGTGTTAATTTATAATTCATCGTTAAAGATGTCCACGGGATAAATAATGAGGTGGCAGATAATAACAAAATGCTTCATTTCAGCAGAGGGAAAAAGCTTGCTCAGAGTAATGTATTATCATTGACTCAGCAGATGAGTTATTTTAAAAATTTAATCTTTCTTTTTCACTTAGAATGTATTAGTTTGCATAAACCCAGAGAGGAAAAATATTTACATAAAAATGAAAGTTACTGTACATATAGAGAATAAATTCAAAGAAAGAAATGGAACTCTGTGGTTATTTTCCTTTGAAGTGTTTCTGTGGAAATGAGTCTGTGGATTATGCTGCCTTGGGAAAAATCCCCAGACTCTAAATGTTGGAGATAGGGTAGTATCTGATTCAGGAGAGTCGAATCAATTGGCTGACCTAAGGCATTCAGAGCATCTTGACTAGGAATTTGAAATTGGTGTACAGAGACACTCTTCAGTTGATCAGATATGCGAGGGCTGGGAGGACAAGACTAAAGGGACAGGGTTTTCCTTTGTGTTCCAAGTGCACGGGAAAGGAGAAAAAGTCAGTCTAAAGAGAGAAACATGAATGCACACATCCAGAAAAAGACAAAACATCGCAGGACACCAGAAAAGAGAAAAGCAACGAAACAACAACAGAAAAAGAGTAACTAGCTCAGTTGCTGATAACTTTTGTTTCTTTTTTTTCCCTTTTTCAGTTTTGTTAGTTAGGCTTATTACAGTTTAACTGCACATACACATTATATTGCATGTAGATACATGTATAGAGCATACTGCATTTTTTTAGTTTACATATATGTACTAATTATTGTTTCTACAAATGTCCTTTATGACTGGATTACCATATTCTGTTGATTCTTATTTTGTAATTGGCTTTATTCCTTTGATAACTATGTAAGTTTAAAAAGCTAAAGATCTAATCTGTCTGGTTACTTTCTATATACTGCATCAAATGTCTGCCACCTGGATTCTGTATGATTCACTTGTATCTTTGCAACATACCTTCATTGTTTTTTACATACCTTCAATCTTTTGTTCCACATTGTTTCAGTGGGTTTATCTCCGAAGTCAAGTAATTCCTAACCAAGGTGTACGTGTTTCCTGTATCAGCAGTGACATAATTGGGCAAGAAAATTGGGTCTCCTTGGGCAAGAAATGATTATGACTGGAAGTAATAACATACTAAAAATATTCAAACTGCATCCTTTTAGTTTTAGTCCTAAAATTATGAATTTTAAATGTAATTCCTAGATTTACTTACATAGGAAAGAGTATCTCAAATTTATTTAAATGGACGTTTTCATGGCATTTTCTAGAGCTCTGGAGGGCTTTTCTGCACCTATCTTCTAGAGTCTGGGTCTAGTGTCAACACATGCTCTGACCTGAGTGAGAAAAGTCATTGAATGTCTGGACCTAAACAGGGCTTGCTTTTCTAGAGCAGAAAAGGCATCTGTCTTTAGTATACCCTGCTTTTCCTCCAGATGCAGCCTATGCAGATCTACACCCAGGCTCTCCAGGAAAATAGACATGCAGATGGACCATTTTGCTGCTGCCAATAGGAGAAATAAAGTTAGCATGAATCAGATACAGAAGACAGCAGGAAACATTTTTCTATTTTCCTCAATTCCTATCACCTTTTAGTAGTATTTTCCTAACATTAAGTATGCCTCACAGACTAGGAATGGGTGTAGGGATGTTGGATGGTTGACAGATGGATGAATAGGTGAATGATTAAATGCCGCCTTAGGCTTTTGAATAGCACATTTTATCTATAGTTACCTGCTTACTGCAGTTTATTGAATAAATAGGAGGTTTAACAACTACCCACAAAAGCTTTAAAAATCTCCCTCCAACCCGATCTATTGTATAAAGCTGCAGCCAGTGACTTCTCACCTAGCTGTGAGCTTCTGACAGAATTGCCCTCAGCCATTCTGAATACAAAGCAAAGCATCTCCTACATGTAATTGCAGGGGTTGGGGGAGGCAGAAATAAACCAAACATATGTGATACAGAACTGTCTTCTTCATCAGTCCTAAAATAGATTTGTATTTCTTTTTATAAAAACTTTACTATCCTCTGTAGAACTCTAGCTGTCCAGTGTCTGATTTAACCAGAAAACATGTTAGGAGTTTAATCTTCCTATAGGTACGTATTTTCAAGATCTGGAAGTTATGGCCATGGCTTTGCTGGTCTTCTTTCCACAGTGAATCAGTATTTCAGAATGAAAAGTTCAGGTTAGACATAAGCTATTGAGGAAGCGGCTCTGTCAGGCAAGGAAGTGTGCTGTTGGATTAATTTCAGATAGTTTGCCCTAGGAAACTTATCTAAGTTGAAGATGAAGTATATTGAAATTTTCTATATGCAAAATTTCCATAAGCTACAGAAGTCATATGAGCCACGCTACCTATTTAAATACAAATTTTGAGGGTCAGTTAGATGTTGATTTTGCTGCATTGGAGGAATTTGCCTTAGTGAGCTTCCATGTCCAAATCCATTCAAGAAAAAATTCCATCTAGCCTTCCTTCTTTTGAATCCATTCATTCACATCGTGTATCTTCCTGAGGCCTAAATCCTCTGGAGATTCCACTTTGGTTTTGATTTAGTAATAATATTAAGGCGTATGTTTTACTGGATTCTACTGTGTGTTTGTATTCCCAAATGATGGCTTGATTTAGTATTGCTCTAGAGAGACATTAATTATTTATAATTATGAGATTAGATTCACTCTAAGAGAAGCAATTAGAACATTTAAATGTAATAGAAAAATAACCAATACATAGTAAGCTCTACTTTGGGCTTCTCTGCCCAATTTTATCTAAAACTGAGAAGATTCTAACAAAAACTTTCCTGTTCTAACAAAATGTCCACTAGTCCAAATGCGATTAAATTAGCTGTGTTCTCAGTGAATGTGCTGCTGCTTGGGAACCCTTTGGAGTCTGGGGAGGAGACTAAAGGGAAACTATAAAGCTCTTGGAATAAACATGAGTGTAAATCATTCATGGGTTTAGCTAGCTCTAACCCCAAGAATGTACAGGCTTGGGAAAGGATTATTCAAGCAATATTTTTTTTCCAGCCTGCTCTTCAGAGAAAACAGCTGGTTTAGATTATTAAAAAATGGATTTCAAAAATAACTAAATAGAAATGTTTTGAGCACCTTTCCAGATTTAGGTGACAGAGAAGAAAATAAATGCATTTCACTATGCCCCTTTATTTCTTCCCTTTTTACTTTTATGAAGGAAAAAGGATAGGAAAAATATCACTTAGGTCACTTCAGCTATTGAATTACAGGTTTTTAGTCCAATAATATAAGACAGATTTATAAGACCCGACTGAATGATAAAGCTACGTTTCTCTTATCCAATCATTCTGAAATTATGGTATGTATAGAGAAAACATACAAAACAAGTAATTTGATAAGGTTATGCCAAAATACCAACTTTGTACAGTCCTCACTTATTTATTACATATTGAGTTTATGGGAAAGTATTGCACCAAATGCCAGGCTTTTCCTAAAGCCCCAGTTTGGCACCGTTTATGCAGTAAATGGCTAGAAATGCCAACCAGTACATAGGCTTAGTATGTTTGCATAAGTTTAAAACTCAGGTAAAAGAGGATAAGGTGAAAGGTGGTAAGGCAAAAACATCTGCTCTAACAGCTTGGAAGAATTTATAACAACTGACAGGGTTCAATTCCTCTACACCTTCAAATGCCTTGAGGCAATACCATGGTTAGAGCTCATTGTGTTTGGAATGTAAAAAGATTGTTTTTAGATGGCTATTCAGAAGCAAGGGTAATAGCATATTCTTGTATTCCTGAAACTGAGAAGTAATGGGATTTCAGAATCTGGACCCTGTATGTAGTTCTGGCACCTTTTTCAGCCTGACTTCTCAGGCTTTCAGGGCTATACTGTCAACAGCACGTCCTCTCTTCTGCTTTCAATTAATGCAAGTTACTGGGACTGATGTTCCTAGAAAGAGACACCTTGTTAAATATAAGGTAGCTGCAGCTGTAGCTCTTTAGAAAACTGCAAATAGGTCTGCTAAAGTTGTATGGTGATAATCTGAAATATTTTGAAAGAAGTTAAGCTTCCTACTATGTCTGCAACTATTTAATCAGTTTAACAGTGGTTCCAGTGAATACATTTTAAACGGTTCAAGCCATTTCTTATCTCCATGGCAGCCAAGGACACATCCCAGCTCCATCGCTCTGCAACTAACATAAAGAGCTTTGGGATTTGAGACTTAAGCCCTGGATTTACAATGCATTGATGTTTGTTATACTTATTAGTGACAAAGCTGTGTGATTTAAGCCACAATGATATAATATTTAATTTTATGAGCACCGTTGACATTTTGCTTCCAAAAATAATGTGACAGGTGGGTCCTTGCCTGAGAGCAAAGGGAAGCTGAGAGCTGTGTAGAGATAATTGTCCTTCTCTGAATTAGTAGGTATCTTTCAGCTGCTTTAAGTTCTTCTTATCTCTAACAACCCAACAGCACGAACCAAATCTATTTATCTGTCAAATTGCTCATCAAAAACAAACAACAGAAAAGAGAAGAAAAGGAACAGTGTGTATACATTCCTTTGCTGAAGCATTCCCAGGTGAACCTAGAAAATGGATTCTGCCACTAAATATACAAATGTCAAATGCCAAGAAAGCTTGACCTGCTGTTACCAGTCAGTAGCTGTTAAGGAGTACTTCTTAACCGGTGGTGCATATAAAAATTATCCTTTGAACTATTGAAGCAACATACCCTGTAGTCCCAGCCCCTAAGTCGTGTCCCAGTTGTCTAATTCTTGTTACTTAACCCACAAGTGATTCTTATGTGCCTCACCATTCATTTATTCAAGTTCCGAGATTCTGCAATTGAGATTTTAATGTCTTGCCATTACACTTAAATTAGTTACAGTTCTCTTCTGTGGTAAATGCCTTCTCGACCTAACCCAGTCATGTATGGGCCATCAAAAATGTTTGAAGTTAAGTCTCATGATCAGGAAAATCTGTAACGGTAAGTGTTAACAAACAGTTCAATTCAGGGCACAGCATTTAACAGAATCCAGAAACAGGGAGACTCTTGAGCTGGATGCATCAGGTGCAGCTAGATCAGCACCAAGGACAGCGCCAAAGGAATCGAGGACCATTGTTTTCTAAAGAGGCTGCTTTGCCTTTTCATTCTAAGCTACTCAACATTTTTGAGTCAGTCTTGACTCTGGCACAGTGCTGCAGACCTTGAGTGGTTTCAAGCCAGATGTGTTTGTCACATGTGGGGATTTTTAAAACAATTCACATGTCCTACCTCAGACCATGTAATTTAGAAGCTCTGAGGCAGAGATGAGGGCAATTTATATTTTATAAGTCCTTAAAGATTCATCTGTTGTGCGTAACTGATTTAAGAAGCACTTAGTTATGTGATTCATCAGAATTACCTGGATAATCAACTTAGATTTCTGAGGCCTAACTTCAGAATTTTCTGATTCAGAGGATTTGGGGTGAGACCTGAGGATATGCATTTCTACTTAGTTCCCAGGTGATTCTGATGCTAATGGTTTGGGAAACACACTTTGAGAACCACTAACTTAAATTACAATGATGAATTATTGCAAGCCCAGCTCCAACTGAATAATCTGCCTCATTTACCAAGATCGTTGTTAGAGTCCCAAAGGTTAAACCGTATATTCTGAGTGACTTTGTGATGCACCTAGAAGAGCTACGGAGTCTTCAGGGACCTCAGACGCCTTGTCGTTTGATCCCTCAGCCTGATCCCTGGCCGGCTTCCAGGAACATAGCACATATTCTGGCAGCAGGAATCTGAATCATCAGAGAGGTTTGTCACACAAGAAATGTCCTTTATTATTCTGATAAAAAGATATGGATAGAGTGTCACCTAGTCTGTATTGCTTTTTCACTTATTTTTCATAATGTTTATGGATGACCCTTTCTTTTAGAATGACTCCATTGTTAAGGATTGAATTGTATCCTTCCAAATAGATGTGTCAAAATCTTAACTTCCATTAAGGCAGAATGTGACCTTATTTGGAAATAAGATCTTTATAGATGTAATCAAGTTAATATGAGGTCATTATGTTGGGCCCTAATCCTTATAAAAAGGAAAAATTTTGGACACAAAGATGAGCACCCACACACAGAAGACAACATGAAGAAACACAGGGAGAAGATGGCCATGTGACTAAAATAATGTACAGTTGACCCTTGAACAACACAAGTTTGAACTAGATGGGTATAAAATATGCAGATTTTTTAATAAACTGTTGCAGTACTACATAACAAGTGGTTGGATTCAACAGACACAGAGGGCTGACTATGGGACTTGAGTGTCTGCCGGATTTTGGCATACACAGATGCTCCTGGAACCAAGTCCCCTCAGATACCAAGGGGCGACTCTATACACAAGGCAAGGAATGTCAAAGATTGCCAACTAATACCAGAACAGAAGAGTCAAGAAGGGTGCCTCCTCTAGAGATGTTACACAGAGTGTGGCTCTGCGGACAACTTGACTTCAGACTTCCATCTTCTAGAACTGTGAGGTGATATATTTTTCTTATTTTAAGTTACTCAGTTTTTAGTACTTTATTATGGCAGTGCTAGGACACTAATATACCTACCATATGTTAAAACAGTGAGGACATAAATATTTTGTAGTGCTTTATAATTTACAATATACTCATATTGTCATAGTCAATTTAAGTAGCTAAGTGAGGGAAATTTTGATAATGTTTACTTTACAGATGAGGAACTGAGACTGAGAAAATTTGAATGAGCTGACATACATCATAAAATAGTTGAGTGGCAGGAACAAGACACAGAAACCTTTATTCCTTACCCTTCACCAACTTTTACCTTTTCAGTTATTTTCCAGTCAAAGAAAGAGATCATGTGCTCTTATGGTGCAAATGACTTCATAAATTAGAAAGTTCAAATTCTTGAATTTTGATTCAAAGCAATTAACAACAGAAGTCACCATTGAAAGTGGGGTGGGTTTGCAGCCAGACAAACATGGGTTCAAACCTCATCTTTACTATTAACTATGTATGTGGCTATAACCTACCTAAGCCTTACTGTTAAAAATCAAAACATTAGTAAGCATTGCGCAGGGCTGCTTAGAGACGTAAAGGAGACACGTATGTAAAGCTAACAGCAGAGCCCTTGCAGGGCTGGGGATTTGATGGAGGTTAGTCTTCTCATTCTCTCTCTTGAGTTAGATCAGTTGAATCCCATGGAAATATTTTTAAAAAGCTTCCATTTCTGAACACGTACTTAGGAAACGATTCATCTTCATATATGAACAAGTCAGCTTTGACTATTTATTGAAGTCTTATAGTTGACAAAAGAACAATCTTGGGGCACTTTAAGTTTTACATCCTTAGAGGCTAGGTGTGGGAAGTGTTAAGCTAGAGAAACTCCACTTTTTTATTTAGGCACATTTATCATTTACAGTTGTTATTTGGCCTGTAACACACGTTCCTGTGTCCAATCTGGAACACAAAAGGAGGTAGGCTAGAGGTCAAGATTCTGATCACATTGATTATTCCCAGCTCCTTGTGCTGCAGAAAAATCACTGCGAGTGACAGTTTCATGATGCTGCCCCCAGAGTACAGCGTTAAGAAAAAAAAAATCTAAGGAAGGAGGGCCAAGATGGTGGAGTAGAAGGATGCTGGTAGCTCGTTCTCTCCCACGAATACACCAAGACTGACATCCACGGACCCACCCAGCCAATCAGAGCACCTGCTGGACTTTGACAGAACATTACCTTCTTCAAAAGGCAAAATATGCCACCAATCTGGTAGGAGAAAATGAAAAAGAAAGAAGAAAAAGGAAAATGGTGCAGTACCAGTTCCGTGGGGAGGGAGCAACAAAGAAGGAATAGTGCTTGATCACTGAGTCTCCCCCTCTCCAAAGGAGGGGTCCGCGGATGGAGGGGGAACCGCCAAGGCTCAGATCTGTATGGAATATCCCTTGACTGACAGAGCTAAGTTAAATGGGCCCAAAGGGTCCCTGCTACCCCCAGCCCTAGACGTGAACCAGCAGGGGTGGAACAGGACAGGCTGCCTGAGCTGGGTGGAGGACTGGGGCAGGCTGTTCAGAGGAGGCAACCTCAGGGAATAGCAGGGTGCTGCATGCCGTGGCTGGGAAGCGATACAGAGCAGAACAACCTGGGTCCCCCATAAAATACAATAAAAAAAAAAAGCAAAGCCACACTGCTGGTGTGCCGTGGGGGGAGGGGACCGTAGCCTTTGTCTCCTCATAGACAGGACTGACACTTGTTTACAGCCCGAGGCAGATAGGATCCTTCTGCCCGGGTGCCTCTGTGAACTCGGCCTCTAAGACCAACGAACAAGGAGCAGAGTTCTGGTACAGAGCACGGGCGCGGGCTGGTGGGCCGTCTTCTCCGAGCCTGCCTACCGAGTACGGACCCTACTCCGCTCAGGGAGCGGCACTTAAAGGGAAGCGACCAGCCCACCTACCAGCACTGGGGCAGCACAGACCAGGCGCGTGACCGGAGGGCCTCTGACCCCAGCAGCAGGGCAAGGGCAGGAGCAGAGACAACCACAGAACAGAGAGGAGGCCCCACTGGATAGCCAGGGTGGGCTCTGGCCACCACCACACCAGCCACACCCCCAACCAAAGGGATAAAAGACAAAAGGCAGGGAAGGAAGACTTGGCAACCACCCATAATTAAGGAGGGCCTCTCAACAAAATTATTAAGAGCACACAGTCTCCACAGGAACACATCCACTCCTTTTTTTTCCTTTTCTTTTTCCTTTTTCCTTTTTTTAAAGTTTTTAATTAAACTGTTTTTAATATTAATCCCTTTTAAAATTTTCTTTAAAAATTTTTAAAATATTTTAAATTTCTCTCCATTTGATTTTTATTTCTCTGTTTTGTTCTTCTGTTATTAATTCTACTTTGTTTTCCTTTTTTTTATTTAAAAGTTTTTTTTAATTTGACTCAACTTGATTTTTATTTATTTCATTTTGTCCTTTTGTTATTGATTATACTGTTTTCAAATCTTTTCTTCTTTTAAATTTTTTTATAGTTTCATTTCCACATCCACTTTAGATAAATAAATAAATAAATAAACCCCTTCAGGACCACACTAGACAACTGATACTCAATAAGCCATAGTACCAGGAGACATAAGTAAGATGAAGAAGCAGAGGAACCACTCCAAAATAAAAGAACAAGAGAAACAAATCCCCTGAAAGAACAATCAGTGAAATAGACCTTGATAGTCCACTAGATCATGATTTCAAAAAAAGGAGTGATCAAAGTACTGAAGGAACTAAAAGAGATTGTGAATAGAGACAGAGAATATGTCAGAAAGGAAATTGAAACCATAAAGAGAAGCCAATTAAAACTGGAAAACTCATTTGCTGAGATAAGAGCTGATCTAAAGGCTGTGCAAAGCAGGCTAGATAATGCAGAGGAACAAATAAGTGACCTAGAAGACAGGACAACAGAAATCATCCTGATTGAACAGCTGAGAGGAAAACAAATAAAAACCAATGAAAACAATATAAGGGACGTATGTGATAATATAAAATGTGCCAACCTACGCATAATAGGGTCCCAAAAGAAGAAGAAAGAGCAAAGGGTATTGAAAAGGTATTTGAAGAACTCATGACTGAAAACCTCCCAAACCTAACGAAGGAATCAGATATCTAATCCCACTCCTGGGCATATATCCAGAAGGAACCCTAACTCAAAAAGACACCTGTGCCCCAATGTTCATAGCAGCACTGTTTACAATAGCCAAGACATGGAAACAGCCTAAATGTCCATCAACAGATGACTGGATAAAGAAGTTGTGGTATATTTATACAATGGAGTACTACTCAGCCATAAAAAATGATAGCATAATGCCATTTGCAGCAATATGGATGGCCCTGGAGAATGTCATTCTAAGTGAAGTAAGCCAGAAAGAGAAAGAAAAATATCATATGATATCACTTATATGTAGAATGTAAAAAAAAGAAGAAGAAGACAAATGAACTTATATATAAAAAAGAAAAAGACTCACATAGAATACAGACTTGTGGTTGCCAAGGGAGAGGGGGTTGGGAAGGGATAAACTGGAAGTTCAAGATTTGCAGATACTGACTGGTATATATAAAATAGATAAATAAGTTTATACTCCATAGCTCAGGGAAATATATTCAATATCTTGTAGTAGCTAATGGTGAAAAAAATTATGAAAATGAATATATGTATACTCATGTATGACTGAAGAATTGTGCTCTACACCAGAAATTGACACAACATTGTGAACTGACTATAAATCAAGAAAATTTTTTTAAAAAATAAAAAAAGTGTAAAAAACAAAAAACAAAGAAAATCACAAAAAGACAAAAAATTATTTAAAGAAAAAGAAAAAAGAAAATAAAGGAAAAAAACCCAAAAGCAAACAAATAAAAAAACTTATGGAAAAGAGATCTGATTCATGTTTATCAAAGTTGGGGAATGGCAGGAGAAGGAATTTGATGAAGCAGTTCAAAGGTATAAACTTGCAGTTATAAAGGTAAATAAGTATTAAGGATATAATATACAAGATAATAAATATAATTAACACTGTTATAAGTTATATATGAAAGTTGTTAAGAGAATAAGTCCTAAGAGTTCTCATCACAAGGAAAAAAATTTCTTCTAGTTCTTCAATTTTTTGTCTGTATTAGATGATGGATAGTCACTAAACTTACTCTGATAATCATTTCATGATATACGCAAGTCAAATCATTATGCTGTACACCTTAAACTAACACAGTGCTGTATGTCAATTAAATCCCAATAAAACTGGAAGAAAAAATGAGAAATAAAATAGGCTTGACTTGATGTACTGTTCCAAAACTATCTTCAGTGCAAACTCCAGAAAAAGAAAACAGATTTCAGTTACTCTAACAAAAGCAATGTGAGGGTCCTAGCACATGAATGGTCCACAGTATTTATTATATTCTTTCTGCAGTGTTTGCATTATTTTTAAAGATAAAGTTCAAATTTGTTTTCTCTTTCTTGAATCTAATTCTGGTTTTGATTGCTTCAGCTCCTTTTTCTCAGCAAATTATTTCATACTTAGAATATAATTATTGGTCATATTCATTGTTCATTCCAAAAAAAGTTTATTGAAAATAATTGTTCAAGCAATAATCAATGGTTATTGCAAAAATTTGGCAATAAAAGAAGATCTAAAAAGAAAATAAAATGCATCCATAATTCCTAGCAAGAATGATTAACATGAATTTGAAGTTTTTTCCAATGTCTGTATATATTTTTCTAATAAATTTCGGTGGTAATGCATATAACTTTTAATCTTTTTCCTCATATAACATTACTATATACCATTGTCTCTTCAAAACCTTACTTTGATATGGCTCCGGAATAGTCCATATAATCATCGTATCAGGGCTTTTTAAAAACAATCCCACCAAAGTAGGCATGTGAATCATTTTTAATTCTGCACTATCTTAAACAGTACTATGTGAAGCATTCTTGTATATGAATCTTTGTTAGAATTTCTGTGAAGCTCTCAAATAAGTATATTAAATGTCTATTCTTTGTGTGTTCCAGATACATATTGGCAAATGAATTTTAAGAAAGATTATATGTAGTTACACTTTTAACCAGCAAGAGGGTGTGAACATACTTATTATTAAAACACAGAGGCATACATACATACATACAACATAAAAATGGGTTTTAAATTTTATCGCATAATTTTTTAACACAGACCTCTATGATAACATAAAGTTTTCTGTTATATCACAAAATTTTACAGTTGGAATAAAAAAACCACTTTGCCTATGAGAACACTGAGAACCAAAGGTGTCAAGCAGCCTGCCAGAGGTCATAGCACTAGCAAGGGGCAGAGTCAGGGCACGTGACACCCAGGTTAGTACTCCTTCCACTTCACTTCAAAGTCTTCAAGTCCTTCAAAGGACTATTAGAAGAAAGATTCCTATAATATCATCTTAAATCTTCTAGTGAAAAATCTATAAGCCAAAGTTATCATTTAGCTACAAATGACTTTAGGTTTACTCATATGACATGAAAATATACACGCAGTTAAAGAAGTACACCATGTTATCATTGATGTCCTCGTAAAAAGCACTTGACTCAAGCAATGAGCTTAGTTTTACGAAAGGAGCAGAATTCCTAAACACTCAGAAAAGGTGCGCCAGTCAAGAGGATGCACCCCCCAGGTCTCTTGCTGTAAGGATGTCATTTCCTAATGGCCCCAGCTGCTGCACACTCAGTCTACCACTGGCTTTACACCAAGCGCATGCTTGCCGGGGACTGCTCCCAAACACAGACTGCATGTAGCAGAGAAGCTAGGTTTCCTGCAAGACGGGGGATTCTCCTAATGGGTGATGTTGTCTTGAGGACGCCTTATTTTTCTGGCTGACCCCTTCTTAAAGCGGTGCTGCTGTCTGAGACAGTTTCTCCTCTGGTCCTCCTTCCTGCTAGCTCATCTTTTGCAGGCATCAATTCTGCATCATAGCCTGAAGATGCTCCCTGTATTCTCCTATTCCTTCTCCCTATCATTCTCAAGTGTTCTTTCTCATGTCTACTCCCGTCTTGGGGTCTGGCTCTCAGGGGACCTGAATTAGCACAGAAGGCAAAGACTATAAAGAGCTAATGAATCTGTTCATAAGCTTAGGATTTTTTTTCAATAAAAATAAGTAGGTGTCATTAAATCATTAAAAAACAAACAAACAAACAAACCCATGACTGATGGGATGACCTCACTGTTGACTCTTGAACTGGGTTTGGTGTTCCAGAAACTTGTTTTTTCAAAGTCGAGGTTAGCTTTTCCTGTTGGTTTTGTTTTGCTAATTAAGAGTCTAGTAGTTACTTCAGTATATCTATTCCTACTCTCAAAAGGAGTAAATGGTAGAATATATGTTATCTTGTCAATAAATTTACTTACTTTAAAATACTTCAAAATTCAAAGCATATGTGTTTGCTCAATTTAATATATACCCTAGGGGCAGTTAGTTGTACACTAATTAGAAATCCAGAGGTGGTGATGAGAAGTGATTTTATCTAAATACACAACAGGGTTTGTTAATTAGCATAAGGAATATTACATATAATTTTTCATTGGTTAAATGAGTGTTCATTTTTAAAGATATGATTGACCAGATTTCCAGATTTTGCAAACTCTGTTCTCCTTGAATGAACCTTCAGGGAGGAGCACTAAATCTACAGCTTCACTTGGCTGTACACACACACTGCACACGTGCATGCACACACACATGCACACACAATGTACACACACCACACACATGCATGCACACACATGCACACACAATGTCCATGCACACGCACACATGCACACACACACACACACACTCTCACTGGAATTCTCTGAAGCCTAGCTGAACAGAAGACTAACTGGTCAGGTATCAGCATATTATCAGCCCTGGAATAAATCTTTCTTTCAAGGCACTCTGAGTACATGAAGAACATGGACAAGTAGAGACTTAACCAAACTTACAAGATCAGGTGAAGAGTGTGTGTGTGTGTGTGTGTGTGTGTGTGTGTGCGCGCGCACGCATGTGTGTGGGCATACAAGCCTTCCTAGTAATGAACAGTTGTGCTTGTGAAATTCAGACTGAGATCTGATAATGAGGTTATAGTGAAAGTAGAGTTGTGTCTACCTCACTCAGAGAGGAGTTTATTAGACATGACAATTGTCAGACGACCAAATTTACTTAGGTCAGTTCACAAAAAAGGGTTATGTTTTATTCCAGGGATCTGAAAGTTCAGGATACCTGAGAATTATGAGAAAGTGGATGGGGAATTCCCGAACTCCTTTCATCTATTACCTATCTCAGGTTCTCCATTTAGGTCACCTTGGGATTTGTACTCAGGGACTCAAAGTTTTGTGAGATGCAGCAGCTACAATTGGGTCATTAAATCAATGGAGTGGGATTTGTCCTTACTGAGCTTCCACAGCATGAAAGGTAAAAAAGTTTGGCTTCTTTTTTTACTTGCTCAAAATAACAGAGACAATGAGCTCTCGGTTAATTATATATGTCACAGGTTTGGGGTTTTTTTGTTTTTGTTTTTTTGTTTTTGCTGTTGTTGTTTGCATTAGTTATTTTCTGGAATACCACATCATCATTTAATCCCACCCATAGTAGTGTTAAACCCAATTTACTTTTTGACTCTTCAGAAAACCTATTGCTATAGTAGAAAGATATTGGTTAAATCCATTTACAGCAGTGCCTTGTTAGGGAAAAGCATAGAAGAGTGAGACAATGAAAAACCTGTTTTTAGCCAACATGTCTTCTCACCAGGGCAGACTCAAGTTGTACTGAAGGAAAGGTAACAAAGCTGAATCATACAAGATTATATCTCAAGATCGCAAAATTATCTCTAGATTATTCTAACAAAAATCTCACAAAAACAAATGTCAGTGGTCTGTGCTATTTGATATTATTAATAAAGTGAGATACTTTGGTTAGGACTGGAGAGAGAAAAAATTAAAAATAACAGAATGGAAACAAACTCTGTTTTATACATATATCAATCTACAGCAAAACCTGCTTCATTATACTCAGACTGTAATACATGTAGCTGTGCTACACATGGCAACATAGCACTAAAGATGGGAGGCAGAGAATAGACTTGTGTGGTTACATATTTATAATATTGTGTCTGGAGTTAAAATCTAAACTCTAAGTAGACTGAGGCAAACTAAGAACGCCTATTTCATTCTCCAGAGCAGCCAATAAAAAACAAGGCAAAGAGATACAGTTTAGCTAAGAAAGTAAACAAATAGGTTAAAATGGAATTCTAAAACACACTTGCTTAATTCCAAAGAGTGAAGGACTATATCAAAGACACAAAAGCAGAAGAGAGATAAAATACAAAACAAATAGTAAAATGGCAAGTCGAAATACAACCACATCAAACATTTTTGAATATTAGTGGACTAACCACTCCAATGAAAAGCAGACATAAGAATGGGTAAAAAAAAAAACAAACAAAACTCAACAAAATGCTGCCTAAAAGAAGCCCACTTCAAATAAGAACATGCAAAAAAGCTGAAAATAAATGGATGGTCAAAAATACACCACATGAGAGTAAACTTATGAAAACAAAGGACATTTATAATGATAAAAGGATAACACGTCTAGAAGAGATAACAGTTGTAAGTTTCTATGTACTTTAAAATGGAAAGTCAAAGCACATGATGAAAATATTGACAGAATTTGAGAGAAATGGAAAATTTCATAAACATAGTTGGAGATTCAACTAACCTCTTCCAGCAGTTGATAAGAAAAAGGTCTCAAAACAACAATCTGAGCTTCCACCCAAGAAACTAGAAAAATAAGAGCATATTAAACCCAAGGAAAACAGAAAGAAGAAATAATAAAGATAAAGCAGAAATCTATTAAATTGGAAAAAGTAAACAATAGAGAAAAATCAATGAAAAAATAGTTCTTTGAAAAAAATCTAGAGAATCGATAAACCTCTAGGTAAAATGATAAAGGAAAACAGAAAGAAAGATAAAGAAACAGATATCAGGAATGAAGGGGCTATCACTACAGATTCTAAAAATATTAAAAATAGATTAATAATAGAATGTTATAAACAACTTTGTGTCCATAAATTTGATAACAGATGAAAATGACAAATTTATTGAAAGCCACGAACAAACCTCATTCAAGAAAAAATAAATAAACTCAATAGTGTTATTTCTAGCAAGTAAATTGAATTTATAGTTAAAACCCTTTTCACAGAGAAAACTTCATACCAAGATGGCATAATTAGTGAATTCTACCCAACATATCAACTCTACATAAACTCTTACAGAAAACTTATCAATTCTACATAAACTCTTACAGAAAGCATATAAATTCTACATAAACTCTTACAGAAAATAGAAGAGAAGAAACACACTCTTTGTTTTATAAGATCAGCATTATCCCAACACAAAAGCCAAAGACAGCAGAGGAGCAGGAAGCCGCCACCCAGCGTTACCCATGAACGCTGATGCGAAGGTATTTCACAAAATGTTAACAACTTAACTTCAGCAATACATCTTGACAAGCGGGGCTATTTCAGGAATGCAAATTTAGCCGAACTCTGAAAAAACATACAAGGTAATTCAATGTATCAGCAGACTAAAGAACTAAACCATAGATCCCCATAGCTAGAGATAAAGCAGTTAAAATTGAGTGTTGCTGATAATTCTCAGCCCACTGAAAAATAAAAACAGACCCACCTTCCACCCTTAATAAGGATGATCACCAAAAACTATTCATAACTTTATAGTTAATGAAAAAATATTAGACGTTTTCACTTTTAGACAGAGACCAGAGCAAAGATGTTTGCCTTCCATGTTCCTATTCAGCATTGCACTGGAGGTCCAAGCCTTCTTGTAAAGGAGGAGGAGGAGGCAGCACATACAAATTGGAAAGGAAGAAGTAAAACTGTCCTTTCTTTCCCCATGGATGACATGATTGTGTCATAAAAACCTAGAGTACCTCGAAATTCTACTAAAATGTTAAGTGATTTAGCAAGACTGCAGAAAACATTGTCAACATACAAAATTCAATTGTGTGTCTGTACATTAACAATAAATAATCATACATTAAAATGGTTTAAAATACAACTTGTAATGGTGTCAAAATGCATAATATTTAAGGGAAATCTAACAAACATGCTAAGTGTTATACATTAAAAACTACAAAACTTTGAAGAGAAAAATTAGAGAAGATGTAAGTAAAATGGAGAAATAAATTTTTTTCCTGGATTCAATGACTCAAATACTGTTAAGATTTCAATTTCCCCCCATAAATAGAGAGATTGCAATCACTAACAAAATCCCATCAGATACTTTATATAATTTTAATCAACTTATTTTAAAATTCATATGTAAATGCAAAGACTTTAGAATGTCCATTTTAAAAATAACAAACACTTAAAACTCCATAATAAGACAAAATAATATAAGGTGGGCAAAATATTTGAACAGACAGTTCATGAAAAAATAAATACAAATGGCTAATAAGTGCATTAAAATGTGCTCAACATTGTCACTCATGAGGAAGAAGGCAAATTCAAATTGATATACCCTACCCAGCCACTGGAATGACTAAAATCTATAAGGTTGACAGTACAACGTTTTGTAGAGGAGGCAAAGCAACTGGAATTCTCATGCATTGCTGATGATAATGTAAATTATTAAAATAATTTTGGGAAACAATTTGGCATTGTCTCATGAAATTAAACATACACTTAAATGCAACCCAGCGAATTCAATTCTAGGACTTTACTCAAAATCAATGAAATACATGTCTATACAAGGGACTTCAAATTTTGTTTTGAAACTCTGGATCGAAAGCAGATTAGGGTCTTTAAAAAAAAAAAAGGAGCATAAGATCTAAAATGTGTATTTACAAGCTGTACTAAAATATCCATAAGTCCTTCATTTGAATTAGGCAAAAGCTGGAAATAAATGTCTATCAAGAGATGAATGTGCAGGCAAATTGTGTGTATTCTTAAAATGTAGCACTACTTAGCTATTGAAAGAGATGGGCTACTGATATATGTAATAAGAATGAAAAAAAATCATTATACTGAACAAAAGAAGCCAGGCATAAAAAAGTACCTTCTGTTTTATTCCATTTATATGAAATTTTATAAAAGGGACATCTAATCTATAATGCCATAAAGCAGATCAGTGGTTTCCAGAGACCGAGGGTGGAGACAGGGGACTGACTGCAAGAAGGTACAGGAAATGCTTTTGAGTAATGTTTCCATACTTTGTGCAGGCATGCATTTGTCAAATCTTATTGAACTAAACATTTTAAATGGATGCATTTTATTGAATGTCAATTATATTTAAAGTTTATTAAAGATGAAAATTTAAAAGCAAAGGAAAAATCTTCAAATGACTAATACAGTATCCAAGAATTAGTAAAAGCTTGATATATTATGTTATAATATTGTCTGAACTTCCTAGTGTCCTGTTTTTCCACATTAGTTTTTCTTAACATTTTTATTTTTCAAAAAGATGAGTTGATAAGTGTGGGGATGTAGTCCTCATTCTAACACATTGCAATAGCCAGAGGACCCAGGATGTTTCTTTTTGTAAATACTTAAAAGGGGGGAAGCCTGTATTAAAATCAACATGAATTTGATAATGTGACCAATAGGTGTGGCTGATGTAATTATCTAAGAATTCAAAGCTTTCTATCACATATACACTAGTCATTCTTTCTGAAAATTCAGAGGGCAAAAACAGTATCCATCTTTTAGAAAGAATTTCAAATATAGAGGCCATTTACAAATTTTGGCTCTGACTCCAATGACCCCAGACTTCTCCAGTGTCTGGATTCTCACATTGCTGGATTCTAACCCTTTACAACGCTTTGCTCTTAAAATCAAGTAAAGTTTTAATCAGGAATGTTGAGACACACACATATGTATAAGATAGAATAAGTTATATTTTTAGGGAGATTAATCAAAATTAATTTTAGAGCCTCACTCCAGTACTGATGAGTAATAAACATGGATGTTTAAGAGAATTCCAAATCAGATACACATAATTCCCTTTTATGATAGACATAACTATGCTCCTATTTATGATGGATAAGTATGTACAGAAAAATCAATGCATTATTATATTGCTATAAGTGTATATAGCAGTGTAGTATAAACATCTACAAACCTGTGCCCATATTGAAGGGAAATGTATCTTCTAATATCCTGGGACAAGAATTATCTAATCTCTCCCTTAATCACTTGAATAGAGGAATTAAGGTAGTCTAAGTTTTTTTGTTTTTAATCCAACAATATTTAAAAAATTGAGTTATAATTAACATACAATATTATATTAATGATAGGTGTACAACATTGTGATTCAATATTTTTATACATTATGAAATAATCACCATAATAAGATGAGTTACCGTCTGTCATGATATAAAGTTGTTGTAATATTATTGACTATATTCCCTGTGTATATATTACCTCCTTTTGATTTATTTATTTTATAGCTGGAATTTTATGCCTCTTAATCGTTTACCTATTTCGTTCATCTTCCCACCCTTCTCCCCTCTGGAACCCACCAGTTTGTTTTCTGTACCTATGAGTCTGTTTCTTGTTTGTTCATTTATCTTGGTTTTTAGATTCCACATAGAAGTGAGATCATATGGTATTTGTCTTTGTCTGACTTATTTCACTTCTGAGTCCATCCATGTTGTTACAAAAGACAAGATTTTGTTCTTTTTTATGGCTGAGTAATATTCCATTGTATAGATATACCACTTCTTCTTTATTTATTCATCTATCAGTGGGCACTTACATTGTTTCCACATTTTGACTATTGTGAATAATGCTATGATGACCATAGGAGTGCGTATAGATTTCCAAATTAATGTTTTTATTTTCTTCTGATAAATACCCAGGAGTAAAATTTCTGGGTCATACTGTAGTTCTATTTTTAATTTTTTGAGGAACCTACATATCACTTTCCATGGTGGCTGCACCAATTTACTTTCCCACCAATAGCACATGAGGGTTCCCTTTTCTGCACATCTTCACCAACATTTCTGTGTCTTGTTTTTTGGATATTAGCCATTCTAACAGTTGTGAGGTGGTATCACATTGTGTTTGATTTGCATTGCCCTGCTGATTAGTGATGTTGTGTACCTTTCCATGTGCCTGTTGGCCATCTGTATGTCTTCTTTGGGAAAATGTCTATTTTTGCATTACTTATGGAAATAGCACATTAATTCAAGTTTATTTAACAAAACAGGGAAAAATTTCACAAAAATGGATTGAGTTTTGAATACAACAAAATTAAAGTAGTATTTATAAATTCATGAATTTATTTTCCTAACACTATTTCCATTCTATAAATAGAAATTATATGCATTCTGTGCATAATATGGAAGCCATTAGGGATACAAAATTGCAAAATATGAAATCTTTGGTTTCTTTGGAGAGTTGCCTAGGTGACAAATGTGACATGGGGAAACAAAAATTTTTTTAAAGTACAGAGCACATGAGTTCAATGGAAGGAAACATACATATAATAGAATAAGACTGAAATATCCCTGAGAACATGTAACACTTTTAATAAAGAAAAGAGTCTAATAGTTGTAAGATGTTTGATTTTTATGGGAAATATTATGGAATTAATCAGCATTAAATCATAGTGGTTAAGAGTTCGATTTAAACCACTTCCATCCAAATCTTGCTTGGCCACTTAGTGCTTATGAACTTGGGTAGATTTTAACCCTCTGATTTTCAGGAGCTCCCTAGGGTATTGTACATATAAAGTGATTGCTCTAAAGCTTGGTATAATAAACACAATATAAACTATTCTTATTATTAAATTTATTAATATTATTTACTCTTTATTATAAATAAAAAAAAAATTCTAAATTGATAGAGGTGACCAAAAAAGTTGAAAAGGCATTGGATAATTCTTCCCACAATTCTTTTAGAAAAGGTTAACTGAATAGGATTTCAAGTTTTCTCCTCCAGCAGTTGATCTGAACTATAGGTTTATAAGCTATATTAAAACAACTTGAATGGTGTGAAAAATAATTTTATTTTCTTATTTTCAAAAGGCAGAATTAGTTCTGTGGTTACTCAATCTCCAGGGGTCATCTAAAAAGCAGGATATAAGACACCAGTCTTCCACGTGGAGGCACTGACCTACCTGGAATCAGAGGGGTGAGACCAGGTTACCGCCTGTATGCATATTACTTTTTAACCCCATGGTCCTTGGCAAGTACTTGCGTCTCTTGGAGGATAAAATTCTACCTCATGGCTTCGAAGCTACAATTATGATGCATCTACATGAGACAAAGGGGACAGATTGGAGTCTGAACACTGCTTTGGCGATCTCCTGTCAGTCTCCTCTTTATAATGCCCTGGCAGGAATCTTTCTCGACCAGCTGCTTCCTTGAGTGTTAAAATGCATTTCTCCCAGGAAGCCCGCGTGGCTGCAGAGAAAGAAGTGTTGCCACGAAACTTGATCTTTCCTCTCCACAGTCTCTGGGGAAAGGCGTGTGAGAGCGCCATCTGCGGTACGTGGCTCTTTCGGATCTAACGTAGACCTTGGATGCTATTAATAGAAGGATGTTGCAACAACTTCTCAGAAAATGCAAATGTCCAGAAATTCTGAATGGTCATTATTTTCAAATCCACCATTGCCATCTCTAGAAGAATAGACCAGGATAGGATCCAGTCTTGTCTTTTCCAGATTAGGTTGTAAGTAAAAAGGAAGGGGAATGGCAGCTGGTCAGCAAGATGATGGTGTGAGACTGGTTTGTGATTCACATCCTCCCATTTGGTGTCTGGGAATGTTACTACTGAAGGCACCCAGAGACTTCAGATATATCTTGAACTCTGCATTTTCTTTGATGACTAAAGGGACAGTGAGGGTCAAGGGTATTACCAGACCTTGGGTCCACAGAAATGTGTTGTCTTTCTTAGACGGGTAATTTCTGACTGCGTCAGGAAAGCAACAGTTCTCTAAAGAACTACTTTATCTAAATTAAATATCATGACAGACCAATAATTAATTGGGCACGCAGATTGCACTCTGCCAGGACAACAACTATGGAATTTAGCCTCCTACCTGCCTGCTAGCAATTAGGGCTTAACATGTGGCTAAAGGAAGAAAATAAATTTAATGTGGGCTCATTGGTCATTTTTCCCTGACTACAGTTTATTTGTTCCACTTGGCAGTTTAGGCCCCTAATTGCTGAACTGTTCATTTTCGAAGAGATCTCAGACACATTTCCGATGCCATGGCAATAGAAGTTCTTAGCAATTCATACGGTGACGTTTTGTTAGCAGGGCTTTGCAGAGAAACTTAAAAACAAACACAGTATCTGGAGGAGCATAATAACGAGGCGTAAATGGGAAGTCTGGGACAGGAACACCGTGGAATGCGGCATGCGGGATAGTGAGGAAATAAACTTGTTAGCCACGTTTCCCTGCTAACAACGTCCCACGTCCTGTCTGTGTGTGAGATGCCCTTTGCGTGCTTTTCAGTTTAGTGGATATTAAGTTGTTTTTTTTGGGGGGGGAGGGGTGGGTATGGGGAAGAGAGGATGGGAAGGTCAAGAGAAGAGAGTAGAGATGGACCTGAAGGGAAATATTTATGCACTAATTGCACAGGGAGAAAAAAATACAGTGAGAAGCCTCTTGGCTGGAAAAGTGAGAATTCCACAGAGAAAAGGTCATTTTTAAAGGGATCGAATTGTACACTCAGTTTCATGGCAGCATTATTCACAGTAAGCCAAAAAGGTAGAAACAGCCCAAATGTCCATCAGTGAATGAATGGATAAACAAAATGTTGTATATGCATATAATGTAATATTATTCAGACTTAAAAAGAAATGAAATTCTGACACATGCCACAGCATGAATGAACCTTGAAAAAAATCACTCAGTGTGAAAAAATCCAGACAAAACAGGGACAAATATGCCACTGTATCACTACGTGAAGTACCTAGAATAGTCAAATTTACAGAGACAGAAAGTAGAATGGCGGTTCCCAGATGCGCAGAGAGTTACTATTTAACAAGCACAGAGTCTCAGTTTGGGATGAAGAAAAAGTTCTGGAAGTGATGGTTGTAAAATAATGTGAACATGCCTAATACCACGGAACCATAAACTTAAAAGTGCTCAAAATGTCAAATTGTATGTTATGTATATTTGACTACAATAAAAAGGGGGAATTTAATAAATATTTGAAAGACCTTTTTCAAATTGGTCCTAAAAGCCTAGCGAAAATGGAATTCTTCACGAGTTATTCTAGTTTTAGTTTGCACAGAAAATAATTTTATTAGATGCTTGATTGACCACATTTAGTTACATCTTTGACAAGAATTAAAAAAAAAAAAAAACTTTGAGGAAAAGTTTTTGGAAAAACAAATGAATTGAATTCCTTTTGAATTTTCTTAAGACAACTGTGTTTCCTGAGGGACCAAGCAGACGGGGTTAGTAGAACTCCTGATCCTTCCCAGGAGCTACTCAAGGACAAATTATTACCAAGCTAGGGGGTGGGGTGGAGATGGGTAAGCTTCTATTAGATGCAAACAGTTCTTCTGTAATCTTTGCTATCATTTCTTTTAATTTGTACCCTAATCATTTTCCCATTATTTATAAGACCTTAAGAAGAAGGCCTATTAAATAACTCCTAAAACAGGTTTTCAAATGTACATGTCCTGCCTCCTTATAATATTAGTTTTGTAAACCATGGTCAAGTCATTAGGCTTCAGTGCCCCATTTTTAAAATGAAGCTGTGGGGAAGAGTGAAGTGTGCAGCGGGTGCCGGGTTTTTTTAATTTAGAAAAACCTGAATAAAAAAATAATCAAAGAAACTCATCAAACTGTAAGTAAGATGAACTCAGAGAGACCCACACTGAGACAGTTTATAATCAAAATTTCTAAAGCCAAAACCAGAAACTACGATTCAGTGGTTTCCTTTCACTCCTCCTCTCCTGTCTAACACCCCCCTAAATTCCACCTTGTCACGATCTGGAATATAAAATTAAATACCATCTTTCTGTTCTTACTAGAACTTTCTAAGTAATTTCTATCATCAAGAGCTTCTTCATCCCATCACTCTCTATTTCAGCTCTCACCCAAGAAAAACTCTCGATTGCCTACACCTGTGAACAGTTCTCTCCAGCCTTATGCAATTATTTAATATTTACCTTGGCAGATGCATTTAACTCCAAAGTTATTAGAGATATAGCGTGGGCTTACATTGATAATTAATTTTAGATTAGCACACAGGACAAGAACCTAACTTATGAGAGTTTTATTTATCTCTTTAGAGTACTGTCCACACTCATATTTCATAGAGTTTTTAGGAATACTGCAGTGACAGAATGGTACAATTGCACATGCAAGTCTAAGGTCAAGACAAAAGAAAATATTTGAAACTGTTTGAGGTTACGAGGCAAAGGGATCAAGCAATTTTCACTGGTTTCCACTCTGGTAACATTTAGTAGACTTGTTCTTTCCCAACGTCCAAGAAGAAATTTAAGGCAAAGAAAGAAGCTCACTGGGTTGCAGTAGACTATTGTCAGGAAAACTGCGTCAAGATGACAGAAAAAGACCAGCACGGGGTACTGATGCAGTCCTTCTAGTTAGGAAAAGATAATTAACTTAGTAAAAGAGAATCCAGACTTTATTTATTTACTTTTCTTTTAGGTATGACTGATTTGTGGAGTTGTACAGTATCTAATCCTTTTCAAAATGTCTATCTGAAAAGTAAGAATAAAAAGCACTGAGTTTGTGAAACTTTTTGAAATGTTATTCAAAACTGTCCAGAATCAGGAGGCTGTACTCTGAGTTGGATACAGATCCAAATAACCATTGACCAGTGCTGTCTCACTCTGGAAGTACTCCAGAAAGAGTGGAACGATATATTATCACCTGAAAGAAAAGACACGTGCTCAGATGGCAACATATATCACATACACACAAACCCACACATAACATAGAAAGAAGTTAATTAATTTTACAAAATAGGAAAACGTGTAGAATATAAGGCTTTAGTTTAAGGGAAGAGCCTATCTATTCTTTAAAATATTAAGAAAAGAAAATTCAATTAATAATCCACAAAAAAATAGCCATCATCCAAATACTTGTCTACAACATAATGCTAATACTAAGGCAATGACATGTTCGCATCCCCGTGGAGCTGTGGAGAATGGCCATCTTCTGTAATCTGTGAATAAAAATGTAAGATAGCAGATGAAAAAACAAAACATGTCATATGAAAGATCTTCTCAAGAAAGAACAAAAATCGAGTGCATAGAATCTGGATTTTAAAATAAAAGTAAAAGGATTAGTATTTTACAAATGCTCCTTATGTCAAACAATACCTCAGTTCTGTTATCCAACTCCATAAATTTTATAAACAAATGAAATGATGCTGTAAAGTGAATTAGCTAAAAATTTATTTTCTACGTTTTTTGAAGGAACTAAGTATGAAATAGGTAATTACCCCTATATGATAAAAAAAAAAAAAATTACAAGTGCTCCCTAGGTAAAACTTTTAGGAACATCTGATTCTAAAACCGACTCAATCTGATCAACAAAAGCGTATATGGCTCTAAATCACATAATCTCTAATTAGTTTTTAATAAGGAATATTGCTATCTTGTAAGTATTTGATAGTATGAGACAACAAAACAAAGTAAAATAGCTACATGAAAAAAAGGCAATCACGGCTTCTATATGCTTGAATCCACATCTGAGTCGATTAGCAATGTACATCTCTTGATCTCATGTAGAAAACACTTATCTATAAGTTTTAGTGTCATCACCCTCCTTCCTTTTCTTTCTTGATATCTACCCTGACGCATTTCTCAAGGAGTAATTTTTTAAGCTTATGCATTTCTGAACTCTGATATGTACCTGACACTGTGCTTCTCAAAATTGATGGTCCATGGTACCACCCCTCATGATAGGCTGTTCTCTTGTCATGGTAATAGTTAACATTTTTTCTTTTATCTTTTAATCGGTTTTTGTTGACTTGAGGTGGAGCAAATCAATTTTTTTTCTTAACTGGGGACACGTCCGGAAAATATCCCCCTCTATTTCCTTCTGCGTGAAAGGGGTTTCACTGTCCTGTTTCTATTTACTTCCCTCTCATCTCTCTTGGGTGAGAGATCTGGCTTAAAAATCTGATTAGTGAGTTTGTGATTGTGATTAGTGAGTTTGGGAGATGAACTGGGTATGCGTGTCTCAGCCCTTCCTGCACACTTTTGATTCGGGCAATAGCTGTCTACAGGACGTTTCTCCTCTTCTCCCTCCTGTAAAGAAACACAAAATAGGCCCCTTTGGAGAAGACCATGACTTCTTAATGCTTCCTGTGCCTGAGAAACTATATCTGATCATTTATACTGGAAAGCCTACTGTTGCCACAAACCTAAAGCACATTCTCCAACATTAGCTTTATAAACAACAACGGCTCTCCGTCTGCAGTGCTTTTGTCTTATGTCTCAACTGATTCACAAAGCTGGTAGGAAAGAAAAGCATTATAACTTAGTAGCCCCTCCCTAAATCCCAGCATTCTCCAGCCCCAGAACCATTTTTGTTTGTTTCAGGACTGCTTCAGCAGGAGGGCAGGACCCAAGGAAATATTTTTTTCACCAAGTAGATTAAGAAAGTTTTGGAACCACAAGTGTCATGAGTGCAAAAAGTATAGAAATTCACTTTTAAAATCAAATCCATTAAGATCATAGAATCTGACTCTAGGACTTCAGTACCTTTCCTAAATAAGCCAATATGCAAACAATTATTAAACAAGAACTGTGCACTGTCCTGTCTGCAAAGTCAGTTAATTTGTTATTTGACGACCTGAATTCCAAATATATTTGGTATAGCCTTTTTTCTAACCAGGAATTTCTTTTATTCTTTAAAAAAATCTGTCAAATATCATTTGAACAACTAAATATCCACTAATTATCAATTTTTCATTAAAACCCATTAATGAAATCATTGCATTTTTTAACGAGAAAATTTATTTCCGTTACAAAAGCTAAAAGGTTAGTCCTTTCTCCGATTCAGTGAACCCAGGAACTTGACGTGAAAGGCCAGAGTCACAGAGGGAGGCTGCCAACCACGCCGTGCATATTTATGGACTTACGTTGTTCTGGTAAGTACTCTCCTGACAGGCAGTGCTGAATCTAATCAATCATCCCTTAAATACATCATAGTGTAGATTCACCTCACTCCTTCATTAGCATTCATTAGCAATTAATCAACGCAGCAGGAGTCTCTAGAAAGTTCAACAATCCATAAGGTACATTTACATTAAAGATGAGCAAACATGAGGAGAGAGAAAGAAGAAGCAGGAGATGAGCAGTGTCAGATCTGTGGGAGAAAACTCAAGCTTGATTCGATCTTCAGGAAAGCAAAGATCAACAGAATTTGGTTATTCAGCCTAAGACTTAAACTCTTGACTAACAAGCAGCAGCCTGTGTAACTGTATTACTGTTGTCACAGACAGATTTATGCTCCCATTAGCCTGCTGAGTACATTTGTTCCACTCCAAGAAAGCCTGTGTATTGTCATTATATCTTCAAAAGGAACGAAAAGACATTGTATCCAATTTTTTGCAATTGTAGGCAATAGCTTAATTCAGTCCTTAACTGTGTTCTTGCCGAGAGTTGAGGGTTATAATGGCAGCCTATTTCCCTGCAGGATGAAAAGGAGTCCTGCTGTGGAGTATAATGCCCTGAACCCCTGGCTCAGAGCTGCATTGTGCTCATTGAAGTGTCTCTCTTCAAAAAAGAGAGAAATAAGGAGGCGGTGTCCTTTGCTGGTCAGCATCAGCGGAGGATCAGGGGTCAAGACGTCCTCTCCTCTCTAACCTCGTTGAATTCCCCTGAGCTCTCAGCCAACCTAACTTAGTTTTCCCATCAGGAAAAGACAATCCCAGGAATTACTTCTTGAGGGTGAAAAAGTTAATAATGCAAAAAAAGAAGAAAAAAGTATTTTGTATGCACGTTATTTTAATGCCTTGGTTTAATTATTCCAACTTAACCATCCGATTTAAAAGTAATACAGAATTACTAGGCTCACATGAAAAATCTGATATCTAAGTTTCAATATAAGATTAACTCACAGAAATATGTCTGAAGGTGCCTTTGTAGGTAGCAACTACTGAAGCCATCCAAAGCTAACATAAATAATACCTCCTTGGAATATTCCAAGCACTTATATAATGCTAAATGGTAAAATTTTCACACAAGATACATTTAATTTAGACATACAGACGTGGACATACACATGATTACAACTGAGTTATTCACCTGGTCCACACATTTTGAAGTCTTTGACGCAGGCCATGAATTGAAACCATTTATCCCCCAAACAAATACTTCAAACTTACTATAAGCCACACACCTTGCGTCAGTAAACTTATCTCAGCAAGCATCAACACCAAATTGCTACCAACAGGATTGCCTTCTTTTGGGAGTGGTAAACAGCCTCGAAAGATTTTGGTCTCAAACTGCAGTGGAAAGAAAGATAGATTTTTTATTTTTTCATTTCCCTTTAAAGAAAATTTTACAAATGTCACAATTTGTTGAATTGGTCCAGCCTGGCTCTCCACAGTTATAAGTCATAATAAGAGTGAAGTTGCTGGCAGCCCGGCGTGGCTTATCATTTGAGTTTCAGAACAGACTTCTGAACTCTTCTGAACCACGGCCACCTCTGGATTTATTCTGAAGAAATTTAGTCTTTTTAACATTTTGTCTAAATAATGTATTTTTAATTTTTTTCAAATACCTTTTGTCAAGGTTCAAGCTCATTTCTAGCGTGCACTGCAGAGGCTGGTAGGATTATGCTTAGAAATTTTTTTTTTTCTTATTCTGCTTCTCCATTGTGTCCCATCAACTCACCAAACTGCAGAAAACAATACAGTCTGGATAGGAAACTGAATTAGCTGATAAAAGCATTAAATTAGAGACATGTTAAGATATCACTCAGGTCACTGAGGACTCTCCAGTGCTCTGCTTGAGTCCAGCAGCAGCTCACATCCTCATCACCAGAGCCTCTGACGGCAGACGTTGGCAGTGACTGACAGACTCACATCAAGAGGCATCAAACATTCATACATTTTTAAATACCCCAAATGATCCTAATGGAGAATTTAAACCAATTTGGGGATTCGATATTAGGGAAATGCATTCAAATGCAAGATCAGACAAACATATTCGCCAATACTTGAAGTATTAATGGACCTTAGAAAGAAAAACGTCCAGTGGAGGATAACTCATAAAGCTTTCTGGACACCAGGGATGGACTTTAGGGTGGGAGTGGGGAGGGCACAGTCAGGAAATGAGCACAGAAGGTGAACAAGATGGGGAAAGAGGATGGAGGTCAGCGCCACCGAGACAGATGCAGACAGAGAAGTGATGGGTTTTGTGTCTTCTGTTTGCAGACAAACTGAATCATCCATTACACCACCTCCCAGGCATTCAGTTAGATAAGTTAGCATTCTTGGTCTCATAAAGACTTGAGTTTAAAAATTAACAAAATAAAAAAATAATTCGCATGGTCATGATGTTCATAGTAATATGGCAAGAAGCCGCCACGTTACTCCAGAGGTAACTCATTCCTAAAGCACAGAATGGAGATGTTGCTCATTCTCATTTTTAACAAAACTTAGGAAAGACAGAAAGTCAGGATTCTTACAGCAGTGTGATTTTAGACACATTACTCACTATCTCTGCTTCAGTCTTCACATATACAAAACAAAAATAATAACAGTACCAACCTTTCAGGTTGTTAGGAGGGTAATGTGATTCAATTTTTTGTAATGGGCTTAAAAGAACGCCTGGTATTTAGTAAGCATTATCTATATATTGCTGTTGTCATTAAAGTCTCAAGTCTTGGAATTTCTTGAGTGCAATGTAATAAATATATTTTCTGGAAAAGTTTATTAGTACATATTGGAAAATCTAAATCTCCTAGCTCAATTCCTGGCTCATTCAATGGTTGGTATTAGTTCATTATAATTGCAGTTACTAAAAATATATTAGGCAAAGAGCCCAGGAAAAAGATTCAGGAATAAAATTGAGAAATGCCTTGACAAACTCTTATTTAGCTGCAGTGTATGTAGGAGTAGTGCCAGTTGTTTATTTGATAAAATAAATAGAATTATCCTTATATCCATGGTTTGCAATGCATTCATATATGTGGAGAAGCTTATTAAAGCAATAGACCACATGAAACACCTACCTCAACTTTCTGGGTTATTTAATACATTCTCAAAAGGACTTTGGAAGAGAGCAGTGCATCTGATGAGACTCGGATGAAGCATGTTACAAGTAAAATATGATTGAACAAGAATTACAGATACGACATGGCTGTATTATAAACTTAATGCTCTAAGAGTTTACCAATAAACAATCTGAAGTTCTCTGGGCCACAAATTGTGACTTGAAAGTGAGAAATCTTTCTATCAAATATCCATTCATACAGCAAATTTAAAAAATATATATATATATGTATTTACTTTTTCTTATTTCTTGGGAAAATGTCATAACCGATACTGAGGAATGATGGACAAGAGGTCATGCTTCAAAAATGAGAACTCTGGAAGTGCAGACAAGTCACCTTTTAGGGTAGGACAGTTACACATGGATATGAGTTCAAGGGTAGACCATAAAAGGAGACAAGGAAGGCACATTGCCATGAAAAGATGTCTCAGACCTAGTGGGAAATGCAGCTGGGGAAGGACTATGGAGGGCTAGGCTGATGCAAAAACCCTATGAATGTCTACAAACCAAAAGAAGGAGGGCAGGAAGGCAGATGGCCAGGGTCCGGAGTCCACGAATGACATGCAGCCTAAAACTTAGAGACAGGATGCAGTCACTAAAAACAAGAGATACTGGATGCCCTTTAGATTATCCTCCAACTTAAAGGCCAGAGAAGATGAAGGGAAGAACCAAGCCACTGAAGAACAAGAGAGTAGAACAGGAACCTGCGGCCTTAGAGCTGGAACATAAAACAGGTGGGTTTAAGGCGTTACAGAGGGACTGGAAGGTAAAGGAAGGGCCAGGTTTCCGGAGAACAGGGTCTCGAGGTCATACGAGCGGCAGCAGCCAGCCCCGCCCCGCTCCTACCCTGAGCGCCTCCTTCTGTGCTCCAGACCAGAGGTAAGGCTGGCTCTAGAGTCACAGACAGAGAGGATTCCTTCATAATTAACGATTCCAATTGCTAAGGTTAAGAGAGGTCTCTGTGCTGACAATCCCGCAGCCTCACTTTAGCATCTGTCTTTGTTACTTTGACTTCTTGGTCCCCGACATTGAATCACATCTCTCTTCAAACTTAAGACACATTTTTTTTTTCCACGTAGATGTTCTGGATTCAGTGAAATCAGAACTACTCAGTATACAACTGCTCTTGTAGCTAGAGTTGTGTAATAAAGTTTAGAATGAAGATGTCAGGTATCCACATCATATGAAAATGAAAAGTGAAACAATGAGCGATCACTGCACACCTGTGAGAACGGCCAAAACCAAGAACACTGACGACACCAGATGCTGGTGAAGATGCAGAGCAAAAGGAACGCTCAGTCCTTGCTGGTGAGAATGCAAAATGATAGCGCCACCTTGGAAGACAGTTTAAAGGTTTCTTACAAAATTAAACAGACCCTTATCATATGACCCAGCAATCGCGTTCCTTGGTATTTACCCAAAGGAGTTGAAAACTTATATCCACACAAAAACCTGCACGTGGATGTTTATAGCAGCTTTATCTTTCTTGCAAAAACTTTCAAGCAACCAAGATGTCCTTCAGTAAGTGAATGGGAAATCAAATTGTGGTATATCCAGACAATGGAATAGTATTCTGTGCTAAAAGGAAATGAGCTATCAAGCCATGAAAAGACATGAGGAAGACTTAAATGCATATTACTAAGTAAAAGAAGCCAATCTGAGAAGGCTACGTATTGTAAGACTCCAACTGTATAACATTCTGGAGAGGGAAATGCTATAAAGACAATAAAACAATTAGTGGTTGATAGGGGTTGGAGAGAGGGGAAGGTATAAATTGGCAGAACACAGAGGATTTTTAGGGCAGTGAAAAATACTCTGTATGGCACCATAGTGATGGATTAATCTCATTATATATTTGTCTAAACCTATAGAATATACAACATCAAGAGGGAACCCCAATGAAAACTGTAGGCTTTGGGTGATTACGATGTGTCATTGTGGCTTCGTGAGTTGTGACAAATGCACCTCTCTGGTTAGGATGTTGATCACGGAGGAGGCTGGTCATCTCTAGGGGCAGAAGGCTTACGAGAAATCTCTGTCTTCCCTTCAATTTTGCTGTGAACATTTTTTTAAATTTTTATTTTCATTGAAGTGTAGTTGATTTACAATGTTAGTTTCAGGTGTGCAGCAAAGCAATTCAGTTACACATATACGTACATATATATTTTTTCCAGACTCTTTCATTATAGCTTATTATAAGAAACTGAATATAGTCCCATGTGCTATACAGTATTTTCTGTGAACCTTAAACTGCTCTAAAAAATAAAGTCTCAATAAAAAATTTAAAAGTAAAAAGAAGAATTCAATCATTTTCCCCAAAACAGACGGACTGCCTGATTTGAAGTGAAGCACACATCAATACTGAGGGTTCTTCATGCTCGGGCACCCTGCTCATTCTCGGTGGGCGTGTGAGTTGGTTGATCTTCATTCTTAACATAAAAAAAAACTTTTTTCAGATAAAATCTTTAAAAATTATCTGGGGACATTGACTTTTTTTACGAATCACACGCAAGTTAGAAATGAGAAAAGAAGAGCTAAGAGTTATAAACATAATAGGACCTTGGAGACTAAAGAAAAATGTCTAGGAAAGGGAAGTAAAGGGAAGAGTATAAGAGCTTCTCTGTCTGTTCTTGTTAATTCTGTTGGTTAGTTGTTAAAGTATAATTTTCAAAAAGGCAAAATCATGACACTCATACAAATGCAAAAAGAGCACATGTTAAATATTTGATTTAATTTAGTAATTGATAAGGAAACCTAGATGTTAAAGCTTGTCCCCAAAAAATGATTTTGAGAAGCTAGAATATAAAGGCAATTTAACCAAGAAATGTTTGGATAAGACTGTTGCATTAAATTTAAAACTGGTTAATGTCCAACTGGGCCAAAAACTGAAATATTTGAGGTTATTTATTTCACTGGAAAGATCTTATTTGCATCTTTCCTGGAAAAATAAATCTACAGGTTAATATTGTCACTTACAATGTTGAAAATTACCCAGCCAATACAAAGTCAAGCCATGCACTGCAATGAAAGAACTCTGGGTTATCTCATTTGCCTATTTTTGGATAATTTTTTACACTACTACCACTATATCACATGCATATTTTCTTTAAAAAAGAAAATCCATGCACATTTTAACCAGATGGCTTTACTAACAACAGAGCAATAACTAATTTGCTGTCAGTGTGAAGATATTAATGTAATGTTCTGTTCGTAGAGAAAATCCATTCTCTCTGAAATTCTCAGTTATTGTTTTCTTGAGAATGTTAGGCTGAGCAGTTCATCTAGAAATCAAATCAACTTTATGAGTGGCACTCATGAAATCACATTTTGCTTATAATCAAAAGTTGTTCTCAACTAATTCAAAGCTGGAAAAAAATGTTAGGCTTTTCACAGTGATAAATACTCACAGTTTAAGTAAGAATTTATGTCTCAAATATAGTTTTATGCACATAAATATGTAAGCTAAACAGTATCCCTATTTTATAAAGCAAGATATATCAGAATGAAGACACTTGTGGTTATTGATGACTTGGAAATGGTAAGATACAGAGTCATGAGAAATGAATATTATACCTGCTGAGATTATTAAACTTTCCTGTTATTAACATTAGTCACATAGTGGAATTATTAATCAGACACGTTTAATTCTAGCTCTATCTTGTGAAGGACAAATAAGAAATTGATTAACTTTTCATTGCAGTGTCAAACCTGTTCGAGATGTTTTTCATTTTCGATTTTTAACGAGACCAGATTAATAGAAAAGAACATTAGTCAGAGTCCTTTAACTAATGTTTATATAATCCAGACTCAAATATACACAGAACTGCCTGATTTTAGTGTAGAGAATGCAGGAATAAGGCTTGAAGCATTATAGCATGTAACAGTAATTTGGGAAGGTTGTATCCTAAGCAGTAACTGTAACCATGCCTAGCTATTTTCAAATATAGAAGTAAAATTATCAGTGACACGGCCACAGAAAGGAACACAAAGTCAACACTAGGGGTAACTGCATGCACGTATTTACCTATTTACACGTGTATTTCTCACTACACAGATCAGAACATTGCGAAGAAAGTGAAGGGGGCAATGTTGAATATTCACTAAAAGAATTCTTTGTATAACAAATGTTCCTAAATTGTGATCCAATTTACAAAATTCAGTTTACTTGAATTATCAATTAACACGTTTATTATTCATAGGCATCTTTATCAGTACATTCATGCAGCTCCCATGTAAAAATGCACTTACTAGACCAGACCTCACGGCATATACCATCTTTTGCTATATATGTCAGTTTGTTAGGAAGACCCCTAGTAGCAGTTTGTATATTTCATTCTGGGCACAAGAAAAATGAAAACCCCAATTTTGAAGGGATGCATCTGGCATCTATACTTAAGCTCTGTGATAAATCTTGTGTGTGTTTAACTATGACAATTCTAGATTTTCTGGCTTGCTGGAAGTTGCATGAAAATTTGAATTGCATAGTCCACTGAAACTACTCTTCAAATAAATGCCAGCTATGCATATTGGTGAGAAAAGGAAGAAAACCTCAAAAATCTAGGTTTTCCATTTCCCGTGTTGGCTGCATAACTATCATTAGGTTTGGACTTCTTCCTCAAAAGTCCACTTAGGATAAATCCCATCCCCTTGAAAGACCTGGAACCAGTCACAATTATCTGTGGCATGCATGCAAAGGATTCTCAGGTAAAGAGTGAGTCCCAAGGCTTTGACTTCGGAGTATGGTGCTGAGTACAGGCGTAGAAATGGGCAATGGTGACCACACAGGTAACAGTACCCTTGGGAGTCCTCACACCTGCTCTTCGGCACGTGCTCTCTCAATTAACGATGAGATTCAAGCCAGCAAAACTGATTACAGCACACTTGTGGGTTCAGGCATAGTGTTTTCAAGAGGCACTTTCACGTTCTTGACTCTGCATTTTAAATCTTCTTGGTTGAATTCTTCACCAATGTATTGCAGGCACCTAGAACACCACCTGGAACATAAAACCATTCAATAAGTGATTCCTCGGTGAGTGACTGAATAAACCACTGAAGGAGACAAGACTTATGAAACAATTAGGAAAGGAGAGAATCCAGCTTAAAATATTTCTGGGCTGACTGTAGTCTATGAGTTAATAAACACGCACACATAAAATAAGAGAGAAAATCAGCATTTGTTGGAGTTAAGAGAAAATACTTCATGAAGAAGGCATGACTTTGCATGGACTTTGGTTGGTTGGCAGGATTCAGGAGGCAGGAAAAACAAAACTGAAACACTTGGGTGAGAGCAGCATTATGGAATGCACCGCAATTATCTCACTGAATTTAGTGAGCTTCATAAAAATTCGATGAAACTCAAATTGTAATGCCAGAAATTCAATAAGAAGCCTTAGTTTGAAAATGCCCACTTTGTTTTCATTGAAATACTAGTTATTGTTATTTCTCATTACATTTTGCTTATGAATTTATCCGATTAAATATTCATTAAGCACCTACAACATAGGAGGCTCTGTGGTAAAGCTAGAGATTCAGATAAAATCCTGTCCCTGTCCTGAAATGCCTCCCAGTCTCACGAGGAGGACAGACCAGTGAGCAGGACGTTACCAGTGTTACAAGCACCAAGAGAGGATCCTGAGGCCGCGCCTCCTCACAAAAGCCAAACGTCTCCCACCTCTGTGGGCTCGCGTGCACTTTATTTCATTAAAAAGAGAACTGTCAGGCAGTTAATCAAATTTTGTTTTTCCTCTTTTTCTGGGTTTGCAGTTAATACTGTGCTATTTATTAATTCAATAGCGTATTCAAGACACGGGAACAAAATGAGTCAGTGTTGACAGACACTCATCCACAGACTGGACTCCTTTTCATAAACTCTTCCTCATTTTTCCTCATCTTCCACTGTTTGGCACTCAAGAGGCCTAGGAATCTCTGTCCAAAAACCTCTGATGGGGCAAGGGTGTTAAATCATGGTTGTCAGGAAAAAGCCTACCTTCTCAAGAGCACTTAATCATCACACTGTTGTTTTTTCATGTTCTTAGTTTCTCAGAGTCTAAATGAAATAGACTTAAAGGTCTGTTTCATATGATGCTTTTTTGATTAAATGTATTGAGAATTGGATGTAATGAATGCAAAACTCCTGGTCCATAGTGCACCTTCAATTTAAGTTAGACATCATTAAAAAAAATTTATTGTGGTATAGTCAGTTTACAATGTTGTGTCAATTTCTGCTGCACTGTATGATTCTTCAGTCATATGTGAATACACATATATTCATTTTCATATTCTTTTTCACCATGAGCTGCTACAAGATCTTGAATATATTTCCCTGTACTTAACAGTATAAACTTGTTTATGTATTCTATATATACCCGTCAGTATCTACAAATCTCGAACTCCCAGTTTATCCCTTCCCACCCCACTTCCTGCTGGCAACCACAAGTCTGTATTCTGTGTCTGTGAGTCTGTTTCTGTTTTATATATAAGTTCATTTGTCTTTTTTTTATTCCACATATGAGTGATATTATATGATATTTTTCTTTCTCTTTCTGGTTTACTTCACTTACAATGATATTCTTCAGGGCCATCCATGTTGCTGCAAATGACATTATGTTTTCATTTTTATGGCTGAGTAGTATTCCTTTGTATAAACATATCACATCGTCTTTAACCAGTCACCTGTCAACGGACATTTAGGTTGCTTCCATGTCATGGCTATTGTAAATAGTGCTGCTATGAACATTGGGGTGCAGGTGTCTTATTTAATTAAGGTTCCTTCTGGATATATGCCCAATAGTGGGATTTCTGGGTCATAGGGTAAGTCTATTTTTAGTAAATTAAGCATTATTAAGTAATGAAGGTCTCACTCAGAACTTAATCCTCAGCTCCACTAAAGAGGTGAATATGAGGAGTGGTCATGGGGACCTTCTTCCCCAACCTCTGGAGTGATGGACACCCAGAACACTGCTGACAGATATTGTCACTTATTAAGTAGTTCCTTGTCCCAAACTCTTTACATACATCATTTCTTTTAAATCCCAAACAACCCTTTAAAGTTAGATTGCTCCCTATTACACTTTAGAGATGGTGAAATAAAGTTTCTGGAGGTCAATGAACGTGTGAAAGACCTCAGAGCTAGTAAATAGCAGATGTGGCTTCTACCGCAAATCCCCCACTCTCCTACACCCTGTGTAGTACTGCTTCCTGAGCCTGTGAGGGGTTGGGGACAAGCTCAGTCCACTTCTGGAGGCTTTTCTGAATAAGCAGGGGGGTGTAATTCATTATTTTTATCTTCTTTTCCTAGGCAGCTCGAGCCATTTACTCTGGTGCATATACCTATGAAGGACTTCTGGAGTTTTCATTTAGAAGGTCAGGTAAGTTGGTTCAAATTCTAGGCTGAAAGAGGTTTGCACAGCCTAGTGTATGAGTTCTTTGTTCCTCAGAATTTCAGCTCAGAAGGGTGTTAAAGATAGTCACCTTACGGACTCTCTTGCAGCTAGGGAAGCAGACACGGAAGCATGCTGGGTGGAGCTTTGGGAAGAGTCGTTCTCCCTGATGAAACATGGCTGCCTCAGCTATGCCTCTTGCCTTTTGCTCCGTCCCCTGTCTAGAATGCAGATGTGATGCCCGGAGAAGTGGCTGTCCTGTGACTACGAGCACCAAACCCTCCCAACAAAGATGACAGAGCAGGAAGCTGGAAGGAAATCGAGTCCTTATTTAGTGATCTGAACAGGTGCACAAGTCTGGAATCCTCTTTCCAAGAGTAGAAAAGTCAACCCTTATGTGATTAGGCAGTTTTAGTGATGTTTATGTTACATTCATTTCCAGATTACATAGACCTTGATCCTACTTTGACCTCAATGCCTTTATTTATTGTTGGTCCTCAACTAGAGAAAAATCAGTTAAAATAGCCCTGATTATAGTAAATCTTAGCCATAGCCTTTCCTTGTGAGTAGGCATAACTGAATTGCTAGCTTTCTCTTCAATACTGGGTAAGGAAGATTTTCGACAAATAAGCAGAAGTCTTCTCTTATTCAATTTTCTTGCCATTTAGAATGGAATTAGTCATTCCTATATGTAGTCTACCTTTAAGGCTTCATGTGAAAATGAGTTGAAATATGTACAGCTATACTGAAGAATGAAACTATTTGCATGTAAAATATAATCGTTAGAAATGCATGAATAGTTTGTGCTATTGCCTGCTATTTTAAATTTGTTAACGGTTGTTCAAATATGTTATGAAAAGTTTTAGTGAATTATGAGTAAAACTCCCTTAGAGCTGATTTTTTATAAATATGAATATAATAAGTAGGTTTCTGTAAGCTCTAGAATTAATCAGAATTAAGCCCCCAAAATGATCAATTCTAGAATGCGATAAAACAGAAAGACAGTAAGAATGGGCAAAGAGAGAGAGATAGGGCAGTACGGAGTTTTTTAAAAAGGAAAGGAACTTGCTTAAATGGGAATCACTGACATGATATTTGAAAATAGATATCATTAAAGTGGAAAGAAGCAGTCTATGAATAATGTTACCATAAATGTCATGCTAACAATTGAATAATTATTCCAATGAAGTATTTTAAATCCATTAAATATCTTTTAGAAAGAGAAATTTAAACAAGAATATGAGAAGGAAAACAGTAAATTCAACCAGAAATTTCATCAAATTCCAGCTCTCATTCATCTGAATTTAAGGACCTATGTGTTTTGCACATTGATGTTCAATAAATATTAATTTTCTTCCCCCAATTAAAAAATAGTACAATTGATCCAAATTGGTGGATAATTATCAGATGACGTTCAATGGTCCTAAAAAAGGTTAGGAATAAGAAACTACTATATAAATACTTTTTTATCATGGATTTTTTGGAAAGACTTTCACAGAGTTAGAACATTTAAAATTGTAACTTCTACACAAAAGGCTAGCATGTGCCAAAAACTACATTCTTGCCCTAAAAATAAGTGACACAACTTTAAAATGTTGCTTATAAATGACCACTTGGCTTGGAGAAAATGTGATCACATGAATGTCAGTTTGGCAGAATGGTCATAAAAGGTGATGACAAATGGCAATGTTCAGAGCATAGAGCTATCTCTCGTGAGGGCCACAGGGGTCAGCACGAAGCTCCTAGCCTCTCTAACATCTGGGTTATTGATGGTTAGCATTAATGATGTGAAAGACAGAGCACACAGCATGTTAATAAAATTTGCAGATGTTCCAAATTTGGAAGCAGTTGCACACACCAGGAGACGAAGAATTAATACAAATGGGTCTAATGAGATTACAAATAGAAGAAGAAAAGAGGAAAATTAGATTCCGTTTGGAAAAGTGCAACTAATCAGTCTGGGGGGAGGTAATCTGAAACATGTTCACTCAGCAGGTCTGAAGACAAACCTGGGAAGTAATCAATTTAAACAGAAATGCAAAGTACAATAGTAAGACTCCCGGGGTCAGAGAAGGAGTGTAGCCCCAGGATCGCTCAGCAGAGCCATTCTTGAGCCTTTCTTAGATGGAACTGCCCATGGCATGAGTAGATATGAAAGAAGAGGCCTGAAGGCAAGGGACTGTTAGGTTGGAAGTTAAGACGTAAGAGCGGTTCCCTGGTACAATGGTAGCACCGATGGCCACTCCCAAGTTCTGGGTTGAGCAGCCATGCGTGCATTGAGTTGCCACGATGGTAAAAGGATGAGTGCTAAAACCGCCATCCACGTAACTCTCCTGGCCTCAGCCCGTTCAGTTCGTGGTCCAGTGCAGCCACTCTTCCGATGGCAAAGGAAAGAAGACTTCAGGAAGTGGGATAAGGCTGCAAAATAGAGTGCATCTACTCAACGGCGTAAACGTAGCCTAGAGGGAAGCAGACCAGCATCAAGGTAAGAAAGAACTTTGGTGTCAGCTCTGTCAGCTGCGGGCTGTGTGACTCTGGGAAAGTCGTTGTCCTTGCTCTGAGCCACTTAGCTGCTATCATGTATTTAACCTCGGTGAGTCTCTTTTTCCCATTTGTAAATAAATATAATAATGCCTGCTTTTCAGCGTTGATGAAGGATAAGGAATAATGTCTATAAAGCACAGGACTGATGGTTTCGCTGTGAATTTGGTTGTTTGTTATTCTGTGAATCTATGAAGTTCTTTGAAGTCAAAAGGCCAGCTGGAAGTCCTTGATCAGTTATTCTGAGAACATGATAGGTGAAAATTTTCATTGTTAGAACCCATGTGCAGACAAACTTGGACTAGAAATCTGTCATAATCAAGACTCGATATGATCACAGCAGCACAAAAAGCAGCGATGCAGTAAGTCAATGGTGATTAGAAAACCAAGTTACCCAGGTCAGCATGCCCTTGGATGGGAACAAGGAAAATGAGACAATGTAGTGCTAAACAATGTAAAACCAAACCAAACAAAACCAAAAAACCCAAGGCCAATCAGATACAGATGGAGCCTCAACTTCAAAAACTCCTATCTGGACAGCAGAAATATTCATGATCGTCAACCTTTAAAGGTCAAGGGTGGTGTTCAAAAATCAAACTGGAAACATAAGGCAAGATCTGCTATAGTGAAGCCCCAGAAAATCATCTTCTGTTACCTCCAGACAAGTGCTTTCAGTAGCAAAGATTCACTGGGCTGAGACAGCAGAAAGGACAAATAAAGCAGAAGTCCCAAGAATCTGGCAAAGAAAGAGAAAATGTGGTCATCTATGGCTGAGTGAGCAGAGGCCACCTTTTTAAAGGCCAGGATGTAACCCAAGACGAGGACAAAACAAGAAACAGCTTCCAAGGCAGTAGAGACGGTGCAATGGGTGGTGTGTTAGGAAGGCGGAGAGATGCAGACTCAGGTGAATCAAAGCTCTAGAGATAAATCCAAAACAAAAAAACCCACCTGGCCAAATCCCACAAGCCCTGAGACCCAGAAATCATCCTCAGCATACTCCTCTCCATCACGTCCTCATACTGAATTCCTCCTTTGGTCTGATGACGCTGCCTCTGACATAACTCACAATGTGTCGTTTTTTGTTTCCATCTGCATGGACGGCCACTACTAAAGTTCAAGTCAACCACCCTCTCTCATTAGGACTATGTCACATGTTCTCAACTCATCCTTCTGTATCCATTTGGCTTCTGCTTGCTGGCACACTCTGCCCAACCCATTCACCCGACAGTAGCAAGAATGATAATTTCAAAGAACAAATACATTCATGTCCCCATGTTCCATTTCAGGCTTCTGCTTAACATGCTTCAGTGACCCGCTGCTGACATGAAGAGAAAGGTTGCAGCAGTGAGTGTGGTGGCCAGATGCTACATGGTCTGGCCCTGCCTTTCACTCTGGCTTCACCACGTACAATCACCTTCACAATCTCCAGCCATCTTTCTACTCAACCTTGTGCCTGCCTTGATCAGGGCTGTTACCAAACTCCCTCTCCATTTTTTTTTTTTCCTTTTCACTTAATGTAACTCTCTTGTTACATCTAAGTTCAATCAACACTTCTTCAGAGAAGCCTTTTATAATGGGTCACTGTTCCTTCTTTCAGGTACCATGTCATTGTAATATTTATCACAATTGAAGGTTTACATTTTCTGCAGGGTTCTTTGGTGGTGGTTTGTTCCCATCTACTCCCTTGGGGCTCACTGAGGGCAGGTCCATGCTTTTTATACGTCCCAGGACATCTCTAGTGTAAATCATTATTTGGAAGCCTCTCTACTTGTCTAGACAATTGGGACGGAATTTCTGGTTCTTTTATCAATTTCCCTGGTGGAAATTTCTTCTTTTTCTTCAATGAGACCTATATGGAAAGACTGGTGTGGGATCTAAAGAAAGGCCACCGCAATACACCCACCTCCTTATCCCCGGGAGCTGTAACTCTGTTCTATTACATGATAAAGGGGAACTAAGTTTTCAGATAGAGTGAGGTTGCTGGTTAGCAGACATTAAGATAAAGAGATTATCCTCGATTATCGAAGTGGCCCAATGTAATCACAAGTTTCCTTAAAGTGAAAGAGGGAGGCTGGAGAGTCAGGGGGAAAGGGAGACGTGGCTATCAAAGATCAGAGTGATGTGGTGCGAGAAGAACCTGACCCGGTATCTCTGGCTTTGAAGATGGAGGAAGATGTCCCAAAGCCAAGGAATGCAGGTAGCCTCAAGAATCTGGAAAAGAAGATAGATTCTCCCCTCGAGCCTGCAAAGAGAACACAGCCCTGCCGACACCTTGATTTTAGTGAATGAGACCTCAGTGGGACTTCTAACCAGCAGAACTAGAAGATAATAAATTTGTGCTGTTTTAAACCCCTCAATTTGTGGTAATTGGCTATAGCATCCATAAAAAAAATACCAAAACAGTAATCTTTATCTCTCTTGAAATTAAGTAGACTTTGGTGGTCTTTCATGCTGTATTACAAGGGTCATGGTTCAGATGGTTAAGAGGGTTGGACATGGCGTCCTCAGCCAAATGCTCTGTCTTCTCTTCCCATTAGCTAATTCAAAAATGAAGCAAGCTGTTGGTAGGCTCCTGGTAATTGTTCCTTTTGGATGCTTCCTCTAGGCCACTTTCCTTGGGGGCAACTACACCTTCTTGGAGTGACAGCAGCTATCTGTCACTGTCACTATTAGGGGACCCTCTCTGCTCTATCTCCTATCGTCTCAAGTTCCCAGAGGCTTCTGGTCTTGGCAGTTCCCAGTGAGTGGCTCTTTCGAGATGCTCACCCCCTCAATGTTCATGAACATGAGCAGCATTCCACGGTAACCAAATAGATCAAGACTGCTTCCTGCGGGAGGGTCGCTCACACTGGGAGACCTGTGCTGTCAATGGCCCACAAAGTTCATTTTGTGCTCAAGTCTTCCTTTATCATCTGAGAGAAGCCAGGCTGTGAAGCACCATGCAGCAGCTCCATACCTCTCACTCTCTCCCCTTGCTTCATCTTGCTTTCTTATGGCCTGAGCAAGGGAGTGCCAACCCTCCGATGACTAAAGGTTAGAGTTCTCATGCCTGTAGGAAGCTTCTAAGAGAGCTGTGAGGAGAAATCATAACTCAGGTACCTACAAATCATGGCTTCATCCCGAATTCCTCTAAACATGTCTATTCACGGGCCACTAGGACCACAAGTGCAAATATGGCCCCAGAATTTCTGACACAACCCCATAGTTCCATGTGGTAGATATGAAATCTATACCCTAATAACCCTTTGGTTGTTCATACAACCACAGCTGACACATCATGGAAGACTTACGAACCCAGGCACAAAGTCAACTCCTAGTGGCTAAGAGTTTGAAATACTATGAAAGAGAGGCCGGCCGGCCCCGTGGGAGGAGCGCAGACGCGAGCACACTAGTGGGAGGCAGGCCTGTCTTCAAGCACTGTTTCTGCCACTCACCAGCCTTCTGACTTCGAAAAGCTACGTCGGCTCTCAGAGCCTAAGTTTCCACATCTGAAGAACAGAGACGAGGATATCTCTTTTATAATTAGAAGGATTAAATAAGACAATAGATGTACCATTTGTTATCATGTCCAGCAAATGATCAGCATTCAAAAAACAAGTCTTTGATGCTCTTAGAATGAAGAAGTGTTGTTGGTGAATTTTTTCCCTAAACTTTAGAACTATTCATGAGAAAAATTCTCACTAGGATGGATTGTTTGTCACGTGTGGCATGATGGTGAGGGAGATTAGGTTTGTCGTTAGGATCCCTCAGTACGTCCTGTTCCTGTATCACACATTGAAGTCACCTGTCCCTTTATCTTCCTTTCATACTTGACCAGATACAATTAAGAAACACCAAGTCCCCTTGGACCAGCTCATTTGCCTTCTTAAGGCTCTGCCTGGCCTCCCTTCCTGTGGCCATTTCTTCTGGTCATGGTGTTAACGTGATTACATCTGTCTAATGAAGCAGACTTGGTCAAGCACTTCGATGACAACCCACTTTTCTTATCCGACACGACCACCTTACACACAGAAACATGCACATTTTCAAAGATTCAGTATTATCATAGACACTGAAGAGCTGAATATAACACTTCCTACAATGTACTAGATACAATGTATTTGCTTCCAGCTTAAATACAATCTGATTCAATCCATTCAGTCAAATAATAATTAAAATGAGCACTTCCTGGGTACTTCCTATGTAGCAGGCAGTGCAGCATGCTATCAGCTCGTCTAACCCCCACCACAGTCATGTGAGTTAAACGCTTTCATTATCTCCATCTTACATATGAGGCAACTGAGGCACAGAATATTTAGTCAGCCTGTCTGAGTTAGTGTCTTAAACAGAAAAGACACCTGTTCATTGTTTATCCAAACTTTCCAATTTTCAAATGATTCCCATAGATTTCTTTAGCTCATAATGCTCTCCATGCAAACGAGCTCACAGTAATTTCTTGTAATGACACCTTAAAATAGAATCGTTCATTCCATTGTAATCAGAAGCATTAAACTCAGAATTTAGGTAGTTGAGAAACAAAACAAAAACTCTGACAAACTAAAGACTGTAACAGTCTATTATCACAATGGTAAAGCTTTAAGTGTCTTATATTTTCATATTTATTCCTCTCACTTTTAACTACTATATTTACTTTTTCTTTAAACACTGAAATGTGTCAATATAAATCCTTGCTATGTGCAATGAACTGGCAGGAGTAATTTAACTTTAAAACATTATAAAAATCGTAAGAAAAATAACTATTTTTACATTTCAGAAACTTTGAAGGACTATTTTACTGAGTGACAGTCAATGCGAGCAGGCAAAGCACCGCAACATAATCAGACATCCACCAACATGCAGAGCTGTTGGATTTCTCAACCCTCCGGGCAACAGAAATGGCAGAGCAGATTTTTGGGAAATTTTACACATTAGTACATAAACAGTCTGTCAAGAAATCACACTTTTCAGACGTCTACCTCCTACGGTCTTCAAGACATTACAAACTATCACGAATGTGACTTGCATGGGAGAAGTTTCCCAGCCTCGATAGAAAGTGATTGTCATCACTGACAAAGTCCAGGAATATCAAGTGAAAGATAATAAATCTTTAAAAAAAATTGATCTGGCAGTGCGCTCTGCACCACTATAGCTAAAAAAACTCAATAAAGCTTTTTTTTTTTTTTTCAGAGATTTTCTGTGTTGCCAGAAAGAGCAGATTTGAGCTATATTGAGTGAAACCAGATTTGAAAAAAGGACATACTATATAAAAAAAAAAACTGTAAAGCAGGCCTAAAAGTATATAAAAGCAAAAAAAAAAAAAAATCCACTTGGCGACAGTTTGTAAAATGAGATGAATCAAAAGCCAATTAAGAGATCAAACTATATGGAGCCAATATCATGAATGTGGGGGCGACGGTCGAGGCAGCTTGGAAGCTAATTAGAATGGAGAGGTGATAATTGTATGCACTGGGGGAAGGCAAACTGCAGAGTGTTGAATGGAAATGAGGCAGAGATTGAGAAGGAAAAGATCTCAAACACTTCTGCAGTGTGGTAGTAAATAGTCAAAAACAAAAATGTGAGAATTGAACTCCTCGGTGTCGTGAAGGAAACCCCTTTACTAACCCTAAAGTTGGTGGTTCAATGTCCTTCGACAAGACCGGGGGTTAAGAAATTAGCGGTTTACTCTCTGCCCCTACTGGAAAGAGGCTGCCCTCCAGCCATTTGCCTTCTCCCTCTTTTTTCCTTTTAGAGCGGGTTTCAGGGAATCTGGAGACTGGGGATCAGACATGAAGCCCCACTTAAATGGTTCCTCTGGGCTGGGCTGTGTGCCAACTTTTTTTTTTTCTTTTCCAGTCTCCATGGCTCTAGGTTGTTGTTATTTCAATACAGTTTGTCCCCATCTATCTTGTCTATCTTATTGCTGTTCAGCTTTTTTTTTTTCTTTTTTCTGTATGTTATTAGCCTTTCCCAGAATTTCTGCCAAAACTTGTTCCATCTTTCTCCCTGATGACAACCTATTTGGTCAGAATGCCTGTAGAGGTTTATTCCAGATGGCAATGGAGCAAAACCAAAATTTTCTTTTAGAAATGTTCCTGAAGTGACAACTCCCAGACCATGGCTCAGAAAATGCCTTGAAGTTTGGTGAGACCCCAGATTCCTATGTTGTCTTATTCCCAAGCCTCTGAGTGTCTCTGAACATGGTTCTGGGCAGTCAGTTTCTCATGGCCTTTGTCAAAGCAATGATATGCTTAGGTAAGCATCCGGGTAGGTCAATCTCTTCGAAACTGCTGCCACAAATTCTCTCTCTTTATAGAGTGATTTGGAAGGATAGTTGCTTCAAGGCAGATTAAATTGCTTTTGTTTGGTTGGTTGTTTGTTTCTTGCCCAGTAAAAAAGTGTTATTTATGGACATCTGAAAGTATTAGTCAAAGAAGAAATATTAAAGGCACATTTTATAATTTTTTTAAATTAATGAGATGTCAAAATCTATTTAGACAGAGGGAAAACCAGGATTGCATATATAAATATGTATAGACATATACAATGGACTAGCTGTGGTTATAGTGAATGAAAAATTAATTTAATATATCAAACAAGTAAAATTTCAAATAGACTTAGAAATTAACTCAGTAATAGACTGAAATGAGATAAAATGCAATATACTACTTAGCTTTCTTTAAATAGTTCCTTGGGAGAACAAGGAAGTATTTATTATTTCTTAATACAATTTTAATGTTAGTTTCCCATTTACAGTGATTATAAAATATTGGCCACATTCCCCATGTTGTACATCTGTCCTTGAGCCTGTCTTACTCCCAGTAGTCTGTAGCTCCCACTGCTCTACCCCTAGATTGCCTGCCCACTGACTGGTAGCCGTTAGTTTGAGAGCAGACAACCCTTGACCACCCTAGAAAACTTTACAATGCTCCATTCCTCTTCAACGTAAGCATCCTTGCCCTCTAGAGACTCTTCATTATAATTACTGCCTTAGTATAATATTTATAAAAGGTGAACACAAATCCAAAATAAAGCACAAGTGGAAACTGCACTGCCAAATTCCACTTCCAACCAAGATGGAATAATCGGAAGTAGGTCTACCTTCCCATCTGAAACAACTAGAAAAACAGACAAATACATGAAAGAACCATTTTTAAGCCACTGAACATCAGGTAATAAAGGAGAATCATCCATGAAAGACAGGAAACAAGAGTTGAATCCTTTAATTGTCCCAGATGATGGCAAAAGCATACTACTCCTTGAGAGAATTCAGGACATGGTACCAAGGATGAGAATCCATATGGAACCTGGCACCCATCATTAACTGAGGAGACAGTTGAAAATTCAGACAAACCAAGAATATTCCTAGAACAATATTCATAGAACAAAGTGCTGGAGAGTAGAGAGCCGTTACACAGAAAGAACCCTGGAGGTCTGTAGACATTGCACTTGGACATTCGGCAGGATGTTTATCGGCACACATGCGTTACGGAAGTACCAAGGCAAGGGGAGAGGCCACCTGAAAGACTTAGGAGGAACAGCACCAGAGCTCACACAGGACTGGGAATCTCCCTGTGCCCGTCAGCCAGAGGGGAAAATCCACGGCAGACTGAGCAGTGCCCAGAAGGGCCTTACCGCAGTAGCGGGGGGCAGTTAGCTAGATAGAAATGTGACTCTGGCCCACCTCACAAAAGAAAAACCTGACAAGATCAATCTGATTCCAGTAACTTAACTACATCTACAATACAGCTAAAGAATGTTTATAGGAATACACGGTATCCAGTACTCAGTAAAACAAAATTCCTCATATCTGGCATCCTGATCACAGGTTACTAGACATGCAAAGAAGCAAGAGAATAATGGCGAGGAGAATAAACCAATTAATCAAAACAGGTCTAAAAGGGACATAGACAGTAGCATTCACAGGATAGGATCTTAAAAGCCTTCTCAAAACTGTATTACAGTGGGGGAGGGTATAGCTCAAGTGGCAGAGCGCGTGCTTAGTATACACAAGGTCTTGGGTTCAATCCCCTGTGCCTCCTCTAAAAATAAACAAATAAACCTAACTACCTCCCCCCACAAAAAATTAAAATAAATTTAAAAAAACTTTATTACATCTGTTCAATACCTAGAGCACACCTAGCCTCTAAAAATGAAAACTATAGTATATGAGATAAAATAAAGTACCCTGAAAGGGGTTAAAAGCAATGAACTTGAAAACACAGCAGTATTAAATACACAGGAAAACATTTTTTTTTCAAAAACAAAACACAAAATCAGAGCATCTGTGAGCCGTGGGATAACACCGCATGTCTCAGTGTATGTGCAACAGAAGGCCCTGATTTTGTGAGGGTTCCTCCTATATTTCCAAGTAAGAGACTGTCCGCCAAAGTTCAGCAGGTGTTCTGTGTGAACTGATCAGTCCGGAATTGTAATTTTGGGTATATTCATAGGAAAGAGTGAGCTAGTCATCCTTCTACTCCGCCGTCTTGGCAAGCCCTCACCTAGAAGCCCCTGATTTTGAAGAGGGGGAACAAAAGAAATATTTGAAGAGATAACCACTGAATTTGTTTCCAAATTGGATGAAAACTATGAACTTGCAGTTGTAAGCATGAGAAATTTGAAGAAAACTACACCAAGGCACATGACCATCATCAAATTCTTCAAAACAGTAAAAAAGAGAAAGTCTTAAACATAGCCGAAGGAAAAAGGCACCTCCTGTACACAGGAGCAAAGTAAGGATTCAAGCACATTTATCTCTGATACAATCCAAGTAAGAAAATAATGGAGCATTATCTTTAAATACTGAAAGAAAAAAAAAAAAAACTGTCAATTTAGAAATCTACACCTTAACCCAAAGCTGAAATGAAGGCTTTCAAACATGCAAGAGCTGGATGAATTCATCGCCAGCAGACCTGAACTACAAGAAATGTCAAAAAAAAAAAAAAAAAAAAAAGGAAATGGAAAATAACACATGGAAAGCTGTTCTACAGAAGAAATGGAGAGCACCAGGAATGGGAATTTTTCATCCCGGATAACCACATGGCAAGTATGATAGAGATGGCTAACTTGACACCAAAGGTTCGTCCTCCACTTTGGTAAGTGTAATTACTGGAAGTCTGCCATTAGCTTATGACTACATTTCCTGGCCACTTCTGCATTTAGCTGTGGCTGCGTGAGGAGCAGAATGGTGTGTGTCACTCCGGATCTGTCAAGGGCATAATCTCCTCTTTCTTCATCTGTGGCAACCTTGGAAGTCACACGTTGGTGATGGCAGAAGACACCCTGTAGAAGGAACCCATTAATAAAGAACTTGGGGAGGGGAGTGGGAAGGGATAAACTGGGAGTTCATGATTTGCAGATACTGACTCATCTATATATATAATAGATATAACAAGTTTATACTGTACAGCACAGGGAAATATATTCAAGATCTTGTAGTAGCTCATGGTGAAAAGGAATATGTAAATGAATATATGTATATTGATGTATGATTGAAAAATTGTGCTGTATACCAGAAATTGACACAACATTGTAAACTGACTATACCTCAATTAAAAAATTTGTTTTGATTTGTCATTGTCCTTGGTTCCTGGGAAGTAGCCTCTAAACTCTTGGAATTTCTAGACTAATAGGAGTGTCTGTGTCATTCATGATGCACCCCTAGTTTATGCTGATGAGATAAGTGAAGATGGGGGCTGGACATGCCAGGAATACTAACCATGTGATTAGAAGGTTGGGGCTTTGAATCATGTAATATCGGTCTAACCTCTCAAGAGGGGAGGGCTGTTGGAGGTTGAGTAACACTGCCTGTGGTTCAACCATTTGTGTAATCCCAATAAAACTACGGATTTCAAAGATGGGGGGGCACTCCTGGTTGGCAATACTCTGTGTATTGCCACTCATCATTATTCCGGGATTCTCTTAAACCTTACCTTATGCATCTCTCCGTTTGGCTGGCTCCAATTTGTATCCTTTTGCAATAAAACTGTCATTGTAAGTCTAGGCACTTTGCTGTGCACTCTGACTTGTTCTAGGGAATTATAAACCCTGACGGGGGTAGTGAGAACCTATGCATTTGTAGCCAGCTGGTCGGAAGTGAGTGTGGCCTGGGGACTCCCAAAGCTGCAGCTGGTATGAAAAGGGAAAGCCGTCACGTGGAGGACTGTGCCCATAACCTGTGAAATCTGACCTTACTCCAGGTAATTGGTGTCAAATCAATGTCAAGAATCACCACATGGAATCTTATGAGCCTTCCTGCTTTGAACTATTATGTGAATAAGAAACATACCTTAAAAAAAGTAAGCCAGTGAGTTTGGGGATTTATATGTTACAGCAACTATTGTTACCCAAACTGCATTACAGTTGCTCCCTCTTTATTTCAGTTTTTTTTTCCTCAAAATTTATCTCCTAGTGAGTTTTTCTCCATTCATCCTACTGAAAGTTTCGCCACCCCGCAGCATTTCATATCTCCCTTTACTGTTTTATTGTTCCCCTTAACACTTATTATTATAGCAGATCATATGTTTTAAGTATTTATCTTATTTTCTGCCTCCTCTAATAAAATGTAAGCTCCAAGAAGGCAGAAATTTACATTTCAGTTGCGCACAGCTTTACGTGCTGTGTTTAGAACAGCGCAGCACGTGGTAAATGTTTACTGAATAAACGTGTGAATCAATAGGCAGAATGTATTACATGGAAAAACAGAATGCGATGAAAACAACTCACAGAATTTATGAAATTGCAATTGCCTAAAAGAGATAAAATTAAAACTTCAAGTAGACTAGCGACAATAGGAATTATTTTAAAAAATGGTAAATACTCAAATCATTTGGGAATAAAACTACAGGACTTGGAACCTGTGGAGAAGGTAATGAGGAAGATATTCATGAAACTTTCATCTTCAGTGACCAGGGGGACTGAGGAAGTTAGGAAGCAGTTAGCAGAGTTACGGACATCAGGAAATAAATCCAGCTTAGACGAAACAATAAGTTCAATTTGGGACAAGGCATTTAAGTGACTCCCGAAATCACGTGACCAAACCATACAGCCAAGAATGTCCTAAGGATAAAACACAGGAGTCAGAAGCAGACGAGTCTTCCTTGGGCAGGTGGGGAAGGGTGTAGCTCAGTGGTAGAGCTAGAGCCCTGGGTTCAGTCCCAGTACCTCCACTGAAGTAAATAAATACATTTTTTAATTAAAAAAAAAGTAGAGGAGTATTATGTAGGAAATTTCCATATTAAATAAGAATATCACAGATAATGAGATATATTGTCTAGCTCTTTGTTAAAAAAAAAGAAGTTGTTAAACCAAACATTTTAAATTCAGGTTCAATGTATTTCTCTAGTTTGTTCTTTTAGAGACTCACAAGTGAACACTTTAGAGAGAATTAGAACGTTACTGAAACTATTATACTAGGAAACCTCAGGCATAGAAATTCATTTGTTATAGACCAGCAGGGATATTTACTACCGTCAGCATCTTCAAAACTCTTGAGAATTGAATGGATCATATCTTTATGGCTGAAAATAAACCTAGAGTACTTCATTATTGCTTCTTAATAACAAAGCCCTTTGGCAAACAAGCAGCCCGTGGGCAGAACTTAAGATGAGTAATCACATCTGAACAGTTTAGACAATCAATCATCTTACACATGCATAAAATATTAAACATAATGAACATGTTAGGGAGCTATTGATCTATCCCAGTCCAAGTCACAGCAAAACACGGATGGTTTCCTAGTGATTGAGAGCATTTATTAGACCCTGGGGTTTATACACTTGAATAAGCAGAGGGCCTTCAATGTATGGCTTCCAGTGGAGTTTGAGCAGCTGAACTCCTAACTCACCCAAGATCACAGCAAGACCTTTTTATTGAATGAACATGGAAAGGCTGTCCTACAACAGGGCATGTATTTACAACTGTCTCTGTTTGCAGCATCAGTTTCATAACTTCTTTATCCCACCGCAAGTCTCCTCAGTCATGGAATTCCACTATCATGGATTCCAGAAATTAGTCCGCATCACCCAGCTTCTTTCCTCAATGTCTTTGTTCTCCTCTTTTCACTGTTTCTTTTTTAATTTTTATATATTTTTATTGAGTTATAGTTAGTTTATAAAATTGTGTCAATTTTTGGTGTACAGCACAATTTTTCAGTCATACATTAATATACATATATTCATTTTCATATTCTTGTTCACCATGAGCTACTACAAGATCTTGTATATATTTCCCTGTGCTGTACAGTATAAACTTGTTTATCTATTCCATATATACCTGTCAGTATCTACAAATCTCGGACTCCCAGTCTGTCCCTTCCCACCCGCCTCCCCTCTGGCAACCACAAGTCTGTACTCTGTGTCTGCGAGTCTGTTTCTGTTTTATATTTAACATTTGTCTTCTTCCTCTTCTTCTTTTTTTTTTTTTTTTTAGATCATATCACATCTTTTTCTGGCTTACTTCACTTAGAATGACATTCTCCAGGAACATTGATGTTGCTGCAAATGACGTTATGTTGTCAGTTTTTATGGCTGAATAGTATTCCATTGTATAAATATACCACCTCTTCTTTATCCAGTTATCTGTTGATGGACATTTAGGCTGTTTTCATGTCTTGGCTATTGTAAATAGTGCTGCTGTGAACATTGGGGTGCAGGTGTCTTTTTGAATTAGGGTTCCTTCTGGATATATGCCCAGGAGTCGGATTCCTGGGCCTGTTTTTAGTCATTATGGAGATTCCTCTTTTCACGCTTAATGTTTACTTCCTCTTGCCCCCTTCCCTCCACGTCCCTGGGGCCATACAGTTCACTGCCTTTATCATTTTACTTATTCATGCTCTACCCTGGTCCTCCACATGGGATGCCTCCTTTTCATTTTCACCCAGAGAATCCCTACCCATACTTTAAAGCAGAGTTTCCTCAAGTGTAGTCAGAATCACCTAAAGAACTAGAGTCAGAGTAATTTAGGAAAGTGTCAGTTTTTATCCAAGAATTTTTATTTTTAACGAACCCCTATGCAAGATCTTTTCTGGGCATGTCGTGATTGGTTCCACCATGGCCCTGTCCTGCAACAGATAAGCAATCGTTCACTCCAGTCATCTAGTCTCAGATACACACCTACACTCTGACCACATACATGGGATCCTAGGAATTGCTACAAGCAGGCTGTTAGGCTTGGCAGCGACAGATTCTTCACCTTTATAGTTAATTATCTCAGAATGTGCGTGTGAGGGGGGAGGGGGGTCACAAATGCCTTGGGATTGTTTGGGTCTCCTTGACCTGATGGCTTTTTGATCCCAACAGCTGACTGTTGCCACTGCCTCCACGTGCCTGTCAAAGCAGGTAAAGGAAACACTTGGGAGCTTCCCCACCCAACTGGGTTCTGAGTTTGGAGTTTATCCTTTGTACTTTTCCATGCTAAAGTCACACATAATGACAATAACTTTATCCAGGATCTAATTATCATTTTTGTCGATACTTGAACCAGATAAGCCTGGTACATCAGCACCTCTGATGAGTCTTATGCACATAAAAGTGCAAGAACTTTTTTTTTTAGGTCTTGGTACATTGTTACAGTGATGGAGCCCAATGTATTCATACCTACCTGTAAGCATGTCCCTTTGCCATATGACTTTTCCATTTCTCCTGTCAAGAGTGAATTCTCTTTCTCCATTTCTTGAATCTGGTCTCGGCTATGTGACTTGCTTTGACCACTGAATCAATAACATATGTGATGCAAATAGAGGGCTTGTGCACTGGAATGCACCCTCTCTGGCATCTGGAAACCCTTTCCCCATGTGAATGAGCCTAGGCTAGCCTGTTGGATGAAAAGAGACCATCCTAGAGAGGCTCCAGCCATTCCAGGTGTCCCAACCCCCTGGGCATCTCAACTAAGGTCCCAGACAAAAGAGTGAGGTCATTCTAGACCAGCCATCCCCAGTCAAGTCAGCCCAGAGTAGAAGAACCACACGGCCAAACCACAGATTTGCAAGAAACAATAAATTTTCATTATTTTAAGCCACTATGTTCTGAGGTGGTTTGTTTCAGAGCAAAACCAAATTGATCCAAAGACTTAGCTCAAAAAACTTTATTTTTACTCCCCTCCACCCCAGAGCACAGCCACCCTCTCTCCTCTGTTCTTCCAGTGAAATCACTGTTTTGACGGTACTAATATTCAACGTATCTATAGGAAAGATAATAGTATCCCCATTTCATAGACATAAAAACTGAGGCTTAAAGAGTTTATGTAAATTGCTCAAGGTCATTCAAGTAGTACTAATGGTAGATACAGAATTTAAATCCACTATAGATTCTGGGCACCTTGGGACTCAAGACAATTTTTTGTTTATCTTTTTAACCAGATACTGGGCATAATACTGGGACTAACCCACGTGCTTAATAAATACTTATTAAACTGAATCGATTTTTAATGGCATGCTTACTTTCCCAAGCCCTGTTCCTGGTTTGTCTTTGTTCACTTCACCAAAAAAAACAAACAAACTAGAAGAATGAAGATGAGGTTTTTATGGTCCCAAGTATTCTGAACTATAGTTTCTTTTAAAATAGTTTTCATAGATCCACGCCACTTTAAGGTTTCTGACTTTGAAGTAGTGCCTTTCCTATAATAGTCACATTGTAATGCATTTTGTATGACTTGACATTTACATGGTTTACATAGAGACCAAGACCTTAATATTTACTAAAAAGGAACATTTCAAGAATAAGATACAAGTGGAAACTGTAAATATTAGTCTCTCCCTTACATAGGAATGGGACTTACTAAATTGTTTCTAGTCCATTTTTTCCACGTTCATACCAACCAAATCAATCACTTTGAAATCATTAATGTTTTGTTGTCATTCCATTTAAATGAATACTGTGGCATTATGTTTGATTTAAGTATAGTATATTCAAGACTGATTTTTTTTCCTCTACACTCATATTACTGAAAGCATTATCCAGTTAATTCTCAGTGTCTCCTGTGTATGTGTGTGTGTGTGTGTGTGTGTGTGTCTGTGTGTGTGTGTGTGTGTGTGTGTGTGTATTTGAAGGAGACAGAACACATGACATCACCCATATAAGAGATGAAGAAACAACAGTCTGGAAGGGTTTCCAGTTTTCCTAATGGAACATGAGCAGCAAAACAGGACAAAAGTTACAGCTCCCTTGAATAAAGTCTGATTTTTCCTCCAGGCAGTTCTGGTCTTGATTTAAGATTGTCAAGATCTTCAAACTTCTCCCCAAGCATTTGGAGTTTAAAAAAAAAAAGAATATTGCTCCCAGGCAGTTGTCCCTTCATTTTAGGAGAATTTCTTTTTTATAAATGCAGCATTTCTTTTCAAGTAAGCTTAAATCATTTTAAAAAAAAATTAAAACATGCTCAATGCCCGAAAGTGTTTAAGAATCTTAATCTATCCTTTGTCCCATTCCTTAGAACTACTTTTCAAATGGTTTGGATTTAGCCAAACCTAAAATAGATTTTTGTCAAGAGTCTTTTCCCCTCCCTTAATTTTTAAACCGATGTGTATTTAGAGGGAAATTTAATACATATGCTTCTAATTCATGTGCACTTAACTCATCAGAATGTTGTTTTGTAAAACCTGTTTGAAGTTTAAAAAGTCTTTTTGGAGCCTCCCTTTAATAAGTCTTTTCAAGCCCTTATTCTTAGCAGGAAGTAACATTTTGCCAGGAGTAAATGAATTTCAACCGCCAAAGGTTCACATTTAGTCTAAAACTGACAGTCAACACATTTTGTACCTTGCAAAAGTGAGTTCTTTTACTTATAGGATAAAGTTGTTTACTTTTTTAAGCCCCAAACTCAGAAAACATAGATGTGCTTCTATCCAGCATATTTGAACATACAAAAATTATCAGAGATGTTTTTGAAAGGACGTAATTTAAAAATAACTAGTCTAAATGCATCCTAAAATTCCTAAAGGTTTGCAAATAGGTTTTGCTAAAAAAAAAAAAAAAAAAAAGCTGATAAGATTGTTTCCTCAAAATAAAAACACACAAAGGAGTAGCTATGGAGGCAGAAGTAAGTGATAATTGAGGGGGTGGCAGAGTGATGTCTGGAGAGAGAGGAGTTAGAGCAACAGACGACAACAGCTCGGTGCATGTGCACGCAGCGTTAGAAGCAGTTTGATGAGTTTTTATCTCAGGTCCGTGTGTCAGAGAAACTGACATGTATGAAATATGAGGATCAAAGAGGAACAAAGGGGCTCAAGACAAGATGCTGCACAAAATGCCATTGATGAATTACGAAGGCGAGAAAGACAAGAGAGAAGTAGCAGTGTTTTAAAAAAATTACTGCTTGAGCTAGGCTAATATCCCATCAGATTTATTTTTTATTTCCTGCTGATGGCTACAGCTGTTCCTTCTGACTTTCTGTCTGAAGGCAGCCTCCTAGGTCCGGAGCTCATACCCAGGAAGCAGGGCTGTCCCGCATCTGCGTGGCCCAAAGAAGAGTCAGTGAGGACCACAGAGAACAGGGAATTACAGTTTACCTTGGCTTCTTTATAATCAATTAATCTTTGTCCAATAAAACAAGTACCACTCATGATTATAAGCAGAATAATAAACATCAATGTTTTAATTTTATTTCTGTTGAACAGAACATAGTGCAACCCAGTGACTATCATTAAGAAGCTTAAATGCTACCCCTGGCCTGAAAGAATAACCAGAGGTTAAGAAGTGTTTACTCATAAGAAATGATTCTTGTGCTAAAAAGATTTTTGCCTGACTTGAAAAAATGTCTCATTCCCTCTATTGCTAAGAAAGTAGAGAGAGAGAGACATGGTTCTACAGTGAATTAGGGTGGCCTGCCGGGACCCAAGCCTATCTGCTGTACCCTGCATCGTGACATCCTGGAGGGACACACGCATCCACAAACGTTCTCTTCTTGCTCTGTCCCTTACTCAGGAAAGAAGGCTCTCATTGGAGACCAAAATGTGACTTCATGGATTGTGTGTGTTCCTCCTCGGCTTTGCATTTTCCCTTTGTGTTTTCCATTAGCTCCCTCTGATTGTGGTTCATTCTTTTCTTGGGTTCCATAATTATTTTTTTTCCTTTTCTTCCACTACAGTCTCCCTACTCTTCCACTTCATGTTTCCTTCATTGCATTTCTCACAAATCTGTTTCTTTGTGCCTCCATCACATTCTGTCTGTTCTTTGTCCCTGGGTTCACCTCTTCCCTTGCCTTTGACTGGTCTGGCCAGCTTTTTCCTGTGCCTAGGAGCACAAAGGCAGCTGCTCCTTTTTTTTTTTTTTTTTTCTTTTCCTAACATCCCCTCTACCCCAAACCTCAGCTCTGTGCAGTAAATTGGCAATGGCAGGAGAAAAATCCGCATTAACTCTTGCTTGACAACAGAGAAGAAAGGAGAAATGCACACAGCGTTAGGAATCCACTCCACGTAGAGGCACAGATGTACTTGGCAAGCTGGTGGGTCAGTTGTGCCAATAACTGTTGGGCTGTCACCTGTAGGTTACACTGCAGTCCTGCTGAGACATCAGTTCATTACACCAAGGGCTAGGCTTGACACAGCACATCGCCCAGCCCCGCTTCCTGTCCAACGCAGGAGTCAGGCCTGTCGCATCATCCTGACAGTGGTCATGCTGCCTCTGACTGACTGCTTCCAGCAATGACCTGACTATTTCCGAAGACCTCCTCTTCTGGATTAGAAAGCACTCACTTTTATTTTTTTAATTTATTTATATTTATTTATTCATTTTTTAAATAGAGTTATAGTCAGTTTACAATATTGTGTCAATTTCTGGTGTACCCCACAATTTTTCATCATCAATATACATATATTCATTTTCATATCTTTTTCACCGTGAGCTACTACAAGATACTGAATATATTTCCCTGTGCTGTACAGTATAAACTTGTTTATCTATTCTATATAAACCTGTCAGTATCTGCAAATCTCAGACTCCCAGTCTGTTCCTTCCCACCCCCTTCCACCCTGGCAACCACAAGTCTGTACTCTATGTCTGTGAGTCTGTTTCTGCTTTATATTTAAGTTCATTTTTATTAGTCTTCTTCTTTTTTTCCAGATCCCATATATGAGTGATCTCATATGATATTTTTCTTTCTCTTTCTGGTTTACTTCACTTAGAATGACATTCTCCAAGGACATCCATGTTGCTGAAAATAGCATTATGTTGTCATTTTTATGGCTGAATAGTATTTCATTGTATAAATATACCACTTCTTCTTTATCCAGTCATCTGTTGATGGACATTTAGGTTGTTTCCTTGTCTTGGCTATTGTAAACAGTGCTGTTATGAACATTGAGGTGCAGGTGTCTTTTTGAATTAGGGTTCCTTCTGGGTATATGCCCAGGAGTGGGATTGCTGGATCACATGGTAAGTCTATTTTTAGTTTTTTAAGGAACCTCCATACTCCACAGTGGCTGCACCAAACTGCATTCCCACCAGCAGTGCAGGAGGGTTCCCCTTTCTCCACAGCCTCTCCAGCATTTGTCATTTGTGGACTTTGGAATGATGGCCATTCTGACTGATGTGAGGTGATACCTCCTTATAGTTTTGATTTGCATTTCTCTGTTAATTAGTGATATTGAGCATTTTTTCCTGAGAAAGCACTCACTTTTAGAGCTTCCTCTTACAAAGCTCCAAACAGCCTCTCTGTGAACCTGCGCCTTGGCCACATCTCTTGAGTACTCCCAATAGCTGTCTCTTTACTGTAAGAAAAGCTCTTTTATTATCAAACGCAGATATCACTGGCTTTCCCCACCACATCATAAGCTCTGTGAGGACAGGTCCTGTGTATCTTATTCACCTAGGTATTCCCAACACTCAATAAGGTGCCTGGCATATAGCAGGCACTAAATAAGCACTTGCTGAATAAACTAGCCCTTAGCAAAGAGACCACTAAGCCTGGAAAGTTTGAACAATCAGCTCAAATATACCCAACTGGAGAGTGGGGGAGCCTGGATACACATTTATCTTGTTTTCTTAGAACCATGGGCCATTCATTTAGCCTCCACGCTATTTTGCTAACAATGTTCTTTCATATGGTTACAATGGCCAATAGCCATGTGGATGCTGAGAGAACTAGTGTGTCACAAGAGGCCTGGGGCTGGGAATAACAGCCACAGGAAGCAGACATCTCTCAAGTGGAGACTGCGGCAGGGATGCAACCAGACCCACACAGCACACAAAATAAGGAGGAGGGACCAGCTCTCCCTCAGGCGCAGCAGGCAGGATGCTCTGAAGCAAGACCCAGATGACTACATCACACCACGTGGGAAACTGTCCATGGCCAAAGGAGAGCACGCAGACAGGAGCCCCCTCTTCAAGGCATTAGCACTTGCAGACTTGCTACGCATGGTCCCCAGACACCTCTGATAGGGAGTTTGAAGTTTGAGTTGACAGAATATTAGCCCAATGAGAGTGAGTTAACCTTAAAGAGGCTCTTGAGGTCTCTGCCCTCCCATTCTCCTCATGTAGGCGATGGGGCTTTAAAAGTAAGACAAGTGTTTTCTCTTTTCTTTTTCTTTTCCTTTCAACATTTGTGCAATGTTGAAAATATTCAATCCTTCTATGTTAATCAAGTAGTTATTGTATTATACTATTATCCACCCAATATCTCTGTAATCCACAGACATTTTCAATTCCTTGTCAAATATACATTTTTATCAGAGTGAAAGGATCCTCTATATTTTGTACACATGTCTACAGTAGACATTTCTGTAATATAAAAAATATAGAAATCATTCATTTGAGTACTTGATCTCTTTCTTTGCCTTTCTTTTTCTTTCTTTTCTTAAAAGTCCTCTCTCAGGAGTCTTATGAACTATGTAATATTCACATCTAGAAGTTCATCTGCTGCTGCGTTATCTATTTTTATTTGAATGATGAAATGTCTGCTGACCTTCATTTGCCTGTTCCTGAATATTATAGGCCATATTAATAATTATTCAAAAGTCTTAAATCCATGTCTTTACTTTTAGTTTCTCCAGCTCTTTCAAATTCAAATAAGTGTTATGATATAAACATAAAAATACTACAGATATTTAGTCCATGTTATTGGCTATATAGGAAAAAGGGCATATGACCAATTTGCATATCTTTTCGTCTTTATTTCAAATAAATTGGAGGGGCCATGATTGCCTGTCACTCATTGTCAGGGAAATGTAAGACCTTCCCCTCTCCTCCATCTTCCCCTACCCCTATCATGCCAGCCCTCAAGAGAAAACATCACGAGAAAATAGAATCTTCAGTATTTTAAACTGGGATACTAGTATGGTGAATAGAGTTTTTAGTGGGAGGATTAAAGGATTACAAGTAGAACCAGAAAGAAAAAAAAAAACTTCATTTTATTTTTTTTGGTGAGGGGGCTGGTGATTAGGTTTATTTACTGATTTTTTTTTTTAATGGAGGCGCTGGGAATTGAACCCAGGACCTTGTGCATGCTAGGTATGCACTCTACCACTGAGCTTATACCCTACCTCCATAAAAAATTTCTTTTTGTGAACTCTCCCTTTGTTCTTCTTCCTCTATCTTTCCATTTAACTGATTTTGGTAAAACCAGGCCTGAATGTATTAGCTGAATGAACACACCATCATCTTTGGGAAGCCAAGGAGAGCACTTCAATGTAGGTCTTAGAGGAGAAGCCACCCTCTGTTCTCAGATTCTGCTCCCTGTGTGGCTTTCTTCCCTTCTCCATCTCTGTCGGAACCAACTGTGGAACAAGTCCTGGAGGAGCCTCCTTGCATTGAAACAAGGCCTAAATGTATCCACACTCAGGTCCAGGGAAGGAAGCATCAGGAGGAGGGAGTCAGGCCAGCTTGAAGAGGAAGATCATGATTAGTAAGATTCAGGAATCTGCAGAATTAAGTGACAGAATTAAGAGACTAATCCAAGCAACTTGCCAAGGAAAAGAAACAGATAGGGATTTGGAATTAAAGACCTAGCTAATAATACAAAGGGATGTTTGCCTACAGTGTCATCTACTATAAACCCCAGGGCAACTAGTATGGAAATGGCTGCACAAGGAAGCAGTAAAAGATTCAGAGAATTGATCCAATCATGTAAATTCTCTTAAGAGTTACAACTAACAGAGGTATAATGATAACTTGGGGTCCTCATTGCAAACAAAGGATGAAAGTAAGTCTTCCCCTTATGCTTGTCTGTTGAACCTCAGTTATCATCAAACACTGGATACTCAAATGTTTCCAAGATAAGTGGGAGCAAACATCTGCTTTGTACATCCCAAGCCTTTTTTTTAAATCAAGAGAGGTGTTTAGTGTGAAATTCTCTATCCGCATAGAGAGTCTCAAACACCCTTTCAGACATTTTGGAGTGTCATTCTTAATTGAGCCCGTATGACTTTTTCAAATACATATTTTTAAAAATCAGTTTACGAAGTTCTAAAAGCACTTGAAGTTCTTCTTACTAACCGTAGAAATACATTAGGGGATAGTTAACCAAAATGATGGAATCCTACTTAAAAACTAACTCATACTCACACGTAAAGGTGTGGGATAATGGTTTTGATTTGCAATTCCCTGGTAATTAGTCATGTTAAGAACCTTATTGTGTGTCTGTTAATCATCTGTATGTCTTCTTTGGAAAAATTCTCTTCAAGGTCTTCTGTCCACTTTAATTAGGTCGTTTGTTTGTTTATGTGTTTGTTTTAATATTGAGTTGATGAGTTATTTGTATATCTTGGATGTTAGCCACTTAGTGTATTTATCATTTGCAGGTATCTTATCCCTTCAGTAGACTACCTCACTGACAGCTTCCTATGCTTTGAAAAAGCCTTTCAGTTTGATGTGGTCCTATTGTTTATTCTTGCTTTTACTTCCCACACCTGAGTGACAGATGCCAAAAAAAAAAAAAAGCTAAAATTCCTGTCAAAGAATGTACTGTCTGTTTTCTTCTAGGACTTTTATGGTTTCAAGTGGAATGTTTAAGTTTTTAATCTATCTTGAGTTTATTTTTGTACACGGTGTGAGAAACTAATCCAGTTTCGTTATTTTGTATTTAGCTGTCCAATTTCCCAACATCATTTACTGAAGAAGCTGTCTTTTCCTTGTATATTTTGCCTCCTTTTTCATAAATTAATTGATCATATGCACATGGTTCATTTCTAGGCTGTCTGTTCTGTTCCATTGATCTATGTATCTGTTTTTGTGACAGTATCATACTGCTTTGATGGCCATAGCTTTGTAGTATAGTTTGAAATAAAAGAGTATATTTCCAGACAGAAAATCAATAAAGAAACTCTAGACTTTAAACAAAATAATACTAGCACTTAATAGATACATATAGAACATTCCACACTAATAAGCAGAATGTACATTCTTCTCAAGTGCACTGGTGCATTCTCCAGGACAGACCACAGGCTAAGCTACAAAGCAAGTCTCAGTAAACTTAAGAAAATTGCACTCATATCAAGCATCTTTTCCAACCACAGCAGTGTGAAACTAGAAGTCAGCTATATTAAAAAGCTGTAAAAACCACCATTACATGAAGGCTAAACAATATGCTACTAAACAAATGGGTTACTGAAGAAATCAAAGAGGAAATAAAAAATACTGGAAGACGAAACAAAAACAACAATTTAAAAATCTATGGGACATAGCAAAAGCAGTTCTAAGAGGGAGGTTTATAGAAATACAAGCCTACCTCAGAAAACAAAACAACATCTCAGTAAACAACCTAACCTTACACCTAAAGGAACTAGAAAAAGAACAAACAAAACTCAAAAATTAGTAGAAGGAAAGAGATAATAAAGATCAGAACAGAAATGAATGAAACAGAGACAAAAATAGAAAAAAAAATCAATGAAACTAAGAATTGGTTCTTTGAAAAGATCAATACAATTGATAAACCTTTAGCCAGACTCATCAAGAACAGAAAAGAGAGGGCCAAACCAGTAAAATCAGAAATGAAAAGGAAGTTACATCTGATGCCACATAAGTAAAAAAGATCATAAGAGAGTACTACAAACATACACCAATAAAATGAACAACCTAGAAGAAATGGACAAATCCTTAGAAGTACAATTTCTCAAGACTGGACCAGGAAGAAACAGAAAACATAAACAGGCTAATTACAAGGAATAAAATTAAATCAGTAAAAAACAACCCCCAGCAAAGTAAAGCCCAGGCCCAGAAGGCTTCACAGGTTAATTCTACCAAACATTTAGAGAAGAGTTAATACCTCTCCTTCTCAAACTATTTCAGAAAGCTGAGGAAGAAGGAAAACTTCCAAACTCATTATATGAGACCAGCATCACCCTGATACCAAACTAGACAAAGACAACACACACACATACACACACACATGCAAATTACAGGCTAATATCACTGATGAACAATGATGCAAAAATCCTCAACAATATATGAGCAAACTGAATGCAATAATACATTAAAAAGATCATACACCATGATCAAGTGGGATTCAAGATCTGCAAATAAATCAATGCCATTCACCACATTAAAAACTGAAGAATAAAAAGCATATGGTTATCTTAATAGATGCAGAAAAAAATGTTGACGGAATTTAACATTCATTTATAATAAAAGCTGTCAACAATATGAGTACAGAGGAAACATACTTCAACATAATAGAGGCCATATATGACAAGCCTACAACCAATATCAATACTCAATGATGAAAAGCTGAAAGCATTTCCTCTAAGATCAGGAAAGATAAAGTTGTCCATTCTCATCACTTTTGTTTAACATAGTATTGAAAATCCTAGCCACAGCAATCAGACAAGAAAAATAAGTAAAAGGAATTCAATTTGAAAAGGAAGAAGTAAAACTATCATTGTTTGCAGATAGATAGATGCACAATGGAATATTGCTCAATCACAAACAAGAATGAAATCTTGCCTTTTATGAAAACAAAGATGGATTTAGAGGTTATTATGCTAAGTGAAATAAATCAGAGAAAGATAAATACCATATTATCTCACTTACATATGGAATCCAAAAACCAAAAAAACTAAAACAAAAACAAACAAACAAACAAAAAAACCCAACAACAAAATGGAAACAAATTCATAAATATGGAGAATAAATGGGTGGCTGCCAGAAGAGAAAGAGTGGGGGGAGGGAAAATAGATGAAGGGGACTGAGGTACAAACCTTCAGTTATAAAATAAATAAGCCATGGGTATGTAATATACAGCAATAAGGAACATGGCCACTATTACTGTAATAACTTTGTGGACATATGATTACTAGATTTATGGTAGTCATCATTTCATAATGCGTACAAATGGTCAAATCACTATGAAGTACCCCTAAAACTAGCATGATATCATAGGTCAACTACATTTCAATTAAAAAAGAAACGTTTTAAAAATAATTAGTCTGCCGATTATTTTCATTGCTCAAAAAAGAGAATTTCCTCACTTGGTTTTCACACCTTCAAGGATCATTATATATCAGCAGGTATCACTGTTATAAAAGTCAAGGATAAGGTTGTTAGTAATGTTCAGGAAATTTCAGTCTTCATTCTTAAATACAGAATAAAGGTTCATTTTGGGGACTTGTATTCGACAAGATGTTTCTGACTTTTGTGGTTGTCTCAGGATGCAAAATTGCTTTTGTTTCCCTTTAAGTCTCATGTGAACCTCAAAACTAACTTATGTGGTGGGTGGATACATGCTATTGTCAGCATTGAATAGATGATAAAGCTGCACCTGGGGGCTAGGAGGAGATGGCTGTGGCTGCATTAAGATTTGAGCATAGAACTTCTGATGACAAATGCCATTATATTGGCATGCCACTGTGATAGAAAAGAACAAATCTGACTCCACATTAGATCTGCTCCTTTGGCTTTAACCCTGCACCCTGTTTTCTAGGCTTCGTCTTGCCAGCTCTGCACCTTTTGCAAAGAAATGTTTCCTTTAGCCTGAAATACACAGGAGAGCCTATTCTCAAGGCTCTGACCTTTAAGGATGTTAGCACTTCTGCACTTATATAAAAATAACAAGTTGCAGAATAGAAAATAACATTTGTTTTGTTAGAGATTTTCCAGGGGCACCATGACCTGACCCACATGGACAGCTGCAAGAACAAAGAATTCCTACACCAAGAAGTTTGCAACAACCAACCACACCCCCTCCCCTTTTTAGTATAAAAGGAGCCTTAATTCTGACTGGAGTAAGATGGTTCTCCAAGACATTAGTCTGCCATCTTCTCAGTCTGTTGGCTTTCTGAATAAAGTCACTATTTCTTGCCCCAACACCTTGTCTCTGGACTTATTGGCCTGTCGTGCAGCTAGCAGAATGAGTTTGCACTTGGTAACATCACTACTTCCAATCTGTTGGACAATGAAGATGTAGTGCATGTGAATTTTCTTTCTTCTCCAGTATATATATTTTCATCAGATTTTAAAAGCAGTTTTATTATTTAACCTCTAGTGTGGTTTATGAAATGATTTTTTTTTATATTCTTAGGGTAACTGTCACAGTATTTGATATTCATATTATAATATTTGGATATTTGTCACAAACAAATAAATAGTCTGCCAGTTTTTAATTTTCATAACAGCCAAAGGCAGTCATAGTTGATTTAGCAGATAGGGGAGATAGAAAAAAGTTAGGGGAGAGAGCAAAAAACTAGAACAACTGTGAAAAACAGTAAGCAAAAGTTAAGACAGAAATTTTTTTTTTCATCACTCCCTCTACTCTAGTTAAATATTCTTTGATGTTCCAGTGCTGTGTTAGAGCCATTCACCACCAGCTCCCAAGAACCAACTGTTAAATATTCAGGACTTTTGTGAATTGGTAGCTTAAGAATTGGCCATGATGAAAGTATTTACCCTACAGATGTCAGCAAACACCACAAGTCAGTAATTTTGCCCTTCAGAGCAGGTTTGCCAGTGCATCACTGGATGTCATGCATATTTAACACTAAAGATGATTTTTTTTAAGGTGATGGTTACATGACAAGCAATTGAACAAAAACAATGAAGTTAATAATACATATTTCTTATGTATTTTGTATCTTACAGGTTCTCATATATTTATCTTCACAAAAAGCCTGTGAAAGCAGTACAGAAAGTATCAATTATCACCCTATTTTATAGATGAAGAAACAGGCTCCAGAGCTCCAGAGCAGGTAATGGTAGTGTTGAGGCTAGAATCAAATATTTCTGTGTCTTTGTCCAATATCTTCTCAACTATGATACATAGCCTTCAGCCCTGCTCACTGGAAGCGGTTTACTATGGTAACAGTGTGTGCTTTTGAGAGATCAGGGCAAAAACACGTATGCAGACTTTGCCATACTTGGAAATGGATGGGAATTCTGTTTTTGTTTTTCCACTGACAATCTGTGGAATCTGGAATGTTTTTCCTGAAAAAGAATCCACATGACCATGTGCTAATGTGAGATTTTTTAGCCCTGGTTTGCCACAACCCTCTGTTTGTTTTCTCTTAAATGTTAATTTCTAATTTGAAAATCCTGCTCAGAGAATAAACACTAAGCTCTTCAAGACTATTTTAAAGTATCTTTTTGGTTTCTTGGTTAATTGGAGCCTGTGATGTGCTAGATTGACATTCATAACAATTGGATCTATCTATTTATACCTAACTTAGAAACAGTACTGAGATGTGTGGGGGTGGGGAGGATGAGGTAGTGAGGTCAGCAAGATGATGGGATAGGAAGTCCCAGCCCTCATTCCCCTACAGAAACACAGATTTAACAACAATGTAACTAACACAATACTTTTAGGAGAAGTCCAGAATCCAGTAAGGAGTTGCAGTATGGCCGATAAACACAAATCTGGGATTATCCAACTGAAACAGTAAGAAAAGCAATTGCATTTTACCCACATCAGCCCTTCCCCCAGGTTGGCCAGCTCAGTTCCAAGGAGGGTTTCTACTCCTCCTGGGGTGGGGGTGAGGGGCAGGGAGAGAATGGGGTCAAGCCCTCCAGACCTACACTGCATGCTCGGATTGGCTGGTTTCTGTCTTGACTCACACAGAATGCCTAGAACTGGCAGAATCCAGAAAACAGGGACCGCTAGACAGGCAGGCACCTTCCTGCAGCCAGCAAGGCTCTGCACATCTTGGAGAAAACATAAAACTGAGACCTCTTCTGCAGGAAGGAGGGAGGACTGCAGCATGATGGCTTCAGTGTCCTCAGCCTTTCTGTGCACTCTCCAAGTGGCTGGTATTACAGGCAGAATATATGTGTCCCCTTCAAATTCATATGTTGAAGTCCTAACCCCCTTATGCAATGGTATTAGGAGGTGGGGACTTTGGGAGGTGATTAGGTCATGAAGTCAGAGCTCTAATAAATGAGATTAGTGTGTTTATGAAAGAGACCTCAAAGAGATTCCTCACCCTTTCCACCAGGTGAAGATATAGTGATGAGATGGCTGTGTATGAATCCGGGAGCAGGTCCTCACTAGACACCAAAGCTGCTGGCACCATGATTTTAGATTTCCCAGTCTCCTGACTGTGAGAAATAAATTTTGGTTGTTTATAAGTCACTAGTCTATGGTATTCTGGCATAGCAGGCTGAACTTATATTATGAGACCAGTATTACCCAGATACCAGAGCCAGACAAAGACAGTACACAAAAAGAAAACTACAGACTAATATCCCTAATGAGTACAGATGAAAAAGTCTTCAACAAAGTGCTAACACACTGAATTCAACCACACATTAAATGGATTATACACTATGACCAAATGGGATTTATACCTGGCATACAGGGACTGTTCAACATATAAAAATCAATTAATGTAATACGCTGTATTAACAGAATGAAGGCTAAAAATCACATGACCATCTCAATAAATGCAAAGAAGGCATCTGATAAAATGCAACACATTTTCATGATAAAAACTCTCAATAATTTAGGTATGGAAGGAATTTACCTCAACACAATAAAAGCAATATATATAAAGCCCACAGCTAACATACTCAATAGTGAAAAATTTAAAACTTTTCCTCTAGGATCAAGAACAAGGCAAGGGTGCCTACTCCAATTCTATTCAACTATAATACTGGAACTATATTGGTGTATAAATTTGCTATATATATTCCAACTATAGTACTAGAAGCCCTAGCCAGAGCAATAAGACAAGAAGAAAAACAAAAGTCATATAAATTATAAAGAAGTAAAATTGTCTGTTTCCTTATGATATTATCAAGTGTAGAAAATCCTAAAGACTCCATAAACAAATTAAGAGTTAATAAACAAATTCAGCAAAGTACAGGATACATAATCGTCATATAAAAATCAATTGCATTTCTGTATTGAAACAATAAACTATCCAAAAAGTAAATTAAGAAAACAACCTCACTATAATAGCATCAAAAAGAATAAAATTCTAAGGAAGAAACTTAATCAAAGAGGTGAAAGATTTATACACTGAAAACTATTGTTGCTGATAAAAGGAATTAAAAAAAACACAAATAAATGGAAAGATATCCCATGTTCATAGATTGGAAGTTCATGTCTACAGATTTAATGCAATCCCTATTAAAATCCCAATAAAAATTTTTATAGAAAAATTTAAAAATACTAAACTTCATTTGGAACAACAAAAGACTCCAAACAGCTAAAACATTCCTGAGAAAGAAGAACAAAGTTGAAAGTATTACACATTCTGATTTCAAATTATATTACAAAGCTATAGTTATCAAAATAGTATGGTCCTGAAGTACAAACAGACACTTAAATTAATGAAACAGAACAGAGCCCAGAAATACTCACTTGTTTACATGGTCAACTGATCTTCAACAAGGTGCCAAGACTACACAATGGGGAAAGGAGGGTCTCTTCATTAAATGGTTGGAAAAACTGAATATCCACATGCAAAAGAATAAAACAGAAACTTATACTATAGTTAAAAATCAACTCAAAATTAAAGATTTAAATGTAAGACCTGGAACTGGATAAAGCCCTAGAAGGAAACTCCTTGCCATCGGCCAAGGCAGTGGCTTCTCAGATGCAACACAAAAAGCAAAAGCAACAAGAGCAGAAATAAACAAACAGGACTACAGAAACTAAAAAGTTTCTGCACAGCGAAAGAAACGATCAGCAGAGTGAAAAGTCAGCCTACAGAGGGGCAGAAAATACTTGCAAACCATATATTTGATGAGGAATTAAGATCCAAAATATATAAGGAATTCATACAATTCAATAGCAAAAAAGGCAAATAACTCAATTTTAAAATGAACAAAGGGCTTGAATAGGTATTTCTCCAAAGAAGACATACCAGTGGTCAACAGATATGTAAAAGATGATCAACAAGTTTAACAATAGGGGAAATGCAAATCAAAATCACAATGAGATATCATCTCGCACCTATTAGGATGGCCATTACCAAAAACACAAAAGAGTACAAACGTTGACCATGATGTGGAGAAATTTGACCCTTTGCATATTGTAGTAATAATATAAAATGATGAACTGTTATGGAAAACAGTATGACAGTTCCTCAAACAAATAAAAATAGAACTATCATACGATCCAGCAATCCCACCTTTGAGTATGTATCGAAAAGAATTTAAATCATGATTTTGAAGAGATATAGGCACCCTATGTTCGCAGTAGTATTATTCACAATAGCCAAGATATAGAAACAGCATAAATGTCCTTTGACAGATGAATGGATGAAACTGTGATGTATACATACAAAGTAGTATTGTTCATCCTTAAAAAAGAAGGAAATCCCGCCATACGCAACAACATAGGTGAACCTGGGGGACTGGATGTTATGTTATGTTATGTTATGTGAAATAAGCCAATCACAGAAGGACAGATACTTCATGATTGCACTTACATGAGGTATCTAAAATAGAGTCACAGAAAAGAAAGTAGAATGGAGGCTGCCAGGAGCTGGAGGGAGGGCGCAACAGGGAGCTGCTGCTCAATGGGTGTAAAGTTTGAGTAACGCAAGATGAATAATTCCAGAGATCTGCTGTGCAACGCTGTGCCTATTGTCAACAGCACTGTCTTGTGCACTTAAAATTCAGTAAGCAGGTATATCTCAAGTTAGACATTCTTAACGCAACAACAACAAAAATCATATGGCAAGAGAGAGAGCCCGTAGTGCTGTGTTACTGAAGCCCTGGCAAACTGATACAGACAAAGGAAAATGGAAACAACACTGTTAATCAGCTCCATCTACCTGACATCCGTACGGCCGGCACATCACCCAACAATAACAGAATTCATTTTTTTTTAATTGCAAACCGAATATTTACTAAGTTAGACCCTATTCTGGGCCATAAATCCAACGACACAGGTCACGCAAAGCATGTTCTCTAGACCAAAATAGAAGTACATTAGAAATCAGTAACAGAAAGTTACTCCTTTTTTCTCTTTCTTTTTTGATACATAAATTATGTTTCAGTACTTGCATATATTGTGGAATATGACATTCAGATTATTCTCCTGTAGAGTTAAAACTATTCTAATGAAGAATTTGGGAGAGGACAAAGAAAGGGTCTTCATTTTAACCAGACAGGTTCTGGGCAAAAGTCTTTGTCAAGTACATACTATTCCAACCAGCAAATTGGAGATTAAATTATACAAATATCTAAAAGCATGTGCAGTCAAATGTGTATTTTTGCTTTCTTCATAACTGTAAAAAATTGAAACAATGTTAGTATCAGCGTTAATTATTTTAGTAACAAAAGAAAAATGAAATTGAAAAGGAAAATACAGTCTGAACAAATGTTAGGCTGTTGATCAGTTACAAGTACTGTAATTTAAGTCCATCAGTGACTTACTTTGTATTTCAGGAAATTCTTTCAAATTACATCTGGAAAAGTGTAATCTATTTTGCTTATCATGGTCCCAAAGTAAATGAGTTACAAAGCTCAAAACAAAAATTGCAATGTCTGGTCAGAGCGCAGGACAAATAGCCCACTGATATTCTTGCATATGTACCTACCCACTTTCTCTTCCATTGTTACAACCCCTGGATCCCATTACAGTGCAATCAATGTCATGAATGCAGAAATAAATGAATAAAATAAAACAAAATAATATACAGTTGTGAGATTCTAAGCATTTTTACCTGTACTGACAAAAATAACAAATGAACTTATACTTCTTGGGGAAAAAATATAAACAGACTGAAAAGAATTTTGTTCAGACATGCCTCGGTAGCCTCCTGGTATCCTGGCAGTTACCTCATTATCAGAAGGCAAAACAACAACAACAACAACAAAAACTGCACATTTACCTAGGCTGTCTTTTAGCATTTTTAGTTGCGTGTCCATAAAATGAAATGCTTACAAATAATCTTGATGGCGTTCCCTGACTGCTAGGTTTTGTGCCACACGTGGGACACAGGACGTGTCAGTGCCCTAATGAAAACATAACCTTTGCTTTATGAACACAGGAGTGGATTTGCACTGAAGCAATTTTACTGTTTATCATATTTCCTTCCACTGCTATGTTCTCTCACCCAAATGAGCTCCGTGAGCTTTTTACGTCATGCTTTACAACCTCATGTGATATTTAAACCATTTTAAAAGGTTTTAAAAAAGATATAGAATCACCAATTCACTCTTGCTAGCGCAGCATCAGTAGAGAATGGTGACTTAAGAGAGTCCTCACGGAGTTTCCATTGAGAGACTCTGTGGTGTAGAAGCATTCATTTTGTATCAGAAGACATGGGGTGGACCTTGACAGCATTACGCTAAGTGAGATGCCAGACAGAAACAAATACTGTGTGAATTCATCTATATGTGGAATCTTAAAAACACAAACAAACAAAACAAAAACAAAACTAACTAAAACTGGTGGTTACCCGAGGTGGAAGGGGAGGGGAGGGGGAATTGAAAGATGATCAAAAAGCACAAACTTCCCATTATAAGATAAATGAGAACTGGGGATGCAGTGTACAACGCGAGGACTACACGTTGAATGATCTGTAGGGGAGAGGTTAAGAGAGGAGATCCTATGAGCTCTTATCACTAGGAGAGTTTTTCCCTTTTTCTTTTCATTGTATCTCTAGGAGATGATGCATGTTAGGTGAATCTACAGTGTTAATTATTTCATAATAGATATAAATCAAGCCATCTTATCTTAAACTTATGCCTTAAACTTATACAGTGATGTATGTCAACGATTTCTCAATGTACCTTTTTTAAAAAATCATTAAAAAATAAGATATATATTCTAGCACCTAGAAAAGTATGAATTCGATGGGTGACTAAATAAATAAGTAATTGAATTTCTGACCTCTTGACTCAACAAGTGAGTGATACTAAATCAGTCACTTCGAAGCTTCAGAATGTATTATGATGATCCTTATTTTGCATGATTGTAATAAGTATGAAAGAAAATGAAGTACATGAGAGTGCTTTATAAATAGATATATGTTATAGAAATATGGTATCTTATATGGAAGATATGGAAATATGGAACATTCATTTTCATACTCAAATAATAGGATGCTATTTCAATTACTGTAGATAAAATTCACAATTATCCTTTCTCGGATATATTACAGTCCTATTGATTTAATTTGGGGCCATTTTCCCAAAAAAACACAGTAAAGTATTAGCCATTTGACTATATTTATCAAAAAGAACCACTTTTGCATTCCCTGGTAACTGGTGTCCACATTTGCATATTAAGGTGAATTTAAATGTAAAGTTATGTCACTAGATATGCAATACATTTTGTTGACTGTATGAGTTCTTTTTCTTTGGTTTCTTCCACTGGCAGTGATTTATTTATGATGTGTATGTGTTTTTAGCATCTGTGAAGTTTCTCTTGTGTGTTATTCCACGGAGAGTGAGGCTTTATAAGATGAAATTTGAATGAAGAAAAGCAGTTGCTAAGAAGAGATGGAAATCATGATGCCCTTAATTACGTCTCCACATTTATGAATTCCATTTTTGGAGAGAGAGGGAGACATGGAGGCAATTAAAGAAGTTTCTGCACGGACCCTGTCAGCGGGGAGTCACCGCAGAGTTCACAGGGCGTCCTCGTGTCGGAGGAAATCCAAGTGCCTAGAGAGGCAGAGAAAAGCTCCAAGTGCTTAATTACTGGTTGTGGAGGTTAGAGTTAAAATGAAATCATGGTGTTAAATGAATAAAATCCGTGTTAATATTGCTGCTGATGGACACACTGCTATGTTCGAAAAGCCATTTGTATAAAAATGAACACAATTTCATTATTTTTAAAATAGTGATTTTTGGTTCCTGCTAAGTGCATTGTAAAAGAGTGTAAAGACTATAAGAGGTATTTCCAACATGAATTTGTTTAATTAGCCTTCACATTTCACCTACATTTTTCTTAGTTCAGGCAGCAAATGCTCAAGCAACATATGTTTGCTGAGGGCCTACTGTGTGCTGTTGGTGGTTAACACTTTGTCCCAAGGAAAGGGTTTCTTCTTGCACCCACTTGCTCTATTGTTGAAATAGTTGAGAAACCAACCAGCTGCTGATTCCTGGCTCGGTTTACATGCTCTTAGAGAAGATGCCGGCTTGCTGGGTAACACTGTTCACACAAAGGCCGTTCAGCACTAGGCTTGCTAAGTCCCAGGGCTCTGGTCCACATGGCAATGAATGAATTTCAGGGAAAATAGAACGTTGCGATTCTTCTGTGAAACGAAGGATGGTTCTCTCAGTCCTGGATGAGAACCTCCTTGGTAGTGCTTATCCAAACCAGACATAATTAGAGCAGAGGAAAGGACCACCCCCAGGGTCACCTCCCCCACCTACATTAGACTGAAAACATGTGTGAACACAGATTTTCTGGACTTGGAGCCATCCTATTAAAAATGCCTGGAATGCCAAGTTTCTACTTTTCACATCTTAAATATTGTCATATAGGACATTCAATTATTTTTCTTTCATTACAAAAAATGAGTGATAGGAAATACTATAAGACAGATGGTTAGGCCCCATTTTGATGTCATTAAAAGAAAATTACACATATTTTGCCCAGTGCAGTAATAGGAGAGGTCATTCCATGAAAAGTGCATATACCAAATACACATTTTCCGTGGAATGTGTTTTGGACATAAATATTTTCATTGTAATTGAGTTTCTCTGCTATTTATGGTGCTTATATTTTTAAAACCCAACTAGCTTACCTCAGTATCTAGGTGGCTTTCATTTTGGTTAAAATTTATAAAATGTTTACGGTAACAGTTTTGCTGGTGCCCATCATCAGCCATAAATGTCTTTTCAGTGTGCCTGACTTTTTCCAAGTTTTTTTTTTTTTTTTGTATCAAAAAAAATTTTAATTTTAATGGTATAAACATGTTGGAAAAATTAATTTAACCCAACAAATTCTGCACCAACAAAATACCTTGCACCCAGGATTTTGCTGAAAAGAAAAGAATGTTCATAAAAAATGTGTCCATACATGTCTATAGCAACTTTTACAGTCTACTTGTGTAACTGATTTATAATAGTTACCAATACTGTACTGAGAAATGAGGCCTAATGAATATTAAGTAAAATTTCCCCACACTTACCACATTCCTTGTACCACTAAGAAGACATAATCCCAAACATCTGCTAAATATAGAGAAAGGTCATCATTTTGTGGTGGGATCTAAGAATTCCAAAATGTTTTAGATGAGAGAAGCTGACCATGGAGGAGTTCACTGTTGTGCACAGAATGTGAAGCTGAAGGAGCTCTGATTAAAGGAGGGCCTTGCCCTGCTTCTTCTGGCTTCAATGCAGCTCAGGTGTTGATCCTTTGAAATGGATGCCTGAGTGCAGGGGAAGGAACAGCAGATCCTTGATACCCAGGCCCGACCCTGGGAGAAGGAGCAACAGGGCTTGGTGCTTGGTTCCCTGAATGGTTTGAAAATGCCCCTTGGGACGTGTGGATTCCCACGCCCTCTTCCAGGAACTCGCGCACTTTTACAGGCTCTGCCATCTCTTCTTCCTTAAGACTGCGGGAATCTTGGTCCAGTTCTTGGACCAGAGAATTGCGTTCCCTCCTCAAACGCATGTTGACTCTCATCATTTTTCTGCCAGTATCAGTGAGGCTAAGTATATTTCATGAATCTCTGTGGAATCTGGCATTCTCTACAGAATGTCTCCATGCCAGCATTCTCCTTTTGAGCAGCACAAATCTCGTCGATGAGATGGCATTTTTCCTCAATCAGTGCAGCCAGTGTTTTTGCTAACTTCTTTTCGTGTCTCCCATAAAGTCGACTTCTAAAAGACTAAGCAAGTCTGAAAGTCCCTAAGACCCCCACCAATAAGCTGATGACAGGCAGACATGGCAGTGTCTGCCCTTCTAGGTTCTGGAAAGTGAACCATAATCTTAGGCCATTGGGCAGTAGCAACACCACGACCTCACTCAGCTTCTCCCAGAGAAGAGCCCAAAGCCAAGTTCCGCAGAGGATGGCAGCCCCTCCATGGCACTGATCCACCACAGGGCTCTGCCCAGTGACCGTGGATCCACCAGCCACAGCAAGCCCCGCACAAAACACCAACATTCCACCTGGAACCCAACCAGCAACTGACATCCTGGATCGGTCAGGTATCTTGTCAGTGTTGGGGGAGGGGCTGCGTCAGAGGAGAGGTGTGTAACAAAAATGTGATTCTCTCTATTAGGGTCTAATGGTCATTTTTTCCTTCCCTCTTTCCTTTTGTGTTGATCTCAATACACAATACAAATGGAGGGAAGTGTGTCCATGTTAATTTTATGGTTTCACACATCTTTAACCTTTCTAACACTTGACAGTATCCTAAGACCCACTGTAGGAATCACATGTTAGAGTAATATCCATTAACCCAGAATGTGCACCTTGGTCACATTTCAGCTGAAACACACACACTCTCACAACATGGATCCACTCGATTCATGGGGGCTGAATTTCATAGAAATGAAATCAGTCCCAATGTACACTTTAATGTCTGTCTCTTTTGCTCTCAGTACTGTTTTTTAGAGCTGCATGTCTCTTTTTATATGAATATGCCATTCATTCTGTTTGTAGAGTTGAATACGCCATTCATTCATTCTGTTGGAAGGCTTGTAAGAGTATATAACAGACTATTAATCTGTTTTTTTAATAATAGGCATTTGGATTAGTTCAAGTTGCACTATTATGAATCAGTAATTTTGAATATTTATGCACACATCTTTTTTCTAAATATCTGATTTCATTTACCATGTGTGATGAATACATGCTAGCGGCGATATTGGGTAGACGTGTGCTGAATGCCCCTTGACTTCACTTTGAGTATTTTCTTTTGTATTATCTTGGTTCCTTTGGGGTTTTGTGAGTCAACTGTACACTTTTCTTTCTGTTTTTGTTTTTCAAATACATTAACCCATTAGTCTGTTTTCTTCAAGCACATAGTCATATAAGTTCTTTCACATCCTAAAAGAGTGAAGAAACATCAATAATTTCCTGCTTCCCTCTCCCATCTTCAAGATTTTGATGTTCTGTTTGCCAACTTCTTGTTTCTTCTTTGCAACTCATTGCACTTCTTGCGTTTCCAATTATGATTGTCTCATTTCTAAATCATCCTGTTTCTTTTCTATTTAGGGGAGAATTCTCCATCTTTCTTTTAGGTTAAGTTTAGAATTGCTGAATTCTTTTAATTTTTGCTGGCCTGTGAAGTTCTCTACCTCTCCTGTTATTGTAAAGGATGGTCTTGTGGCACAGGGCACCCTAGGTTGCAGCATTTTCTCACTCAGGACCTTGACTACGTCTTGGCACCCCTTCCTGTCCTGCAATGTTTCTGTCAAGGAATCAGCTGAAACCCCTATGGAGGTTGTCTTGTGACTAACTTATTTTCCATTAGGTGCATTTAGAATCATTTGGTTTATCATGAATTTTCGTCATTTTAAAGATAATATATCTTGTTGTAGGTCTATTGGGGTTCATCACGCTTTGGACCCTCGGTGCTTCCTGTTTTGGGATAGCTGATTCTTTCTTCAGTTTCAGCAAGTTTCAGTCTGAGTTCTTCAAACACCTTTTCAGACCATTTTTTCTCTTTCTTTTCCATCCGGGACCCCTATGAATCATAGTCCTGGCATGCTTGTCTTATCACAGGTTTCAATTACATTGCTTGCTTTGGTTTCCACCTGCTTTTCTGTGTTGTGTTCTGATTGAGTGATTTCTGTTATCCTGTCTTCTCAGTCACTTATTAGTCCCTCTGCATTGTCTAGTTTGCTTTGGACTCACTTTAGCTTGGTTATTATCTCATCCATTGAGTTTTCTAATTTTATTTGGCTCATTTTTAGAGTTTCTCTTCCCATTTTGTAGTATTCTGCATTTTTTATTCTTAGTGTCTAATGCTTCTTCAGTGTTTTCCCACCTCCTTTTTCTTTTTTTGTATTGAGTTATAGTCAGTTTATAATGTTGTGTCAATTTCCAGAGTAGAGCACAATTTTTCAGTTATCCATGAACATACATATATTCATTGTCACAGTCTTTTTCACTGTGAGCTACCACAAGAGCTCTTTTCCCAAGATCTTAAGAAATTATACCTCACATTTCTTTTAATGACCATCACTCCCAAATTTGCATAAGCTCTTATATATGAACCTTGTTAACTCAATTAAAATTCATGGCTTCTTTGGTTTTATGGTTAAGTAAAGGTTTAACAATTCCCAATTATTTATTACACTTCAGATCATTGTAAACTGGACAATTAGTTTGAAACCTATTAGCGGAGATTTTCCCTTGGATTTCCTGTTACTACTAGACTTGGATCATGTTGGCTAAATTGGCATGTGTGTCTTTCCCAGTGCACATTCTGGTTGTTTCTACTTTTGTTTTTAGAACTTACTTCATAGGATTGTGATAAGAGTTAAATAAAATAAGAAGGCATGCAGATGGAGAGCCGGCACAGGCACAATAACTAGCTCAGTATCACTAATTAGCAGAGAAATGCAAATCGAAACTACAGTGAGGTATCACCTCACACCCGTCAGAATGGCCGTCATTAAAAATTCTACAAATAATAAGTGCTGGAGAGGGTGTGGAAGAAGGGAACCCTCCTACACTGCTGGTGGGAATGGAAGTTGGTGCAGCCACTATAGAGAACAGTATGGAAGCTCCTTAAAAGACTAAAAATAGATTTACCATTATGATCCTTCAATCCCACTCCTGGGCATATCTCTGCAGGAAACTCTAATTTGAAAAGATACATGCACTCCAATGTTCATAGCAGTACTAATTATAGTAACTGAGACACAGAAGAAATCTAAGTGCCTATCGACAGATGACTGTATAAAAAAGATGTGAGATAGATAGATAGGTAATGGAATATTGCTCAGCCATAAAAAAGAATGAAAAATATAGCAGTTAGTATCTGCTAATCTTGAACTCCCAATTTATCCCCTCCCATCCACTTTTCCCCCTGGTAACCATAAGTTTGTTTTCTATGTCTGCCATATAAATATAAAAGATTAACAACAATATTCTTCTATATATAATAGGGAACTATATTCAATATCTTGTAGTAACCTATAATGAAAAAAAGAATATAAAAACGAATATATGTATGTATGTGTATGGCTGAAATTTTATGTTATACATCAGAAATTGATATAACATTGTAAACCAATTATACTTCAATAAAAAAAAAATAAAATAAATAAATTCCCCATAATGTTTTTTAAAAAGCATTAAAAAAAATGCCATTTGCAGCAACATGGATGGATGTAGACATTGTCATAGAGAAAGAAGTCAAAGACAAATATTATGTCACTTATATGTGGAATCTAAAATATGACATAAAGGAACTTATTTATGAAATAGAAACAGACTCACAGACCTGGAAAACAAACTTATGGTTACCAAAAGGGAAAGGGGGGTAGGAATAAATTAGGAGTTTTGGATTAGCAGATACACACTACTATATATAAAATAGATAAACAACACGGTCCTACTGTATAGCACAGGGAACTATATTCAATATCTTGTAATAAACAGTAATGGAAAAGAACATGAAAGAGAATATATATATATATATATGTGTGTAACTGAATCACTTTACTGTACACCTGAAATAAACACAAGATTGTAAATGAACTATATTTCAATTAAAAATGCTTAACAATAAAATCAATCGAAAATTATGCTGAATGAAAGAAGTCAGCGTCCTCCCAAAAAAAGAGTGAATGGTTCTTGCTCTCCCTGTTGAGTACAGGGCCCCAGTGCCCCCCCCCCCCACCACCAGTCACATTTGCTACTTCTCCTTCGAAGGTGAGGAGCTAGAGAGGGCTGCAGGAGCTCACACTACTGCTTCTCCCTTCCAGGGATGAGGGCAACGTCCCCTTGTGGACGAAGGACAGAAAAAGGGCTGCTCCAGCCTAATATGAAGGACTCCTGCTGATCGCAGACACAAGTGCAGAAGTGATGGGGTCCTGCATGATCAGTGTGGCCATGAGCCACTGACATCGAGGTTACTGGGACATCGTCCTCCAGCTGGTGATGGCTGGAGACAGCCCGATTCCATCCACAGACATTAGTCGTTCCCTAGGTAGACACGAGGCTCTTGTCAAAAATTTCTTATGCGCTGCCCTTCCTTCAGCCACATCACAGCAGTGCAGAGCTCTGACCGCAGTGCTGGGTGAGTTAATGAGCCCCGCAGGAAGTAGGTGGCCAGGGCCGACTGTGGGGAGGTCCAGCGTGAACATCAGGAGGATTCCAGCGCATCACTTATACACTTGCATGACATACAGATAGGCGAGCTCCTTATATTTTAAAAATTATTTTATTTCTTTTAAAATACAATATATATAATGATTTGGTATACATGCTGAAACGGTTATGTAGTAAAGCTAATTAGCTTGTCTTCTCACATGGTTACCATTTTGTGTGTGGTGAGAACACCTGAAATCCTTTAGCCAATGTCCAGCGTTCAACGCAGTGTTATTAACTACACTCACCACACTGTACGTTAGGTCTCTAGACTTACGTATCCACTTTAACTCCTTCTTTGTACCCTTTGGCCCACATCTCCCCAATTCCCCCATCTCCCCTCCCCTAGTAACTACCATTCTATTTGCTACATCTCTATGCGTCCAACTTTTTGGATTCCACGTATAAGTGAGATCAGGCAGTTTCTCTTCTTTCTGCATCTGGCTTATCTCACTTTGCAAAATCTGCTCCAAGTTCATCCATGTTGTTTGCAACAACATGGACAAAACGCCTCCTAACAGAAGCCAATTTATGACTTCTAGAGTTGCTTTTTTAATATTTTTATCGTGTATCTTGAACTCTCTGAATTAGAGAACTGGTGGGTCCTTCCTCTCGGCCCTCTGTGCTCACACAGCATCCCTTCTCTCCACTCTGCATCCTGGGAGGCTGACGTGTTGGACCCACATCAGCGGCTCCCTTGGCTTATGGCCTCTGGTTGGGTTCAGCCCATGGGGGCCCCCGGCAGTGAAGTCCGGGTGTGTATTTCTGACTGCACTCTGTACCTGCCGTTCTCAGCCCCCGCCCCGATGCCCTCTCTTCAGGGTTTGTGACCCTCCTCATCTCTCTCCTCTCTCCCCATCTCTCCCCTCTTATCCCCATAACGTGCTGCTCTCTTATTTTGACCCTTTGGTCCTTTGGTCAAAGTCTTTCCCTACCCCTCCCTACACCTTTGCAAACAGTTTCTGTATAAAACTCTCCTTGCTTTACCCCCAACAAAAGGAATTAAAATGATACGTATCTAACACCTAGCAAAATGCCTGACACATTGTAAACTCTCAATACATGTTACTTTAATGTATACACACACACAGAATATGGTAATACTGTTGGGCTTCAGAGAGAAAAGGCCCTCCCAGAGGGATTATGGGAGGCTATAAATTATTTACTGGGCAAAGCACACGGACCTGAGTTCTTTACTTTTCAGTTCCTCCTGACTCATCAATCAAATATTTGTTGATTCCCTAAGACGTGCACAGAACTTACCTGGGTGCTTAGAAAGATACCAAGTGACATAAAATGTTAACTTCTTTCAGGAAGTCACAGGCTCACACAGTCACCTCTCGTCTGCGTGGCCTAGAGCAATGCACCTATTAAACTTCCCCTTTGTTCTTAAACCCTCGTGATCTTAGGTTCTTGATAAATTCTTTTACCACCCACAACCGCCACATTGCGTCCCACGTTTGAGTCCCTCTTTCCTCTCTGCCTTCGTTTCCTCCCTCGTACCTTTCTGCTGCTCCCTAGCACTGGTAATTCCCCAAATCTTGCCAAGGATTGAGGAACCCTGGCTGGGCCACTCCCAGTGGGCTTTAAAACCCAGGCGGACAGAGGGGAGTCACCCTTGGCCATTTGAGGAATGCACATGTGAAAAGCACCTTTTCTTTTCTAAATACCTCTACTACATACCCTGTCCCTGGGTCAGAGGGGATGTTGCACCTCAATAGGAAAGGCAAACATAAGGACTGGATGACTGGTCACCCGGTGCTTTGAGACACCCAGGACCCTGTCTTCTGGTCGACCCCAGACATGTAATAGGGTCAGGCCAGTTCAGCAGGTAAAAGCCCTGAGAAGCCCTGCCCACAAGCAGTGCACTCCAACCCGATACACACTTTCCTCCTCTTGCTCTCTCTCTGTGCCTCAATTTCTGAGCCTAACTGCCTCCTCCTCCTGCGTCTCCCTCCCACACGGCCTCTGTGACCTGGGGTGAGCCTCTGATAGCTGTGCCAGCTAGAAGTCGGTCCACGCTCCAAAGAAACAAAAATAGACGTCCCCCACCAGCCAGAGAAGCCAGGCTCCTTACCAATGTGATGGTGACGCAGCCCTAGGATGTCAAAGGGAGTTACTTAGGCAGTCAGATTCTTGGAGAGCGCCAGGTTGGCCCCATATCCCAGACAGACTGCCACCATACATAGGGACAGTGTGACATCCATGTTCAGCAGGAAGTAGTTCCAGAAGAAACAGATCTTCGCCCATGTTCCTAAGATTTGTCACTGCCAATCAGTCGAGGGGGATGTGGAACCTGCTGGCACTGTCTAGAGTCGTAAAACCCCGACCCCCTGGGCTCTCTGTTTGCCTGGAGCCATTGACACCTTAGCCTCCACTGCCCACTACAGGACCACTCCACCTACCTGTGTTTCTGCAGGATGAAAAACGTCTCTTGACGGGTGCTTGCCCTAACAAAACTCATCCGCCCAGGAAATAGCTCATCTCACAATATCCTGGGGGACAGGTCTCATATCCTGCCTTTACCAAAGTTTTATCAAAGTCGTAAACCCTATTATTCACAGTAGTCCCCAACAGATCTTACAGCCGGGTACCTGTGCATGAATGGATCATGCAGCCCCCAACTCCTTGTGTTCACAGTCCCCTCCTCCCAGTAAAAGGCCCTGCATGGCACCCTCCGTGCGCACACAGGAACCCGCTGTTGCCTCTAGCAGTGTGCCTATTAAGCTTCCCCTTTGTTCTAAAAAAAAGGAAGTTACAACCTAACCACAGAGATACCACTTCACTTAAAAAAAAGTAATTCTCTTCAGACCAATTGCAATTGTTTTCTTGTTTTTAAATTCTCAGTTATAAGTATTGCTCTGTCTTCTCAATCATCACCAAAGAATTTAATCAAAGCTCCCAAATTCTGAGGACTTTCCTCCATTGATTCTGATTTCAAAAACCGTAAAGGATGTTTCCCGCTATGAAATATTGCTCAAGTTCCAGAACTCCTCAGTTCCTGACTGTGTGATGATCACACGGAGGAAGCAGTGAACTAAACTTAGGAAATCTTGAGTCAATTGTTGCCAGGACCACATTCCAGCTCTGTGACCGTAAGTAAGGAATTTTGCTTTTCTGAACCTCAGTTCTTAGTTTTTAAATCCAAGAGGACACACACGCACGTGCGTGCACACACACACACACACACACACACACACACTCTTTAGCAGCTGTAGGAGATGACAGCAACTCTGTTGCTCAGGATGGACTGATGCTCCTTGACGAAATTATCTCCATCTTTAATAAATGGTCCCCAACCATCTTGATTTTCCAGTAATGCATATTCAAAGACTGTCCTTCTAAGTTAAACATAATCTACAGAGATTTTACTTGGAAATTTCTTGGCCAAGTTGCCAAAATCATGAGTTATTTTTAAAACTGAAGCAGATAGTAGGTAGAGTGTGGGCTTGAATAGAAGCACACATTTTCTATTTTCACCATTGGAGACTTTCCATATGTTTGGAAAAATTGAAACAAATAAATATAAATATATCCTACATATGTTTAAGTGAAAACATAAGAGCACCATGCTTAAGTTTTCTATACATCTGATATAGAGAAAGTAACATTGTAAATGTTGGAAGAGATTGTCGTGAAGAACAAAAACACAGGGAAAACCAGCAATCTTTAAGGCTTGATGAAAAGCTAATACAATTTTTTTCTCCATAAGTGACTTGAAAAGATTATTTGGATCACCAAATGGTGAAAGTTTCATCTTCCACTGTGTTGGACTAATCCAATGCAAAGGCAATTGTCCTACGTTATCTCAAGGAAAGCCAGCCAGTTGCTTTTATCCATGTCTACGTGTATCTAGAACAAATTTAGTCACAGTTTTCAATCAATTTTCACTATATTGGCTGTCTTTGGATCTAAATAAAAATGTTTTAAGAAGTGAGCAGATAACTGCAAAAGGGAAGCTATCGTTTTTAATTTTCCAATTTTTATTTTCAGCAACTCAGCCCCCAGCCAGGAATGTGGTAATTCTACTGCTTCTGGTTCTTGATTTTACCTCATGCCTCCACTTATAAGCAAGTTTCAACACGTCACATGTCTCTGGGAAATCAAATTATTTCAGTCTTATTTCCAGCCCTGGTACAATAGTGGCTGAAGTATTCTGCCCTCACTCCCCTTCACACACACACACACACACACACACACACACACACGCACATCCCAACCCCTTCCTCTGTACCCGTGAGCTAAAGCCAGGGGCACACTGGGTAGGACAGTCAGCCGTGAAGTACGTGACTCCCCTCGCATTTGAGGCTTAGCTATGTCTTCTTTCGGTGTAGTGTTACGATCCTTATCTACTTGGGTTCGCCCTCTGACTGGAGTGATCAGCGGTGAGCCTCTGGGTACCTGAGAAGTAGATTCAGGCCTACGCCCACCCTTCCGCCTCAGCCGCAAGCGCCACACACCAGTTCACACGCTACCTGCCCTTAACTTCATGCAGACCAAGAGGCTCACATGAGGGGTTTCTTTTATGAGTAAAGGACCACAGTTAAAAATAAAATATGGTAGCACAAATAACAAGATAATAAGGAGATTATCACTTAGTTAAAAATAACAACCGTAATAACAATGCTAGTAATAAAGTAATAACATAAAGAATGACTCCCTCTTGGGCTCTGCGCTTAGTAGGCCGCATACGTTAAAGCATTAAAAATTGAAACAATCCTATAAGGAGACACGTCATCCCACACCTGCAAGTGGTTATATGTCTGGGACAGTGACGTTGGGTGGGTAGAAATAAACACGCAGAGACTTTAGAAAACTCCCCTCAGCCCAGCCAGCACAGGCGTCACTGAGAAGCCTACAGAGGGTGTGGAGAGAAGGGCCCCTCCTGCACTGCGGGTGGGGGTGTGGCCCGGTGCAGCCACGGTGGAGGACAGCATGGCGGTTCCTTAAAAAACCGAAAATAGACCTACTGTGTGATCCAGCAATCCCACTCCTGGGCGCATATCCAGAGGAAAGTAATTCTAGAAGATACACGCACCCCATGTTCATAGCAGCACTATTTACGAAAGCCAAGACGTGGAAAGAACCCAAATGTCCATCGACAGGTGACTGGATAAAGAAGAGGTGGTACATGTATACAGTGGAGTACTACTCAGCCATAAAACAAGAATAAAATAACGCCATTTGCAGCAACATGGATGGACCTGAAGATAGTCATTCTAAGTGATATGGGCCAGAAAGAAAAAGAAGAATGCCATAGGACATCAATTCTATGAGGAATCTAAAAAATAATAACAAAAATAATAAGGCCACAAATGGACTAATTTTCATTTTGATTTCCTGAATATGTGTCAGCACATCTGACTGTCCTTTATGATTGGATTACCGCATTCTGTTGATTCTTATTTTGTAGTTGGCTTTATTCCTTTGATGACTATGTAAGTTTCAAAAGCTAAAGCCTTAATCTGTTCTTAGAAACAATAATCAGTACATACATGTCAACTAAAAAAATGGGCAGTACACTGTATCTATGTATCTACACGCAATACAATGTGTATGTGCAGTCGAACTATAATAATTCTACCTAATAAAACTGAAAAAGGAAAAAAAAAAACTCTTCAGGTTAAAACTGAAAGAAAAATAGGTGAGTTGTCTGGCAACTGGCTAATGTCCAAGAGCAATCAGCAAATTAGTCAGTCTTTCCATGTCACCCACCCTAATGTGTGTGCACAGGGGGACAGGTTATATACGTCCTTGAGTGTGTCTTTATCAGAGCCGAGTGCTACACTGTCACACTCCTCACAGTCCCGCACAGCTGAGGGACTGCTGCACAGTTGTGACTCCTGGAGCACAATGACTGTGAATTACTTACATTTATGTCTCTCGTGCTGCTTTAAATGCAGGCTCATTCAGTGCAAGTGCAGTCAGATTGTTGGAACAGCCTGTCTCGGGGTTTACACGACCCTGAACATGAGCGTCGGGGCTGGTGTAATCAGGACCATTCAACTCCCAAATCTGGAAAGTTGGGGTATCTGAAACTAAGACTTAATGAAATTCCATGTTCATGATTCGATGAACTGAATGTCTTCTCACAGTTTGGAGAGCTGAATTTCTGCCAAGAAAGATACATTTTGCAGATGTGTTACAACACAAAGTCAGAGACGAGTTTTTATGAAGATGACAATTTATTGGAAATCAGTAGAGATTATCCTTCACCTCACCAGACTTCCTGTGACTTCTGGTTTCTGATGGAAGAAGGTCTGTGAAAAGCACCATTAGGAAACCAGAGGTGAAAGGAGGGCGAGGGTGGGGGGTTTGTTCATTTGGCTCTCCCCCTGAAAGGTTGTCTTGGGTTAGTGACGTCCCTTGACGGACGGTGTCTGTCCTTGCAGGTTCAGGCATCTGACTCCTCTCCCTCACTTCTTCAGGCCTCGTAATGATGACAGGCACCTCCAAGCCACTGCATTTTCCCTTGTGGGAAGTCTACATTCACACTCTGTTAAAATAGCCCGTTGTAAAGAAACCCTCACTGAACTATCAGTTTCGAATGCATCTGTTTTCTGTTGGAACAGCGACTGACAGAGACACCAACCTACCCCCTGCCCCAGACATAAAACAGCCCTGGATTTATTTTGTGTCTGCCTTCTCCACCATCCTTTTTTAGAAGAGCTTTTTTTGGTAATCCCCAGGTTACAACTTCTGATCTTTACTTTTCTGCCTTCCACTTTCTCTCGCCTTCCAAAAGCTGTGGTCCCCTCTCTTTTTATCCATTTCTTAGCTTGTGCTCTACACCAGAAATTGACACAACATTGTAAACTCACTATAACTCAATAAAAACAATAAATTGGAAAAAAAAAAGAAACTCACAGCTAGTGGTGGGGGCAGAACATAAGCAGGGGGTGAAATACAGTGCATAAAAGCAATAATTGAGAAGCCAATAAAATATTGTAGGGGCATAAAAGAATAACCAATTCACAGCAGGGGATTATAGAAGGTTTTTCAAAAGGAGACAATTCCTGGACTAAATCAACATGGTTAGACATGTGCCTGCCTGTGGACATAGCCTCCTGAATGTCCTGTAGAAACTTCAAACTCAACTAGGTCCAAAGTAAATGAATCATTATTTACCTTAAATATGCTTCTGCTGTATTTCTTTCTGTTTTCGGATGCCATTCAGTCACCTAAGATACAAGCCAGGGCATCAGCCATATCCAAGCAATTAATTACAAAGTCCAGCCAGTTTAACGCCTTCAAACAAATGGAAAGAGAGAGCTGATCTAGCCCAGGAGTCAGAATTGATAAGAACATTGAGAACTCAATTGTGGTTGCAAATGAGGATGGGCTGATCCTCATGCTTACAGGTATTTCTCCAAAAGGACTCCAAAATTACTTAAAAATAAAAAGCAAAGCTAATCATTGAGTGACTTAACTCTTCAGAGACAATTTAAGACACTTTTATATCAGGCTATCTGGGATTTCATTTTCATACCAGTGCCCTTGGAAATTTAGATATCCCCCCTTGAGGTGAGGATGGGGAAAGTAATTAGACACACCAGTGAATTACTGCTTCTCCTGAAAATGTTACTTATGGAGTATGCTTTACATATAAATATTTTTGAAATACCCCCCTGCAAAAAAAAAAGTCGAGACTCACTGACTGAAGCTAAGAGTAAGAGGAAACAGAATGCCTCTGGATACGTATCACTGGTCACGATACTAATCTGCTTCTCGAAAGAGACATTGTTGCTCTTTAATTTCTAGTTTTATGATAAAGCTCTTTCTTAAGATTTGAATAAACATAGGACATAATGTAATTTCATTTAAAATAGATTGTTATCAAGACCAAGGATTTCTCGAAATGCTTACAAAACATTAAAGGAGCCAATTTGGAAGTAATAGCAGTTTGAAAAAAAAATCAATCCATCAAGAGTATGTTATCAGTAATGGAAAAGTAATGCAACTTAAAAACTGTATTAGGTAAAATAAACAAAATTCACTAATTACTGAGAATGCAGTCCAGAAATGTGACTTTTTTTAATATCTATATTTTTATTGAAGTATAGTCAGTTTACAATGTTGTGTCAATTTCTGGTGTACAGCACAACACTTCAGTCATTCATGAATATACATATGTTCGTTTTCATATTCTTTTTCACCAGAAGTTACTACAAGAGATTGAATATAGTTCCGTATACTATACAGTATAAATTTGTTGTTTATCTATTTTACATATATTAATGCCTGCAAATCTCCAACTCTCAATTTATCCCTTCCCCCACCCCCATAGTCATAAGTTTGTTGTTTTTGTCTGTGAGTCTGTTTCTGTTTTGTAAATTTGGCTTTTTTTAAGATTTCACATATGAGTGATATTATATGGTATTTTTCTTTCTCTTTGTGGCTTACTTCACTTAGAATGACAATTTCTAGGTCCATCCATGTTGCTGCAAATGGCATTATGTTGTCATTTTTATGGCTGAGTAGTATTCCATTATATAAATATACTACAGCTTCTTTATCCAGTCATCTGTCAGTGGACATTTAGGTTGTTTTGATATTTTGGCTATTGTAAATATTGCTGCTATGAACATTGGGGTGCAGGTGTCTGTCTGACAGATTTATGGGTATATGCCCAGTATTGGGATTGCTGGATCATATGGTAAGTCTATTTTTAGCTTTTTAAGGAACCTCCATGCTGTCCTCTATGAATATTATCCAAATTATTCTCATGACCCTTAGAATAATTAGTCTTAAATGTTAAATTTCAGACAAATCACTATGAAAGTGGTATTAGCATTGTTTTCCTAATGATTGGAATCACAAACATATTTCAAAATTTCATTTTAGCAAACAATTCTCATCCTACTCAAACATTTGTTACACCAAAGAATCAAATAACTTGCTTATTTCCCTTCCCTGCATTAAGGTAATTAAATCAATGGAAAGGAAAGGTATAGAAACACGCAAAACTCAGTGCAACCCCAAACTGACCGTCAAGTGTGAGGTGTTACTTGACTACAAGAAAAATCCTGAGCCAAATTGGTCAGAAGGAGAATCACTATTAAAAACCTAAAGGTTCTCTTTATCTTCACTATTTATCTAGTAAGATCTTCCTTGGGAAGTTTAGAACAAAATGTGTTAAAACCTCAAGCACCTGTATTATTTACACAAAAACCTCTCTACAGTTTCCTCCAGCAGTCACATTGATCCACTCACCAACAGCATAGAAGCTATCTGAAAAGTCATTTTTTAAAATCCTTTTTCATCTTGTGATTTTTTTTTTAAGAGTGTAACTATTCACTGTAGGCTACCCAGATGTTCTTTAAACTATCTATAAGCTCATTTTAAAATTGTCTTAAAGTCTTTTTGCTTTCATTTCTTTCTCTAACCAAACAATCTTCTCTTTTCTGTGTCAGTTTTTGTCTTGAATGAATGTATCAGTAATAATCTCATTCCTAGTTTCATAAGTAGCAGAATTTATTAAATAATTCTTTGGGAGACTTCCAATGGCTTCCCACAGCCTTAGAAACAGTATTCTCCCTGACACATCTGCTACAGTGTGCTTTAATCGCATTTTTTTTCACACCATAAGTGCAATGCACTGCATCTCATTAAGTCAGGAGATGGTAAAAGCTAGAGTAATGTGATGGTCTAGTTGAACAGGGTGAAGAAAATCGGAGAGAAAGAAGTGAAGGGCAGAGAGTAAGCATGTATGTGTCAAATAAGCAAATGAAGACTAACCCACTCCCTGTCCTTTAGGAAGTAGTCCCCTTTAGATTATTTAAAATCTAAATCCTTTAGAATCAAAGGAGCCAAGAGAACATAAACTTAGGCCTAAATGAAAAGACACAGAAAGTTCTAGAATAGCCATCACTTTTATTTATTAAGTTTCTTCTTAGAAGCACTTTTGGAAGCAGCAATGACAGAGTAGCCATAATGGAGAGACCAGAAATGCTCCATCCAATGAAGTTTTTTTTTCCCTAAATAGGTCAGAGCTTAAATAAGAGGATGTCTATGGGCCTCTTCTGCTTTTTGTTCTCCAACGAGATTCATTACTTTCCAGAAGTGTAAAATTATTTAATCTCTAGGGCAGAAGTACCGCAGATCAAGAAATCAAGGAAGTGACCATGTCAAATAAATATTCTCTTTATCAGCCACTTGTAGCAAGAATTCATTAAGAGAATTTGAAGTGAGTATCACAACAGTGACATTATTACCTATTTAAAGGGGGGTTGGAACTAAAATAGCAAAATTATTCAACAGCATTACACTAATGCAACCCAAGTTTTTGCAGGTGCCATCAGCTTATATATTTTAATGAACCCTGGTAACAGGAATAAATCAGATTTCACTGGCCTTTGTCACCAAGTACTCCCATCAGATTTTTGGCTTTCTGGGAAGGTCCCACTCCCCCAGTAAGAAAGCCTGGGGGATCATATGCTCATTCATCAAGAAGTCTTTTCTTCCAGGTGTTGCTGTTATTTCAACAGGCATTTCAACAGCTGTTTCTAGGTTGACTCTCTTTGTAGTCATTGTCCCATTAGGGGTATTTGAAGTCCGGATAGTGCCAAGTTCTCTGTGGAGGAGCACCACACTGTGGACTCCCGCTGGGTGCCTCTACACCCCCAGTCCTTTACAGGGAATTCTGTCTGTCCCTCCCAAGTAGAATGCCTAATAAAAAAGTCAACATTCTCCAGAAGATTAAAATAGGTCCTAAACTCTGCACAATATAGGAGGATGTTATGTGGGCCACCATTGACATATCAGTAACAACACAAACAAGCAAACAAATGCGACAGATTCTCAAGAGGAAGGACAACCAACAGACACCAATCTGGAGATGCTCCAGATGCTGGAGCTTTGAAATAAGGATTTTAAAACAGCTATTATAAGCATGTTTAATGAAATAATAGAAAACACATGAGTTGAACTAAAAGATAGAAACTCAGCTGAGAAATGAAGACTATAAAAAACAGGTACGTGGAAGTTTTAGGACTAAAAGAAATACAGTATTTAAATTTAAAAAAAAAAATCTTATTGTGTGGGTTGAATAACAGAATGGAAATGTCAGAGGGAAGAGTGAGTGAAACTGAAGCTAGAGGAATAGAAATTATCCAAACTGAAAAACAGAAAAGCTATTGAATAAATGGATAGAGCTTAAACAATCTAAGGGACAATAACAAAAGGTTTAATATGATTGTAATTAGAGTTTCATATGGAAAAGAGGAAAATTAAGTCAGGAAAAGTATTTGAAAAAATAATGGCTGAAGTCATCCCAGATTAACTAAAAAGCATACATTTATAGATTCAAGTCACTCAACAAACTCCAAAAAGGGTGTGCTCAAAGAAAATCACATCTCAACACATCACAAACTAACTGCTAGAAAACAAAGATAGAGGGAAAAAATTTTAAGCAGTTAAGAGAGGAATTATATGATACTTACAGGGAAACAACAATTAAAAAGACCCTGAATTTCTCATTAAAAACCATAGAGGCCATAACATAGAACATCTTTAAAATGAACATATAAAGGAAATGTCAATCCATATTTCTATATCCAGTGAAATTGTCTTTCAATAATAAAAGAAAAATAAAGACATTTTCTGATAAAGTAAAATTAAAGACATTCTTTGTCTATGACTTGCTCTACAAAAGATGCTAAAAGAAGCTATTCAGGATGAAGGAAAATGATACTAAGAAGAAACTGGATCTTTGGAAATGGAAGAAAAACAATAGAGTGGTAAATAATAGGGTGTTGTGGCTTGAATTATTTTGTCTTCCCAAAAGATGGTAAAATCCTAAACTCTGGTACTTGTGAATGTTGGAACTAGGGTCTTTGCACATTTAAGTTAATACAGGGTCATACTGGAGTTGAGGAAGCCTTTAATCTAATATTGCTGGTGTCCTTATAAGAAGAGAAGTGGGAGATCAAGATGGCAGAGTAAAAGTATGTGGAACTCCCCTCCCCATTGAACATATCAAAATTACATCTATACATGGAATAATTCTCACGGAAAACTAACTTGAAACTGGTAGAAGAACTTCTATATAACCAAGGCTAATAAGAAAAATATACACATAATAAGGTGGGATGGGAAAAAAAAGCATTAGGTCTGGACCTGAGCCCCTAGCAGGGAACAAAAAGGAAAAAGATCACACTGGTGGACACTTGCCACAAGGAATGAGGTGGTCAAGCTACAGACTGGGCATCCCAGCCTGGGGTCCCCAGGGCTTCTGCTACAGCAGCTTGGGAGCAGTCCCCATCCCTGCCAGGACAAGGACAGCCACTGAGCAGAAAGGAAGTCCCACCTTATACACTATGCACACTTTTTCTCCTCCATTACTAGCCACACCCCCTACCAAGGTGATAATGGTCAGCTCACCCTGAGGAAAGATGTGACTGGTGTCCACATTAAATCCAGCCCTTCCACCAAAGGCACTGGGCAAATGCAATCTACACAGTGACACTCCCATGTAAGAAAACCCCATCAAGACCACAATGGGTAAAAGTTTCAACTAAATTCATAGATAAATTCATAGAGAAAGTTAAGTAAACTGTAAAGGAAAAGAATTACTCTTAATTGAAAGAGCAAGAGAAAGCCAGTGGAAAAAAATAAAAATAAAACAGAAATAAGCAATCTACCGGACGAAGAATTTAAAACAGTGGTAATAAAAATAAACAGAATTACAGAAGTTAACTGATCTAAAGATAGCTCGTTTTAACAAGGAACTACAAACTATAAGGAAGACCCAATAAAAAAGAGGTGACTTAACATCTGAGATAAAGAGCACTCTAGAAGTAATAAATAGCAAATTACATGACATGGAACACATACATGATTGAGAAAATAGAATAATGGAAACCACTCAATGAGAACAGTAGACAGAAAGACAGATTAAAAAAAAAGACTGCAACAAATGAGATCTATGGGATAACATTAAACATGACAATATTTACATTATAGGGGTTCCAGAAGGAGAAGAGAGAGATGTATCAAAATGTATTTGAAGAAATTAAGGCTGAAAATGTCTCAAACCTAAAGAAGGAAAAAGATACACAGGTATAGGAAGCACTGAGGGTCCCAAACAAGATCAATTCAAACAAACCCATACCAAGACATATCATAATTAAAGTGACAAAAATTAAAGATAAAGAGAGATTTCTAGAGGAAGCAAGAGAAAAACAAAGAGTCATGTACAAAGGAATCCCCATAAGGCTATCGGATGATTTATCTGCAGAAACTTTGCAGGCCAGAGGAAGTGGTATGATATATTCAAAGCACTGAAAGGGAAAAACCTGCAACCCATGATACTTTACCCAGAGAGATTATCATTTAGAATAGAAGGAGAGATAAAGAACTTCTCAGACAAGCAAAAACTAAAAGAATTCAGCAGTACTAAACTTAACCTAAAAGAAATGTTTAAAGGTCTTCTCTAAATGGAAAAGAAGCAAGAGTATATAGGAGAGGGAAAATCCTAATTAGGAAAGACAAATAAATAGCAAGAACTAAAGATCATTAAACACATCAGTACAAAGACTAAAAGACAAAAAAATTGTAAAAGCAAATACAACTACAAATAAATAGTAAAGGGATAAGCATAAAGATGTAAAATATGACATCAAAACCAGAAAATGTTGGGGGTAGAGTAAAAAAAGGCAGAGCTGTTAGAATGTGTTTGAACTTAGAGGACTATCAGCTTAAAACAAGTAGACATATTTATAGGTCGGTATATATGGACCTCATAGTAACCACAAATCAAGAATCTACAACAGATATATAAAAGCCCAAAATGTAGAAACCCAAGCATACTACAAAAGAAAATCATCAAACTACAGTGGGAAAAACAAAAAGTATAAATGAACAGAAAAGAACTACAAAGACAATTGGAAAACAAGGAATAAAATGGCAATAAGAGCATGCCTATTGATAATTACTATGAATGTCAATAGGCTGAAGGCTCCAATCAAAAGACAGAAGGATGCTGATTGGATTTTTAAAAGACCCTTCAATACACTACCTACAGGAGACTCACTTCAGGGCAAAAGATACACACAGACTGAAAGTGAGGGAATAGAAAAAGATATTTCAGGCCAATAAAAATGACAAGAAAGATGAATAGTGAGAGAGAAGCAAGATGGCGGATAAGAAGGATGCTCATAGCTCACCCTTTCCCACAAATACACCAAAACTCACATCTACGGACCTACTCAGCCAACCAGAGCACCTGCCGAACTCTGACAGAACATTGCCCTCTTCAAAAGACAAAGACACCAAAAATCTGGCAGGAGAAAAGGAAAAAAGAAAGAAGAAAAAGCAGAACAGTGCAGGACTGGTCCCGTGGGGAGGGAGCGGTAAAGGAGGAATAGCGCTCATTTGCTGGGTCTCCCCCCTCCAATGGAGAGGCCAACGGGACGGAGGGGGAGCCTCCGAGACTCAGATCTGCCCCAAGCATCCCTTGACTGACAGAACTAAGTTAAACGGGAACAAAGAGTCCCTGTGACACCCAGCCCAAGACGTGAGCCAGCAGCTGGGGCCGGGACAGGCTGCCCGAGCCGGGCAGAGGACTGGGGCAGCAGCACTGAGGCAGCCCCGGGGGAATGCAGGGTGCTGCGCACCGTGGCTGGGAGCAGATACCGAGCGGAACAACCTGGGTCCTCCATAAAGCAAAAAAAGCAAAGCAACACAGCTGGTGTGCTCTGGGGGGAGGGGCGCTGTAGCCTTTGTCTCCTCGGACCTGCGCCGCCATTACTGGTGCTTCTAGGGAGAAGAGAGGCAGGGCGCAGCCACAGCCACCATATCCTCCTATGCGCAGAGCCCAGGCTGGGGTGGGGCTGAGACCTGAATCCACACCCCGGGGGATCTGCAACCTCCTAGGCAGGACTGAGACTTGTTTACAGCTCACGGCAGATAGGATCTTTCTGCCCTGACACCTCAGAGAACTCCTACCACCAAGACAAACAAGGAGCTGACATGTGGCATGGAGTAGGGGTGGGGCTGTTCTGCGGTCTTCCCTAAGCCTGCCTTCTAAGCACCAACCTGAGGCGGAGCAGGCAGCTGCACAGAGCAGCGGAGCACCCTGCACCAGGAGAGGGCAGGTGGCCAGCCAGCCTTGCTGGCAGGAATGCAGCACCTGACCACAGTGCTGGGAGGGGGCACGATCTGCCCATCTGCCTTGCCTGAGTGCAGTGTCTGACTGCGGCATCGGGAGGGGGAGTGACCTGCCCATCCACTGGGAAAGAGCTCAGCACCTGACCCAGTGTTGGGAGGGGGCACGATCTGCTAGACAACAGCCACTGGGAGCAGCACAGACAAGGACGCCAACGGAGGGCCTCTGAAACAGCAAGCTGTGTTCGCAAAACAGGGTGAAGACACAAAGACCTCTCGATAAAATCATTAAGTGCACGCAGTCTTCAGGAGAACTAGATATCTGATACTCCTTAAGCCACAGTGCCAGAGAGATATAAGCAATATGAAGAAGCAGAGGAACCACTCCCAATTAAAAGATCAAGAGAAGTCCCCTGAAAGTACGATCAAAGAAATAGACATTGATGGCCTACTAGATCAGGATTTAAAAAAAGGAGTGATCAAAGTACTGAAGGAACTAAAAGAAATAGCGTTTAGAGATATAAAATATGTCAAAAATGAAATAGAAGCTATAAAGAAGAACCAAGTAGAATTAGTAAACTAATTTGCTGAGATGAGAGCTGACCTAAAGGCTGTACAAAGCAGACTAGATAATGCAGAGGAACAAATAAGTGACCTAGAAGACAGGACAACAGAAAGCACCCAATCAGAACAGCTGAGAGAAAGGCAAATAAAAGATAATGAAAACAACATAAGGGACCTGTGGGATAATATAAAGCATGCCAGTCTATGCATAATAGGGGTTCCAGAAGGGGAAGAAAGAACAAAGGGGATTGAAAAGGTATTTGAAGAAACCATGACTGAAAATTTCCCAAACCTAAAGAAGGAATCAGATATCCAAGTACAGGAGGCTCAGAGGGTCCCAAACAGGAAGAACCCAAACAGACCCACACCAAGACATATCATAATCAAGATGGCCAGAGTCAAGGATAAAAAAATGATTCTAAAGGCAGCAAGAGAAAAACAAAGGGCGAGTTACAAGGGAACCCCTATAAGGCTCTCAGCTGATTTCTCTACACAAACACTACAGGCCAGAAGGGAGTGGCAAGATATATTCAAAGTCCTGAATGAAAAAATGATGCAGCCTAGGATACTCTATCCAGCAAGTCTATCCTTTAGAATAGAAGGAGAGATAAAGAACTTCACAGACAAGCGAAAATTAAAAGAGTTTAGCAACACTAAACCCAGGCGAAAAGAAATATTGACAGGTCTACTCTAAATAGAAAAGAAGAAGGATGCTACAAAAATGAGGAATGCATAACTGGAAAGATGATAACTGCCATGAATTACAAAAAGAATAAACACAAAATTGTAAAAGAATACATCTAAATCATTAAGAGTGGGAGAGGGAAGCAAGGAAAGCCACTGTGGAAAGCAGTATGGAGATTCCTCAAAAGACTAGGGATAGACTTACTGTATGACCAAGGAATCCCACTCCTGGGCATATATCCAGAAGGAACCCCACTTCCAAATGACCCCTGCACCCCCATGTTCATAGCAGCACTATTTACAATAGTCAAGACATGGAAACAGCCTAAATATCCATCAATAGATGAATGGATAAAGAAGAAGTGGTATATTTACACAATGGAATACTATTCTGCCACAAAAACCAACAATGTAATACCATTTGCAGCAACATGGATGTTCCTGGAGAATGTCATTCTAAGTGAAGATAGCCAGAAAGAGAAAGAAAAATACCATATGTGATCACTCATATGTGGAATCTAAAAAATACATACATACATACATACATACATACATACATACATACACACATACAAAACAGAAACAGACTCATAGACATAGAATACAAACTTGTGGTTGCCAAGGAGGTGGAGGGTGGGAAGGGACAGACTGGGATTTTAAAATGTAGAAGAGAGAAACAAGATTATACTGTATAGCACAGGGAAATATATACAAGATCTTGTGGTAGCTCACAGTGAAAAAAAATGTGACAATGAATATATGTATGTTCATGTATAACTGAAAAATTGTGCTCTACACTGAAATTTGACACAACATTGTAAAATGACTATTACTCAATAAGAAAATGTCAAAAAAAAAAGATGAATAGCAATACTCATATCAGACAAAATAGACATTAAAATTAAGGCTATCACAAAACACAAATGAAGGCACTATATAATGATAAAAGGATCAATACAGGAAGAGGTTATTGCACTCATTAACATATATGCACCCAATATAAGATCACCTAAAACAAATACTAACAGACATAAAGGGAGAAATGATAATACAATAATAATAGGAGACTTTAGCACCCTACTGACATCAATGGACTGGTCACCCAGAAAGAAAATCAGTCAAGTAACAGTGGACTTCAATGACACAATAGTCCAGTTGGACTTCATTGATATCTACAGGGCATTACATCCAAAACCAGCAAAATATACATTCTTTTCAAGGGCACATGGAACAGTCTCCAGAATAGATCACATAATAGGTCACAAAATGAGTTTCAACAAATTTAAGAGGATGGAAGCATTTTTTTTCCTGGCTAAAACAGTATGAAATTAGGAATCAGCTATGGGAAGAAAAATTTGAAAAGAACCAACACATGGAGACTAAACAACATGCTGCTAAAAAACCAATGGGTCAGTGATGAAATCAAAGAGGAAATTAAAAAATACTTTGAGACAAATGAAAATGGGGAGCCAATGGTCCAAAATCATCTCAAATTGGAAAGGAAGAGGTAAAACTGTCATGATTTTCAGATGACATGACATTTTATATATATAAAACCTTAAAGTCTCCAGCAAAACCAGAAACAATTAGAACTAATAAATGAATTTGGCAAAGTTTCAGGATGCAAGATTAATATACAGAAATCTATTGCTTTTTTATACACTAAGAATAAATTATCAGAGAAAGCTGAAAAATTTCCATTTAAAATCACATCAAAAAGAGCTCAATATCCCTATTTATTAAAGAAATGCAAATCAAAACTACCAGTCAGAATGGCCATCATTAAAAAGTCTACAAATAATAAATTGTTGGAGAGGGTGTGGAGAAAAAGGAATCCTCCTACACTGTTGGTGGAAATGTGAATTGGTGCAGCCATTATGGAGAACAGTATGGGGGTTCCTTAAAAGATTAAAATAGAGTTACCCTATGTTCCAGCAATTCCATTTCTGAGCATATATCTGGAGAAAACTCTACTTTGAAAAGATACATGCACCCCAAATTTCATAGCAGCAATATTTACAATAGCCAAAACATGGAAGCAACCTAAATGTTCATTGACAGGTGACTGGATAAAGAAGATGTATATATACACACACACACATACATATACATATACATACACATACACATACATACATACACATACAATGGAATAATAATTAGCCATGAAAAAGAATAAAATAACGTCATTTGTAGCAACATGGATGGATATGTGGATTGTCATATTAAGTGAAGTAAGTCAGGCATAGAAAGACAAATATATATTACATATGTGGAATCTTAAAAAATGATATAAATGAACATATTTATGAAATAAAAACAGACTCACAGACAGAAAACAAACTGATGGTTACCAAAGTAGGGAAGCAGGGGGACAGGTTAGGGATAAATTAGGAGTTTGGGGATTAACATATACAGGTAACAATATATAAAATAAACAACAAGGACCTACTATATAGCACAGGGGCTATATTCAATATCTTGTAATAACCTATGATGGAAAAGAATATGAAAAAGAAGATATATATATATATATACATATATATCTTTCATTTTGCATATAACTGAAACTAACACAACATTATAAAATTAACTATATTTTAATTAAAAATAGTTAAAAAGAAAAAAATCACATCAAAAAGAATAAAAGACTGTGAATAAACTTAACCAAGGAGGTGAAAAGATCTATACTCTGAAAACTATTTTAAAAAAAAACCTGATGAAGGACATTAAAGATAACACAAAGAAATGAAAATATATCCCATGCTCAGGGATTGAAAGAATTAATATTGCTAAAATGGTCATACTACCCAAAGCAATCTGCAGATTCATTGTAATCTCTATCAAAATACCCATGATATTTTTTCACAGAACTAGAACAAATAATCCTAAAATTCATATGGAACCACAAAAGACCTTAAATTATCAAGGCAATATTGAGAAAAAAAAAAAAGTTGGAGATATAACCTTCCTTGACTGCAGACTACATTACAAAGCTACAGTATTCAAAACGGCATGGTACTGGCACAAAAATAGACACAGAGATCAATGGAATAAAATAGAGAGCCCAGAAATAAACCCACACATTATGGTCAATTAATCTGTGACAAAGGAGGTAAGAATATACAATGGAGAAAACTGAGCACTGGGAGAACTGGATAGCCTCATGTAAAACAATTAGATTAGAACATTCTCACACACCATACACAGAATAAATATAAATGTAAGACTTGAAGCCATAAAACTCCTAGGTGGAGTTTAAAACATAGGTACAACACTCTTTGACATAAATCATAGCAATCTTATCTTGGATCAGTCTCCTAAGGCAAAAGAAATAAAAGCAAAAATAAACAAGCGGGCCCTGGGTAAGACGTACATGAAAAGATGCTCAACTTTGCTAAATGTTAGAGAAATGCAAATCCAAACCACAGTGAGATATCACCTCAAATCTGTCAGAATTGCTACCAACAAAAAACCTATAAATAACAAATGTTGGAGAGAATGTAGAGAAAAGGAAACCCTTGTACGCTGTTGATGGGAATAAGAATGTAGACGGGTGCAGCCGCTATGGAAAACAGTATGGAGGTTCCCCCAAAAACTAAAAATTGAACTGCCATATAATCCAATAAATCTACTTCTACATATATATCTGGAAAAAATGAAAATAGTAATTTGAAAAGATACATGCACCCCAATGTTCATAGATGCAGTATTTACAATAACCAAGACATGGAAGCAACCCAAGAGCCATTAACAGATGATTTCATTAAGATGCTTCATACACACACACACACACACACACACTCAGCCATAAAAAGAATGAAATACTATACATTTGCAGCAAAGTGGATGGTCCTAAAAAATGTTATGCTTCATGAAATATGTCAGAAAAAGACAAATACAGTATGATATCACTTATATGTGAAATCTAAAAAAAAAAAAAAAGAATGAATGTATATGAAAAACAGACTCACAGATACAGAAAATAAACTTGTAGTTACCAAAGGACAGAGGGAAGAGGGAGGGACAAATTGGGGTTATGGAATTAACAGATAAAGGCTACTACCTATAAAATAGACAGGCAATAAGGATATACCATACAGTGCAAAGAATTATATTCATTATCTTACAATAACTTATAATGGAGTACAGTCTGTAAAAATATTGACTCTCTATGCTGCACACCTGAAATTAACATGATACTACAAATCAAACAATTCAATAAAAATTATAAGGGAGAAGGACCACCAAGACAGATGGACACAGGGGCAAAAATGCCACATGAAGGCACAGACACAAAGAAGAAAGATGACCATGTGACAGTGGAAACATTAAAGGGTCTGAAAACACTAATTAAAATGCAGATACTGATAGAGTAGTTTTTTAAAAGCAAGATACCACTATATGCTACCTGTGGAAGAAACACTTTAAATGTGAAAACCCAAACAAGTTGAAAGTAAATGGACAGAGTAAAATAAACTGTGAAACCAGTAGGTGTCAAAAGGCTGGGGGTGCTATTTTAATATCTATGTAAAGGGATTTTGAGACAAAATATATTATCAAATATAAGGAGATCACTTTTAATGAACAATTATAATATATAATTAAAAATGGTGCCTCAAAATACATAAAACACAAATTGATGGAATTAAAGGAGACAACAGATAACACCAAGATCTTAGCTGGACAGTTTGACACTCCTCTCTCAGATCTTGTAATGAGTAAACAAAAACTCAAAAAAGACATAGAAGACTTGAACAACACTATCAATGTCTTGATCTAATTGACATTTACAGAGGGATAAGTACTATTATTATTACCGCTCTCAGGAAGCTGTCTGACTTGCCCAAATTTGCAAAGCTAATAAGCAGCAGAACTGGGAGTCAAACCCATGGAGTCCAAGTTCAAAGCCTCTAACTTAAGTGCTTTACATAGCCATTGTTGGCCCAGCTATTAAACAAGGTGACTATCATAGAATTCTAAAAGTTCCCTGAAAAGGATGCTCGGCTTGAAACGAACTTCAAGGGTTATTACATTTATTTAGCATCATTAGTTGAACTCATCTAGATATAATATAAAGGAGACTGAAAAGATTATTCCTATTCTCAAAATATACATAGATCCGTTCCTTGATTCTTAGGAAATCATAGAGAATCATTATTACATTACCATAAGGTTTCTTGTGCTTGATTATAATAAGGTAAGTATCCTTGAGAGTAACAAAACAGTGGTCTTAAACTTTATATTTTGTTACAAACAATTCTCTAAAATCCTATTCTGAGTCTGGGTTTGATTAAGAATGAGGAGACCTGCACACAGTTTTGATACAGTAGGCAACCGAAGTGGGTTAGTAAAGGGTGAGAATACCACTGCGTAGGAAAAAGGAAGAAAAAATAAGTCGGAGACTTCCAGAGGTCTTTCTCCTACTTAACAGTTTATCCTGGGACCAACTCTGAAGGAGGTATTCTTTTATTAAACATGAGAAATGAGCTTTTTGTCATACAGCAACTTCAATGCTTGATAAAAACACTGGAAGCTAGATCCCAGCTAGGATTACCAGGAGTTACTAAGGCTGCTTGGACTGATGGTTAGAGTGGACATGCAGCTTGTTTCTGGACACTATCTGCTCTCTAAATTCTGCCTTTAACCTATGATCTGTATTTCGTAAATCTTAGAAAAGTGAGCAATGTGCATGTAGCATTCATGCGGCAGTCACACTTCAGCGAACCACAGTATTGCGAGGCTAATTTTTACCCAAATATTCAAAGGCCTTCCCAGACATTAATTCACCATTCTCCACAATAATAATGGTGGCTCATCTTCCCAGTGTACAAATGAAAAGATGGAGACTCCTGGCCACAAACACAATAGGGAAATTTTCCTGAAAATAAATATAACATTAAACATTAAGTGGAAAAGTCATTTCAGAGAGTTGAGAAGAGTTAGGGCATTAAGAGCCACCTCCCCCATCTTAACATTTTTTACTTATTAAAATAAAAAACAAAAAATAAAGAACTGGTACGACAAAATAATTAGAAGCAAAAGTCAACAGTGAAAAGGGAAAAGGAAAACAGAGACCCAAACCTTCCTAGCAGCCCGTGGGACAGTCAAGTAAACAGTAAAATAAAAGCATATAAGAGAAAATTTGGAAGTGCAATGTGTGTTGTTATGGTAAGAGAATCATAATGGGCCATATTGTTTAAAGAGATATTATCCGAGCAGGTTTAGGAAGAAGACTGTTTCCTGCACAACAAATGGCTCATGCAAACCCGGGGGAAAACTGAAGGGTATGGAGTGTGGAATTTTCTTTTAATAGCCAGGTCATTAAAAACTTGAGCAAAAAAAAAAAAAAAAAAAAAAAAGAAAGAAAGAAAGAAAGAAAGAAAAGAAAAAAAGCATAGTGGAGATCAGAGACATTCCTTACCACTGAGTTGTCGCTGACACACATAAGACATGTATCCAACACTGATGATGCATGGCTTCCTTTTAAAGAAAGATGGTATCACTTGAGTTTTATGGGTGGTTAAATATAGGAATCGTTAAGCTATGGCTTTTGCCTAAATTAACAGTTCGTGGTAGGGTTTTCTGTCATTCCCAATATTTATTAAAAAATTACCTAAGTTAAGAAAAAAATGAGCAAAGCAAGACCTTCAGTGCTACCCCGAAAATGCATAGGAAGATAAAAAAGATGTATTTTTCTCCTAAATGACTTCAAGTTTGGAGAAAGAGTATGTAATTTTAAGTCAGTTCCATTCACCATGAATGTGAGCATTCCAGATCCCATAGTGAGACAGGAAGGGGGCAGGGCACAGCCATTCAAGGAATGCTACAGCAATTAACATCAAAATGGTGGAAGATTCAACCCCCAGTGGGCCCTGAGGCTCAAGCTGGTAGGAGATTTGACTTCTAGCAGTTCTTGAGCTTCATTATATGCCCATTGTAACATTAACATGGTGAATAACACGCCCACAGGCTCCATGGCAGTCCCAAGGCTAGCCACAGAAGGTCAAAGAGTGGGAAATGGCCAACTTCCTGGGAATCCCAGCCACTGCCCCTTACACTGGTCCTTCTACTTATTAGCATATGAAGCCACCAAGCCCATAAAAACCAGCAACATGGCGAGGCGGCCGCCCCGTCTCTCCCTCTTCAAAGACGGCCCGTGCTCTGTCTATGGAGTGTGAACCTACTTTTATTCTGAGCACCCAGCCCCCACACCTGGTGGCCTTTCTCTTGTCTTTCAATGTATCTCTCTGAATAAATCTACCTTCACTCAACTGTGGCTCGCTCTTCAGTTCTTCCCTCTGCGAGTCCAAGGACCCACACTTGGTGGGGCACGTCCTGGGGGCTCCACCGATGCTCTCATGCCCCACATCCATTTGTCCTACATCAATAGCGTAGGCTAGGCCCCTTGGAAATATCTTGTGATTAGTGCTGCCCCCTAGAAAACAGGTATGCGAGGCAATACAAGGGTGACATATGAAACATGAAACCACACGGACTGCAATGAAATACTGAAAGCAGAGGCTCAGAAAACTATGTGCAGTGACATCAGAAAATGAAGGAGCCATTTTGGACTGATGCCCTCCAGGCTGGCTGCCGCAGAGGACAGGTAGCATCTTCCAGGTCCCACCGTGGCTGGAGGGTGCACTGGGGTTGGCTCAGGTGCAGAAGGGAGAACACCAGAATGTCAGGTGAATAGCATGAGACTGGAAAGCCATGCTTAACTTTTGAGGGGGAAACAGAGGGTTGTAGAGATTTGGAAATAAATCATGGTAATGAAAGAGTAAAACCAAAGTGGCGTCAGTGCAGTGATGGAAAGAGAGCTGAACTGAGGTTGGGAAAGTGTGGGTCCTATCCCTTCAAGCAGCCGCTGCTACACGGCACGATTCTGGTCCAAGGACTCAGCCACTGGTGGTGGGTGGGGGCATCACAGCTTCCTCATCTAACCTGCAAAGGCATCGAGCTAAGTGGGTTTGAGAGGTTCCTTCTCACAGATTCGTAAGAGGGCTTGTTCTCAGCTAACTTTAATTCTCAGCTGCAGTAATCATTTTATACTAGTTTCCTCTTGCAGAGGAAGCTCTGAGTAGATTGCAAACCAATTAAAACATCCATCTCAATGGTTAAACAAAAGGTGGGAGACGGCTGCTGCTTCAGAAGGCCTGGCACCACTTTCTGCACATCATAGAACAATCCATACTCTTTTATTACTGTCTGTTTTCCAGAAGCTGATAAATCCTGACGGCAGGAACGATGCTTTGTGCATTTTTGTGTCTTCACTATCTACACTTAGAACTTGGCTCATAGTAAAGGTTAATCATTATGATGGTGGTGATGATTATAATATAGATAAATACATATTTTGAGTTATTAATATGTCACAGATAATTCTAAAAACATTGTGTTATTTAATCTGCCCCCAAGCCCTGTAAGATAGGTGTCATGATTAGCCCCCACTTCACAGATGAGGACACTGGAGCACAGACAGAAGGCAAGCAAATTGTCCAAGTTCACACAACTGCTATATCAGACAGAGTGCACTCACACCCAAGGCACCTGGCCACAGAATTCATCCTTTCAAGTACTTGAAGAGGCTTGACTGATGCTTGTTGAATAAACACAGAATATTTATTACAAAGGGGAAGGGAAACTGACCCAGGGGTGGAAGGAGGTGGGCTGGGGAAGGCAGTCAGTAGAAAAAGGATGTTGATCAGAGGGGAATGCCATTAAAAAAAAAAAAAAAAGGCATGGAAGTGAAGTCAGAGACAGACAAATATCACATAATGTCACTTATATGCAGAATATTAAAAAAATGACACAAGTGAACTTATATACAAAACAGAAAAGACTCACAGACATAGAAAATAAACTTATAGTTACCAAAGGGGAAGGGGGAAGAAGGAGAAATTAGGGGTGTCGGATTAGCAGATACAAACTACTATATACAAAATAGATAAACAAGGTCCTACTGTATAGAACAGGGAACTGTATTTAATATTCTGTAATAAATCATAATGGAAAAGAATATATATCTATGTATGTATAACTGAATCACTTTCTTCTACAGCAGAAACTAACACAACATTGTAAATCGCCTATACTTCAATTAGAACATTTTTTTAAAAAGGCATAGAGGGAAAAAAAGTCACGGGTGGAAAGAAGCAATAAGCCATTTGTTGGAGAAGATGGGACGAAGGCTGTTGTTGAAGAGAGAATCAATGGCCGCTTCACAGAGGGCCTCGCATACCTCGTGACTTGTCGGAGAAGCCAGGACCACCGAAGAATCTGTCAAGTGTAAGCATTCTCATGGAGACAGCAAGATACAATGTTTGAGAAAAATGGTGGTTCTGAAAAGTCTTGGCTATGCCCAAACAGTTTCCCACAAAACTTAAAAAAACTCTCCCTCGGACTTGGTGTCTTTGCAATTTCTTCTGCCTATAACATCCTCTCCATTCCTATTTTTCTCTAATCATTACTCCTGGGTTTTTGAAATGCAGCTCAAATGTTGTCCTCCCTAAGAAATTTCCTTCCTCTCCTTTCCTCCCATATCTGCTCTGCACAGCACCCTGACGTAACACTTAGGACATTTTATTCTAATTATTTGTTCACTTGCGTTTTCAGCCTTTTCTCCCTGGCTGTGGATACTTTCCAAGCCAGCATCATCTTTCATTCTCTTGTGTACCAGTTTTTGGAACAAGAAAAGGACTAAGTAAGTGCTGTTTAATGAATAGATTGCTATTCTGATTTTTAATCAATTTTTAATCATTGTGAATAATTGGGAGTTTACAATTGCTTCACTGTGGTATTTGTCTATAATCTTGGTAGAAGGTATTGAAAATAACTTCCCTGCATTTATGTCTACCTCAAGACTACCATTTATGGTATCAAAATATCTACACAGTGCAAAATAAGAGTTCAGTGGTAAGCCGGCAAGGGCATGGAACATCCCAATTCTATTTGAACAATTTGGCGCAGCAGAAAATAGTCGGCCCAGCCATTAAGCTTTACTGACCAATCTCTTCTTTCTCCTTTTCCAATAAAGGCTTATTTCCCGTCAACACACACTGCAGTTTAAAAAACCTCCCTTCCTTCTTTATTCAGCTCCCAACTGAATTTGCCCCACGGTGGTCCTCCTTCTCCGCTCAGTCAGGAGAAGTGCTGTTTCTGAGTCCAGACTGGCTCTGCTCGCCGCACAGCAGGCCGGTCAATCGGGAGAGGAGCTGTTGGCACAAGGAATAGCAACTTTATTCGGAAAGCCGGCAGACTGAGAGGATGGCAGACGAATGTCTTGGAGAACCATCCTACTCAAGGCAGAATTCAGGCTCCTTTTATACAAAAAAACAGGGTGGGGGTATGGTTGGTTGTTGCAAACTTCTTGCTGCAGGAATTCGTTCTTGCAGCGGTCCCCATGGGTCAGGCCATGGTGTCCCTGTAAACCTCTAACAAAACAAATGTTACTCTCTATTTTGCAACTTGCCATCTTCACCTAAGTGCAGAAGTGCTGACATCCTTAAAGGTCAGGGCCCCGAGAGTAGGCTCTCCTGTCTATTTCAGGCTAAAGGCAACATTGTTTCCCAAAAGGTGCAGAGCTGGCAAGACTGAGCCTTGGAAACAGGGCGCAGTGGTCAAAGCCACAGGAACAGATCCAATATGGCGTAAGATTTGTTCTGCTCTATTAACTGTCTCCCAGGATCAGAATAATCTCAACTCATCCACTGTAGTCTTTATCCCTTCCCGTGGTCATTCCCAGCCATTTGTCCAGGTTGTGGTTTGTGTACTGTCCACCTCATTTATTCAGCATTCAACAAATACTTACTTTCAGTGTGCTGAGAACTGGACACATGAAGTGGCCCAGACCCCACACTCACAGAATGTACACACTCCAGGGGAATTATAGACATAAGGTGGGAGAAACACAGAGGGCTACGAGGGCAGAGACGAGGGCAGCTCACCCCATATTTGGTTGTCAGGGAAAGTTCTAGCATCTGAGTACTAAGTTCAAATGAGTTAGGAAAAGATAAGGGATGAGATGATAGATTTGGGCAGAAAACGTAAGCAAAGGCAACCACTATTTGAGGGTTCAGAGGCAAATAAAGGTTGACAAACTAAGAAACTGAGGGTCGTTGCAGTGTCCAGAGCCCAGACGCAGGGACCGGTGGTCAGGGGGACAAGGGCAGATGCTCAGGAGGCAGTCAGGCCAGAGCATCCCAGGCTCTGTACACCAGTTGAGGGATTTGGTCCTTGCCTTACAGCAACCATAGCACAGGATTGACAGTTCAATTTTTGTTTTAGAAAAAAAAAAAATCACTCTGACCTCCCTCTGGAGAGGGGATTGGAGAGGGACAAGGCTGAGGCAGAGAAAGCAGTGAAGAGGCTGTGGTAAGTCAAAAATTGTGATTCACTAAAGTTAGGTTCGTAAAGATGGACAGAAGTATATCTGATGATGGATATTTACTATATAGAACACATGGGGGTTGCTGAGCAATTGGGAGTAAAGAATGAGAGAGAAGGACTTGGGGACGATGTTCGGGACTCCCGTAAAATCCTCCCAGGCTGATCTGAATCTTCTCACTTCTGAGCCCCCAGAAACACCTGATGGGCTCTCCTCATCGGGTTTGTACCCTGAATCCCATGCTTCCACCCTAGTTATCTGCTTATGTATATGTTGCTAATCCTGCCCTTAAAATCGTATGAGATATGATAAGGACTGCCGCTGGGTTTATTGGTTGTTTATTTTCCCTGTAACGGGATGTTGTAAAAGTCCTCTTTGTGCTGCTCACTCCCTCTGCAAAGCCCGCCCTCACTCCCCTGGCCAACGTAGGGTCTCCTTCCTCCAAGTTCTAACTGCCTTATGCACACCTCCTTCATTACAAAATTTCATTGCAATTGTCTGAGTCGCCACTAGATTGTAAGATTTTAAGGGATGACTTCTTTTTATCTCTACATGGCCAGTGCCTACCACTGAGTGCTGGACAATATTGGTGCAAATTTAGCATGCATTCGTTGATTTAATCGTTCACTTTGTTCACTGGCACCGCCATTACAGTATAGAGTATCTTTTTTCCAGATACAGTGAGGACCTCTGCTACAGCAAAGAGCTGCTCTGTGTCTCTTAAGTCTATTAAGCATTTATATTAATTTAAAATGAAAAAAACTATCATGGGAAATAATCCTAAATTGTTTTACCAGCTATTTATTGTGCATGTTGATGGAACCAATAATACGGAGGGCAATGAGTAGGAGTAGCTTATGGTTTCCTAATGTACCACACACCAATCAGATGACTCCACGCAAGCCATTTACAACGTCCTTCACTTCGTGTTTGGGCATTGACAATCAGAAACCAAAGCTGAAATGCAATGACTCATTCAAAGTGGATCTGACATCCAGACCTTTCCCGAGGTGCTCATCTGCATAATTGTATGTGTTACTCATTTTCTCTCCCTCTCAGTCACTCCTCACTGTCCACCATGGAAATGCCACTATAGTGCGCTTGCCATCATGGCTCCCCAAGCCTGAGAAATCAGAGCTGGGGGTGGGGGTGGGGTGGGGGTGGAGAGAGCAGCAGAAATAGCAACACCCCGGTAGCAGCATTCGCATCAGCGTGTTATTTCCCGCCAGGCCAGCCCTCCACTTATGTCTGGGTTCTGGTTCTATCAAACTTCTGTCTTGTATCAATTTTTAGCAGCATGGATAATTTATTGCATCTCGGATGATAGAAAACCAGCTTTATACATCATTCAGCTTGCAAAAGATGTGTAGCTTCAGTTCCTTAATGGTGTCATTTTGGCTGAATGCTATTAACAGATTACCCCTGCCTGGGGCAGTGGAGCATGTGCGGCAGAAAGATAACCTTGTGTTCGTAATTTAATATTAACTGTTTTCTCCATAGTACCTCTTTCCAGTACATTAACAACAAACCAATATGGCCTTGTCCCCTGCGGTCGTATGCTTCAGCAAAAAAATGGATTACACGATAGCAAGTTCCTGAAGCTTTCCAGTGAAGTATTACAAATCACTCAACACTCGCTCTGCAGAAATGAAAAATAAACAGGCTTAGATTCAATCAAATTTAATTCCTCCAATTCAGCTTTACCGCACTTCAAAGGGTGCTCTTATTAATGTCTTGGTGAACAAATTTAACAGTCATTTTTTTCCTCCTTCTTATACGAAAGCCTTCAGTTGTGTTCAACATATAGTGAGATCAAGAAGCTGTTTTATCTTATTTTATTTTTATTTTATTTTTTTTAGTGACTACCCTGTCACAGTTTGATATAAAAGTGTAAGCCATTTACAGAAAACTCTTTATGGAATTTTTTATCCTATTCCGTTCCCGGGAGCTAAATTTATACCCCGTATTAGCTATCATAGCGCTGGAGCATTAGTCTCTCCTTTTGCAAGCGGCTCAGGGCCGTCGCAGGCGCTATCACCGGCCACCACTCACATCCACAGGCATTATGAGTTTATCTCATCTTCTGCAGCAAGTACCAGGCCCGATTCATTCCTTCAGGCTACTTTACTAATAACCTATTTCTTATCAGGGCCTCTCCACCTCAGCTTGTGATCAAAGACCCAATTAATGGAACGGAGAAAGGTGAAGCATTCAAATAATGGAGACAGCTGTTTTTCTCTGTTAGAGAAAATCCATTTGTATTGTTATCGTGCTCACAAGTTCTGCAGCTCCCATTTAATTCAGTCTCCCTCTATTTCTGCTGATGATAAAAAAAAAAAAAAGAAGTCACAATGAACTCCGAAGAGAATGGCAGAAACATCACCGTGTTTCAACTCAGCCTGGGAGTTATCGCCTTGAAAGTGAAAATACAAGCAGACAACGGGAGAAAATGTCCGACAAAGACCATATCAAAAAAAAATTTTATTTTAAGTTTTTTCAAGCGGGATTCTCTGTTCATCGTTCTGATTTTTCGTTGTTGTTGTTTCTTCTCTGCCCTGTACTGTATTGCCCAGCCGTCTACCTCAGCAAAGCAGAGGCTGATAACACCTCGAGTTCCACATCGGTTGAAAAGTAATTAAAGACAGAGAGTAACCATAACTGGGTGGAGGGGACACTTTATGAGCTTCATGCGCTCATGGGCCCAGGAAGCCTCCTTTAGAGCTCCGACCTGAACTTGGATATTTCCCCATGACACACATCATTGCTCCCTAAACTGGTTTTTAAACTGTTTATTTTTTCCTCCTTTAAACATTTTAAGCATTTCCTGTGCTCAAGGACATGTATACTTTTCTTAACTGAGCCCCAACACAGAAAGATTGTATCATTCTCAAATGCAAAATATGGCCACCGCCCCACCCCATCGTTCCTATGCTAAGAAATTTTACTTGCCTGTAAATGCTCTGTCCCTTCCACCTGGTAATAGAGCAGAAAAGACCTCTTGGTTTTAGAGTGACGGCTACCCTGCTTATGTTTTGTCTTAATAAAATTAGGTCAGTTTCAAAAGCTGGCAGAGAAACAAAGATAGTCCTTTGCTCTTACTTTGCGTGAAACATATTTCCTTGTAAGGGTCTAAATCCAGGATTGTTTGGGGTTTTGTCAAATAAGAAGCCGAACATGTACATTGTTTTTCTCCCCTCGGGAGAATTCTCCTGGAAAGCCAGAATGAGAATCGCATATTTGAATTCCTGCCTGAATACATATAACTAGCAAAATAAACATGTACAAAGCTACAGTATATGCAATGAATAGAGACAGCAAACTCTTAAAGGGCTATTCTCCCAGGCTGATAGCTCCCAGGGGATTCCAGGATGTGTGCGAGCCTGAGTGAAGGAAAAAAAATAAATAAAGCATTATACATTTGCATGTAAGATGAACAATTTAAAAGAAAATTTTATGCAATAAAGACTAATACAGGGACTAGTAAACAGGTCAGGTTTTCCTGGACTTCAACCTTTAGAAACAAAACTTTCAAATTGGCTTTTTACTTCTATATTAGAGTAAAGAAATCCTTCTTTTATTTGCATGTCATAGATCTATATATCCTTTCCTTAATGTCGAACCTAGAGCAAATAAATATGAAATGAAAACAAATATCCTTTCTCAAGAACACATAAAATTGTAAAAGTGGAACTACAACAATTTCCCTTAGGCATACTAGGAATAGAGAGACGCTGTTGATATCAATGGCGCAGGAAAAAGGCAAAACAGATGATGAAATGCAGCTTTAATGTTTCAGCCACAAAAGGAAAGATCTATCAACCATTTCGTTTTTAGTGTATTTTAACTTTCTCTATATAAAAGCTGTAACTTAGTCTTATAGTAACTTTTCTCTATCAATCCTAGAATTATGGGAAAAAATACTTTTTTTTTTTAATAGAGGGACTTTGTCGATCAGGATATGCTGGATTATATTGTGCTAACAACGAACCCCCAAAACCTCTGCGGTTTAAAACATTTCTTTCCATATCCAGTAGGGGTCAGCAGGGTGCGTTGTCATCATGGGTGTTCAGGGACACGGAATGACACAAGGCTCCATTATCTCAATGCTGCTGCCTTTTCAGCGTGATGCCTCAGGGTCTACCATGGCAGGGATGAAAGCATGAAGGTCATGCCCACCAACCATCGCATACTTTGACCTGGAAGTGATCTTCCTCACTTCCACCCACGTTTCATCCACCAAGCAGGTCAGAAGCTCACACTCAACTCCAAGGGTGCCTGTTCCCAGGAGACCCAGGAATCTTGGTGAGACTAAATGTCCACCACAGGGACTATTTGTATGTGCTCCAATGTTTTAAGAGAGAGGCGTGTACTTAAGGTAATGAATGTTCTTTGTACAACCCCTGTTATAAAAGATGCTATGATGATCTGACGTCAGGGGAACCACATTCCAAGTTTGCTTTATTTTCCTTAAGATAGATGTTATGTATACTATGTGTAGGAAACAAGATTCTACCCACAGCGTAACTTAATCTATGATACAGAGAAAGTTTTTCTGCTGGAGTTTTACCTTATTTTATAATATAAAGTTCCTTGAGGCCACATATGCAGACTTTTCCTGATTCAAAGCTGATAGTTTTACTGAATAAAAGCACTTCCATGCCCTCTTTGATTTGTAGTTAGATTACAGTTGACCCTTGAACAACATGGGTTTGAACTGGGAGTGCCCACTGATATGCCGATTCTTAAAATAAATACAGTACTGCATGATCCACAAGGGTTGTGGAACCCCACATAGGAACTGGGGACACGGCAGGCTGGGTATTGGATTTGAGCATCCATGGATTCTAGTCCTGGAACCAAACCTCGCAAATACCAAGGAAAGACGGTATATCATCTGACTGAATAATTTCTAAGACAGAATATTCTTGCCTAGAATTCTTAAATCTATGTTATTTTCCTTCCTGCTTCTCTTATTCATTCATTCATATTTATTCCAGCAATAAGATTGAGAACTGGGCATTTATTAATGTTTCATATCCAAGGACCAGGAAGAAAATGGGTTCTTAACCCTCAAGAAACCTGCTTTGGGAAGGAGTCAGAAAATAACCTGCAGCTAAACCATATGAGGGGAGAGAAAGGAAGCATTAATTTTTTTTTTATAACCTACTACTACCAATAGCTAAAGATTGTAAACAGTTGAGGTCAGGCACTACTTTGTACCCTTTATTTTTATTATAAACGTGGACAGCGACTTGATTACCCTGAGAAAATATGTGTAGACACCTTTCCCAACTCAGGTCTATCTGCTCTTCTTTCTGCTTGGAATGCTCCACATTCAAGCACCCGGCCAAGGTTCCATCACTACTGCCAACACCACAGCTCCCAGGGCTTGCCCTGGGTGCTTGTGTTCCTTTGACTTTCTAAAGATCCCTCTCTCCGCTTCTTCAGTACTCTACCCCATGATCCCCTCTCTTCAGTCCCAGTATGAGCTCTGAGCTCTCAAGTTTATTAAAACCTTGCTATTTGACTCTTATATGCATAAAAATGTCTCTATCCACGGACCAGACTTTGTAATAATCATTGGTTGTGTGGAAGCTGGAGGTCCTTTCTTCAAACCACGGCATAACACTCAATCACAGCCTTGTACCCAGGCTCGGTATTGTGCCTCCTGTTGTCCAGATCTGGGCTTGAATACATGAAACTTTGTGTGCCAGATCAGCCCCAGTCATCTTCTTCAAAACCATAGTCTTCCTTCAGAAGTCTTCCTTTTGCGCATGCTACATCCAGGGCATAAAACTTCTGACTCACTTCTTCACTTCCAAGTCAATCACCAAATGGTTTGCGACCTTTCCTATAAAATATACTCTTGACTATTCTTCCTTCTGCCCTTACTCCTATTCAGGCTTTATTATTGACTTTCTACAGTCCTACAAGAACATGTTAACAGCATGTTAACATGGCTTCTCACCCGTCTTGCGTCTAACCATTGAACCCACTACAACAACTCAATTTTTCTGAAAGGAATTAAAAGAAAAATTGTTTTGTTCCCCTGTTCAACAACCACAATGGTTAGTTTTATGTGTTGACTTAACCTAAATGTTATTTGTGTGTCTGTGAGGATGTTTCTGGAAAAGATTAGCATTTTAATCAGAAACCTGAGTAAGGCGGCAGCTGTCCCCCTTGGGGTGGGCACTGGCAGGTCTGTTGAGGGCCTGACTGGCACAGGAAGGTGGAGGAAGGTTACACTGGCCCTCTCTGCCTGACTTTGAGCTGAGACCTTGGTCTCCTCCTGCCCTTGGACTGCCTAATACTTACACCATCAGCACTTTTGGTTCCCAGGCCTTTGAACTTGAACTAGAACTTACACCACCAGCTCCCCCAGTTCTCCAGCCTTCAGACAGCAGATTATGGGACTCCTCAGCCTCCATAATCACATAAACCAATTCCTCATAATAAGTCTTATTATATTTTATTTATATGTATAATATTAAAGCAATAGATGAGATACAGATATCGATGTAGGTAGGCTCTGTTTCTCTGGATAACCCTGACGAATACAACAACTGACAGAGATTTCTCACTGGCAGAGTTAAGATTAATATGTACGCCAGATTTTAAGGCATTCCAAAATCTGACACCTCCAACCCTCCGTCCGTCTCCTTCCCAGCTCTCCAAACTCTACAATACACCAGTCCTTTGCTCCATTTGGGTTGGTTATTTCAGTCTACAAGTCACTGCTCATGATGTGTAATGAATTGCAAAATCCTACCTTGTCTAAAACATAGCTCAGATTCTGCTTCTTCCAGGAATTCTTCTGTACATGACAATTTGTAACAGAGGAGAACAAATCTGACTCCATATTTGTCTGTTCCTTTAGTTTTGACCACTGTGCCCTGTTTTCTAGGGTTAGTCTTGCCAGCTCTGCACCTTTTGTGAAACAATGTTGCCTTTAGCCAAACTATACAGGAGAGCGTATTCCCAGGGCCCTGACCTTTAAGGATGTTAGCACTTCTGCACTTATGTGGAGATGGCAAGTTGCAAAATAGAGAATAATTATTTGTTTTCTTGGGGGTTTACAGGGACACCATGGCCTGACCCAGATGGACAGCTGCAAGAACAAGGAATTCCTGCAGCAAGAAGTTTGCACCAACCAACCACACCCCAACCCCTGTTTTTCATGTAAAAGGAGCCTGTGTTCCGACTGGCGCAGGATGGTTCTCCAAGATATTAGTCTGCCATCCTCTCGGTCTGCTGGCTTTCCGAATAAAGTCGCTATTCCTTGCCCCAACACCTCGTCTCCCAATTTATTGGCCTGCTATGCGGCGAGCAGAATGAGTTTGGACTCGGTAGCAAATTCACAGTTTTTTCTGTACCAGCTGTAGACGGCACTACTCACCATGGCCCAGGCAATCCATTAGTGCTTTGTTATTTACCGCCTCACTCTCCTCTTGTTTCCATATAAGCATGCCTCATCTTTCCCATGGCTCTATGTGCTTCCAGTGAACTTTGGGTCATGCCTCCCATTTCTTGTCTACCGCTTACAATAGCTCACAAAATGCTTCACATATGACGTACTTAATAAATCCCTGTTGCATGGATGTGTAAAATGATCTAAGATTCTTCTCATTACTTGATCCATATTCTCTCAACTCATAATAACTCCTGTGATTTTCAATTTTAGCTCAAGATCAAGCCTTTAAATCATTTTGAAATCCTCTTGCATATTTTTCCCAAAATCACTTAACAACACAATTATGTTTTTTTAATGCTAGATGAGAGCACGTAATTAGAATAACAAATCAAGGATACAAGTATGGTGTGGTTTTAAAAGGTTCTTGTAGACAGTGCTAGTAACACATAACATCTTTAGGCAGGAAAATGCATTCCAAAGTACATATTAATAAGGGAATCAGTCTGTTCTGGAAATAGCCAAAAGTTGAGTAAGGTTTTCCTATGGGATTGGATCCAAGTATTTGGAGGTTCAGAGCTTCAAAAACACCTCTTCGTTCCCATAGTGACAAAAGTCTCCCCCTCACGCTGGTATATCGTCAATCAGGCATCTGTTTGTACAGAGAAGCTGACAAGCCAGGGGACACGGGGATGTGGACATTAAAGCCCACTCTCATCTTAAAAAAACAGGAATTTTTGAGCTCTAGTGGTTGTTTATTTTCATACCAATCTGACTCAACTTTTTCTTTTTTTCTATCTAGTTATTATATAGAGTTATTTTGTTCCTTCTATTTCTATGTGGTCTTTTTTTTTTTTTTTCTGATGATCTGAATTTGTTCTAGAGAATTCTATACCTGGAATACAATTCTACACATTTATCCAGAGTCACATGTATGTAAAGATATCATGCATTTACAAATTGCTTGAATGTATCAAACAATATTTTGTCATTTGTCCATCTTACCTCACCTGCTAGCAGGTACTGGGAGATTTCCTTCCCACATCACCGTATCTCTGGTGTCAAGGATCCTACCTTCTATTTAAAAAGGTCTGAGTATCCTCTGGGCAGGCAAAGTGATAGATTTCAACAAATCTCAGAGCCTGGACCAGGCTTACTTCTGCCAGGTGATCTGTACCTGTCAATTGACGGGCAGCTGTCAGTAGACGGTCCTCATCAGACTGCAATGACAAAACTGATCTTGTGGCTCATTAGCCCAGACCACACACAGAACTCACTCTAATGCAATGGATGGTCTGCTGCTGGCTTGGCTCCACTCAATGGATGGACTGAGCTGGGCCATCTTTTGATGCCATCTTTCAGAGCCACCACGAGACCATTTTGTACATTTAAGCCAGTTAGAATAAGCACTCCTCCTCAAGACAGTTTCCTTCCATCCATCAGAAAATTGTCATAATATCTTGATTTTGTTGGAATGAGATAGTTTGCTGCTATATCTAGAAAACTGTCATATCAAACACACAAATCTCTACTGTCTATCATGTGAACGGCACCCTTACGGATGTGCCCCTTGTGCAGTGCGTGCTTGCACATCCGTGCGTGGCATGCCCTGTTGACCCTGATCACCCAACCCATCATCTCATGCCTCATCAGCCTTTCCAAAGTCCTCATCCATCTAACTCTTTTGTCTTTGATGAGCATCTTTACCTTGTTCTTAATATTGAGTGGAAATTCTTCTAGTGTTTCTTCATGAAGCCCGAGGCTGGGTTTTCATTTGAACTACCTATATTTCATCATGGATTTGAAATATCCATTTAGACCTATTTGTTCACAGGTAATTTAAAAAAAAAAATCAGAAATAGGACTTTTTTAACCAGTAAAGGAGTACAAATCTGTGTAACTTCTTTTTGGGGCAATCTGGCAATTTCTTTATGAACATTTAAAGTATATATTCTTTAACCCAGCAATTCTAGTTCCAGATATTTAATGTACAGATATGCAGGTATACAAAGATATAAATATAAAGATATTCAATACAAGAGGGTACACCTAACAGGAGATTAATTAAATAAATTGTGGTATATACCTATGGCAAAATATTAAGCAGGCCTTAAGAAGAATAAATTGTAGCAATATGTGTAAATCAGAATAGATTTTTAAGATTCAGTCACACATTCATTTATTTATCAACTTATTATTTCAACAAATATGTATTGGTTGTCTGCTACGTGGTAGGCACAGTTCAGGTGTGGCTGTTCAATGATCCCTGCCCCATGGAGCTTATATAGCAGGGAAAAAAAAAAAACCCAGAAAATAAATTAATAATTAATATTATCTAGTGATAAGTGCTAAAATAAAAAATAATGCAGAACAAGGGAATAGAGAGTGATGGGAGCAGTATGGTTTGGATCGGGTCATCAAATTGTTTTCTATGAAATTTACACTGATTTAACGTCTGTCTGCAGCACATAAGTATTTCCAGGACAGTCGATCCTCACCGACATGAGGGATGGTAATTTTTGAAGTAATTGATCGTTTTACACGTGCTGCCTTTTGTTGATTTAATTTGCATCTTGGAATTAAAAAACAGTTCAATTTTGACATTCATTGCTCTCTTTCACATAGTTTCCATATCTCAAACCACAATGCAACTGCATTCACGTCTGTTCTTTCCATGGCCCTGCAGGCTTTTTGGCACCGCCACACAGCAGATTGACGAGCTGGTTAAAGGCATGCTGCAGCCAACTTTCACTGGCTCACAAGATCCAACTGTGGGATTTCCAGGAGTTTTGAAAGCTCGTCGTTAAACAATTGGTATCATGTAATTGACCATGGTGGCAGGATTCACACCATGTAAACTGAGAAATGCTACGAGTCAGAACTTTTTTTTCAATAGAGCCAGGTTACCAGCACACCACTGGTTTAAGCAATCTATTAAATTACAAGATAAATAAGATAAAATTATTGCCTCTGAGAATTATTTGAGGCATCCAAACTTCAACTTTTCCCTCTGATGGCTCTGAAAGGGATTCAGTCCATAATGAGCCATAATTAGTCCATAATTAGGTGGTAGTGGTACTTTCCACAGAGTAGTAAATAGGTTAAAAGATCTTGATTCAGTATGTAGTCTCCTTCTGACAAAATCATTCTCTCTCTCTGCCCTTGCCATTTAGGGGATATGTTGCCTCTTTGGATTTTGTCTCTCCGTCTCTTTTAGAAACAGAACGAAACTAATGCCAAAAAAAAAAAAGAAGAAGAAGAAGAAGAAGAAGAAGAAGAAGAAAAGAAAATGGGCAAGGCACTGAGCCTGCCTCTAATCTAAGCCAGAGGACCACTCAAGCACCCACCTAGGTCACCAGAACAGGAAGTGCTAACAGATGCTGAGTGCCACCGCCCACGTCATCCTTGTCACGAGCTGAATGTTTGTGTCTTCCAAAACCCATGAGTTGAAACACTAAACCCCAGTGTGTGGGCCCTCATGGATGGGAGTAGCGCGATTATAAAAGAGATCCCAGCGAGCTTTCCAGCCGCCTCACCACAATGGAGGACACAGCATGATCAGGGTCATCTAAGAACCAAGAAATGGGCTCTTACCAGACAGAGAATAATCCAGTGTCTTGCTCTCGGACTTCCCAGCCTCTGGAACTGTGAGAAAGAGATGTTTGTTGCTAAACCCACCCAGCCTCTGGTCTCCTGGCATAGCAGCCTGAGTGAACTGAGACAATTATCCTGGTATACTTTTCAGTGCGGCGAGTGACCAAAGAGTCAGAGGCTTGGGAATTTGGCTGTAGTGAGTGGAACTGTGTTCTCCAAAAATATATATTTAAGTTCTAACCCCTAGTACCTGTGAATATGACTTTATTTGATAATAAGGTCTTGCGGATGCAATCAAGTTTAGATGAGGTCATACTGAATTAAAGCAGGACTGAAATCCAATGACTAGTTGCTTTATAAGAGAAAGAAGAAGAGGGATATTTGAATAAAGAGACGGTGGAGACAGGGAAGAAGTCCATATGACGATATAAGCAGAGAACAGAATGAGGCAGCTACAGGGCAAGGGTTGCCAGCAACGCCAGAAGCTATGGAGAGGCAAGAAAGGATTCTTTCCTAGAGCCTTGATTTTGAACTCTGGGCATCCCAAACTATGAAAGAATAATTTTATGTTTTTTTTTTTTTAAGCTACCAGATTTGTGGTACTTTGTTCTGACAGCCTAGGAAACTAATACATTGACCATCTCTGTCTTTGATTCATGATCATACTAATGACATTTCCAGTCTTCTCTCTTGTACTTCATAAAACAGTATTATCTTCTGAGGGAGGGCTTATGTGGTAACATATTTTTATGAATAAATGTATTTGGAAAACTTCATGTAATGTAACTAATAGTGTGGCTATGCATATATTTGTCAGGAGAACTGCTTGATCATTCCACATTAAATGCCATTTTAAATCAGGAGGAGCTGAGACAGAACAAAGAAATACAAAAATGTAAGCGTAGTATTGATTTTCCGGAAAAATGAACAGTATGATCAAGATTTCATAGTAGTCTACTAAAATAGTGGGAACATACTGAAAAATATTTCTGTAAAATACAGAGGAACATAAAATAAGCCATAAACAGCATGAGTTGATAACAACCAACCCATGCCAGAGGAACTTGACTGATTTCTTTTCAGTTTCATTACAAAATTAGAGTGCAAAGGGAATCCTGTAGTAGACACTGTATACTTGAGCATTAGAAGAATACTTAATGAGATCTCGTGAAATCCTGCTTTAAAACTGAAGTGAAATTGGCTTGCACACAAACACACTGGCACAAATGGAAAATGAATGGGACGAACATGAACAAGGAACAGTGATGAACAGCCACAGACTGAGCGTGTGAACGAAGCACCCAGGGGTGAGTCAAGAGAATCAGTCTCGGGCGGAGGTCCATTTCACACCACGTGCAATATCTAAAAGACTAGTTCGCAGTTCCACGTGGTCGTTAAAATCACGCAAGACACTGATCGGTGGAGTCCTTGAACCCTCCGGAGACTAGCGATCCAGTGGGGTCCCCACAGCACGAAGATGTAAAGTGAATGTTGCCACGAAAGAAATGAAAGGTGGAGTGCCAAGGAGAGGGGATGAGGGTAGGAGCGCTTGGAATACCCAGAGACTAACTACACAGTGACGAGGAGTGACACGATGGGGTTAGACGAAAAGACTGCACATTGATTCAGCGACTGGAGTTTGCTGTATCGTTGGAAAAGCTCACTTGAGTCCAAGTGTCATGAAATTAAAAATCAGTGAGGACCTTTATCATCTCCTTGCTAGCGACTCTTCAGCTGATTACAGAAGTCATTCTTACTGGCATATGTCTTAAAGTAACAGACCTCCCTCCCGGCAGATGAGGGTACTGTTTACAGTAAGAGAGACTGTGTGGACTGACTGAAATGAAAGTGAATAATTTATTCACTCCACAAACACCTACTGAGCTCCTAATGTGTGATGGACTCTTATCTAGGGACACGTCATTTATCAGCGTGCGAGAGTAAGGTCTGCTCTCATAAAGCTTGCATTCTAATGGAAATAAACAGAAAATAAACATGCACAATGCAGGAAATAAAGGAGAGGAAGATGGTGTGTGATGAAGCAGAGGAACACGAGCTGTTCTGGATAGAGTGTTCAGGAACGGTGACTCTGATAAGGGAACCCTTGAAGGAAAACCAGATTGAGGGAGCAAACCATATAGATTTGTATGGTATGAATTTTCCAAGTAGATGAAATAGTTAATGCAAAGGCCATGAGGTAGGAGAATGTTCAGTGTGTTCAGGAAGCAGCGAGGACAGGAGGAGACAAGCTACCAGGACAGTGGTTGGTGATACGGCACAGAAGGAGCCAGGGACTGGATCCTCCTGCAGCGTCATGGAAAGACACTGCTCAGATCTCCTGTTTGTGGCGCTTGGTTACCTGCAGGGCCAGCTGCTGTCCCACCAGACTCACCCCTACATTTACGGCTAAGGCCGTACTTCCCCCAGGCTGCCCCGAGTTGGTCCCTGAGCACAGCAGGGTACCAGTACAGGCCCGTCCTGCCCAATGCAGGGTTCCTCTGAAAGGTGTCCTTGGCTGGGAGACTTGTGAACCTGTCGCTACCCTGTCTTGAGCTGTCTCCCTTCAGTGACCACCACCACTGCCATCTTCCTTGGCCTCCAGGGAGAAGACACCACATAACCTCTTGTCTCCTTTTTCCCAAGTATGGAATGCAACCTCCCCCTGAAATCATCAAAACCCTCATCAAATAACTGGACAGCAGAATCATACGTGCACTTAACTGGCATGAATCATGAATCATATGCCATCACCCAGCCACTAGCAGAGAGAGAGAGCAGGAGAAAGAGAGGCAATTGAAATAAAGAAGTGGGGGGCACTCTGCCCCAAATTTTCTTCACTGTGACTATTCACCAGAGGTTGATCTCAGGCCCTCATGCCACTTATTGTGGGAAGATTTTGCAGCTTAGAGTGTCATTTAAAGGCACGTATTTTGGGTGTATGTTATGCAGAGAGATCCTGGATACACATCAAGAGTACAAATATAATATAGGTTTTATTGGGGAAAAAAACTTCAAAAGAGAAAATCAATGAGCCGGGCATAGGTGGTCATCATGCACCACGGCCAAGATCCCACAAGAGAGGGGCCTGCCCAGGCCAGCAGACCTGAGACGGCGAGCAGCCAACCGGGAATGAGGCCTGCCCCCACCTCTCAGTACATAATTACAGGTTGGTCTGAGAGGGGCTGGAGAACACCTCGCTTTTCTGAGTACCAAAAATATTTTGAGAGATCTCCGGGCCTGGGAACGATGCTGACCATTACACACACTTCAGGCCTACACGCGAGGGTCCTGGGCAGATCCTTGCCCAGCAGCGATGCCGTCACCAGCTAAAGGCCTTGCTCTGCCTTCCAAGACTGCTCGGTCCAGCTGAGCCAGCTCTCTGATAGCCATCAGAAGACGGGAAAGAGCCTCCAGAGTCATGCCAACTTGTCCCTCATCAATACACATGACCCCTAAATGTAAGTCAGCGGCTCCATCTGGTAAAGAAACTGCAGTTTGACGGGCCTCATTTCTGCCCCACTTCTTTTTTTTTTTTTTTGGCCTTTCCCCAAATCGAAATAACTTCCTTAGCTACTTTAATACTATGTGTATAAATACTATCACTACCAGAAGTCTTGATTATACATAGCAGGAAAGAGAAACTCAGAGATAGATTGGGTTTTCCTAAATTACTCCGCTAATAAGTGGTAATATTTTTAACGGCCACCACTTTAGTGCCTACTCTATGTCGAGCTTGGTCATAAAAAAATATTTCATTTAATTATAGGAGCCTTTTTTTTTTTCTCATTTCTCCAATAAGCATTGAGAATAAAGTTATTAAATAGTTTGTTCAAGATCTAAGAGGCAGAGGCAGGATTTAAACCCAGGAATGTCGCAACCTGAATCTCAAGCTCTTTTCTTAAAACCCAAGACAGAGGCTTCAGCCCTTTTCATCCCAAGACCCCGCCTCCCGAGCATCAAGACCCTCAGTGTTCCACCTGAGATGAGAGAAGTTTTGCAACGAGGAGGCATTCTTTTTTTTTTTTCTTTTTAGGAGGCATTCTTAAGCAAAGTCATTTGTGATCAACTCTCCCAAAGCAGCATTTCTGCTGATATTTTTGGTATTATAGCCTTTGTAAATTTATTTATTTAATACTTGTGTAGTGTGTGCTAAGTGTGAATGTTTCACCGAGATAAGCTCATTTAATTCAATTCCCATAATAAACCCATGAGGTAGAAATCTTTATCTCCGTTTTACAGAATCCTGCTTAAGGTTGTGCAGCTCCTGAGCTGGGAGAGAAGGTTGCACCCCCAGCCGTCTAGCTCCACGGCCGTGCTCTTTACCACAAGGCTGTGTGGCAACAATTTCCTTCTAGACTTCCCTTGGTGGAAAAAATGACAGATTAATCCTGGTGGGAGAGGAAAGAATAGGCAGTCCCTCGTTAGTCATTTTTCCAAGGAATCATTTCCCCCCTTCCTCCGAGAGGCCAGATCCCCGCCCCATCTCTCTGTTCCTTACCCGCCCTCCTCTCCCCGCTACCCATCACGGTGACAGAGCGCTCAGATCACGGCCACTGGAGCCACATAAAACTGAGTTTGCATCTCAGCCCTACCACTGACCAGCTGATTAAACTCAGGGACATGTTCAGACTGCTTGGGCCTCAGTTTCTTCATCTGCAAAATGGGGCAGAAATAGCCATTGTAATAGTTATAGTAATAGAAATAGTCAACTTTACAAAAATGCCCTAGCTTTTTGTAGTTTAAATTAAATAAGATAGAAGAGCATTTAGCATGGTAGTAAGTGCTCAGTAAATATTAGCATTTTTGTTGTTGCTGTCACACCACTTGGCAGTTACATCTTTACTCTCTGTACCCCCCATACACACTCAGCTGCTTGTTTCTTCCGTGTGTAACACACAATAAACACTCAGAAAAAAATATCCATTAAATGAATGATGTTCTCATTCCCATTTCTGAGAAATTCCTGCTTTCAGAAGTTCATCTCTCCCTCTGAACTCACAGTGCCGCTCTGAAGCACCCCAGTGGAAACATCACACAGAGATGTCCCCAGCGGGCACTGCACCATTGCCGGTCACGTAGCAGGCTCCGCGTCTGCACATATGTGGACCCCAGACTTGCTTTCTCCACAATTTCCCTCTGACTGCTGATGTGTCTTGTACAACGTGCCTGTTGAGTACAGCCTGAAAATGGAGTGTGAATGGAGATAATTTGGTATACTATTTTGTGGAATATAAAAGATAATTCCTGCATTCCATTCCAGATGTCTGCACAAAGTGAAGTTCTTTCATTTTTTTTTTCTTTCTTTCTTTTCCCCCATGATCTGCTTGTCAATAAATGTAATTTTAGGCAGAAAATGCTATTTTTCTCTGCATATATATTTAAATGTTTTCAAAGTTGTTTTTCAAAGAGCAGTGATATGGCCCTGGGGGAAAATTATGTGAGCTATTAAGTCTAGAGCTTTTTTTTTTTAATAACAAGTTGGGAACAAAGTCACCATATTACTTTCAAACCAAGTCTCTAAAGTGGGGCAAGAAGATGTAAAGGAGACTCCTTCCAGCCACTCAGCATTTCATTTCTCTCAGTTGATTTCAGTGTCCTTTGCCGTGGTTCAGTCACTCGCTTCTCCTTGCCCTCTGATGACGTCTAAAGTGTGAAGTGAGCAATCCTCTTAAACGCCCCTTGTGCACTGATTGACTTGCTCTCATCCTGGATGTCAAACAAGCACTGGAGGATAAGGTGTTCACTGGAGCACCGATCATTAAATTTTCCAGTGACTGGAAAGGCTCCCAGTAAGAGACCAGTAAGGCTCCCAGTCTCCATTTCTGTTTGCTCACTTTCCTTACTGTTTCTATCCACACGTATCCTTAGCTTTCTGGTGAAAAATGGTCTTTTCAAGAAACCCTATTCCTGGTAATCCTGAGTGTTCCTTTTTTTTTTTAACCAGTTTTAATAGGTATTCTTTGCAAGGGTTCTTGTAAAATTGCATTGTTTCTGTTACGCAGTCCTTTACAGAGTTAATGTAAACCTTAGGCTTGATATAATCTAATTTAATTATTCCAAACTTTTATTTATGATTGTGTTATTTGATTATTTTATTTTGGCGGGGGGGAGAGGTAATTAGGCTTATTTATTTTTGGAGGAGGCACTGGGGATTGAACCCAGGACCTTCTGCATGCTAAGCATGTGCTCTACCACTGGAGCTATCCCCTCCCCCTAATTATTTCAGACTTTTAGACCTCTTGTATGGCAAATGGGCACTTAATTACTGGGTCGCTTGATAGGTAATTTGGCTAGAAGGCTCTCACCTCTGCTCGGACTAGTTCCAAAGGAAGTTTTGATGTTTTTAAGACACTAAAATTCAATGGCAGAAATAACTTATGGCAATAATAAACCAGGATATGTGTATGTGTGTGTGTTTGTGTTTGTGTATGTGTGTATATATATATACATACACTTTAGAAATTAGTTGGCAAAAAGACTTTGTAAAAGGTATTAAACATTTAGCACATGAATTCAGAGAATAACACAAGGGGCACAAAGAAATCTGGCAAAACAAATCCAAACCTGTTCTTAAGGAGAAATCTCTAAGTTTTCTCCTTACATGTATAATTTACTTAGATACATAGTTATTTCCACTACACAGTGAGGAAATTGGCCATTTCTACTGCTGCTAATAATTAAAGATGAAGCCAAGATCCCAAATCACTCCAGGAAAATCTGCCTGTACCCTAAGATTGTCATATCCCGTGAGATCTGAAAGTCAGTACTAGACTTCGTCAACCCAGGCAGCACACCATCCAAAGCCACTGTAGCCAAAGAGGCCAACGGTCCCTGAAAGAGTAGGAGTCGACACCTGGAGCTGAAGTGGCAGCCTGTTTAAGCAGCTAGAAAATTACTGAGAGGGGATTAATTAAAAGGGTTCCTCGGGTTCACTGACCTGAAATCACCCGAGGACATCAGCGAGCATTATCTTCCTCTTCTCTGGACCATGGGACCGCAGGATGGCTTCCCCTCCGGGGTTCTGTATTGCGTCTCACGTCAAACCCAGACCTCACACCTTCCTCTCTAGAATCATCTGGGTCTGTCTGTCCCAGCCCTTCAGTGTCAGCCCCGGCGCCCGTCTTTCAGTGCCTTGAACACGTCAAGCGCTCTCCTTCAGTACAGATTGTACACCTGCCCTTTCCTCTTCTTGGAACACCCCCACCCATCTCTAAACATGCACCTGCACCCTGCAACCAGACCCTACCTATTCATAGAAGTCTTTACCATCATTCTTTGGTTTTCAACTTAAATATCACCCCTTCAGGCTACCTCTATAAACAGCTGCGATCCGCTGGATTCTTCATCGCAGTATTCAACTTTTTTCCAGAGCATTTATCATCAGTTATTTTTTGTTTGTTTGTTTGGGTTTTTTTTGTTGTTGTTGTTTTTTAACTTTTTTTTTTTAGGGGGGAGGTAATTATCATCAGTTATAATTAAATATGCATTTGCTTTCTTTTGTCCACTTATCTGCCCCTCCCCCCAACTGAAAGACGACATTTGTTTCCTTTCTCATTGTATCTCCAAAGCACATGGCATATAATAGACACTCAGAAAATGAATGTTGGAAGTACAACAAAATGAACAAATGTAAAATAGGAATTAAAAATAAGGAACAAAAAAAATGATACAACAAGAGCTGTTAGTAACCATCTCCCAAGCGCTTCAGTATCTTACATTCACCGTCATTGTCCCACATCAGGGTGCTTCAGTCTTCCCAGCTCATTAGAATCACATGGGGAGGTACCAGGTGCATAGGCTCCATCTCAGAGCAATTAAATCTGAATCTCTGGGAGACACATCTCACGTTTCGGTAGTTTTTAAAGTTCTCCAGGTAATTCTAATGTGCAACTAAGACTAGCCTGTTCCCATGGTTCTCAAATGTGAACTGCATTGGAATCCTTGAGAGCTTATTAAAACATAGCTTTCTGGGTCCCACTCCCAAAGTTTCTATTGAGTCTGCATTTCTAATGAGTTCCCAGGTGATACGGATGCTGCTGGCCTGGGAACCACACTTATACTTTCATGTAGATTGCACTGGACTTGAGTTTGCGAGCAGAGGGAATGTTGGAAGGGCTATTTTATGGAGGGAAACAAAAAGACTTGAAATGAAAATAACAGGATGCTTTAGGCATAGTTTCCAAGTTAATCACTTCCATGTTGCTCACAATTGAATAGCGATGCCAGAAATCGCAGAATGCCATTCAGCTGAGGGATGGAGGCAACAGGAGAGCCAATACATTGGCAACACACTCTGTACTAATTGTATATAAAGAATCATAAGAAGAAAAAGCCCAAGGCATGCTGATGAAGAAAGGTTATGCTATGTGTCTCCAAATAGCCTATAACTTCTCCACCAATGCAATAAAAATTCTATCTGGTAATACTGCTGTCTTTGAATAGATTGATTTCTACATGTGACTTTAAGAAATATCTTTACATCTGCATGCAGTATACAGCCTGTTGGTTTTTAGTAAGTTAACATGCACTTGAAGTAGCAATTAACTGTGCCATTGCTTTAAACTTTTCCTTAACTCTTAATATTTATGCTCCTTCCTGAGTGTCCAGGCACTCTGAGAAGGTCGGATTCCAGGCTAAAGGCAGGGGATGCAATGCATCTTTAAATGCAGCTAGGCTGATCTACACACTTAAGAGCTTCAGTACATCATTTTGCAATCACATATCTCAGAATAATTTATACAATCAATTAAAGAGCATTATCAAGGGATGATTTGACAACTGTTGCCATGCCAACCAGTGAAGTAGACAGCGCCTCCATGTTTAAAGGCTGCACCTGGTGATGGATGTAGCAGATTTTGAGAACTCAGACAGAATCACAGATGTCCAAAAGGTGTGGAGAGAACATGATTTAAAGCTTTGATGTTATGCCATTTTTACTGGCAAAAGGGTGTTGATGGCATGTTGTTCACTTTCTCATTAAAATTCTGTCATTTTTCACAGTGTTCTGCATTCAGAGCTGAAAACTGAAGTGAGAATGCACTTTACAGACTGATAAAATATGATAGCAAAATGGATGATGTTCATTTGCAGGCTGAATTAATTTTTTTAAAAAAGTTTGTGTCAGTGCATTTATGAAAAGCCCATTAATCAGACACAACTTTATCAGCCTTAATGGACGTATCTTAAAACACTTTTACATTAATAATTAAAATGTTGGATGGCAAATGGCTTCCAGTGCATTCAGCTAAAAAATATTCGAAATGGGTCACTATAGAACATAACAGAAGCAGAAAACACATTTTCCAATATTCATATGTTGCCTGATTTCTTGATGCCAATGGCCATGATGAAATCAATAAACTTTAAAGACTTTGCAAGACAGATTAGCCTCTTTCCTCCCTGAGTTATGCCAGAAACCAAGGAGGTCCCCAAGGGCATTCCCAAGTACAGACCTATATTGGGAAGCAACAGAGACGAGATGAGAGCTTATATCTGTCGGATCAGCAACCAGTTCTCTTTCCAGCATGCAGCAATTCTTCACTCTATTAAACCATGCCTTTCGTAAACCAAGTGATTATATGCTAATATGTGTGATAGACGCATTGCCCACAGGATTTTTTTTAATAGTGTGATGGTTATAAACTTAAACAGACTGCTCGCATCTTATTGCTCCCCCATGCTGGCGATGTGACATTGGGCGAATTATTCGATCCCTTTCTGCCTCGGTGTCCTCATCTGTAGAGTGAGAATACTGTCCACATCTTATAGTCGTTGTAAGGATTAAATAAGTTATAATCCATCAAGCACTTAGAACAGTGCCTGAAGGGTTTGTCCTCACAGCTGTTACTGTTACCAGTATCGTTACTGTTACTGTTGTTTTAGAAATTGGCCTGTTTTGAGGCTCTTAGCCTTGCTATAAACGAGTTGTAGAGGCAATCACTCATTTTTGCTTTCCATTCAAGAACATGAGTTGATGTAATATGGGGAGAAAATTGCAAAGTCCAGGCAATGATTTACTAAATTGAATGTGCACAAGAAAAGTAACATTGGGATAAAACGACATAATAGGAATAAAGTGAAATAAAAGGTGGTGGATAGAGCCAAAGGAGGCAGAAAACTGTGATGTTGTCATCCAACATTCTACAGCAGAACTTGGTTTCCTTCCACCCCCAGCTATTTTTTTGGAGCGTTAACAAATACCAAGCTAGAATAATAGGAGCGAGTCTTTTGCAGAACAAAACAAAGGAAGCAGAGATTCTTTAAAGCAAAATAAACCCCAAAGTTGTGCTCAGAGTCCAATTTAGCAATAAAAAGATGATCTTCCAGAGGCTGCAATCTGAGGCCGGATCCTGAACGCCTGCTGTCTTTTGTCCTGTGCTCTCAGAGGCCAGGGAACGTGTCTCCCTGCTTGAGGGAAACCAGAAGAAACCAGAGGATTGAGGCACTGTCTTGAGGTTCAGAGAGAAAATAAATGGAACCCTACCAGTTTGGGCAAAAAAAGAGGGCAAATGGTGAGGAACGTCACACACAGTAGATACCACCCTCCATGCCAATCGAAGGACTTAAGTGAACTTATAGGTGACTTAGGGGGTAAAGTGAAGTGTTTTTAATTCATTCTCTAGATTCTTTGTATGTGCTTGATCTTCCAAGAAAGAAGTTTTTTTCTACAATGGACTGTGCCTTCCCATCCTTCTAACATTAAATGCACACAAAAAAAGGGGACAATTCACATCACTAAGAAATGTTAGAAGCTAAATGACTATCTTGGCTGACGTGAGACACAATAATGATGAATTCAAGAGTAAGTGCAAGGTGCTCAGCAAACTTTGATGTCAGTAGCCTCAGTCAAAAGCTGGCGTCCAAATCCCAAAAGCAATCTATGTACTGCTGTTGCCAGTAGGAAAGACCCAGCTCACAAGTACCTTCGAAAGGCTTTGGAACTCTTTCAAAGTATGCTATAGTATTTGGTTAATTTTGAATGTCACGAAACAACTCTCTAAAGTTGGGCACAGCCAGTCATCTGTAGGTAGACGTGCCCACCTGCAAGTGGACAGGTTTCCATATTTGGCCAATTATGTACAACTGGTAAGAATAATAAAGCACTATAAATATGGATGAGCATGCGAGTAAACACCATTGATGTATGTAAGTGATTACACCACCTGAAGAATTCACTTGCAGCGTTAGTTTTGGCATTTCCTCTTGGTGTTTACTTTTCCTAAAATATGATTAGAAAAATATGAGACTCTCGGTATTCACATCCCCAGAAACATACACAGACACACACATGCTGTGTAAAAAAAGTGTTATGTACATGATAAAACACAGTTAAGTAGTCTCTGTTTTAAGAAGCTTACGATACAATCAGCAAGAGAAAAATAAATATGTTAAAGGGTAGACAGCAGACACTGAATTAGAAAGTATCACAAGGTAGTTTGGATGTATTTGCCAAATAATTGGTTTGAAAGATGTATGGAATAAGGTTAATATTTCTCTAGACACAAGAGCTTTTTCTGTTGGAATTTATTTTCACTTCACCTTCATTTTTGAGAAGTTTTTTTTTTTTAATTTTCCAATTTATTTAAGTTATCCAAGATTCATTTTTGGTCTTGATATAAATAAGTGTCAACATATGACTATTAACACATGTTCTTTAGTATTTTGGAGGTGGTATAAGGTTACTCTATTTAGAGCCCATGGGAAGAAAGTTTGCTCTCTAGCTACTGGTTTCAGTTCTTTCTATGATGACTGTCAACACCTTTTGACGTGAAAAAAAGAAAATTTCATTCATTCATTTAACAAGCAAGCATTTACTGAAAGGCTACTATGTGCCAGGCGCAATGTTTCAGAGAAAGAAATTCAAGCCACGATTTCTGTCCTTGAAGAAACATTGTTTTAAAATTCAAATAAATAATGAGCGCTAACCAGTTATCAATCCCCAGGCCCCACTGAACAGTACAAAACTTTTGAAGGTTTAAAAGTTTCCAAAAATTTCCCAAATTGTTTGATCTGTCTGTTGGTCAAACTTCGTATTTTTTTTCAGAGGAGTAATTTTTTTCTGGCTGTTGTTACTTGTTTATCAGTATCTCCCCAGGTAGCCCGGCGACAGACTGAAGGTTTGCAGCATCCCGGGAACTGGAGGCAGGGCCTTATGCGCGAATGTCTGCTCCCCATTCTTTCTGTCTCCTTTCTGTCCTCTCTTGGAGCCATTAAACTCACCTCTTCTGGACAAAGAGGGAGAAAAGGGAGTAGAAAAGAAATGCAGAGCAAGACGACGGGCTTACAAGGCCTATATCATGAGAAGGGTGACGGATGCACTGTTGTAAAGAATGCAGCATTTCTGAGATTGATCTTTGGACTTGCGCTGATCACCAGTCAATGTTCAGCGCACGGGGGACACCTCCCTGTCTGAGAACAAGCTAGAGGGTGCGTATGGGAAGCTCTCCCCAAACAAACGTGAAAGCTTAAGGCGAAGGGATTGCAAAACCAGCGGTTAAAGGAAATGAAATACACATGGAAAGGCAGAGAGAGAGAAAATGTGAATTTAGTTCAAAGTTCCTTTACGACATACAGATGACTTGACTTAAAAAGAACTGAAACACAAAGTAATTATGAATTTGCTCATAAGACAAAAATATGCTGAAAACACTGCTAAGATTAGCCTTATGTAAAGATCTTTATCTCCTCATCTCTTGGATCTGTCTCCTTCAAATTCCAAGTACAAACACTTCGAAAAGAAAGATCGCATATGTTGACTTATGGTCAACCTGCAGAACTTCTGTTTGGTTTTTCCCTTCAGATTTTCTGTGCCACCTGGGCAAGGAATATTAATCTACTCTGAATCCCACAACACCAAGTGCATTCAGCGGGCATTCTCTAGGTGATTTTTATTTTAAAAATGATTCTTAAACATTATGAGTTGAAATCATGGCTTTTTACATTTGAATCTTAATTTTTACATGCACTTTGTATTCTTCATTCTTCTATTATAAAATTAGTGTGCCTCATAGATCTTAGGTCTGATAGCTGATTTATAAGTAATAGTAACAATAATTTTAATTAACTTCAATATGTTTTATTTCACTTTCAAAACTCTGTCTCCTCAATTTTTTAAATTTAATGTCTCCACCAAGTCCTCTGAGCTCTACAAATGAATTAGTTAGGCAAGATGAAGGAAATAAACTAACATATATTGACAATTTATTTAAAGTGTGCCAGGCTCTGTGCTGGGGGCTTTACACGTGATGCCCTATTAAATCTTTATATTAAATCTGTGAAGAAAATTTGACCAAGTCACCTACTTGCTCTGTGACTTTATTTGTCTGAAAAATGATGATACTAATAGTATCTGACTCACAAGATTTTAATGAGGATTACATGAGTTAACACACGTAAAGTTTTAGAAGGCAGTGGGATCAAGATTGCAGAGTAGGAGGACCCTGAGCTCACGATCCCTCGTGAACACATCAAAACTACAACTACATATAAAGCAACTCTTACTGAATATGACCTGAAGACCAGCAGAACAGTTCTCCAACCAAGGCTGTAAAGAAAGAATCCCACAAAGTTTGATAGGAGGGGAGGAGAAGCACTCTAGGAGGGGCCCACACCCCTAGTGGGTGACACAGAAGAGAAGGGGGACATCACAGGCTTCCGGATCCTTCCCAAGGAGCAGGGGCGTTTAAGCTACATATTGGGCACCCGCCTTGGGGTCTGACACCAGGAAGACAAGCCCCCTTAGCTGATTTGAAACCAGTGGGGCTTACTGGCCTACCAGAGGCTCTTGAAGAGTATGCACGCACACTTGCTTGCTCCCAGCCCATTGCAGAGACAGCAGAGAGAAAGTTGCCTGGTGCGCTAGCCAGCCTGCCAGGATGCCCCAGCACACCTCCCAGCCCATGCTGGGCTCTGGCTCCAGGCTTTCCTTCTCTGGCACTGATCTCTGCTAAGGCAAAGCCCACCATCACCACTGCATGCAGCAGGGAGAGAACAGAGCCAGCTCAGGTCCAGCCCTGCCCTAGCCAGGGTAGAGACCACCATTGTCATGCGTGCGCCCCCAAGTATATGCACACGGGAAAAAACCAGCCAGCTCAGAGTTGTAGCTCCCACCCCTCAGGCCCTGGCCCACCTCTGCCTAAGGCGGAGGCCACCATTGCCGCGGCATCGCACTGCCCTGTGTAAGCAGCGGGAAGGGAGCAAAGCCAGGTCAGCTGCCACTCCAGCCCTTCAGGCCCTGGCCCACCTCTAACAGAGATGGCGAATGTCATCACCCCAGGGAGAAGCTCAGTTCCCTCGGGGCTCCTGCTATAACCCCTCTGGCCCTGGCCCTGCCTTTGATAGAACAGCAACTGTCATTGAGCCTAAAAGATGCCTTGCTCTGGGTCTAGCCCCTTCAACTCCAGCCCTACCTCCCCAAAGGCAGTGGCTTCCAGCACACACACAGCACACTGTGGCCTATGCTCACTTCAGATCCATCTCTCCCATTAAAGCCACTGACACATGCAGACTGCATAGGAGTGTCCCACACAAGGACACACCCTGAAAGCCTGGACAGGTAACTATTTCACCTAATTACATAGAGGTGAACAGGGAAAGAAAAACAAAATGGGAAGACGGGAATATGGTCCAAATGAAAGAAGAAGATAAAACCTTAGGAAAAAACCTAATGAAATAGAAGTAAATAATTTACCTGATAAAAATTTCAAAATAACAATAATTAAAATGTTAAGTGAAGTCAGGAAAAAAATATAGATAAACACAGTGAGAACTTCAATAAAGAACTAGAAAATATAAAAAAAAATCAGAGATGACGATTACCATAACTGAAGTGAAAAATACACTAGAAGGAATTAACAGTATATCAATTAATACAGAAGAATGCATAAGCGACCTGGGAGATAGAATAGTAGAAATCATACGATCAGAACAGCAAAAAGAAAACTCTTAAATGAGGATAATTTAAAGTACCTCTGGGATGCTAACATTTGCATACTAACATTTGCATTATAGGGGTACCAGAGAAGAGAGAGAAAGGGGCAGAAAAAGTGTTTGACAAAATGATGGATAAAAAAATCCTTAACCTGAAGGAAACAGGTATTCAGCTCCAGGAAGGACAGCAAATCCCAAACAAGATGACCACCAAGAGACCCACACCAAGACATATTATAGTTAAAGTGGCAAAACTTAAAGAGAGAATTTTAAAGGCAAAAGGAAAAAAACAAAGTGTCACATACAAGGGAACTCCCATAAGGCTATCAGCTGATTTTAAGTAGAAATTTTGCAGGATAAAAAGCATGTCATAATATATTTAAGGTGCTGAAACAAACCCCCCTGCAACCTAGGACACTCCACCCAGCAAGACTGTCACTTAGAATTGAAGGAGAGAGAAAGAGTTTCCCAGATAAGCAAAAAAGAAGCATCATCACTAAACCAGTCTTTAAAGAAATGCTAACAAGTCTTCTTTCAGTGAAAAAGAAAAGGCCATAATAAGAAATAAGAAACAAAAGGAAGGGAAAAATTCTAATGGTAAAAGCAAATATACAGTAAAGGCAGTGTATCAAACACTTCGATAAGCTAGTACAAATGTTAAAGGACAAAGATTGTAAATCAACTGCAACGACAATAAACAGCTGAGGGATAGACATGAAGATGTAAAATATGAGATCAAAAACACAAAACGTGGCAGGAGCAGCATGTAAAACATGTGGATCTTTTAGAAAATGTTTGAACTTAAATGACTATGAGCTTTAAATAAATAGATACAGGTAAACATATAAGAACTTCATGGTGACCACAAATCAGAAACCTACAAAATATGTACAAAAACTAGAAAGACCGGAACCCAGACGTAACGCTAAAGAACACCATGCAGCCACAAGGGAAGAGATTACAAGAAACAGAAAAAAACGGAGAAGAACCACAGAAACAACCAGAAACCAAGTAACAAAACAGCAATAATTACATTCCCTTTAATAATCATTTTAAATGTGAATGGACTAAATGCTCCAATCATGAGATGAAAGGTGGCTACTGACTGGATTTAAAAAAAAAACAAAAAAACAGGAGCCATCTATCTGCTGCCTACGAGAGACCCACTTCAGAGCTAAAGACAGATGCAGAATGAAAGCAAGGAGATGGAAAAAGATATTCCATGCAAATGGGAAATAAAAAGATAGCTGGAGTAACAATACTCATATCAGACAAAGTGGACTTTAAAACAAGGTTTATGATTAAAACAAAGAAAGAAAGGCATTATATAATGATAAAGGGATCAATTCAAGCAGAGGATACGACTTTAGTAAACATTTGTGCACCTAATATAGGAGCACCTAAATATTTAAAGCAAATATTAACAAACATAAAGAGGGAAACTGACAGAAATAGAAAAGTAGTAGGAGACTGTAACGTGCCATTTATATCAGTGGATAGATCAAACAGACAGTAAATCAGTAAGGAAATGGTAGTTTTAAATGACACATTAGACCAATGGACAATAGACATCTATAGGACATTCAATCCCCAAACAGCAAAATATGCATCCTTTTGTGGAGCACATGGAACTTCCTCCAGGACCGTTCACATGCTTGGCCCTAAAAGAATTCTCAATAAATTTAAGAAGATTGAAATTATATCAAGCATCTCTTCTGATGCAACAGTATGAAACTAGAAATCAACTACAGGAACAAAAATGAAAGAAAAAAGCAAAACCACAAACATGTGGAGACTAAACAGCTTGTTACTAAAAGAACCAATGAGACAATGAAGAAGTCAAAGAGAAAATAAAAAAATACTTGAGACAAATGAAAATAAAAACACATTTCCAAAATCTATGGGATGTGCAAAAGCAGTTCTAAGAAGGGAATTTTTAATGATATAGGTCTACCTCAAGAAACAAATCTAAATTTCTGTCTAAGAAATTAGAAAGAGAAGAACAAAGAAAGCCCAAAGTCAGTAGAAGGAAGGAAATAATAAAGATCAGAGCAGAAATAAATAAAATAGAAACAACAACCCCCCCCCACCAAAAAGAAAAGAATGGAAAAGATCAATAAAACTAAGAGCTGTTTTTTTTTTTGAAAACATAAACAAAATTGATAAACCTTAGCCCATTAGCTCATTAAGGAGAAAAAAAGAGAGAGTGCCTATGTAAAAGTTAGAAATGAAAGAGGAGGAATTACAAACAGTATCACAGAAATATAAGCATAAGAGAATACTACAAATGGTTATATGCCAAAAATTGAACAATCTAGAAGAAATGGATAAATTCCTAGAAACACACATCCTCCAATACTAAATCAGAAAGACAAAAGAAATCTTAGCAGAATGACTGCTAGTATTGAAATTGAATCAGTAATCCAAAAACTCCAAATAAACAGAAGTCTAGAACTGGATGGCTTCACAAGGAAATTTTACCAAACATTTAAAGAAGAGTTAATATCTATCCTTCTGAAACTATTTCAAAGAACTGAAGAGAAGGAAATACTTTCAAACTCATTCCACGAGCCAGCATTGCATGATACAAAAGCAGACAAAGACACTACAATAAGAAAAGGAAATAGCTGACCAGTATTCCTGATTAACATGGATGCAAAAATCCTCAACAAAAATATTAGTGAACCAAACTCAGGAAGATATAAAAAGGGTCACACACCATGATCTAGGGGCATATATCCCAGGGAGACAAGGATGGTTCAAAATCTGCAAATCAACCAATGTGACACACCACATGAACAAAACAAAGGATGAAAATCACATGATCACCTCAATATATGCAGAAAAAAAATTTGGCAAATTCCAACATTTATTCATTCATTCATGATAAAAAAAATACTGTCAATTTTTTACACAGGGAACACATCATATTTATGACAAACCCAGAGCTAACATTATACTTAATAGTGAAAAGCTGAAAGCTTTCCCTCCAAGACAAGGAACAAGACAAGGATGCCCACTCTTGCTGTTTCTATTTAGCATAGTATTGGAAATCCTAGCCACAGCAATCAGACAAGAGAAAGAGACAAATCCAAATTAGAAGAGAAGAAGTAAATCTGTCACTATCTGCAGATGATGTAATAATAATATATAAAAAAGAACTCCTAAAGACTCCAGCAAAAAACTATTAAACTAATAATTGTGTTGAGTAAAGTTACAGGATACAAATTTATATACAGAAATCTGTTGCATTTCTATACACTAATAATGAATGATCTATCAGAAACAGAAATCAAGAAAATAATCTCATTTACAGTTGCATCAAAAAGAATAAAATATTTAGGAATAAATTTAATCAAGGAGGTGAAAAAACTATAATCTGAAAACTATAAGACATTGATGAAAGAAACTGAACATGATACAAATAAATGGAAAGATATCCCGTGTTCATGAACTGGAAGAATTAATATTATTAAAATGTCCATATTACTCAAAGCAATCTATAGATTTAATGCAATCCCTATCAAAATACCCATAACATCATAGAACCAGAACAAATAATCCTAAAATTCATATGGGACCACAAGAGACCCTGAATAGCCAACGCAACCTTGAGGAGGGAAAAAAAAATCTGGAAGTGAATTCAGACTGTACTACAAAGATACAGTAATCAAAACAGTATGGTACTGGCACAAGAACAGATACATAAATCAGTGGAACAAAATAGCCCAGAAACAAAGCCACACATGTATGGTTAATTAATCTATGACAAAGAAGGCAAGAATACACAGTAGGGAAAAAGCAGTCTCTTCAATAAATGGTTTGGGAAAACTGGACAGCTCCATGGAAAAGAATAAAAGTGGAACATCTTCTCACACCATATATAACATTAAACTCAAAGTGGATTAAAGATCTACTTAAGTTCTGAAACCATAAAACTCTTAGAAAAAAACATAGGCAGTACACTCTTTGATATAGGTCAAAGCAAAAATAAACAAATAGGACTACATCCAACTAAAAACCTTTTGCACAGGGGAGGAAACTATCAACAAAGTGAAAAGGCAGCCTACTGAATGGGAGAAGATATTTGCAAATGATATGTCTGATAAGGGATTGATATCCAAAATACATGATGAACTCAGACAACTCAGTATCAAAAAATCAAAGTAAACAAAACACCCAATTAAAAACTGGGTAGAGGACCTGAATAGACATTTTTTTCAACTAAGACATGCAAATGCCACCAGGCACATGAAAGGATGCTCAACATCACTGATCATCAGGGAGATGCAAATCAGAGCCACAATGAGATGGCACCTCTCACCTGTCAGCGTGGCCATCATTAAAGAGACAAGAAATACAAGTGTTGGTGAGAATGTGCAGGAAAGAGAACCCTCGTACACTATTGTCTGGAATGTAAATTGGTACAGACATTATGGAAAATAATATGGAGGTTTCTCAAAAAATTAAACATAGAACTACCATGTGATCCAGCAGTTTCACTCTTGAGTATGTATCTGATGAAAATGAAAACACTAATTTGAAAAGATATACACGCTCCAATGTTCATTGCAGCATTATTCACAACAGCCAACGTATGGAAGCAACCTAAGGGCTCATTAGTAGAAAAGTGAGTAAAGAAGATGTGGTGTGTAAAATCTTGCCTTTTGCAACGACATGGATGGACTTGGACGGTATTATGCTTAGTGACATAAGTCAGACAGAGAAAGACAAATACTGTATGTTTTCACTTATATGTGGAATCTAAATAATAAAACAAATGAACAAATATAACAAAGCAGAAACGGCTCACAAATACAGAGAACAAACTAGTGGTTACCAGTGCAGAACGGGACCGGGGAGGGGCAAGAAAGGTGAAGGGGATTAAAAGGTACAAACTACCAGGTAGAAAATAAATAAGATACAGAGATACAATGTACAGCCCAGGGACTATAAGTAACATTTTATAATAACTTTACATGGAGTATAATCTATAAAAATATCAAATCACTATGTTGTATACCTGAAACTAATACAATGTTCTAAGTCAACCATACGTCAGTTCAAAGAAAATTAAAATAAAATATTTTAAGATATACATGTGTAATTTTTAAGAACAAGGACTAGCATGGTTTAAGCATATAATCAGTGCTACCTGTATTATTGTTACCATTTTGCAAGATGTCTACTTTATAGATAAAGAAACTGAGGCTTTTAGAAATTAAATAAAACATATTAACTAAATAGCTGAATGGAAATTTAAATCCAGATCTATCTGATTCACATATCTATAATATTGCAGCTTCCAAAATCATTGCAGAGAATAATATTTATCCATCCCTTTGATTAATAGTTATTGAGTTCTTAACTTTTTGCCTATTACTAAACTGGGCATTTTGGGTGATAAAAGAAGGAATTAAAAAAAAATAGTCTCTTAGGAAACATATCCACAAAGGTAAATAGTAATAATAATGTGTGTTAAGTAACAGTAAAATGATATGACATGCATGTCACAGGGCAGGGTGAGATTTAATTCCAGAAAAGCAGTGGAGACAGTAAGTGCTTTGCATTTTGTGTGTACAAAACAACACTCTGGGTGGAGTTGTTTGGAGACAACAGACTGGAATTACCCTGGACTGCTGGAAATACATTTCAATAAGAGGAAAAGAGTGAAAATATGGTCCTATTTCTAGGTGACAGCAATCTTGACAAAAGTATATCAGTATTAGTATAAACTAATGTTATTTATTCCAGAGATGATTAGTAACCGAAATATTATCAAATATCTAAAACTCAGAGGCAATGGTAAAAAGAACAGAGAATACTAAAACAAAGCCATCAAATGTGAGCATCCAGGGGACATGAATCTTTTACAGAAATTAATGTCGTGGAAGGTGGGTACTGATGGCACATCCCATGTCTTGTTGTGTAACAGACCCTTCGGATGGGAGTCAATAGCAAGCAGCACGGAAACCGAGAGAGCAGGGGACTAGCGCTTATAACAAGGGCTTACCGGGAGGCCCTAAGGGGCCAGTGAGGACGTTGGTGGACACAGATGTGAAAACGGGGCCAGCTCTCTCCGGCCAGGTTCTCACAGTTCCATCAAAGAAACATTTTGGTCGGGGTGCCTGCTTACCAGGTCTGTTTAATTAACATCCTTACAGCAGGAAGCCTGTAAGATTTGGTCAGAATTACCCACTATTTGTGTACATGGATGTTGCACAGGCACCTCAAAGTCACTATTTTTTAAACAGAATTCATCCTTTCTGCGTACTTTCTATGCTTTCACATGGAAATTCCATGCTTTCTCCTCGCCGTAATCCTGTGACACTCACTTCCGCTCGTGGTGCCCTGGTCCCTCCAGCAGGAGACCAGTTTTCAGTTCTGCTTCCTTAATGTGTTTCCTCCCTACTCCCTTCTCCCCACCTCTGTGGACACTGCTTTAGCTCGGATACCAATCATCTCTGACCCAGATTTTCAGGTTAAGTATTTAAGGCAGACAAACTTTCCTCTATCCTTGCTCCCCACTTACCCTCCCGTCAGCCTTCCACAAAGCCACCAAAATCATTTTTCCAAAAGGCAAACATCATGCTATCATCCCTGATGTCTTTGGAATAAAGTCCAGAGTCCTTCCCACAGTCTACAGGACCCTCCATTGGGCCAGTCCGGGTTCACCTCTCCCTCACAGCACCGGGGGTCACGCCAGACACCTGGCCACGATCAGAAAGAGCCCGGACTTTTCACTTTCGTGCCTTGGCTCATACGGCTTCCTCAGCCTGGACTGATTTGTTCCTGTCTGCATGGTGAAGATGTACGCATTTTTTAAGATCCAAGTCTGTCAGCTACTCTTAGAAGGCTTTCCTTTTTGTCCCTAGAGAGTTGAAAACCCCAACTTTCAGTCTTCAATATACTCCTATTGTTACGCCTTATTATACTTCTGTTTCGACTTATTTTCTCAACTTTGAACACCTTGAAGTCAGAATTTTTGTCTTTTTCAAATGTGCACCCTTGATATCTTGCACAATTCCTGAGCTATTGTGTTAATAAAAATCTGCTGAAAGACTGAGTGAAAAAATTAGGCATGGCTTACACTCACACACACACATGAATATATGCATATATGCCATTGTGTGTACCCATATATTTTCTTGTTGAGCAGAGAAACATCCTCTTTCAGAGTATTCAGGGAAAAGAAAAAAAGAAGAGGAAAATATTAGAACATTGGGGAAAAATGAATAATGGACAGCACATGTGGAGTGGTCGGCCACAGGAAACTGCCCATTTTAGACAGCTCTCTGCAAAGCTTAGTATATTCTTATTACCACTATTAACCACAAACAAGATATCCACAAACCAGTTGGACTGCAGAAATCATCAGAATCCTGCCTGAGAAACGCAGGAGGGCAATAAGACCCTTTCGGTGATAATGGAAGACAATTTAAGGTCCACTGACTTTGTACAGGACAGAACCGCTGATGGTCACAAGATGATACACGGGTACTATCAGCAGGTCTGGAATGGTTTTTACTGCTTCCCATCATGACATGTAATGAAAGAGGCCCCCTTGCAAATGGGACATTCTTTCCAGAAAAGTACTTGGCTTCAGGGACTTAAGTCTCATGTAGAGAAAATGGAGCAGGGTTGATCCTGTTTTGTCAGGGAAAAACCTACAAACCTTGAACTTTTCCAGCTCTAGTATCTCTGACTTCCTATTTCTAAGAAATAAAAAAAAAAATTTTTAATGTTTATTTAAAAAGACATAAGGATTTTTATTCATTGAGTAGCTCTTACGAAACAGTATCATGATGAGTTAAGTGAAAATTAGAGCCACATGCCTAAAATTTCCCTGAAAAATACAAGTATCCTTTAAAATGAAGGAAGAAAGTGCCAGGAAAAAAATATGTTTTTAATTTGTTTGAGTTTAAAACATCTGAAACATATTTTTAGACATTTGCCAAGGATTTTCCAAAAACCATTGGATTTCGCATAACCCCTAAAAGACGTCTTTCTTTTGAGGAATAGCAGGGAACCAACCACTCGCTCATTTACTAACTCAAACTCCTACCTTCCATTGCTTTGGACCATTCCTAACTTTTCTCACACTTCTAAGTTTCTTATTTGGGGCCAAAAAGAAAATATTAATGATCATGGCTTTGGGGAAAGAAGGAAAAATATTTACTTTCTTATATTTTCATTTTTTAAGAAAGAAAATGTTAATGTCCCTAAGGAACTTGGCTTGAATGGTGAAGTTACAAGTAGAAATGGTACCTTCTTGGCACCAAATGTACAAAATCTTTCTACAAAATTACCAGCTTGGTAATTTATACAATCAAGGGTTAGTGACAAACCCAACTGCTGTCAGAGGTCTTTACAGTAGACACAGTTAAGTTTTCCATCTTTTCCTTTACAATTTGACATTTGGATCGGGAGAACCACTAATGTGCTGAGTAACAATTCAGAAGAGATTTTTTTCTCTAAAGAAATAGCTTTTATAACAACTGTTAATGGACCCTCACGTTCTCCATTAGTTATCAAAACAGATTCATTTATCAAACCTATGGCTTGACCTCTTGGCCCTGAGAGGAAAGTTATCATCTTTAAGTGGTAATTGTACATGGAAACCTACATGGTTCCACCTTGCCAGAGAATGTAGGACTCCAGGCAGGTACCACCTCAAGGTGTGGCCTTGAGTATATGGGGTGGGGTGGGGGGTTTGAGAGAGAAAGAGAATGAGAGACAGAGACACAGGACAGAGGAGGGAGAAGCAGAGGACGAGAGTGAGGGAATGTGCTTGTGTCAGTGCACATGAGTACATGCACATGTTTGTGGCTGAAAGGGAGAGAAAAGACTGAGATGACCAAGAGGGTAATTCTCATTTTTCTACCTCCGAGAGAGCAGTGATGTAATGAAGATTTCAAATTCCATTTTGATCTAATTATAAGGTGTTGGGAAAGTGCTGGATTTGTCAGTCATCATTCTTACCCCACTCGTGTTTTCCTCAAAGGGAAGCTGCCCTTAACCAAAGATCTGGTGGCGAAGCGGCCCTGTTGAACTTTGTAAAGTTCCTCTCCCTGAATGCAGCTTATTGGACCAGAAATGTGCACCTGATCCCAGGGCAGTGAATCACAAAGAAGTTCAGTGACCTGCAAGCCTGGCTCAAAGAAATGAGATGAGACCCTAATCAAACACTCTCCCTCTTTCTCTTCAAAATCTGCCACTCAGTGCTGGGAGCCATTACTAGAAGCCATAATGTTTAGCTGGAGCTAAAAAGAACATAATGGCTTTAAATATATGAAATTGTAATTTTTAAAGGAAGCACCTGTTAACAGGACAGAAAGAAGGTGACAAACAAAGGGTAATTGTATTATGCTAGTGACAAAGCACTACGGGTGGCCCATGCCTCTAACACACCTAGATATTCAGAATGATGTCTTGGTTTTACCTTCACGACTCAGCCTTTTGGGTCTTGTGTTGTTGGCTCTTCTCAAGAGTTTTCTGTTTACTCCATGCAGATTCCACCAGTAACCTCCTTTAGCTGAGTTTTCTTGAAGGAGGGATGGCATCTCCTTACCACTCAAAACCAGGTGCCTAAATGGGTCTTTTGGTGACTGTGTACCTCATAGTGGAAACTTCCTTAGGTGCCAAAATTCTGGTTGAGTCTTGAGAACGTTCCTTGTCAGCGATCAGATAAGGTTCCAGCTTCTACATCAGTCTTAGGTGCGGGCGGGGTTTCTTCTGGTTGCAACAGCAAACCAGGCTAAACCGCACCGGCAGGTTTTTTTGATGGCATCCGGGAATCTTAGACCCAGTTTGGATATTTAGCTAGTGGTCTCACATTTTGTTTCTTCACTTAAGTCTCGCCTCCCACATTTTTCTCTTTTGACTTCTAGTGGGCTCATCTTCTTTTGAGGTTACTGCCAAACACAGTCTCTCTGTCTTGTCTTTTATGTGTGAACATAAAATCCCTCTTCAACCAACCCTGAACCTCCTAGTCTTTCTGGATCTGTCTCAGACCTACTCTTTTTGAGAAAACTCAAAAACGTGAGGAGATGGTCATGAGAAATAAGTACCCATTCAGAATTTGCCTGGAAGTACCTATCAGATGTTGCATAAAAAGAAACATAGCTGCACCTGTTTAAAAAATGGAATTTGGTATAAAAGATTAGTCTCATGCTTCTTTGTGCTAGGCAAGAAGTCCTTGGCCTGAACATGTGAGTAAAGATCAGAGAAAACCGTAAAATGTCTTAATGCAAGAACTTTAACAGCAACAGCAACAGCGACTGGTCTTTTGTTTTCATATTTTTCTTCATTAAAGGTTATCACAAGATACTGAATATAGTTCCCTGTGCTATACAGAAGAAATTTGTTTTTTATCTGTTTTTATATATAGTGGTTAACATTTGCAAATCTCAAACTCCCAAATTTATCCCTTCCCTCCCTGTTTCCCGTGGTAACCATAAGGTTGTTACTATGTTGGCGAGTCTGTTTCTGTTTTGTAGATGAGTTCATTAGTGTCCTCTTTTTTCTTTTTTCTTTTTTTTTTTTTTTAATGATTCCACATATGAGTGATCTCATATGGTATTTTTCTTTTTCTTTCCAGCTTACTTCATTTAGAATGACCATCTTCAAGTCCATCCATGTTGCTGCAAATGGCATTATTTTATTCTTTTTTTACGCCTGAGTAGTATTCCACTGTATAAATATACCACAGCTTCTTTATCCAGTCATCTGTTGATGGACATTTAGGTTGTTTCCATGTCTTGGCTATTGTATATAGTGCTGCTATGAACATTGGGGTGCATGTATGTTTTTGAATTAGAATTTCCTCTGGATATATGCCCAGGAGTGGGATTGCTGGATCATAGGGTAAGTCTATTTTTAGTTTTTTGAGAAATCTCCATACTGTTTTCCATAACGGCTGCACCAAACTACATTCCCACAAGCACTGCAGGAGGGTTCCCTTTACCACTTTTAATTATTTTTAAGTGTTAATTTGCATAAACCACTTTACAGATCACTTAGTTTTCACAACAACCTTATTAGGTAAGTATCCTTCCCATACTAATCTTACTCTAAAATAAGAGAGGTTGAAAAAAATGCTCAAAGTCACAAAGCTCGGATGTGGCAGTCCTGGACTACTAACCATGGTCTGGTTCCAAATTCCTTGCTTTTTTGCCTTACACGTAATCGATTTATTTTATCTTACTTCCTCTTTTAAAACAATCAAACCCAATTCTTTAGGCCATGTTGACACCGGCAGCTAGTGGCAGAGGTCTTCATAAACACTCAGTTCATTGGTCAGGCAGGATGCACTGACTCAGCTCCCAGGGTCGGTATGCAGGAATGAATGTTCCTGTCCCCCGTGCCTCTGGTGTTCTGATAAAACCTGATAACTTGTTCTATAACCAACCCCTGAGCTAAGCTTGAAGGACCTGCCCTGTGACTGGTAATGATAACTGCTTAGTCAATCAGAGACGGGCTCAACGAACACTGTCCCAAACCCCTGTGTGAGACAGAAGGGGTTGTCGGGCTAACTGAAGTGAGGTATCCACATGGCCTCTGATTCTGAGCTTTAAGAAACTGAGCTCTTTGAAAAGAGTGGGATAAGGAAAAAGACATTTTACATTGATATAGACTTTATAGTTTGTAGCAGTAGTCCCCAACTTCCCTGTCCACTGGGATCACTTAGAAAATTAAAAATAAATAAATAAATACTGATGCCTGGCTGTCACTCATAGAATCGTGATTGAATTGTCACCTGAGCATTGGGATTTTTAAAAGCTTCCCAGGTGATTCTACAGTGTAGCAATTGAGAATCAGGGGTTTATATCATCTCCACTTCAATGACTGAGAGATGTGAATGCAAGCAGACACTATTCTATATTATGTTAGAGTTAGCCAAATAAATTGCACACAGCCTCCAGTGTCAGGCAGTCTGCACTTGTAAATTTATAGGCCTTTGCAAGATTTCTTATCTGTAAAATGGGAATAGCATCTATATCTATTGAGAATGTTGTGAAGTTTAAATAAATTCTGACTTTACAAGCACTTTGACAGGGAACTATAATCAATATCTTGTAGTAACTTACAATGAAAAATAACTTGAAAATGAATATATGTATGTATATGTATGACTAGGGCATTGTGCTGCACACCAGAAATTGACACATTGCAACTGACTATACTTCAATTAAAAAAAACAAAATAAATAAACAAAACAAGCACTTTGAATAGTAAGTGTTTTATAAAGTGCTACCAATATTTATTTATTTACTTACTTATTTATTTATGAGTTTACTTGTGTATATACTTATTGTGTAACAATTGTATCTTAAATCACATTGTGTCATATTTACTTAACTATCTCTTACTTATTTACTGTCTGTTTCCCTCATTAGCTTTACAAATGCCAGACAGATAGGACCACAGCTTTCATCTTTCTTTCCTAGTGTCTAATGTAGAGTTCGGTTCACTGAAAACAACCAGTCGGAATTTGTTGAGTTGGTAATTGTATAGATGACCCTAAAGAAGCAGCTTGCTGCTGTGGAAAGGATAGTGAAAATGAAAACCAAAAACCAAGGGTAGAATCGTGCCTCTGTCGTCCATTAGCTTTGTGGACACAAAAAGGTCCCTAGCTGTTTGAAACCTTGATTTGTCCATCAAGGGCAATGGGTTTGCTCACTCAGGATGTGTTCTGGTCTATGCTAGGCATTGGGGCTATAAAAATGAATAACAAGCCCCTCTCTCGAGCTGCTCCCAGCATCACAGAAAAGAAAGATTATTTCCCTCCTCATTTCCTTTCCTGGGCTGAGAATTGTCTCAATAGTCATCAAATAATAACCATTATAATAAGACAATAGCATTTTATTTCAAGAATTCCCATTGTCATACCCTTACTACCCATCTTTTTTTTTTTTTTTCTCCTTAAATAATAGTAGAAGGTGCTGGAACAGGCAAAATGAGAAGTTTAGTAAGATGCAAATAACTGCTCAACCAAAGCTGTGAATAAATAATAGTTTTGAAAGCATTTTGCACATTCATTTCATCTGAAAAGAAATTCAGGTCTTAATAACATTCTTTGAAGAATAAGACAAGAATAAGACAATAAAGCCTTGGCAGTGGTTTCACGTGAAGAGTGTTTCTTTGAGTTTATAGACAGTCTATGTATTCAAAGTGAAGATCTTAAAATGCCTAAGTCTTCAACCCTAAAACACCTGTCATCTGAAATGAATAGGTATGACTTACGCCCAGAGAACTGTCTAAATTACCGAAGTCACATAAAAGGGGAAAAAAAGTCACCTATATCTTAACTTTCTCACAAAAAATCCTGTAAATATTTTAGTCTTTTTCTGAACATGTCCTTTGTTTTCCAGCAATAAAATCAAGGCACATGCAAAATGTTTTTCATCCTTTTTTGACTTCATATACGTTCAATTGGGTGTCTTAGAAAAAGCACACCCAGATCCAAGTTTGCTTCCTCCTGGCTGTGTCACCTTGTCATGTTATGTAAGGAAGCAATGTCGTCCTCAGTTTACTCACCTGTTAAATACAGATATTAGGACCTACCTCACTGGGACCTTATGAGGATTTCCTTAATTACTGAATGGATTTAATTAATTATATATCATAAAATTTATTATAATTTTTTGAATTGTATCCTTAATTTAATTACAGGTGATGTGAAAACATTTGAAACAATACAGATGTTCCATAAATATAGATGTTCCCTTCGAGAATATTTTTCTTACATTTTTTCCATTCTTCCCTGAAAAACAGACTTTGCAATGTACAGTGGGCTTCCCACATGAATGTCCCTTCATGAGACCTGCGTTCCTGTACGTGAAAGAACATTATACACTAAAATATAACACTGTGGAGTGTTTTGCTTTTGTTTTATTCTGAGCTCCCCTGATCTACCTAAAAACAAGGGCATCAAAATAATTCATCTGTCATAAATTCCCTCTCTGGGAGCTTCAATCCAGGGAGACTGACTCCTATTACTGGAGGAAAGAAATTGGCACTGGGATAAGAAATTGCCTAATAAACATTGTCACAAAACTATCCTAGCTCCCTCCTATTCCTGGAAGGGCCCATTTATCTTTCCTGAAAGTCATTTGTTCTCCCATAAATGCCCTTCTCTCTTCCCCTTCTATTAAAATGGTATATAAACTGATAACCAAGACATGGAAGCAACCTAAATGTCCATCGGCAAATGACTGGATAAAGAAGTTGTGGTATGTTTATACAATGGAATACTACTCAGCCATAAAAAAGAATAAAATGATGCCATTTGCAGCAATGTAGATGGACCTGGAGATTGTCATTCTAAGTGAAGTAAGCCAGAAAGAGAAAGAAGAGTACCATATGATATAATCTAAAAAAATAGAAATAAGAATAAGACAAATGAGCTTAAACATAAAACAGAAACAGACCCACAGACACAGAATACAGATTTGTGGTTGAAAGAGGGGAGGCAGGTGGGAAGGGGCAGACTGGGAGTTTGAGATTTGTAGATACTGACAGGTATATATAGAATAGATAAACAAGTTTACACTGTACAGCACAGGGAAATATATTCAAGATCTTGTAGTAGCTCATAGGAAAAAAGAATATGAAAACAAATATATGTATGTATATGCATGACTGGGACATTATGCTGTGCACCAGAAATGGACACATTGTAACTGCTGTACTTCAATAATAAAAAATAGAGGTATATAAGCCCCCAATTCTAACTGCCTTCTTGAGTCACATTTTTCTGTGAACACATGCAGGTACACATGAAAAAAAAAAAAAAGTCTTTCCTCTTGCTAAAAGAAAAAAAGAACAAGCTCCTTAAAACATAATTCTCACCATGTCAACCGTTGATTTAAAAAATGGCATGGCTTGTTCACCCATTATCTACATAGCGAATTCCACACTGGTTAGCGGGTAGACCGTCCCACATGTGGTCCCAGACCACGTGCCTTCCCAGCCATACCCATCACCACCTTCTCCTCCTCAGACACCTGCCCTCAGCACCAGGAGTACCGGGTATCTGCACCATTCCCCCAACACAGCCCCCCTTCCCCTATCTGTGCTTGTGCCCACTCTTTCCCCCTCACCTTCACAGCACTATTTTTCCCTTCTGTATAACACTAAAATTATTCTACCTAATGCCAAAAATTTTTGGTATAAATATCTATAATCTTCCTAATGGTATTATAGGTTTCTTGAAGGCAAATACAATGTCTTACTTTTCTGTATTCTTCCCAGTACTCAGCACACAGCCTCAGTCATAACTCATTCTAGGAGCTTGCGGAATTGAAATTACTTATTTGACATTAAGTAGACACAGCAATGAGTAAAATATGGTTTTCTATATTTCACCACATTGATTGGTTATGATGAGAGTTATTAACTTGGGCTCCGAGCAGCTGCACGCAGAGTTAACAGAACTCAACGGTTTGCCTGCTTGCCAAGCAGCTGAGGTAAGAGAGCCAGGTGTCCAAAGAAAGACAAAGAAGCTCCTGGAAGAAGTCGCACAAACTGAGCTCTCTGACCCGCCTTGCCTTTTAAGGAGGCATGAAGACATCAGAGATGGGAGGCAACACAGCCCAGTAGCTGGGTGCCCAAGTTCTGCAACCACACGACCGGAGTTTGATTCTGACTCCACCAGTTACTGCCTCAGGGCCCTTGGGAAAGTAACTGGACCTCTTCTGCGTGAAGAGTAAATGAGTTGATACACGTGAAGCGTGCATGAGAGTGCCAGGCACATTCTAAGCGCTACATACACATGTTTATGAACAAATGCGGAACATGTGTCTTACAGAAACTCCTTAGGAGAAGGAAAAGTCAAAATACAGACCAAAGAGGTGGTAAGCAATAAAGCAAAGATCTAGAACAGTGTTTTTTTTTTTTTATAGTGTGATTACCAAACAATCTATAACAGAATTTTCTACAGGCTTTGTAAATGCAGATTTCTGGGCCCTGTACCAGAACCACTGATTAGACTTTGTAAGACGGATGGAGGAATCCAGGAGGTTGCATTTTGAACATCCCCGGGTTTAAGAACTAATTGTCTAGAACCCTGATGCTCCAAATATGGCTCAAGGATCAGCGTCACCAGAAAGTCTGTTAAAAATGCAGACTCTCAGGCCCCACCATAGGCGCACTGAATCTGAGGCTGCATTTTCACAAACCCCAGGTGATTCCTAGACATACTAAATTTTGAGAAGCTTTGGTTTTAGAAGATAGATACTTGGGGCATGTAATTAAGAGAGGATTGATTTTACACAGCAGAAAGGGAATTCTTCCTTTAAGACTGGAAAGAAATACGTATTAGAAGTTGTACACACATATTCATTTACTGATGCGGCAGGCATGTGCTTGGTGCCTTCCACTTGCCAGACACTGCTTTGGTACTGAAGAACAAGACAGGCATGGTCTCTACCCTGTGGAGTATGTCTGTCAGCGAAGGCTATGGTGTGACAGAAAAACTCTGAAGTCCCACAGGTTTAATCCCATTGAACTTTATTTCTCAATAAAAATCAGCCAGGGTGTTCTTGGTTGGCAGGTGGAGTTGCACAGGGTCATTCAGGAACCCAGACCCCTCTGTGACGCTGCCTCCCTGGTGCCAGAGTCCTGTCTGTATCTTCTGCGTATGGCTGGTTGCGGAAGAACAGAGAGTTCAGACGGTGTCATGGGAGGTGTTCACAGGCCCTGCCTGGAAGTCGGGTACATCCCTCCTGCCCACATGCTGTTGGCTGCAGCTCAGACACATGTCTGCTCTAACAGGAAGTCTGAAACGCAGCTAGACATATGACCAGTAGGAAGAGGCCAGTGGGGTTTTGGTGGACACATGGCCCCCTCTGCCATGTTGAACTTACCATCTAAAAGCTGAGGATGCAACCTACAAGGGAGAGAAGCAAAGAACCAGAAAGAAAAAAGTTGTCATTGAAAGCCAAGTGGACAATTCATGATGAGGCATACTCCTTTTAGAATAAGATTAAGACTAATTTTAGAAAAGTAAGTTACATATTCATTCATCTAATCTTGGCAATAAACTTCCTCCACTTTATCGATGGGAAAAGTGAGGCACAGAGATATCAAGTAACTTGCCCAAGTTAGGAAGGAGCAGAGTCAGGATTCTAATTTAGAAGCCTGCGTCCTTCACCGCTAGGCAACACTTCCTTGTCCTGGCTGGCTCCACAGGGGCTGGCTTCTAAGAGTCTGCGAAGCCACATTGAAGCTGATGACAGCATTATCTAGACACAAAACTTACACGGAAGCATGGTGTTTGATCAACAATCGGAGAATGACAAATTATCACCTTGGAAAAATACGTATTTATTTTGGTTAGTACGTATAGTCATATCCATGAGATTTCTTTTGGTTGTAAGCAACAGAAAGCAATTCTGATTAATTTAAACAGATAATAGTCTCTTTGAAATGACGCCAGGCAGCTCGTGGAATAACAGGAAGGCTAGAGATTTTAGAACCTTCTTCCTGGCGCTGCTGTGAACGTTGTTGATGTCATTCCTGTATCTTAGCCTAGACTTCCCTGAAGGCAGAGCCTGGGATGAAGGCTGATGAACAGAAGAAATACCTGCAAAAGCCAATACCAGTATGAGCTACTGAGTTGGACACCCCTGTGGACAACTCTCAGGAAGCTTATAAAGATGTCTTCCCAACAGACACAAGGGCAGTACATCACCTTCCATCTTCCTTGGGTCAAGGGTGGCCCCGGGGCTACTAACTTCTCTTTCACTCTGTAGTTATGAGAAGATCCCACATCGGAGAGACCCCAGGTCAGGAAGCAAGCAGTAGGCCCTGCAGGCCTGAGGGGAGCTGACGTCATGTGGCACCTGGTGAGGAAGGTGGAGGCCACAGACCTGTCGCTGAGGCAGCGGTCACAGGAAGGAGTGAGGCTGAGACGGCCCGAACAGGCTCATATTGTATGCGCCCTGCTCAGCGTCTTAATGGCTTGACACGGAGGAGGTACTGAGCAAGCAACCGTCCGCCACGAGGCCGGCTTTGGCTTTGTAGAGGGAAGAAAAGAAGACCCCGGGGTATTTTACCATGGCTGGGGGCTCGGCGGCGTTTTCAGTGGCGCTGAAAAGCCAGCGCGGGGGCCTGGTCCTTGGGGATGAACCATGATTCCTTGTTACTAAGTGTCCTCTCTTTCCAGCAGCATTTCAACTTACATGAGTGTTAGTTACTAAAACACTGAGTCCTGTGATGATGTAATCAAACAGGCAGTCCCCCGCTCTGAGTGTATAAAATGAATTGCCCTCCTTCCAAAATCACTTATATCCAGTTTCTACGTTTTCCCCTTGATTGGAAGACTCACACGGACAAGTGCAAATCATGACGCAAAGCCATACACGTGCATAATGCATGCACTGTAATCTCTTTAAATGAAGGGTGCTTGATTAAAGGAAGATGCTGAGAAAGATTAAAATGGGGCAGGATATCCTCTGAAGCATCTTTTAAAAGACTGCTGGTCAGAGATAATCACCCTGCAACTTTGCATTTCAGAGTAGCAAGACCTTACGAACTGAATTCATGATGAAAACATATGCTCTTCTTGTTAAACTATCTTTGAGCACATCTGGAAATCACAGCTTAGGAGGAAGACCAGGCATTTTCTCTTAACAGAGACCATGAAAAAGCTTCTTCAAACAAGCCAGAGGAGATAAGAGGAAAGGGGAGGATTTCGATCAATTTTGGTGGCCTTTCCTCTGGGCAGTTTGAAACAGGTCACACAGAGTTTCCTTGCTCCCTTTGGTATGTTTGACTTTGAGAAACAGAGTTTCTGGTCCTGGGAGTCTGGATTTTTAGAGAATTTGTTTTGCAATCAGAAGGAAAACTGAGAAGTAACCATTCCAATGCATGGATTTATTTTGCCATGAAAAATCAGTGGTAGAGTGTGTACCTAGAGTGAACAAGGTCTTGGGTTCAATCTCCAGTACCTCTACTAAACAAACAAACAAACAAATAAATAAAACCTAATCACCACCCCCAAAATAAAAAAATCAAAAAAGGAACAGTGATGAAATGCATGTGGTTTCAGTCAAGATGTATTGGGGTGCCTTACTTTGGAAAACTGCAGACACTTACTGGTTTTGGTAAAGAGTCCGTTGGTCAGATAACAGACGTGGGTTTCACCTCTCATTGGGCTGCCATAGAAAAGACTGTTTCAATAGATGCTTGCCATATTAACTACAGAAACATGAAGGCTATAACAGTTTCAAACTGCTTTTCTCAGGGATTAAAAATAGCTTAATGGTGTAACTGAATCGAATTCTTGAATGAAAAGGCAGCCTCCTCGCAAAGAATATATGTGCCCTGCACAGTGGGAGGGATAAAGGAGGTCCTACAAAGGGTGAAACTGTCTGCTGCTCCGTAAGTCTTCTTCAATTGGATTGTGTGTGTGTGTGTGTGTGTGTGCGCGTGTAGTTGGCAATATTAGAAATACAACTATACAATTGTTGCGTAGCTTAAACGAAAGAAGGTTAATTTGCCTCGGATTGCAAAAAGTCCAGACGTACCTCAAGACTGCTTGACATATGCTTTGCTTCCAGCTTTCCTTATCCTCCTCCAGCCAGGAAAAAGGAGAGCGGAAAGAGAGGAGAAGGGCCTTCTCCTAACAAGGCTTTAATGCAGAAAGGTCCTTTAACGCAGAAAGGTCAGGAAACTCTTCCCTCCCAAAAAAATCATTTGCCAGAACTGTGGCACATGGTCAACTCTAACCACAAGAAAGGCTGGGAGGTTAGATATTTTTATCCAGACACTTAGGCATCCTGAACAAAACCAGAATTGTCTTAGTACAGAAGAAAGGAGCAGTGGCTGATAGGCAGGCACAGGCAGGGTCTGCCACTCTGTCAGTGGTGCTCCCTATCGTGTGTGCGCCTAAGACACAGGCCAGGCAGCCTCAATGTGGAACCATCAGCAACGCTTGCAGACAGCACGTCAAAATCCTGGTGCTGAACATACGCCCGCCATCTGTAAAATGGGACAGTTATTCAATCTGTACAATAAAATGTCTGTAAACCATGTATTTAGTTTGAGAACAGAATCTTCAAAATAATAAGCTACTGACTTTGTGCTTGGAGTGCTCGTCACTCCTCCCAGGCTGGTAGACCCTCAGCAGCCATTAATGTTGTGCTCCTTAGCCGGCTGGCAGTGGCACCACCATCGCTGACCTAGAGGCGGACGCCGTGGTCCCTCGCTTTCGGTGCTGTTATGTCCTTCTAGCCTGGAACTCTGTTATGAACATCAAGGTTACGCTAAGTGAAAGCCATCCAGACAGATGCTAGATGGCTCGACTGATAAGAAAACTCTCACAAAAGTTAAAATGACAACCTGAAGTGTAAAGTCAGATTTAAGTGAGTTTAGAACTGATGGAAAACAGTCATGTTTCTAAGTCTAAAGACTGCTACAATGAGCAAAAGTAAGAAGGTATTTCATGTATATACGTGTGTGTGTGTGTGTGTGTGTGTGTGTATGTTTTATGTTTCCACATTCTCTATTATGATTTTGTTCACTTTCGTGGCAAGTATTTTCCAAGTAAATGCCTCTCCATTTTTATAATAAAGTCAGCAGGAAAACAGCACTTAATTTGCTGCGATGCCTTTGTTCCATCGAGGGTGTCCTTTAAATTGCCTAAAAGGCACAGGATTCGTCTCTGTGAGTTCTGGAATTCTAGCCTTATAGGTGCTGAAGATTCTAGCTCTAGGGTTCCACATTTCCGTTCTCTGGAGGTATTCTAGATTAATGAAAACAGAAGAACTGAAGCATGTCTAGCCTGAAGGCTGTATGTGTTTTATGTGGATTGAGTGGAGAGGAAAGAAGTGGCCTACTTCGATGACTTAACGAGGACACCACTGTGCCAGACAGTCTCTGAAGACGGCCGTACCTCCTGGTGGACCGTACCTCCTGGCATGCAGATCTATGCACAGTCCCCTCCCCTTGAGCCCAGGCTGGCCCTGTGACTGACCAATGGAACAGAGTGACAGTAACGCTGTGTGACATCTGAGGCTTATACATACAAAGCCTTGCAGCTTCTACTAGGGTCTCTTTGGAACATTTGTTTTAAGAGAAGACATTTGCCATGTGAGAAGAGTGATTGCCCTTCAAAATTTCCACGCTCTGAGAAAGCTAAGATAGTTATGTGAGGGGCCACACGGAGTGATGATGAGAAAGGCCCAGCCTGACCTGCTCCAGCCATCCCAGACCAGCCATCAAGCAAATGAGTGAGAAAGCCGCCTCGGATGTCCTGCCCAGTCAAGCTTTCAAATGACTCCAGACCAGCCACCATCCGATTGCAAACACACGTGAGATTCCAGATGAGACTGATCATCAGAATAGAAGAAGAGATTAGAAATAGAGAAGTCAGTTGTCCCACAGTTCTGGAAGCTAGAATTCCAAGATCAATGTGTCAGCAGGGTCGTGCTCTCTCAGAAAGCTCAAGAGGAGGAAACTTGCTTCCCTTTTCCTAGTTTCTGGTGGTTGCTGGCAATCCGTGGCATTTCTTGGCTTATCAATGCATTGCTCCATTCTGTGCCCCCATCTTTACATGGTGTTCCCCTCGTTATGTGTTTGTGCCCAATGTCCCTCTTCTTATAAGGACATCTACCACTGAAGTAGGGCCACCTCTAATCCAGTATGACCCCATCTTGGCTTGGTCACATCTGCACGGACCCTATTTTCGAATAAGGTCATTCCTACTGTCAGTTAGGACTTCAACATATATTGGGGGGGGGGGCACAATTCAACCTGCAACACTGTCCAGTGCCTTCCTTGCTCGAAGTCACTGCAATGGCCTCACACACTTTTTCTCCACACTCTTATCTGAATTCATCTCAGACTGTGCACTGTTTCACTGCCTTACAGGGCATACTCTCTCTTCAGGGCTCTGTAACCCACTCTGATCCTTTTGCCCGGTACCCTCTTTCCTGAATCACCCCCTCTTCACTCTCCATTCCCTTTCAGACTTTAGTCACTTCCTCGGCGAGGCCATCCTTGACCACCCGATTTAAAATTCCTCCACTGCCCGCACTGTCTGATGCTCTCTGTCCCCTTCTTGATGCCGTTTTCCTCCTCTGATGAGGCCATAGCTGCATCATCCCCACTTCGCTGTGAAGCTGCCATGTCTCACTCACCGTCACAGAACCAGGAGAAGGAACTGGAGACGCCGACTCCCTGCATGCTGACTCCACAGCTTGTCCTCTCAGGATCCTACAGCGTCTCTTAATGACTACTTCCTACATTTAATTCATTTCTCACCTGGCTGGTTGTAAGAGGCCCAGGCTTAGTGGCAATCAACGGATGTCCAATGAAGGATAAATTGTACCTTGCCGCATTTAAATAATTTTTTGTCAACATTTATAGAAGTCTATTTTTCCGTGAAAGGCTCAGGGTGGAAATTCTGAGCATGAGGGTATAAACCAATATTTTAATTTTCCTTGGCTAGTGGTCCAGAGGCTGACTGAGCAATAAATCAAGGAGAGTTTGTATTTCATTGAGTTCCCGTCACATCTATAATGCTGGGGGAGGGGGCTGGTCTTTGAGCCTAAAGAGCAGCATGGACTCATAGTTAAATGATTTATTTCACCGAGAAATATTGCTTATACAAATCAATCAGGAATAATTATCAGTGACACCACTTCTAAACAAAGCCTTGTCCATTGCTATGATGTCCCAGAGATACAACTGTTAATTTACACAAAGTCACATCACACACATATATTTGTTTATTGGCCTGATATCACACCGAGAAAAGGGTCACCAATGGCTGAAGACATCTCTGGGAATTACCCAAGCTATAATAATACTCATAATACTAGTTACCATTCATTGAGCACTGCCTACGTGCCAGTCACCGCAGAAAGTACTTTTGATGTATTGCTAATTTAATTTCCATAACAGCACTGAGGAAGGTATTTTATCTCTGCTTTCCAAATGAAGACACTGAGTGTCTGGGACATTCAGTAACCTGGCCCAGAGTCACCCAGAAAGTCAGGATGTGAAAATAGTTCTATAAAACTACAAAGCAGTAATATACAAAGATCATGTAGTACATTTATTAATTTGCAGTGAAAAAATATGCTCTGAGCAGGCAAGAATATTAAAGTTAGCTAGCTACACACACTATCTCCCACTTAAGAATGTCTACACTCAGTGGGGAGGGTACAGCTCAAGTGGTAGAGCACATGCTTAGCATGCTTGAGGTCCCGGGTTCAGTCCCCAGTACCTCCTCTAAAAATAAAATAAAACCTAATGACCTCCCCTGCCAATTAAAAACAAACAAAAAGAATGTCTACATTGGTAACCATGTTACTATCAGACATGGTGTTTATGAGCCTCAGGACACTTCTGTTTTGGACAGTCCTCAAAAGGGACACAAAATCTTCTGTTTTTCACTTTCTGTATTTCATGCAAATCATCTTTTCATCATTTTGCAGTTTACTTCGGGTTGTGACAAGGATGGTTTTCTTTTTATCAGTTGGAATACAGTCATGTTTCCCAGGAAGACACTAGCCATCTTTCTTAATTTGGGAGCACATGGCCTCATGCTAAGCCAGTGTGAACTACCCTTCCCTCTCTGACTCAGATTCACGAGTTGATGTGGCCACAATTGACTGCGGCAGGTGGCTAATCTCATCAGATTTGCACTGATTCTGGTTCGCAGCAGTGCAGATCATTTAATTTAAAATACCTGTGTCCCAAATATCTGGGGGTGCACTTCTTTAGGGATGATAGGTTTCATGTACTGACCATATGACTCAAAAAAGAGTCATAACTTTGACATGTGAATAAACTAATCAAAATATATTAGCAGATTTGAATTCTGCTGGGTACTATTTCATAACATGCATTTACAAATCATTTTTCTTTTGCTGAAGGAACAGAAAATAAACCTCTTCAAAGACTTATCTCTTTTTTTTTCTAGCCTTCTATTTTTTTTTTTTTTTATTGAGATATAGTCAGTTTGCAATGCTGTGTCAATTTCTGGTGTACAGCATAGTAGTTCAGTCATTCAGACACATATATATAAAAGACTGATCTCTTGAAACCCATAGGTTAGCTTCTAGGGTTTCCTCCATGTGAGCTCCCCCAGGATTAGGTCCTGGTAATATTACTCAACATTATATTTTCCACACTTACCAATGAGGTTGATACTTGGTAGATTCTCAATGCACATCACTTAGTGAGTAAGTGGAATTAGCATCAGACCCTTTCCATACCAGCCATGCAGAACTGCTCCCCATTCCTTGTAACCATAAAGAGAGACGTACAGGCAGGCAGAGAGATGGTGCTAGTGAGATATATTAAGGGATTTTTTTTAATCTTTATGATAGACAAGACCAACTCCATTTGGGTGATCTGCCGCCATTTCGGGACAAGCCCAGTGGACCACAAGCCACAACTTCCACCTTCCGCCTGTAAAACCCTCCCGGGACCTAAGTGAGAGCTACTGGCAGAAGAGTTCATCCGACACGCCCCTTTCTCTTTCAGACACGCCCCTCTCACTCTCGGCATCCGTCATTTGCATAAGAACCCACCAATCAGCTCCTACCCCCAGGCATAAATAACCAAGCCTGTATGCAGGTTTCTCCCAAAATACCTGACTCTGCCTTTGAGCTGTCTTTCGTCCCTTCTCTCTGATTCTAACACTTCATACTGAAAAAAGAAAGAAAAGGGTTGTGTATACAAGACTGGACAGAACTGATGTCTTAAAATCAAGTGTCTAAGATTGCAAAGCCCTCATATCTCAATAGTCATTTTACACTAGTTATTCTACTGCAGCTAAGTGAGGAAAGTATTTAATCATCATTTTAGAGAAGACTAAATTTAACCGACTTGCCAAAAGTCGTGCAACCAGTTGGTGACATTGCTGGGACCAGAAACCAGATCCCTGCCTATCATTCCTAGTTTCATGATGAACAAGGAGGGATGTGCAGAGCTTGCAGAGGGAAGCAATGGATCTGGCTGTATTAGTCAGGGACTGAGCACATTTTGAGCACAAAGCTCTTCCGACTGTGATGTGCAGCTGACTCACGCTCTTGGTTGCCACAGGGGCTCACCCAACAACTCAACAGTCCAACAAAGCTGCAACCTGTTCTTTTTTGCCTCTTACAGAATATTTCTCTGAGGCAATCTATAAGATGTCGTCTGGGAAAAAAAAAAATATCCTCCTGGATTTTAAACAAATCCTGCAAGAATCTCTTGTTATCTCAATGACAGGGCTGGATTTCTGAGACAAAGTACAAAATAAAGTCCAATGTTGATGGAGAACTTAGCCTATGCCAGGCACAGTCTAGCTGAATTACATATTTGACTTCCTTTAACTTTCACAAGAACTAGGAGGTAGGTACTATTCTTTACCTCACTTAACAGATGAAGAAAATGAGGACAGAGAGAGCTAGGATTTGAACCCTGGCTCCAGACTCCATATTCTTGAGCATTACATTAGAATGTTTTTGCATCCTTAAGCAGTTAGACTACTACTCTTTAACTAAATCTACATGTTCTGTTCTTATTTGCAATCTTTGCCATTTCCCTGGAGAAAGACATGCGTGCATCCTTCTGGAACATCCATCTTTTCATGTGTTCAGATTCTTAATAAGTTCTTCATTTATTTGTTCAATAAACACCTCTGAGAATGTGGCATTCTCCTGGCTAGATTCTGAGGATATAAAAGAGATTGGACATTTCCCTTTGCCTTAAAAAAAAAAAGCATATATAAGCCATAGGCTGGTAAGACAGACAAATAGGGTTGATACAGGTGATGTTGTGCTTTGGTACAAAGAAAACACCTGAAAGATATGTGAACCCCAGAGTAAGGGAAGAACAAGTCAGGATTCAAGATGTGGGAGTATTTGAGCTGAGTCTTGGAAGGAAAGCCATAGTTTTATGGATGAAAAGATTGATAAGGGCACTCTAAGCACAGGATAAATTTATGAAAAAGCAAAACTCCTTATGCATTGGGAGAACGGTGATAGTTCAGTATAAGGTAGTGATAGAATCAAGACCCAGTGAATGGATAGATGTGGTGGACAAAGTGTTGTAAACTGATGGGACAATGTACATTCATTGACATTGCATGATGCCCAGAAGAAAGATGAGAACTTCAGTTTTTTTAATATTGTTGTTTTGGGGGTCCCCAAAGACAGGTCCTATGATTAAGTGATTTTCTCCAGCATAGCCAGCAGCTCCAGAATCAAAAAAATTAACATGTAGATGGGCTGATCCATAATTGAGAATTTGCAGGGCAGGTGAGGGGAAAGGGTAGGGGGCCTAGTGTGCCGGCCATGAAAGGAGAAAAGTGGTAGAATGACCAAAACATCAAGGCTCCCAGAGAATAAAGCTGGCAATAAACTGGGGGAAAGGAGAGGGCCTGAGGGACGGGATGGCTCCAGGGGAAAAAGAAAAATGTGTTTGTACTTGTGAATGAATTACTGAGAAGACTTGAAAGTAGAAGGTTTTGTATAGATTGGTACTTTGTGGTTTAAGATTTCCAAAGCTGTAGACGTGCTGGCGACTCTTCTAGTGAAGGAAGTTTATGACATTATCAAATGTACCTCTGTTGGCTCCTTCTCTGGTAGTTGACAAAAGGCTGAGTGCTTTTCAGAGAAAGGTACATGAAGTCCATGTGGTGGTCTTTGTTTCCTACAAAGATATCTTAAAAAGTGGCATCCATAATCAATAGACAAGTGCGATTTTTGTGACTTCCAGCTTTTTGATACAGAACTATATAGTAGTAACCTCCTCTAGAAGTACTGAGCAGATCAAATCCACCTGTGACATATGTTAATCAATAATGTAATTTGTTCTTTCACTCACCATATGGAAAGCGCAGTAGACTCAATCATCTTGCAGATGTATTAGAGATTTTTATCTGTTTCATTTTTCTTTTCTTGAAGTGTATTCTGACACACACTTTAAAGACATCATCCCTCAGTTAGGTTGGCCTGTTAAAAGTCAGGCCCTCATATCCCTAAAGACAAATCATGTGCAAGACATGTTGACCTCTTGAGGCTGCTCTGTGGAGACTCAGAATGTGAGAGCTTTGCCAAACAGTTGCTGAGAGGCAAACAGGTGATCTACTCCAACATTTTTAATACAAAGAAATTTTCTCTGAGACACCAGACTTGGATGACAATCAACTCATTGAAAACTCATGTAATAATTGCAGTTCCCTTCTGGAGCAAGTTCAAGGGAAATATTGATTATGAAAATGGAGATAAATTATGAAGTAAGAGGTTAAGCTGTCATAGGAAACATGAAGCCAGTGCTTGGCACATTGTACCTGGAATTTTTTTTTGCTAAGATTATTACAGTCGTATCTTAAACAGAAGCAGGTAAGCACTTCAACCAACAGAAAACAATAGTATTCACTGTTGAAAAGAGAGGTTGTATGTAATTTAACTTAAATACTTTTTCTTTAAATGTCTGTAGTCTAATCTACCTTTTTAAATTTCATCACTTAAAGATTTTTATAAAGCATAAACTTCTAAGACAGAAAAAGCTTTAACATTCACTTTTAACCAATTACAAGAAATGCTTTCTTATTTTAAAGAGGCTACAGCAGACAGGGGTTATATGCACTAAATTTGGGAAACATTTTCCTTATTCTCTTGTTCTCAGTTTCTCTGTAAAACAAACTTATGTAAATGGGAATTAAATATGATAACATGTGTGAAATATCCTAAACAAAGTTCCTAAATGGTAGGACATAAAATAAATCTGGGGGTAACTTTCTTTGAGCCCCTCGCTGGGAAGCTAACATTACAGACTACATTAGGGTGATCCTTTCTGCTCATCAGCACGTTTAGAATGGCTGTTTGAGACCAAGCAGAACACAGTAGCGGTCCTCTCACTAATCCTTGAGAGACATATGCCATACTGTTTTGTTCATAATACTGGAATGGTAAGATTTTATTTTGTTTAGAAAAATGAATTGGGATGAAAAATTTCAAAGTCCATTAGTGATCTTTCAAGACTGGGAACTTTTAAAACTTTCCATCATTGATGTCTCAGGGTCTAGGTCCACTCAGGCTGCTATAGCAGAATACCATAGACTTATAAACAACAGAAATTTATTCCTCACAGTTCTGGAGGCTGAAAATTCCAAGATCAAGGTACTGGAGACTCAGTGTCTGGTGAAAGGCCATATCCTGGTTCACAGGTGGCTGCCTTTTTGCTGTGTCCTCATATGGCAGAAGAGGCAAGGGAGTCCTACAGGGCTCTTTTAAAGGGCACTAATCCCATTCATGAGGGCTCCATCCTCACGACCTAATCACCTCCCAAAGGCCCCACCTCCTGACACCATCACACTGAGGATTAGGTTCCAACATATGAATTTGATGGGGGCCGGGGGTAGCCGCAAACTTTCAGTCTGCAGCACCCAGTAGATAAAACTAAAGCTGGTCCATGCACTTATGAGTGTTATTGATCATAGGACTGCCCCTCCTAGTCCTTTGTTTGAAGAAGACCATCAAGGAGCTAAATCACCTCTTGACCAGGTTGGAGGAGTGATGTGGGAGACAGAGTCTGGAAATTGTCACCAGGTGCTTGTGTCCTTTAAGTTGTACTAAGGCTCCTTATGTTCCCTATAAAATTCAAATGTAGTCATTCTGATGCTGAGACGTGATTCTGGCAATTAGAAAAGAATGAAGTCGGATTTGAGGATGTACTTTTTCTCTTGTTATGAATTTGGCAAACAATAGATACAATTATAGAACTACCAGTCCTGATTGGCATCTGGAAAGGCTTTTTTATCAAGGAAGGAATGGCAGAGGTTTTGGCATCCCTGTCTCGCTGCCGCTGGAATTTTAGTAGGCTCTTTCTCTTTGGTGGGTCCTGATAATTGACTCTTCACTAGCTGTTGTCAGCTCTGAGTGTGACCCCCAGTTTTATCCTAGAAGGGTCTGAAGTAGAGACTATCACTTTTCTAAAAGAAGAAATTCTATCCAGAAATTCCGCTTCTGGGGATACATTTGCAGAAAACGAAATTACCATGTCTAAGAGAGAACTGCACCCCTATGGTCACTGCAGCACTATTTACAATAGCCAAGACCTGGAAAGAAATTAAACATCCATCAACAGATGACTAGATAAAGAAAATGTGAGAGATATAGTGTGTGTGTGTGTGTGTGTGTGTGTGTGTGTGTGTGTAAAATGAAACGAAATAATATTTGACCATAAAAAAGAAGGAAATCCTACAATTTGCAATGACCTGGATGGACCGTGAGAGCATTATGCTACATGAAATAAGCTAGACAGATAGACAGACCTGTTTGATTTCACTTATGCATGAAATCTAAAAAACTAAAAGAAACAAACAAAAACGAAAACAACAAAAAGCCTCATAGGAAAAGAGATCAGATTTACTGTTACCAAAGGCTGCGGGTGGAGAGCGGGAGACCTAAGCGAAGGTGGCCAAGAGGTGCAAACTCCCAGTGACGAGATAAGCAAGTTCTGGGGGCGTAATGTGCGACGTGATGAAGGTAACACTGCTGTATAGCGTATTTGAAAGTTGCTAAGAGTGAATCTTAAAAGTTCTCATCATTAGGAAAGAGAATTTTTTGTCACTATAATAGGGGATGATGTTAGCCAAACATACTGTGGTAATCATTTTTGCAATATTTGTAAGTCATTATGTTGTACACCTTATACCGCGCTATATGTCAATAGTATCTCAATAAAACTTACAAAAAGAAAAGAAAACCCACAGACTCAGCAAATTATGAACACAGTGGTTTGTTAAACACTTTTTCCAAATTTTGTGTCAGTTTGTTTTTTGCAAAATTGTAAGTTTGGCCAATATTTTGTACAAGAAGCAGGTGGGCTCTTCCACAATCAATGATTGTTACTCATCTTTTGAGAAACTCAGAGGTGCAGCAGATGATTGACAGCTCTTCAGTTGATAGCTACTCAACCTTTGACTATAGATGGAAGCTGATTATGTGTGAATTTACCTAGATTCACTATTATTAATGTACAGACTGGATATCAAATTTGAGGCCTGTGAAATGGTGATGGGCTTGGCCTCCTGCTCTCTGCCTTGCACCTGAGGGGTCTGAAGGCAGTATTTAAGCAGGAGCTGCAGTCAACTGCTGCCAAGTGCAAAGAGCCAGACTCTTCTCAATGTTTCATCATTTTCAGAGGGATGATCGAGTGATCTGATACCACTGCCTGGCATCACAGTGCTCATCAGGGTTGTTCCAATCAACCAGGTATATGTCTCCATCACTGTTCCTATAGTTACATGCTGGCTCAAAGGCAACAACCATCCTAGGTAGCTAAGAATAAAGTTTAAAAGAGTAGTGTCATCTGGAGGTGGTCATCGAGGGAACCTGATCACCAGGTTGACCCTCAGACTAGACCCAGGCAATCAGAAGCTCCTCACAACCCTCCTCTGTCCTTGGAATGTGTGTTTCACTTGCTCTCCCCACACCCAAAGCCTCCCCAAGGACACAGTCTTGAGAGAGAGCAAGGTGCTGTTGAGACCATCTGAAGAGCATATGTGACTGAACCCACCTAAGGCTCTTGTATAAACCTTAAGATTCTGGTGGATGGGTGCAGAGCACTGCCTGGTCACCAAGACAAGCCCTCCTAAGTACGTCCCCTTGCTTATTAAACTTGTCACCTACCCGTCCGAGATGATCTGTGTCTTTCTTCTGTCTCTCCTTGCCTTCCGTGTATGTGTACAAGGGCCACTTCACAAACAGTAGTTGAGCTTCCATCTGGTTTTCATTAAAAAAAGAGTGAGTCAAAATCAATTATTCTAAAGCCAAAGCAATCATTTCTGACAGGTGGCCTCCAACATTTAACTGGCCAGTCTCTGTCAACTCTGCACATGGAATCGAATCAATTCCATGTTCCAGGGTTCCATCTTTCTCACTCATCTTTATCTGCTTTTTCTAAGAAGCTAACCAGGTTAAACTAGTTAACCTGTGTATATTTCATTGAAACGTTTAGAGCTACCACGGGCAGCTGGCAATCTGAAAATACTTCAAAACAAATTGGCATAGTTTTGCTCTTAGACTTGGACTTTGAAACTCCAGTCACTCATGGGGATAAAAGTTTAAGTGGATCCAGAACTTTTTCTGCATGAAACCTTGTCTTACCTGTAGACAGTACTTTCAACCACCTTAATGTTGATATGAGTGGCATGGCACGAATCTTTATTTTCATTGACTTCTCTACTCTTCGTTTGACCCATTTATCTACTTAACGGTATCCAGTTATGGGTTATGTGTTTTTTTAAGCCATGACTTCAGACACTTTTTGTGCAGGTGGGTTATAATAAACAATGATCATAAAAATAGTAACTACTATGAACATTAGTAAATTTATAGCTTAGATTTTTTTTTTAAAGAGGCTCACAGAGCTTACCCAGTTTAACAGCTGAGATCCAGGATAGGCAGGTTAAGTTCATGGCAGGCTTGGGTGAAAATCTATCATTTTGATTCTCTGTTTAGTGCTCTCTCCACTATTCCAGGATGCCTCTCGGGTCAGGTGCCTCTGGTGTTTCAGGGCAGTGGTCCCTGCTGTCATCCAAACAGCTGAAATCCTTCTGGCCTCTGGAAACATGAAAGCAGGGATTCCCATTCTCTCGCCCCGACCCTTTCACAAACCTGAAAATTCTCTAAACAAAAATTCCTATTTGATGTCACTCAGATAAACACAAAGTCGAAACTGGGATTTTCAAGACTGAGTAATGGTAAAAAAATATTTTACAATGTAATGAAATGCTCACGTCCCACTCAGGGTCTGCAGTTGCATTTACATAAACATTAGGAAGCTGGGGGCTGTTTTGAGTATTCCTAGCTGGCAAGAGCACACAGAGGGCATCCAAAATTACAGGACGAGATACATCGAGGAGGCCATTATCAAAAGGAAACTTCTCTCATTTCTGATAAAGACTTCCAAGGTGGACAACAGCCAAGAAAGCTTTTTTTTTCCTCACCTCCAATCAAAGATTGCATCCCTAATTTTAAAAGTCTAATGGTGCTGGCCTCTTTCTGCATCCATCTGTGCTACATCTGGACTCTCTCTGCCAAAGAGACTCGGGGTCTGTTTTTTTTCAATTATACTTTGCTCTGTGCTTTCTTTTTATGTCTCCTTTAAATGGTTATTTTGACCACAGTTCTCATCAAACGAAAGATGTCTATCTTTTATCATTTGGAGATTTTGAAAAGAATGTTCCTTCTCTCACTGCCTCTCAAAGCATTTACATCCATTATATAATGAGAAGAGAAATTCCGCAGAGACAAACTACCATAAACATGTGTAGGTTAAAGTTATTTGTACATATTTTATATTTGATATATCCCCTTCAATACCTGCAAAGACAAGTAAATTTATGAGGTTCTATTGCAAGCTATGTGATTTTTATAGACTCCAGGGAAAACATATTCTAACGTTTGCTTCTTTAGATCAAATGTGTATTGAACAAAAGACAGCTTGCCTTTTAAATGCAAGTTTTTAAACTCTAAGTATTTAAGCTCTGTTTTGAAATATACTTTCATGTTTGAAAAATGCATCTGTTTTGCATCTTTTCTGTCACAAGGGCAAACATGGGTAGAAATACCGTCCATAGTTTTAATATCAGTCCTAAAGTAAAATGATTATGTGATGAAAAAATGTAGCTTACCATGATCTGGAATCTAGGAATGGTAAAAAAAAAAAAAAAAAAAGTGATTCTGTGTTTCTGAACCAAACTTGGGTCCACTCACCTGAGTGCAGTAAAGTCAATCAACTAACACCAGGTTTTGGTGAAGGAAAGTGTAGCATTTATCACAGGGCACAAAAGCCAAGAGTCCAGGCAGCTAGTGCTTAAAAAACCTGAACTCCCCTATGGCTTTCAGGGAAAGATTTTTAAAGACAGTGTGAGGGAGGGGGGCTGGGGGTGTGGTCAGCTCGTGGACATTTTTCTGAGTGGTTGTTGGTGAGGAAATCAGGAGTCGACATCATCTACCTTCTGGTTCCAACTGGCCTGGGGTCTACATGCTTGTGGGCAGCATACAGTTAACTTCTTCCGCTTGGTGGGGGTTTAGTATCTTCAAAACAGCTTGACAGATACAACTCAGAATATTCTCTATAGCCCTTGAGGAGGAACTAAAAGTCCTTGACTTTGTTTAATAGCTGAACTAGTTTGTCTTACCTGACAATTTTGCTTTATTTCTGCATTTTCTCATTTCTCTGATTAAACTTATTCTTTGGGACTCAAGGAAGGCCTAGGAAACTAATTTTTCTATAAACAAGTGGTAGGCAAAGGACGTGGAGCCTAGGGATTGGTGGGGGGGTTGGTGTCTGTCCTGGGAAAGCCGCATAGTGTCCTGTTTGGTGACACCTGGAACCAGTGCAGTCAGTGGTGCCCACATGAGCTCCTCCTAGGCCAGAAGTGGAGACAGCGATGCCAAAGGCAGAAGGAGGCCAGAGCGATGCAGTCTTTGCTGGCCCTGGTAGATCAGAAGTTTGGACGTACTGCAAGGAGGTTAAGTGAGCTGTCTTGGGTCTGCCTGTGTGGGTTCGGACCTGCGCTCCAGAAGTGTACAGATGTGCTCTCTTAAGCAAGTCCTTTAACCTCTCTAAGTCTTAGTAACCTCATCTATAAAATAGGAAAACATAGTACTCACCTCAGTGTTACTGAGATTTCATAAAATAAGGTACACAAAGTGCTCATTCAGAGACACCCCTATAAATTAATGGCCAGTAATGCAGACTTTAGCTTCACAGTGTCTAAGCTTTAAATACCAAGCAGCCACTTACCTTCTGTGAAATTCTCTTAATTTGTTTTTAGTTTCAGCTTCCTATACAGGAACAAGGAGATGGTAAATAATGGTAGCATTGTTGTGCGGATTACATTAGTTAATTCATATAAGGCACTTAGAAAAGTGCCAAATGCATAATAAGGGCTCGAAAATATTAGCTGTTATTATTAAATGTTACCTGGAAAGCATCCAGGGTCAAAGAAACAGGGTTCACTTTTGATTGTTTGTTTATCTAGTTCCCATAGCAGAAGAAGGGAGAAACATTCTTCCTTCATTTGTCTGCCTTTCTAAACCCATTTGCTTTGCTCCCAGGAGGAAGGAGGTGCGCTAGCTTTGCTTGTGGGGGGCGGGGAGTAGGCATGCACATGAGGCTGGCCCGTCCTGGCCCATCATCACCCACCTGTCCAGCAATACCTCCAGAGAGGGGTGTGCATTACGCAGCAAGCTGGGAAATCACATGGTTGCAGGCGCACGCGTTTTCCTGAGCGATACCGCGAAGGACCCCCCTGGCCTGGCCTGCATTTAAGAGGCCTGAGACTCTCATCTTTATTCGTGGGCTCGACAGGCGCGACCCCCATTGCTGCTGAGCAGTCGTCTGTGGCTCGGCACTTGACAAAGGTGATTTTACTGGGTGATGAATCTCACTGAACGTCACAGCTAAGAACTCTGTTGTCTGTCGGTAGGGTCTGAGACACAGCCAGGTGTCCCAGTCCTGAGAAGTAACAATGCTGGACTGCGTGTTATCAGTTTAGTAGGGCATGTGCTTGCTGTCAGTAATAGTCTCTGGAAAACACATATGGCTGACAACACAGGTCTCTGAGTTGTGGCATATGAAGCCCTTGAACTCCCAGACTCAGTTGTATCAACACAAACGTTAGCCTTGCTCACTCATCACCCAAGGACATCCTGCAGTGGCTCTGCATATGCGTAAGGAGTGACTGAGGGGGCTCGAACCGAGAGAGGTGGGTGCAGAGAGTGACGGGAAGCTAGATTTACGTAGAAAGCAACTTCCTAAAGAACTTTTTATTGAGGTTCAGAATCCATAAAACTTGACCTTTATTAGAGAGGAAAAGAATCCATGATCTTGTGAAACTGGGTGTCTGTCGGTTTTTTTCCCCAAGTTTCTCCGCAGCTAAACTTGCTTTTTGTCCCGCTGTAACTGCAATTTTGCCAAGGAAAGAGGACTTTCTCTCTGTCTACTTTACTGCATCGTCTTCCCGGGCTAGGAGTGCAGCACAGGGCTTTTCACATTCACTGACTAATCAGATGGTAAAAGGATCACTCTGGCCATTCTCTGTGTGAAGTGAACATTTTTTTGATGATAACATAAGTAACTCCATGTGTACGTGAACTGTTAGTATTCGCTTCCTGTTTCTCTTGTAATATCCTTGGTCTTTTCGTCTTTTGAATCAATTAGGTCATTCTCAGGGGGATTAAAAAAAAGAAAAAGAAAGAAAGAAAAACAGACCACAGTTTAAGCCAAAACACCATAATACTGCCCACTCAACATATGGTGTTTATAGATCTTGAAAACAGAATCGGGGGAATGCTGCAGATTAGAAGGGCTTTCTCCACATCAGGAGTGGTTTTAATTTGTTAGCTTTTTAAAATCTTTGGTCCTGGTGTAGTTCTGATTACAGTCAATAAAATGGTTAGTGAAATGAGGGTAAAGTATCATAATTATTTCATTAAATAAGATTTGTGTGCCCCCATTGGTGGGCAAATATGCCACTTTTCAAAAAATTTTTTATATATATATATGTAAATAGTCTGCATATATATATTCTCCATATATCTATTTCACACCTCTTTTTTGAAACACAGTATGAGAAGTTGCTGCACCCAGGCAGAGCTAGCTAGAAAAATCTTTGCTCTAACCCAGGCAGCACAGTTGCCCTTTGACTCCGCAGGGAAGTCTGCCCTCTGTTCAAACCCTCTTGGTCCAGACAGCCCAGCACAGATGGCGTGAGCGGTTCTGCCGAGCCAGCCGGTGAGAACAGGCAGGCAGACATCTGCAGGTGAGGCCCGGGAGGGAATCACGGCTGGAAGGTCATTGAAAGTCAATGCACAGAAAGGCTGTTTTCCCAGCAGCAGAAATTGCCCTGTGAGACCTCTGCAGGCCCACGTAGGCAGTAGGCCAAGGGCGACGTACACCAAATACTTCAGCTGTCCCGAGAAGGGCCTGGTGTCTATTAAAATCTCAGACACCTGAATCACATCTGACTCTGTGATTATAACAAGCCTCCACGTAAGGTTCTGAGCACCAAACAGCCCTGGGAACAGGAGTCTTGGTACTCATGGGGAGAATATTGAATCCCACAGAGTTGTTAAAGTCCCAATTCCCCAGCTATACCCCAGACCAGTTAAGTCAGGATCTCTGCAGGTGGATCCAAGCCATCAGTACCCATCTCTACACAGCCCCTGCAGAGGGCGGGGCTCAGAAAGAACCACTCTTCAAGGCACAAGCTGCAGTGTTTTCTTACGTGGGGTAGAGACTGATTTCTGGACACCCAAAATTAAAATTAAGCCAGTGGCTATGGAGATATCATTTCTTAAGAGATTGTCTTTTACAGGGAAGAGCATGGGGCTAAGAGTCTAGAGATCTGATTACTAGCCCCAACTTGCCCAGTCACCTTGACTGAGAACCTCATTTTCCCTGTCTGTATAATAAGAGTTGGATAAAGCGATCTCCAAAGTCCTTCTGTGCCTCCTATTTCTGTGGTCAAATGCTAGTGTGAAACTTTGCACCATCTGTTCTTTTCTTTTTTAAAAAACAATTGATTTTTTCTGATGATTAAAAATAAGAATATCATAATTTTATATTTTAAAGCCCCTCTCTCACCTCCAGGTATCACATAACAATAGATAAAACATTTTAAAAAATTAAAAAGGTACAGCCCTGCTCTCATCACTGCTATTTAACATTGTATGGGAAGTCATAACCAATGCAATAAGGGAGGAAAAAGAATTAAAAAGCATATAGATTGGGAAAAAGAAAGAAAACCCTTTTTATTCGCAGATGACAAAATTGTGTACGTAAAAAAAAGTCAAGAATTTACCAAAAAAAAAAAAAACAAAAAAACCAAAAAACTCCCCAAAACCACTGTATCTAATAGGTAAGTTTAGCAAGACCTCAGGATATAACATCAGTGTACAAATATCAGCTGTATTTTTATAGTCAAGCACTGAAAAATCACAAATTGAAATTGCAGACCTATTTTTGTAAATAAAATTTTATTGGAACACAACCATACATGCCCATTGGCTTACATAATGTCTCTGGCTGTTTCCGCATCAGTGTCCAAGTTAAGTAGTTGCAACAGAGTCAGAGACCACATGGCTAAGTTTGCTAGATTTAGCAAATTAAAAATACAAAAAGTTCAGTTAAATTTAATTTCAAATAAACCACAAATAATTTTTATTGTAAGTATGACCCAGGCAATAATTAGGACATATTTATACTAAAGAAATTATTTGTGGCTTATTTGAAATCCAAATTTAACTAAGTGCCCTGTGTTTTATCTCTATGTATAAATTTAAAGACTGAAATGTTTACTATTTGGACTTATATAGGAAAAGTTTACCAACCTCTGATTTAAAGCAAGGAAGAAAGTAGGGGAGGGTATAGCTCAAGAAGCAGGGCGCATGCTTGGCAAGTACGAGGTCCTGGGTTCAATTCCGAGTACCTCCTCCAAAAATAAATAAATAAACTTAACTACCTCCCCCCGACAAAAACTTAGAAAACAATAAGAACAAAAATGGGTTAAAGTAAGGAAGAAAACCTTCTTAAATGATTATATTGCAATATTTCAAATCATTTGAAGTTGTTAAAAGCAGTTACAAACTTAATGAAGTATAAATATATTTGGCTTTTTTTCAGCTATCAAAATTAAAATATGACACCAAAAATTCTAACAAGTTCACCAGCTTCAAAACTTCCAGTAAACCCGTCTGAATATGAGGGTAGACTATTATTTGGAGCAGTGGGTCACAAACCTGCACATGAGATTGACCTCAGATGCTGTCTAAAAAATACAGATTCTTAGGTCCCAGCTCCAGAAATTTATATTCACTATACCTGAAATGGAAACTGGGAGTTTTTTTTTTTCTTCTTCTTTTTCTTTTTTTTTTTTTTTTTTTTTTTTTTAAGTTTTTGAGATGATTTTGATGCACAGGCTGGAGAACTGGTGACTTGCAGCTCTGGTCTACAAACTTTAACACACATCAGGGCTTGTTGAAACGCAGATGGCTGGGCCCCAACTCCAGAATTTCTGACTCAGTAAGGCTGAAGTGGGACTCAGAATGCCTCATTAAAAATTAAAAAAAAAAAAAGAAAAGAAAAGCCTTCCAAGTGATGCCAGTACATATTTCCAGTCTGGAGACTTCATTTGGAGAAGGAATGATTTAGGGAATTTTATGCACTTAACTTGTGACTTTGTGTTCAAATCTATACTGTTAACTAAACCCTGAAAATATACAAATTGATGGAAATTTAGTGCCACAAAATAAATTATACTTCTTGTTATTCCACCATAGTATTAATTTACCTAAAAGAGGAATGATAAAGGTTTTATGTGTTTTTCAATCCATGTTTTGCTATAACCCAGAATGTCTCTAATCTTACCAAAAAGTGTTGAGAATGCAATAAACACTTGGGTCTTAAATATGCCATTGAATGTTTCTTATAAAGACAGAACTAACTACTAATAAATTGGTCAGCAAAGTAATGAAATACTTAGGAATAAATTTTACCAAAGAAATGAAAAGTTATACATCGAAAACTACAAATATTGTCGAAAGAAAGTAAAGATCTAAGTAAATAGAAAAACAACCCATGTTCATGGATTGGAAGGTTTAATAGTGTTAAGATGTAAATCTTCCATAAATTGATTTATAAAGTCCACTCACTGCTTTGCAGAAATAAGCAAATTAATCCTAAAATTCATGTGTAAATGCAAAAGAACAAGAACTGCCAAAAAAATCTGGAAAAATAAGAACTATGTTGGAGGGTTTACATTTCCCAATTTCAAAACTTACTAGAAATCTACAGTAACCAAAAGAACAGGCTACTAGCCTAAGAATAGACATAGAACAATTGAGAGTCTGGAAATACACCCTCGCATTTATAGACAATTGATTTTTTTTATTGAAGTATAGTCAGTTTACAATGTGTCAATTATTTCTGCTGTACAGCATAATATTTCAGACTTACATATATTCATTTTCAAATTCTTTTTCATGATAGGTCACTACAAGATATTGAATATAGTTCCCTGTGCTATACAGTAGAAACTTGTTATCTATTTTACATACAGTAGTTACAGATGATTTTGACAAAGATGACAATAGTTTTTCCAACAAGTGGTGTAGGGATTGCTGGATAGTCACATAAAAAATAATGAAGTTGGATACCTACCTCACACCATACACAAAGATTACCTCAAAATGAATCAAAGAATTAAACCTAAGAGGAAAAACTACAGGAAAAATTAGAAGAAAACTTAGGGGTAAATCTTTGTAACCTTAGACCAGGCAGTGGTTTCTTAGATGTGGCACCAAAAAAACACAAACAACAAAAGAAAAAAAATAGATAAACTGGACATCATCAAAATTAAAGCTTCTGTACTTCAAAAGACACTATTAAGAAAGTGAAAAGACAACCCACAGGAGAAAATATTTTTATCAGATCTATAATCTGGTAAAGGGCTTGTATCTAGGCTATGTAAAGAGCTACTAAAATTCAATAATAAAAAGATAACTCAATTAAAAATAAGCAAAGGATCAGAACAGATAGCTCTCCCCCCTAAAAATACACAAATGTTCACTAAGCACATGAGAATATTCTCAGCATCATTAGCCAATAGGGAAATGAAAATCAAAATGACAAGGAGCTATTACTCCATGGCCAGTAGAATGACCATAATTGCGCGCGTGCGTGCGCATGCACGTACACACACACACACACACACACACACACACACACACACAGAAAGTAATAAGTACCAGAGAGGATATGGAGAAATTGGAACTCATAGACATTGCTGAGGGGAATATAAAATGCTGCAGCCACTTTGGAAAACAGCCTGGCATTTCCTTAAAAGGCTGAATGTCAAATTACTATATGATCCAGCTATTCCACTCCTATGTATATACACCAGAGGAATTAAAATATATGTCCACACAAAAACTTGTACATGAATGTTCATGCACCATTCCTCATAATAGCCCAAAGGTGGAAACAGCTCAAATGTCTATCAGCTAATAAATGGATAAATAAAACACAATATACCCCTACAATGGAATATTACTCATCATAAAAATAAAAGTATTGATATATACTACAACATATATGTTGAATCTTGAAAATATTAGACTAACTTAAATAATGTTTCAAAGGACCACATGTTGTATAATTCCACTTACATGAAATGTCCAGAATTGGAAAATCTATAGAATCAGAAAATCGATTAATAAGGTTGCCTATGGTCAGTAGGAGTATGGGAGGGTTGGAGAGTGATGGTTAAGGTGTACAAGGTTTCTTTTTAGGTACAGAAAACGTTCTACAATTGATTGTGGTGATGGATGCACAACTGTGAATACTGAAAGGTGCTGAATTTTACACTCTGGAAGAATGAACTGTATGGTATGTGAATTATATTTCAATGAAGTTTTATAAGAAAATAGAACTGGCTATGTTAAGGACATTGTCCTGAAAGAAAATACATTAGGTATTTGGAGGTTCAAGTCCCCAAGTTCTATTTCTAATTCTCTTTGAAAGCATGTGCTTGAATTCACATGGAGCTGAGTGTTTCTTGCTTAGTTAATTTTGTAGTCTTCATAGCAAGACTACAGTACCACATATTTCCACTGTTTGTGCAAATAACCAGCCTTTGCTTCAAAATGAATGTTTCTATTAACACTATGCCTAATTATTGAAAATAAACATGTGCAAGTACAAGCTTCTGCTCACTGCCTCTCAACCTATCTTTGCTTCCTGCTGGTTCCCTCTGAGGGGCCCCGGCTTACTGAGGCTTGCCAGGGACCCTGATCTGTATGAACATGACCTTAACTGGCAGTAACGTATGGAGTCTATCCTCAGAATTAAAATGCAAGCAATTCTTTTCATCCTTCTGATAAAGAAAATTCATAAATATATACATGTAATAAAACAAATAAGGGAAGTTCCATTCAAAAGAAAAAGCTCAGCTCATGAAAGATGACATTTTTAAGATAATCTTTTTTTTTTGATAAATACAAGCAAAATCCCAGAATCCCAAATCAATGTCCCAATACCAAAGTCATGAACTAAGGTGAGATTGTGGCTCCATGACAGAACATTTAAATTAAAAAAAAAAAAAAAGATACCTAATAATTTCAACTAACAAAATTGACGCTTTCTGAGGTGTGGTGAGAGCATGTTTTCTCCGTTTTGTTTTCATTTTAAGCTTTCAATGCATTAAGCAACTTCCTTTTCAATAATGTATACTTCACACCATTTTTGAGAGTACTACAAATTCCCAACCCTTACTTTCATGCATTGGATCAGGACCATTCTGACACTAGGGAGATTAACCATCACGACTAACTGGGAAATTATTCTAACAGACACGCTGCATAATCTTTGGAGGTTTCTACCAAGTAAAGCACAGATATTCCTATGTAATATTAAAGATTTAAGTCAGTATATGGAAACCAGTACATGAAACAAAAATAAGGTATTTTCCCTTCAATTCTACAGGTAGCCTACAATCAGCATGAAAGGTTTTAGCAAGATAACACATGTGAAGTGATCCTATAAATTCTGAAGTGTCAGACGATGTTTAGTTAGCACTGGTAGTAGTAACAGTATAATCTCTAAGAACATGTTCATTGTTACTCATTTGCAAAGCTGCATGGTTTGAGGAACTCTTGAGACTAAAATGTCAATCTGTAAAGTTTCAGAGAAATGAAATTAGAAACTAAATCAAAGTTACTCATATTGATATTCTAGTAAAGTGTCAAACCCCACAAAGGGAACAGCAAGACCTCCCAGACAGGGCCACTGCCTTCCCACTTTTGCACTTCTGCAAAAGGGCTTGCTCCTAGGAAAATGAAACTTACCCCTACAATTCCATTGGTTCCCAAGAGCTCACTCCTGATTGGTCCATTTCTAACACCCATTTGCATATGGCACAAAATTAATCAAAACCTAAAACCCTATAAAAGCTTGTGTAAACCTACAGGCAGGGTCCAGAGTTAGGACTGTTAACTCCTCTGGGCCTGCCGGTGTAATAAACCTGAATTCTTCTCCAACCCTCCGAGTGTTGCTTGGTCTCTTGGTGGGATTCAGGTTGCTGTAACACTAGAAAAGAAAATATATTGTGTTTTTCAACATCACTGAACCTACCGAGTGCTCGGAGACCATCAATAAACAGTGTTAAGTAGGTTCGCTCCCAAGGAAAAATGCCTATCCTCTGTTAATGAGATTTTCATGCAGTACTGGGCCAAATTTGATTTTATTTCATTCAGTGGCTTCACAGACTCTGAATAAGAGGTTTCTTGTGACCGTCTGCAGTTTAGTAACTGCAAAGATTGATCAAAATGGGATTTTAAGTAAATGCCTCGAGTAAATTGAGAATGGATACCATGTCCCTGTAACATTTTGTGGGGAAAGGTTTAGTACCTTAAAGTTCAGTGCTTTGGAGGAGGGGGATCATTAATTGTAACAATAAGGGCTCCTGGATTTTAACTACCCTCGGTCCTCCCTATGAACTTATTGTTGTGGATAATAGGGGGGATTTTTTTTAAACTTCCTATTTTATACAAAAATAGAAGTAGAGCTGATAAATAGAAATCTTGATCCCCAAACTAAGAATTGATTTCAAAATACTTTGAAGCCCACATATTGGTCTAGTATGTGGTAAGGAAAGCTTCAGTTGGATAATTACCTGGCCTGAAATCTGTTCTTGTTTCTATTTTTTCAGCCAATCATATAATTTGTTAGATGAAAAATAAAAGTACTTGCCACTTTTCTGAGTTTTTCCCCAAATCTCCAATGATTTAACTTTTAGAATTAATGCTTTAATTTTTAGACTAGAGATCCTGAAAATAGTTGATCCACTATGTATCTGTAAGAAAAATTTCTTGAACATAAACCTTTCTCTTATTTCTACAATGCAATAATGCCATGTTTCATAGAATTTAAGACTTCGTAAACTGCAAAAGACACAGATGTCTTATATGCATTAAAAAAGACAACCAATGTCAATTAAACTATGACATAATGCTTCTTATCACTTAACATTTTTATTTTATGTTTTAAAAAAGGGATCTTTGAGACTTACTTGGACATAGACATTTATCACCACATTCCTACAAAGAAAGGAAAATATAAGCAAAATAAATTGATTATGGCTTTAGTAAATATTGGCATGGGATAGGCAATCCTTTAGCATATATGTCAACGGCAAACATAATATGGCTTCTACTCTGGGGATCTTCCTTTCTAAGACCCCATAAAGCATGTGGTCATCATCTTATAAGAAAGCGCGAATTGTGGCTATTCTTCTGTGGATAGATTTTTGCTTCACTACATCACATTTACACTTCATTGTCCTGTGTCTGTGTCTTTCTGCTAAATAACTTTCTGTTTCAATGCCAGATCATGATGTAATATTTTAATAACATTTTGAAAAGCATTTAAAATCAACACACATACCAGACTCAACTGAAATAACAGTAAGAATAACGATGGCCAAGTTCACACATAAGCAGACAACAACTACTATGTCCTGATTAACTTTTCACTATCAATTGTAGAATGTGGGCTGATTTTAAAGATGATAAAATGTGAAAAGTTGTGAATCTCAGACCTGATGGAATTCAGTGACAGTCCCCTGTATCTGCATTATGGTGGCTATTAGCATGAACTTGGGAGTGAGACAGACATGGATACTGACTCTGCCATTTAATTGCCGTGTGATGCTGGGCAAATTACTTAACTTCTCCAAACCTTAGATTTCTTGTTTAAAATTAAACGTCATAGTAGTACCTACTGTATAGAATGATTATAAGGATTAAACATAGTTTCTACATAAACTGCTCATTAAATATTAAAGATTATGACTTTTATTATAAGCATTATCTGTTTGGGTCTTCACAACCACCTGTGAGGCAGTAGAAAGACATATTATCCCCATTTTGCCTCTGGGGAGAGCAAGGATCAAAGAGATTGTGATCTGCCCAAGATCACAAAGTCAGTATGTGACTGGCTTCTCCCACATCCACCCTCGATGGAGACTGACAAATGTATGCAAATTTCCTGTTCCCATAAAAGTGTTGAATCAGCTTAAAGAAAATAAAAATGATCTGAGCATTGTGGATATCTTTGATTCTCCACTCCTCTTTATTCTAAAAGCAATACCCCTGCCTAACTTTCAATCCATGTGTTTTGAATTGAGTCTTAATTCCTGGTTCCTGGGGTGGAACATAAGGCCCAGGTTTAGCTGACTAGAACTCTGACTTCCTCTGGCTGCAAAGATTGCTCCAGGAATAGGCACTCAACTCAAGCCAAGTCAGTCAGAGTAAATCAGAACTATTCCCAGGACTTTTACTTGAGTAACTAGAAAGAGATATTTAAACAGAAAGGACATTTCCCCTTCTATCTGGTTTTGACTTGAGGAGGTGTGAGGCTGGAGCAGCTGCTACCATTTTGTGACCACATGGATTCTGAAAATGAAGCCAAACCACAGCCAACCTGGCCAACAGATAGAAACCAGCTACTAAGTCTACTGGGCTTCTGAATCCAGCCATGCTTGCATTTATCCTATTTCTTATTTCTCAGTTATTTGAGACAACAAATTCCCCTTCTCTGCACAAATTATAGCCTCTGCCTCCTGAGCTTGGGCTCAGGATAGGGCAGCATGAGCCAAAAAGAGGTAAGTGTTTGCACCAAGACTGACATATCCAATACATAATCCTTTCCCTTTACTCTGAACAAGTAAAATTGGCCAAATGGTAATGATTAAGCACCACCGATCTGCAGTGTGCACAATTCTAAGGACAGTAAATAAATGTTTATCTTGTCCACTTCCATGTCACTGGCCAAGCATTGTAATGGCTTTCTGTATTAATTTAGTAAGCAAATACTATGGGAGGAGTTGGTTTGGATAAACTTAAATATCTTGTGACATGATATGCACGTGGCATTGTTCATTTCACGGTAGCTAAGTTCACTCTGATTGGTGTCATCATGCATTTGGAAATGGTTGACATTATGCTATTGAATTGTCTGCTTTTTAATACTCTAAAATTTGACTAGTTAGAAACCCAAATATAATTAGCCCAACCAGCTAGTTACAGACTTACAAAATCGATGTAAATATGCTACAGAGTAAAGTCTAGGCTCATCAAAACATCACTAGCACTAATATCTGACTATAAAAAGGAGGGGGAAATGGTAAATTCAAACACCTGATAATTAAGTAGGTAGTTACTTTTCTTTGCTAAAAAATAAAATACTATTTATTGAAGAGTTTAGTGTATCTAAGATTCTTCCGGGAGAAATTAATAATAGCTGGGACATTTATATACATACAGAGAGATCGGTATATCCCCACACTTTAGGACCCCTTCTTATTTCCACCAGCAAAGGAACTGCAGCTCTATTTTGATTTTCCACTTCCTTCAATGTGCAGACTTAAGCTGTTGCTTCAACATAACGTTTTTAAACCGTCTACTCCTACTACTAATCCACATGTGTTGTAAAAATGTTTGTGCCCAGAATGAGGTTCTGAAGAGAAACAGATTGTAACTTAATGTCACATTCATGGAGTTTAGTTGGATTTTATATATAATTATATACAGTATAGATAATAAATCTGCAAAGGAACACGTGTTCAGTAAGTATGAATATTAGTACACACATACACTTCTATTTCAAATGGCATTCTTCTTTCTCTTTCATTACAGGTAAAAAACCCAAAAGGGGGGGGTGAGGGAGGGGGGAAATCCCTTTCAACTTATCACCTCAGTAAATGATCCGCACATACATTTTCCTTGGAATAGTAATTGCTACTGATTTTCTCCCCTTGATGTGGCAGACGAAGAGTTAAATTAAAGACGTCTTGTAGTTTGCCAAATGAGGACCTGTCTCTTCTTCAGCCCTCGTGAAACTTCCTGCCTCCCATTCCTCTTCTACCCTTGCTGTGAGGAGCGCTGTCAGTTACCTCCAAGCATTCAGCTTCACCGGAAGAAGAAATAAGAAATGAGCTGAAGTAGTCGCTGGGATCTGATCTTTATTTCACTAGATGAGTTTTTCGCACTTGCAAACCTCAGTCAATAGTACGAAGTACATTTCTCATCCCAACTCAGAACACACAAATATTTATATCCACCCATATGTATATATCTAACTGAAAACAGCAATTTCGTCTGGCGCCGACCCTTCCTCCACGTGCACTCTGACCACATGCACACTCTGATACTCTCTTTGAGGCTAGCCTCTGTGTTGTATTATTATTTTTTCAAATGCTGTTTAAGAACCACTAAATTGACTCCAGGATCCTTTATTATGTCTTGACCTAAATGATTGAAAGACGCGGTCTCAAGATACGAAAGCAGCGTAAGCGAGAAAGAGCTTGGGGTCTTGACATAGCTTCAAAATCTGGCTTCACGCTCGGCAGCCGAGTGAACTTTGGCAGGCTCCTTAGCTCACACGCTCAGCTTCCCCGTCAGAGAATGGAGGTGATGATCCGACTTGGCAGGGTGCTTGTGCGGGGCATCGAGACGACACGTGAAAACCCGAGCCCATGGTAGACTGAAAGCACGTATTGGCTCCTGGACCGCTCCGCACGTCTCAAGGAGCCTAACGGGGAGCAGGTTCTGTGCAGAAACACTGCCTTTCAAGCCGTTTTAAACCTTCTCTCTCTCCTTCTTTCTCAGACTTTTTCACAAAACCACAAACTTTTACTTATTTAAAAAGAGTGAGAAATTACTAAAATAAGGAATGTCTCGTATCTCAAACTTTTCCCCAATTTCTGTGTAAATCTAGATAATTAGCAGGTTTTCTTTCTTTGTTTGTTTGTTTTTGGAATACTGGGGTAAAACCTTCAGTATAAACTTCAAAATCCTTGGAGTGAGCCTCATCCATCATGATCTGACCCAGCTTGTGTCCGATCAAGCTGCTTCCCTCACCTTCCAAAGCGTACCTGATTCAGTCCCATCAGCTGCTGCCTGTTGTGCTCTGTTACACCTTTGTTTTCTGTAAATGTTTCCCTTGTGCTGGCCTCATTCTCTCTTCCCAGCCTGTGTAGTCTGGGGCAAGTTACTAATTAAATATATCTAAACACAGTTTCCTCACTTATAATCAAAGAATAATAATATTTACCACATGGAAGTTCTTGAAAGGATATGTTGACATCAGGGTTCTAAATTCCCTGGTGTAAAATGAGTGCTCAGTGAATGATGACTGTTAATACTTTTATTGTGTTTATCAATCAATACTGAGTTTAAATGATATCTGTCCTAGCAAATCTTCGCTGACCACCCTGTTCCAGATTACATACCCAATTGTTGGACTTTCTTCACGCTCTGTGCGAGTGTCTTGTTGCACCATGATCTAAATGTTTACTTGCTGCCACCTCTACAGGACCGGAAAATTCTTGAGGACAAGGACATGTCCTTTACCTTCAAATCTAGGGCATCCAGCAAAGTGCCTGGAGCATTATAAGGTTTTCACTAAGTTTGTTTGTTTAACTTGTTTGGTGACCAGAATACAGAAAAGTACATAGTGACCATCTCTCCCTCACCCTTAGAGCCGAAGCACTATAGGGAAAGGAAAGGTAGTCAGCATCATTGCTGTTCCGTAACTTCCAAGTCGAAGTGCCAGAGCAGGCAGATAACTAGATGTGAGCAGAGAACGGGGGACACAGACCACATGGCAGGAACTGGGCAGAAAGGAGGGGCCCAGGCCAAATGCAGGAAACCACACTTCATGTAAACACCAGGTGTCCCTGGGCAGAGAAAGAAAAGCAGGTCCCTTTGGGCTGGTAAGTGGTCACACATTTTGGGGTGATGAGTGGCTTGGAGACTGACAAATGTGAGAAAACGCAGGAATTTCCAGTGCCTGACTGTAACCTTTTGCTCATTATGCCCTCATTTCAATACAATTAGCCTTGCAGAGCAGAAGTACCCATCATGCACTGACACCATGACACTTCCCATCCAGACTAAACAAGGACAAAAATCCTTCCTCCCCTTGGGAAGGTGGAGTTGGGATGATAATCAGGGAATATGACCTCAAGCCCTTCCCTCCCCAGTGAATATTCCACCCATTCATTTTTACACCCTATGTAACTAACTTGCCAAAGAAACTCGGGGCAGCTGTTCACCTGAGCCTGCCCGCTCTCCCCTTGAGAGTGTTCTACCCATCCTTTAATAAATTCTCATTTTACTTTTTTAAATCACTATGTCTTCGAATTCTTTCTGGGACGGGACAAGAACCTGGAATACCAGTTGCATCCACTGGCAACAAAAGTAGTGCAATGGAATTATTTCTTCATTTTTAGCAAATCCTAGGAATATGTCTTCAGAAACCTGGAAGGCGAGGGTTCTTTTTTGCAGTGACTCTAGTAGTTGTTTTCATTTATTTAACAACAGTTTGTTGTGTACTGGTGGGGCACACGGCTGTATGTGTTGGGGGTATAGCAAAAAAAGCAGAAGTCCACACCCTAGAGGAATTTACATTCCAATAGGAAAAATAGCCAAATAACTTAAGTAAATATATTATATAAAATGTAGGCAGTAATAGATGCTATAGTGAAAATAAAGCACAATAGAGAATAGACATGATTTCCTGTTTTAGGAAATCTGGATCTAAGACAATATTTGAGGAAGAAACTGAAAGCAGCAAAGAAATAAACAATGTGTTTAGCTCTCTTAATTCCATGCTTAATTATAAAATTTTCCAGGGTTGAAGATGACAATAAACCAGAGAAACAATTTTTTTATCCCAAGCAAGTGAAGAAGAGACCATCTCAGATGCTTAAAGTGGCCTAATGAGCAGAGATTTCAGCCCAGGCGCTCACTGGATTTCACCCATGACTTTGCAGAAGCACACAGAATTCTATTCATAATCGCTATGTCAGTGACCCTGTGACTTCAAGAAAGTGCTCCTGTGGACCATAACCCTTCTATGCCATCAGCTTCTTTTATCTATTCAGAAAGCCTGAACCAGACCCGCATCAGCTAGGTTACCTGACTTAGCATTTCATTTATTTGGCCACTAAAATGTGTAAAAGTCCCCTCCATCTGTAAATACCTTGAACTTGACCGACTCCTGCATCTTTTTCTTTTTTTTCTTTTTCAGTTTTATTAGGTAGAATTATTACAGTTCGACTGCACATACACATTATATTGCATGTAAATACATATATACAGTATACTGCACTTTTTTTTAGTTGACATATATGTACTGATTATTGTTTCTAAGAACAGATTAGAGCTTTAGCTTTTTAAACTTCCATAGTTACCAAAGGAATAAAGCCAACTACAAAATAAGAGCCAACAGAATGTGGTGATCCAATCACAAAGGACAGTCAGATGTGCTGACACATATTCAAGAAATCAAAATAATAATTAGTTCATTTGTGTTCTTATTATTATTGTTATTTTTTAGATTCCTCATAGAAATGATGTCATGTGGCAATTTTCTTTCTCTTTCTGGCCCACTTCACTTAGAATGACGATCTTCAGTTCCATCCATATTGCTGCAAATGGCGTTATTTTATTCTTTTATATGGCTTGAGTGAACTCCTGCATCTTTTTCAGTACTGTCTATATCCTAAGCCTGTATGGCTCCAAAGATAATAAAGCAAGATCTTAGCCTGATATTTCTCACTCCTTTGACCATTTGGTTACAACATTCAAGATTTTTCTGTGGACCTGAATTTGGTTTTGAAAACTCAGCTCAAGCTCATATTAACTTAGTCATTTCAAATTATCTAAATTAACTCTTTCAGGTTTTAAAATGTCTACACTGAAACACCGTAAGCTATAAAGTAAAACTAGTATAATTTCTCTAAGGGAAATTTCTAGCCATGTTCGAGTTATATGGACACACCTGCAGGACTGCAGGAAATTGAACTTGAATAAGTAAAAGGGACTCTCTAACTTCTTTTTGACAATAGTTGAAATAAACTTGTGTTACCCAGATAGTTAAGTAGCACTACGAACAGATTAGTAAATAAGAAGGGGGTGGGGGGAAGACTACTTTGGTTGAATTTCATCTTATTTTGCAAATTAGTGATAATGTCTGACTTATAGGTAAAACAGTAAGATCCCAACTGCTGCGGACACTGCAACTTGCATTTCTAAATTTGAGAGGGAGCACGTCTGTCAATACTATGGCAGACATTATATTAGACTCACATCTTAAGGACAAATGTAATTGATTAGTTATTACCGTAGCTAGAAGCTGATAATGCTATATTGTTGGTTCTTTTACACAACCTTAGAAATACATGCAAACTCATCTTATTTCATTTAACATGCAACAATATTGATTACTCGAATGTATATATTTTCAACTAGAGAGGCCCAAAACTCTAAAAGCGCATAGATGACATAAAAAATACTCAGTTAGATTATTCAAAGAAGTTCTCATCTTTATTCACCAGTTACCTTTTTACTACCTTTTCATCTTCCCAAACAAACAGATAATTTAAGAATACATTTATATGTTAATGGATTACTGGTGGGGGGCAGGAAGGAGGGGCAGTGAGTGATCATGGCCTAAAATATAAAAATAATTGCCTTAATTCTTCAATTGGATATGTATATGCAACATATCTTCATTCAAGTTGAAAATTTGTCTAATATTAAAATGATATGCAAAGTCAGTATCATTTTTATACTATATTTGGTGATTTGTAAAGTTGTTTACATGGTTAAACGGCTCTTCTGTGATGTAACAACAACAAGATCACTAGTTTCTAAATTCGTCTGATCAGAAGAATGACTAGACCACAGTCCAGACCTACTGATTCAGGACTTCCAGAGGTAAAGTCTGAGTTTCTAACAAAAAAAAAGAGAGGCTTCTTCTTATCTTTAGGTAAATCTGGGAAATGCTGAACTAAATAGTTGATGAGTTGCAAATAAAGACTGAGAATCATCATCTTTCATATGTGCAAATAGCTTCTTTATAGGTCTTTCCTTTGACTCAAAGTCAGAATCAAGAGTAAATGTGGTAACAAATGGATTAAAGGTTTGAATGTAAGACCTGAAACTGTAGAACTCCTAGAAGAAAACATAGGTAGTATGCTCTGTGATTATTAGTCTTAGAAATATCTTTCTAGATATGTGTCCTCAAGCAAGGGAAACAAAAGCAAAAGTAAACAAATATGTTTACATCAGTCTAAAAACTTCTGCACAACAAAGGAAACCATCAACAAAGACAACCTACCAAATGGGAGAAGATATTTGCAAATGGTATATCTGATAAGGGGTTAATATCTAAAATATATAAAGAACTCATACTACTCAACAACAACAACAACAACAACAACAACAACAATTAAAAAGTGGGCAAAGGAACTGAATAGATATTTTTCCAAAGAAAATACACAAGGCACATGGCAATATGTTCAATGTCACCAATTATTACAGAAATGCAAATCAAAACCACTGTGAAATATTGCTTCACATCTGTTAGAATGGCTGTTATCCGAAAGACAAGAAATATCAAATGTTGGCAAGGATGTGGAGGAAAGGGAAGCCTTGTACTCTGTTGGTGGGAATGTAAATTGGTGCAGACACTATGGAAGACAGTATGGAGAGTCCTCATAAAAGTAAGAACTACCATATGATCCAGTATTCCCACTCCTGGGTATTTATTTAAAGAATATGAAAACTAATCTGAAAAGATATCTGCACCTCCATGTTCATTGCAGCATTATTTATAATAGCCAAGATATGGAAGCAACGTGCCCATCAATGGACGAATGGATAAAGAAGATGTCATATATATATATGAGCTGCTTGACTCTAGCTGCCTGACACAAGTAGTGTGCATCATCTGGAGGATGATAACACATCTAGAGACTCAAACGGCCTCTACAAATGTCCATATGTAGTGTTCTTCATTGGATTACAAGGCATACTAGGAGACAAGACCTAATGATCGAACACAAACAAGTGAAACAATTATACAAACAAAACAGATAGTAGAAACAGACTCACAGGGATTTAGATATTGAGATATTAAAAGTGCCAGACACTGACTCTTATTAAACATACATGATTTTATATTCAAACTGTTAGAAGGCAAAATGAAGATTTTCAGCAGAAAAATAAAAATTACTTTTAAAAAATCGAATGCTAATTTTAGAATTGAGAAATACAACTGAAAATAAAAACCCAATAAGTGGATGTAACACTCAGGGTCCAGGAAAGAAAACCACCACCAGTAATTTGAACAGAGGAAATGTAATAAGGAGAATTGCTAACTAGTTATAAATATATTAACTCAGTAACTCAAAAGAGTAGGATTGGAACTCTAAACTATCGTGAAAGTAGCAACTTCAAGAAGTTACTACCACACCTACAGCAGAAATAGGGAAACAAAGGGAAGACATTGAAATTATTAAAACTTAGAGGAAGAGTCCTGTGAAGCTGAAACTCTGGCATCTGAGGAGGAGGCACTGTCCAGCTGGTGCTGGTGTTTCTGAGTTTGGAACTTAAATTGCTGAGATTCTGGGGTTTCAGAGGAAAGAACAATGAAGGTAGTTCTGCAGGAGATGGAAAAACTGCAAACTGGATTCAGCTGATACTACAGGAAAAGATTTTAAGAAGCATGGCTGGGGTAATGTTCAAAGGCTTACTGGGAGAAAGAAATCTCATAGGAAACCCACAGGACACAAAGACTAAGAAACAAGTCCTTTCTCCCACCTCCAAACTTGCAAGCCCCCTCTAGTGTTGCCTATTGTCAGATCCTAATGTAGAATCAGATAGCAAAGCAAAAATGTGGTTTGCAGAGTCCCAGTTCAGCATCACAAAGTAGGGTATGGAAGAGTGGGCTTGAAGCTGAGAGGAAATAATGTAATTATTGGCAAAGTGGACTTAACAGCAGGTTAAACTCAGCTGAAGATAGAATTTGTCATTTGGAAGATGGGATAAAAAAAATATCTAAACTGAAGCTATAGAGGGAAAAAAAGAGAGAGAGTACAGAAAAGGGAATAAATGAAAAGGTCAAAAACATACATGTAATTGGAGTCCCAGAAAGAGAAGAGAGAAAGAATGGAACAGAAGCAATATTTGAATAATAACCAATAACTTTCCAAAATTTTACAGAAGACCTCAAGACACAGATTAAAGAAGCCTGATGAACACTGAGAGAAACATACCTTGGAATAATACAGTGAAACTGAATATTAAAGACAAAGAAAAAAATTTTTTAACTTTCCTAGAGAGGGATGAAAAAATCAGATTTTTTTCCTGTTTTCTTTTTGCTCCTAGAACTGATAAGTGATTCTCATTTAGTGACTGTCACCACCAGTCACTGAGTTGCCTGTGCCTAAAATTGGGTTTATGTCTCCTTTTCTCTCATTGCTACATCTAGCTTATAAAAACTCCATTCCTTTATAGTTCCACAATATATGTCAAACATAGTCTTCCTTCTGTCTTCATCACTATTACCTACTCTCCGCTACCAACATCTCTGACTCGTAGTGCAGGCATACCATGGACACATCGTGGGTTCGGTTCCATAACACCGCAATAAAATGAATATCACAATAAAGAAAGTCAGTTACATCATTTTTTTTGTTTCCCAGTGCATATTGAAGTTATGTGTCCACTATACTATAGTCTATTAAATGTGAAATAGCATTATATAGAGAAACAACGTACATATCTTCATTTAAAAGCAGTTTATTGCTAAAAAGTGGCTAACCGTTGTCTGACAACACAGGGCTGCCACAAACCCTCAATTTGTAAGCAGCGCAATATCTGTGAAGCACAATAAAAATCAAGGACAGTAAGATGAGGGATGCCTGTGCTGATACAGTTTCCAAGATGTTTTCTCTGCACTCATTCTACCTCCTTCAGTCCACCCTTCACCCCATAGCCAGAGAACTCCTTTTTAAGTGCTAATATGATTTTGTCATTTTCCTGATGAAGACTTATCAGTGGGCTTTTAGGACAAACACCAAAATCCCACCATGGTCCGCAAATTCAGTGTGACACTGCCTGGCCCAGCAGCCAGCTCTGCTTTCCCCAGCGCTCACGTTCCAGACCTTCTTTCAGATCTGCAAACAGGAAATGCTTCTTGCCACTTCAGAGCTTGCAGAGAGGACCAGACAGCATAGGAATTAAGAGTATGGCTTCTGGAGCCAGACTAGATTTGTATCCATTACCTGCAAGTTATAAGCTGCTTAGCTTCTTAATGCCTCCGTTTCTTCATGAGTTAACTCAAGATTGTTAGGATTAAAAATTATATATGTATGGTGCTTAGCACAGTTTCTAGTGTGTAATAAGTCATGTAAGCTCTTAGTTATTCTTTTCCTTATGTCTGGAATTCTTGCTGCCCCATCCTGAACCTCCTTCACCAAATAACACATATTTCATCCTCCAAAACTCAGGTAAAATGGTTCTAAAGGAAGTCTTCTTGGACACCCCAGACTTAAATCAAATGCCTCTACTGTATCTTTTCTCACAGCACCTTGTAGAATCTCTATTCTATTAGCTATGACTTTGGAAATTTAGTTTTTCAATTAGTTGCTGAAAGCTCTCTTTCACCAGGATACAAGCTCCTCAGTCCTGTGTTGGACTTTCCGCTGATATGTATTCGTGCTTCACACAGTGGTTCTCAAATGGTTGGAGCCCAGCGAATAGCTGATGAATTTATAAGTGATTGAACTAATTACTGTATGTAGCACAAAAACAATATACAGCATGTCCTGTATCCTTTAAAAGGGTTTAAGTTAATTAAGGAATAAAAGATTAAGCCACATGATAAAATCAGAAACAATAAATGGGAATGTGACCATAACCAGGAGCTAAGCAAATGGAAAGACAGTGGCCAAAATTATTGAAAATTTTAAGATTCTTGAAGAATAAGAAGTACTTTAACTAGATAGTAAAGATTGAGCTATTTATTGCTTTTAGAACCATGACTTTATGGAGACCCATATGAAGAAAACTGCTAAACTATACCAAGGGACATAGAAAAAGTTGTGAATAAATGGAAAAACACGGAATTTTCTTGAGTAAGATACCCAAATACCCTAATTAATAGGTTTAACATGATTCCAATCAAAATCCAAAATGATTTGATTTTTTGATAAAATAATTCTAAAGTTCATCCAAAAATATATAGGAGGAAATTAATCAAAAGATTTGCCTTAACAGAGAGTAAGACATATTTATAAAGTTCTGAAGATTAAAACAGCATTGTATTATCACTAGAATCTACAGTTGACGAGAATAGGACAGCCTTAAATCAGATATGCCACAGAGGTATGTAAGAATTTGATATATAATAAAATAGAGATCAGAACCCCATAAGAAGTGATGGATTGTTTAACAAATTACGTTGGAAAATTTGGTTATTTGTGAAAAAACTCAATATAGATTCTCAACAAAATTAATTCCAGATGGAAGATAGCAGGGTTAAATGTAAAAGCATTAAACCATAAGAAAACAAGATTACGTGCTCATTTTAGCAGCAAATATACTAAAATTGAAACAGTACAAAGGTGATTTGACATGCAAATATTTTCATTTCTCCTCTTAAAATCAAAAAATAATTTAAAAGAAGTAAATATAAACCAATAAGCAACTCATCACAGTGCATATAATCAAAGCAAAAAAATGAAAATGACAAAAGACCAATAAATTTCATCGTATACAATTTTAAAGTTTCTATATATTAAAAAATGTAAATAAAGTTAAAATGGGAAAAATTTGGCAAAAATTATTTGACTAGGATTTAACACCTTTAATAAAAAAGAGATTGTAAAAATTGATTAAAGATACTCCCACACTAAAAACAAAAATGTATACTCAGAAAATAGGCAGATAACCCGCAGGAGGAATTAAAAGAATTAAGCAATATAGAAATCAAATAAATTACAATAATGTTGAAATACCATTCTCCATATATCAAATTGGTAAGATTTATAAACTAATAATACTCAGTGCTGGGAAGGATGCAGGAAGGCAAGTACTGTCACAGGTTAGTGGTAAGATTTTTAACTAATACTGTTTTTCTGGAAAGTAGTTGGACAATATAAATTAAGAACAGAAAGAACCTTTTGACTTATGGGTCATTTAAAAAAATTCTATTTATGAATACTAGAAAAGGACATGACAAATTACATACATAATTTAAAATTAAAGGTTAAATATTTATAACTAAGAATAAAATTATACATATATTATAGTTGCCAATTTATAAATATGCAGAAAAAATACTAAAAGGAAATACACCAAAATGTTAACAGTAGTTCCTAGGTGATCTGATTAAGGGTAATTCACTTTCCCATTCTTTATATTTCTTTCGATTCCCAACTTTATTTTGCCATTTTCTTTATAATCAGGAAAAATTACATCATAAAACAGCAAAAGCAAAGTAATGCTGACCTAAACCTAATCGCTGCTCACTTGTGAGAGTCTAGTGTGTCTCATTTTTGTCTAATTCATCTTGTAAATCTTATTTTTGAAGTGAAAAACTGAATCTATGCCTATGCCTTGAATAACATCAAACAATATGCCATTAATATATTTTAAATAATTATTTGAGGTAAGGGATGGGCAGGTGAGAATTTATTGATTCAAAAGCAGAAATAATTATAGGACGTTTTAAGTGGCTCTCAACTCTGTACATATATTCATTGTATCATGGTGAAACTCTCAACTACTTCATTTATAAGGCAAAAAAAAAAAAAAACCCAAGTATCTAATAATATGATTTAATAACTGATTAAAAATACTAATTCTTGGTTTAAAGATTTATAAACATTTTCTAAAGTAACTTAAATAATTAACTCTATCATTCACTAATTACATTTTTGAGATACTAAGGATAAAACATTGCCAAGTAATTTTAATTAAGTTATAATAAATCAGATATACAGGTGTGTTGCACAATTTCAGCTATAGTACCCCAAGAATATGGTGCACTTGCACTGATAAGGAGGAAGAGCAGAGTTTCTTAGCTTTGCCAAAACCTAGATGAGTTTCCCTAATTCCATGTGCTTTTCTTTCTGTTACAGTTATTTGTCTCTGCATTAATAATATTGTGTTTATATTAAAGAAATAACTGTGCAGTGAACAAGCATATGAAACAAACCAATAAAATTTGTATTTTTCACTTCTCCAATTGTTCCTTCTTGGAATTGCAGGATAATTAGATCCAATACTACAGAAGGTCATTAACACCTAGCAAAATACAGTGAGGTGTACATTTTCTGTCTTCTAGGCAATATTTGTTTTTTTATAGACCCTCAATCTTTATGTCCTACCATTCTGTGAAATTTTTCAGTTTTCTCTTCTACCTCCTAAAGACTCCTGAATTATTTTTGGCTTCCATTTTAATGCTAGAGCCAGGGGAAAAACAAACAAAAAGTCACATAACTGACGTCAGAAAAAGTCAATGGCAATTGTGAGCCTACTTAGCAAGGACTCCTAGTTCTATGTTCTGCTTATTTTGTGGTGTTTTCTATGTCTTTCCCATTGTTTAAACATGCTGAGAAGAGAGAAACTTGTGTCAAACCACTATCTTATCACTTAACGTTAACAGAAAATGTAACAGAAGAGAAAAAAAGAGTATAAAGAACAAAGTCACAGAGAAAGTGAGGAGGAGAGAAATGGCTGCCAAGATCAGGGCACCTACACAGAATCTTGCTAGTCTGAACATCCCAGTGACGCAGCTGCTAAAAGACTTGGGAGATTGAAGTCCTGACTTCAGAGCAGTCAGTTCTCATATTGGTTAGTTAACCTGTATGAATCTGACTTGTTTCACGTCCATACTGTCACATAAACATAGCTGCCTTTGAAAATGGGAGTAGAAGGTAGCAAGTGGGTTTCAATTTCTAACGGAGGTACTGGGGATTGAACCCAAGACCTCGTGCATGCCAAGCATGCACTCTACCAGCGAGCTATATCCCTGCCCCCCAACAAGTGGGTTTAAATAATGAAATGTGGCTAGCCTGCTAAGATATCATCTCTGCTATCAGAAATTCACATAGTGGGACCTCATTTTTGTCTAAATGCCTGATGATCACTCATGCCCTGCCTATTGATGTGAGGGCAATACTATTATATCCATTAGAAAATGTTAAATGAGTATTTCAATTAGAACTGGCATTCTGTTGATTTACAAATCGTAGTAATGGTTGATGGGAAGTTAGGTGCTAATTATTTTGTTGAAATGTATTTTGTCCCAAGAGTGCAACGTAACTAATGCTTAGCAACAGCAGGATTTCAACAAATTTAGTTCAACAAAGATTGGCTTTGAGGAACTTAGGTAAATAGATAAAAACATTTGCCAAGTAAATTATCTTAAAAATTCATGGATAGGAGATGAGAGGAACAACATGGTTAATTTTAATGGTAAATTTGAACTCCTGTTAGAAACTGAATATTTTTCTATTTTGTCCTAATACTATCAGTATTAGAAGGCATTAACTGGTAATTACTGGAGTTTCAGAAAAACACAGATCTGTATACTAATGTACCTAGCCTTCCAATGTCAGTTTTTTTCCTACATGAATTAATCAGTGGAATATAAAAAGCAGTTAGTTTCACTGATTCAGAGTTTTATGGTTTCAAGACATTCTCATTCTATTGCCGGAGAATAGATTCTTGCCTCTCACAGGAAAGAATTCAAGAGTGAGGCATAGTAAAGTGAAAGCAAGTTTATTTAGAGAGGGACACACTCCATGGACAGAGTGGGGTCCATCTCACTCAGAAGGGAGAGCAGCTCAGGAGATACTCTATAAGCAGAATGTGGGTCATCTCAAAAGATGAGAAAGAGACCAGTGTGGGGGTGTTTAGTTTAAAATAAAAACAGGTACAGACTCTACAGACAGAAAGCTGGGGTCTCAGAAGGAAAAGAGAGAGAGAGACCACGAGGGGCAGGGTTGTTAGTTTCTGCGGGCTTGCTAATTTCATATGCTAATGAGTGAGAGGATTATTCCGACTACTTTGGAGAAGGGTCAGGGATTTCCAGGAATTGAGCCCCTGTCCACTTTTGCAACTTTTATGGTCAGCCTAAGAATTGTCATGGTGCTCATGAATGTACCATGAGTCTCAGGGTCTCCTGTAAGTCAAATCCTTTGCCATCTTGGTTCTAAGCAGTTTGTTCTGTCCTCAATGGCTGTGCCATTCCTTCAATGATTGTGCCCTGCCCCCTTCCCTCCTGTCTCAATTCCACCGAATCCCTTGAAAAAATACTGTGTGTGGGTGTCTGTGGTGAGGTGTTGAGAACGAATGATGGGGAAAGGGGTAAAGCTCAGTAGCTGAGCACATGCTTGGCATGCATGAGGTCCTGGGTTCAATCCCCAGGGCTTCTATTGAGGGGAAAAAAAGCCATTAAAAAAATGAGACAGAGAATTTGACTATACTTATTTCCCTTATTGAAATGACCACAGACCAATGTAGAATCCAATGACCATGATACATTTAACATTTACAAAACTAAAATATATTGCAGTGTTTATTGGAGGCTCATGGAAGATAAAAATGTGAATGTGCACTGAAAAGTGCTATAAATTTTTGCCATGTAATTCTCTCTGATTCCACTTTATAGATTACAACTATTAAGTCTTTATGCTATTTGTTGCCTAGGGAGGTTATGAAGAGATTTTTGTTATTTTGTCATTTTTTGTCTAAAAAATAAAATTTCATTTGTCTAAAAGATGTACAAGAATACCAGGAGAGACTATTTCAGCCTTAAGTGATTTAACCTTTTGGCTGAGGCTGTGTTCACATATAAAATAGGGTATGTTATTTTTCAGTTTCCCAAGTTCTGTCTCAATTTGTTCACAAATTCATACTTGAGGGACAAAGTCAACTCTATGAACATCTTTCAGCTCCCATCTTCACCGTGGCTAAAAGGGGTATACAAGTGGAGAAAAAAATTAGCCCTCATTGACTGCCAAAAGTCTCTTCTGTATTGTAAAAAAAAAAAATGTAATTGCATTCACTGATGACAAGTGTGGGTGCATTTGGCAGACAAGGGGAAAGGACTTTGCTATGTATCTGCTGTTCAAAAATTCTCTTCTCATTCTGCTAACACTTTTCCTCTTCATGTCATCAAAAATAATTTTTTACTGATTATGTTGACACCCTCATAATGCCAGAATTTTTCTTACATCTCAGATGTAACTGTCTATCATGATCTGCATTCAAGTACACTGTCTTTTTTTTTTTAATATAGCATATATGTAAAAAAAAACTTTTGAAACTAACAAGTTCAAGTTTTACTTTGCTTTGTGAAGACAAGTTCATATTGAAACAGGACTGAACAGGCAACACATTTATTCTCAACCTTCAGAAACTAATTTTGTCTTCCTGACTATTTGACACTTTAAAGCATATTAAACCCCGTTTGTTAGCTTAAAACACAAAGCGGTGTAAAATAAGACAGTTTTAGAAGGTGGATTACTTTTGTCATTTCACTTGTGAAAGAGCTTTGTTGAGGATATTTTTAATTTCAAAGAGGTATAATCTGCCAATAATAAAAATGGTGAAAATTCGTTGCCAGTTGTTTTATGTAATAGTTGTGCTCCTGAAAATGTAATTGCAAACCAGGTTGTATTTTCCCATTGACTTGTTTTATATTTGAAGGTGTGTTCATGACTCTTTTACAAATGATGTATTCAATGCCTTCTTCTTGGAATAATTCTTGATTCTGCAATGTTTCTGATATCAGTGTCTTTCGCTAACTGGCCTCTTCATAAACTTTTATTACAAGTGATGGAAGAGTACAATTTCTTCTTTAGATTATAGCGTGCGGTTTTTGCAGCTTCTGCAATTAATTCCCCACCTTCTCCTTCCTCAATTTCTAATAGAATTAAATGGAAGATTTTCTTGCTGATCATCTCATGGATAAGTTGGAAATAGAAGGTTAATAATTTCAGGGGCATTGTGCCTTCTGAACCCCATTCAACTATAAAGATCATTCTGCCTAGAAAAATCATCACCTATCCGAAAAAATTAGTCAATAAGAAGCAAAAATAAGTTGAAAAATAAAAGAAACAGAACAAAAGCAAAGCATCAAGGAATAGGATTAAATCAATATAAAGCCTGATGGGGAGAAATATACATATAAATTTTTCATAACCCTGTTAAAGGAAAATGACTAGAACAACATGGTGCCTCACGGAACCCATGGAACTCAGTCTGTAGGTTGAGTCTTAGATATATCTCATAACCATCACTACAAATAGCACACACATCAAACAAATGCTGAAAAGATTTTCTTTGGCATTGACATGCTTCTGGGTCAGTTTCCTTATCAAGAATTTCAGAAACACAAGTACTCCAGTTTGCCAGTAGAATTTTCCAATGCTGTTTACACGTGGTTGGGTACAACAAAGGGGAACTTTGGAGACCAGAGGAACAGAGGGTTTCATTGCAGGAGATGTGATCAAAATGCTATAGCTCATTTCTGCTATAGAGACACTTACAACCTAGGCTGGCAGCATAATAATACTCAGATTAAATTTAAGAAAATATACTCAACAAAAATGTACAGCTGCAAGACACAAAGTAAATACAGATTATAATAGGGTTTGTGAGAAAGAATTAATTTTAATTCACTCACATCAACAGAAATATCAAAATATGATGGCTGTCTATACACTTGTTTACCAAATAATCTTGCTTAAAGCTGATTTTTATTTAAATAAATTTTCTAATATATTGATACTAATTTATACTAGAGTTTATTAGTTTGTATTAGCATTTTCACTCATTTTTGATTTGCAATGTTAAGTATTTTTTCACCTGTTGAAACTCTAGTTCCTCATAACCTGTTAACACATTGAACAAGTCTGAAATCAGTGGCTTGACCTTACAAATGTGTATCAATGTTTTATGTGGTGGGAGGGGGAGGGTTATTGGTTAAAGAAAAAAATGCAGTGGGTCTAAGCCTATACCAATTTTATTTGCGAACATTAAGCCCCCACCCCCTTCTTCCAATAAACTATGGAAATCATAAAAGAGTGCTCAAAAAGTAGTCTTCGAGTTGCTGTCACTACAAGATATTTTCCACATTTATCTTCTCTCTTGTATTTCAATTTCCACTTGGTTGTGTTCATTGTACAAAAAGTGGCTTGAACTAGTCACACTGTTGGAGAGGCAGGCAGCACCTTCTGGTAAAGACCAATACCCATGCCAAGGATGCTGGAAGGGAGAAATCTATCCAAATGGCAGTGGGGGGAGGTGGGAAGGACATGCCCGGGAAGACGGGAGAAGAGGCAGAAAATGAAAATAAACCTCTCCTTTGAGGAGAGATGTTTGTGGTGTTGAGTGCAGGGAAAACATTTTGAGAAAACTGTGTGGTGCCCGGGAAACTAAGAGTAACTGAAAACCAACTCAGTTTTTTGGCTGTAATTTCTAAAGGACTGTCAAAAAGAACCTACTTTGTAACCCACGTCAAAATGTCTTAAATTTCTTCTTTTTAAAGTATCTATTTATTGAAGATAACAAGTCTTCATCATATGTGTTGCAAATATTCTTCCCTTTTACCTCTTACTTTTTAATTCTATTGTATGGAATTTTAAATAATCCTACATTTCATCATTTTAGATAGTCAAATATTTTCATTTATGATTATATATTTTTTATTTTATTGAGTTATAGTTAGTTTATGATTGTATCTTTAATGGTAAGCTTATAAATGCTTTCCTTTCTTCAAAATTTATATAAACATTCACCTATATTTTCCAGTTCCTCTATTATTTTATGTTTACATTTAATTCTTTAATCAATTGATTTTTATCTGTCAGTTGCCCCCTAATCATTTATAAAATAATCAAAAATGTCCTTCAGTTTTAAAAACCACCTTTATTATATACTAAATATTTAAATACTTTGAACTTACTTTGGAGATTTTTATTCTACTCTATCATTTATTCCAGCACATGTACAATACTCAGTTAATTTTTATAGTTTTACAATGTGTTACCTGGTGATATAAACCTTCTCCAACAATTACTGTTCCTCTCAGCTTTTTCTTGACTTTTCAAAATACTATGATTACCTAAACATAACATAAAATTTGTCATTGTAACTGTTTTGAAGTGTGCGATTTAGTGGCATTAAGCACATTCACAATATGGTGCAACCATCACCATCATGCACTTCCGAAACATCTCCCTCACTTCAGAAGGAAGCCCTGCATCCGTTAGGCAGTCACTCCGTCTTTCTCCCCTCCACCCCTAGCCCCTGGCAACCACAAATCTGCTTTCTGTTGCTAATGGTTTTCACATAAGTGGAACCATCCATATTTGTCCTCTGGGTCTGTCTTATTACACTTAGCATGATGTTTTCAAAGCTCATCCATGCTCAATGATATTTCATTGTATGGATATACATTTATTTTATCTATTCATCGGTCGATGAAAATTTATGTTGTTCCTACTTTGGGGCCAATGTGAATAGTGCTGCTATAAACACAAATTTTTATTTGAACATCTATTTTCAATTCTTTTGGTAGTGGAATTTCTGGGTCATATGGTAATTCTATATGTAACTTACTGAGGAACTGCCAAACTGTTTTCCACAGTAGCTTCACCATTTTACATTCCCACCAGCAATGCACATGGGTTCCAATTTCTCCCTTCCTTCCTTCCTTCCTTCCTTTTCTATTACTAATTGAATCACTTTTTTTCTATTAAATTTTCTAAATGGTTATTGCTGATATATAGCACATGGTAGGTTACTTTGTTAATGACCCATTTTGTCTTCCATCCCTGAATTTTTACATTACTGTATAAATATCAGTAAAATGTAGTGTCTGGTTCTGTACCACTTTTTATTACTGTCAAGTTGTTTTATGTAGGAAATCTTTTTTTCAAAATCTCCAGGAATATCTACATCATCTATGCCTTCTGTATTACCTCTGGTACTTAGCCCAATTATTTAGGAAGTACGTATTGACCTTGTAAATTGTGTGGCAGATACTTTGAAGATAGCTTATGATATAGAATTCTAGGTAACTACCTACAGGTTATTGAAGTAAGATTTCTAGAATCACATCTAGTTTAGACCTTGGTAAGTAAGTAGGCTACTGTAATTGCTTTGGAAGTGGATTAAGAGAGAAAAATCTAAGAGAAAATGAGGAGACACATCAATAGAACTTGGTCGAAGTGTATGTTAGTTTTTGTCCATATTCACTAGTGCACGTAGGAAATCACGTATAAAATAGGACTGAAATACTCTGAGACTGTTACATCTTCCCAAACTCTTCTGGTGTCATTAGAAGCTGCAAACAACAGGGGGCTTTGGTTTTTCATAAAACTTAAGGAAAGAAAAAAAAAACTAAGCTATGTTAACCTTAGAAGTAACCAAACATTAACATTTTAATACCAGCACTACAGAGTTCTTGAATTTTATTCTAACATGCTCTATCTTACTGATGAAAAAAATATCTTTATATTTAGAAAAAAACATTTTAAAATTCTGAATCTAACATTTCACTTAATTGTAATTTGCCCAAGCATAAACCTTAGGAAGAAACATAGAGTTTTGGTCATGATGAGTAATTCTATCAGAAATCACTATTGTTTATTATGAATAATACACAACAGCTACAATCATAAAATCTTCTTACCCAATTCACTGTGCTAAAGCAAAGAGAAATGTTCTTAAATTTAGAGCTAAAATTCTATCTTCTTTGCTCAAATGAAATAGAACAGAAAAACAAATAAAAATCCTTTTTATTTTTCTCTTACTTCCCCCCTCCTCTCTTTTTCTCATTCTCTCTCTTTCTCACACACACAGACACACACACTTCCTATTTGAAGGTGCACATGCTGAGTGTGTTATGCACACCTTTTTCACTAAAGCTCATATATATTAAGTTCTCTAAAGCAGCATTGAATTGGAAAATCTTCAGAGAAAAAAAGCAAAGAATGCTGGAGTCACAGAAGTTTGAGAAGCACTACTTGCTCTATTATACTGTTGGAAATCCACAGTTCATATTAGTATAGTGAAGCCTTCTGAAAGTCCTACAGAAAAAAAAGAAAAAGTTTAAATTGGAATATCCCACATGTATTTGACCATGGTGCCTGTTACTCAGTAACTCAGCATAGAAGACACATTTACAAAATAGATGCTCTCTGGCAAGTGAATGATCCTGGGGTTTGCCCAGTCTGTAGGCAATGCCAGCTTGGCTTCTGGGCTTTACCAGGTGCATCGTGTGGTCTATTCCAGTAGAGTTGCCCCATCTGTAACTATAACTGACCTGGTCCCTTTGTTGATGTTGCTTCCTGGTGATGGGTGGCCAAGCTAATATTGTAAAGCAGACATTCACCAACCTGCCTTGAAAGCTACCAGCATCCCGATGTAACTTACCTCCTCTCAACCTTTCTGTTTCTGTCCTTATCCCATGGTCTCTGATGTTATCAGCAAGGGCTATTTTACTTGTCAGTGACCATTGTGTTAGAATGATTTCCATTCATTACAAATTAGCCACATGAAAGATAACGTCAAAAACTCTAAGGGTCTGTTTCCTTATCTCTAAATTTGTAGGTCCAGGGCAAAGGGTTTCTAAAGAAGAGCTTGTTCCAAGACAGGAAATGATGCCAAGTAGGCTGGATTTGGTTCTGCTTTCCTGGCTTCACCTCCACCACTTCTGAATTTATCTCCCTAGTATATTGGGATTGCTTATATGATTTTGCCTGTACCAAGTGTACTGTGCCAAAAAAGAAAAAAAATTAACTTTTTGACCATATTTTCTTTAAGGTCCCTTTCAGCCTTGACATTTTAGCATCCCCCAATTGTCACTAAGATGAGACTTATGAGAATAAATTTCAGAAATCCAAGTCATTTTCACTTGCTGAACTGTGAGAAGCTTAGCTTTACTCTGTCTTCCTAAAGGTTAAGAAGGTACCTTGCCCCCAAGAATGTAAAACTGTGCTGGTTTCCCTGTGTTGGGGTCTGCTGTGTGACTCTATAATCATTCTCAAAAAGCCTGAGGAGCTTAGTTTATTCCTCTGAAGAGGCACAAGTTACTGGAGTCAAACTAAAGCCACACAGCTGGTGTGTGCGGCGGGGTGGAGTAGTTGGGGACGGGGGGGCGGTCACACCTGCCACATGCCTCAGAACTCCAGTTCAGTTCCCTCAGCCCCACCCAAGTCTGACTTAATGACCGATGAGCCAAAGGCTCCTAGGGTCAACTCCCTGCTGAAACAGAATAAGTAAAGAACTCTGAGGTCAAGAATAGATTCAGGGGAAAAGGGTACCATCACTCATTTGTGACATCAGCAGGACAGCATTCCCGTCACATGCTGGTCATCCTGAGACCTCTCCAGAGCCATGACAAACTCCCATCATCAACATAGCTATCTTGGAACTGGTCTTTTTGTGTTTTCTATACCTGGATGAGAAAGGACCGTAGTAACAATGAGTGATCAATAAAGCATCATAACTGGATCTGAGATTACTGCTGACTACCTTTGAATGGGGAGCACATTGCCTGTGTTCAGCACTTTCACTAATAAGAGATAACTGGCATTATTTCTGTTTTAATGAGAATTCACATTTATTCCTTCAAAGTTAAATAGCTATGTGTTGGTGTTTACTTTCCATTAAAACTTTTTTTTTTATTCTTCAGGATAAAAACTCACATGCTGACATTTCAGACCTGGGTGGTATAGATAGAGATAAAAAATACAACCACTTTTCAGCACAGTTTACAAGGCCAAAAAGTAAAATTTGGAAGTTGAGATAGGGGTCTTACAGCAGGGAATGTAAGTTGATGCAGCCACTATAGGTGAAAGCATGGAGCTTCCTTAAAATACTAAAAATAGACCTACCATATGATCCAGCAATCCCACTCCTGGGTATATATCCAGATGGAACCTTAACTGAAAAATATGTATGCACGTGAATGCTCATAGCAGCACTATTTACAACAGCCAAGACATGGAAACAATCCAGGTGTCCATTGACAGATGACAGGATAAAGAAGTTGTGGTATATATACAATGGAATACTACTCAGCCATAAAAAATAATAAAATAATGCCATTTGCAGTAACATGGATGGACCTAGAGATCATCATTCTAAGTGAAGTAACCAGAAAAAGAAAGAAAAATGCCAAATGAGATCACTCATATGTGGAATCTGAAAAAAAGGACACAAACAAGCTTATGTACAAAACAGAAGCAGATTCACAGACATAGAGAACAAACTTATGGTTACCAGAGGTTAAAGGGAATGGGGAGGGAGAAATTGGGAATTCGAAAACTGCACCTCTTGGGGAGTGATGGAAAAGTTAGCTATCTTGGCTGTGGTGGTGGTTTCATGGATGTGTACACCTATCAAAATTCATCACAGTATCCATCTGAAATATGTGCAGTTTAGTGTACAGAAACCACACCACAATAAAGGTGTTTTGAAAAAAGGAATCTCACAGCCGATTTAGACGGCAAATTTTAAGCAAAATGCTAGATGTTGCTCCATCCCAATTTGGGAGCTCTGCTCTACCTGTCAAGACCAAAAGAGTGAAGTAGGGTAGTGAAGGCCAGCTAGCTCACCAAGTCGTCACCCACTTTGTCCCCAGGCACAAAGTTATATGACATAGTTAAGGCTTCCTCGCACTTGGGCACAGCTGTATGAAACTAAGCTTTATTCAATAGAATGCAGGCAGAAGTGACACACACTTCCGGGCCTGTCCTGCAGCTCTCTCCTATGTAAACCATCCATTCTCTTTTCCCATCCACTGATTAAATGTGGGGACTCCAAGAACTCAGAGAAGGGAAGAGATGAAGGAGGTAGAATGACCCAGGTCCTTGAGCTGCCATTGGGATGAGAAGTGACCAATAATGGGCTGACTATTGACTAAGTATTAAATAAACAGTAAATGTGTTAAAGGCTCTGATATGACAGGGTTGTTTGCGGCATCAGTTACTCTATCCGGACTAACTCAGCTAATAGGACATGAAGAACCAAGGCTGATCCTGATCATATTGTTTCTATTACAATTCCTAGACAATAAACCAATAAATAATTACCCTTATCAACAAATCACAGAAATAAAAGTGAATACTTTCATGTTGCACCATAGGCACTGAGCACTTCACACGCCAAGCAAAATAGTTTTGTAATCCCTATTTACAGATCATAAAAATGAAAATACAGATGACTGAATAACTGGATCCAGACCAGTCAGTTAAGCACTAATAGAGCTAGGACTCAAAGCTAATTCTTTCACAGTAAGTTCTGCCTTGGTAAGCACCACGCTATATTGACTTTTAGTTCTTACACTCATTGTCTTTTTTCTGAGGGTCGTAGAATCAGATTGCCCTGCTTTCTTCCATCAGAGCATGCCTCCTGCTCGGAATGACTCATTGAACTTGATAGCTCTGAATTCTGAACCTGCTGAAAATGATCACTTTGAAGTTTACATCTGTCATCAACAACCTTGCTTACAAGCAACATAACCCACTTGAGCTAATTTAAGGAGAAAAAGAGTTTATTAAAAGCTGGTGGGAAACTAATGGAAAGCTTCAGGAGGCTTCAAGACTCACATAGAACAATCCCCAAATTGCACACTAAGCCTCTCCAGCAGAGACCCTTCTGAGCACAGGCGTGGCTGTTAGCTCAGTGCACGCTGCACACGTGCGTATCACCACTATTCCTGGGACAGTGCATTCCTGCCTCTGGAATGCCTGACCTCTGTCCTCTCTGCTCTGCTAACCCTCATGACAGTATGCAATCTGCGCAGCGACTACACCTGATTCTTCGTGATGTTCCCTCCTGAACACCACTATCTCAGGGGAGCGGCTCCACTGGGTGGAATTCGCTCCTGAGCTGGAGGCTGGGAAATAAAGTTTCGCCTTCAACATTAAACAGGTCAGTCTCGTGTGGGGAATTTCCCCCACACACAAAAGTTCTGTTCGAAAGATGATCAGTGGCCACGAACATGTTCCACTAAAACGGCAACCCAAAGTCAAGCCAAGATTATACGGGGATAGAAACTACCGCCCTTTCAGAAGCAGCTCATTCACAGAGAGAAAGGAACAGAGGAAAAAAAGCAGCCAGAGGAAAGACAGAGCTGCTCTGGGATGGGGTCTACATTTTGGTGGTCTGCCTGTCCTTGCTCAAATTGGTTTCCATGTGTTTTCATAATACCAAGTTCTCTGCAGTACTTGAATAGCAAGTTGGTACGTACATGCCAGGCAGTGAACCCCTCCAAAATGTTGACATGAGTAAATTAGACTCTCAGAGAACAGAGGGGGAATTCTATTTCTAAGGCAAGGATGCTTAGATGGTGTTTAAGATGTTGGAGCTTTGACAGCTCACACACTTGGTTAGAATCCTGGCCCCAGGGGGAGGGTATAACTCAAGTGGTAGAGCGCATGCTTAGCACGCACGAGGTCCTGGGTTCAATCCCCAGTACCTCCCCCAAATAGAAACAAATAAACCTAACTACTTTCCCCTCATAAAACAAACACACACACAAACAAAAGAATCTTGGCCCCACTGGTTGCTTTATCACCTCACTGTGTTGTAAATTCCATGAAATTATGGATCCTGTCTCATTCGACTTTGTGTCAGTTATAGCCCCTGCCTTAACGCAGAACTTAGAAATTTATGTTTGTTCAATGAGTTCTTTCAAATGGTAGTAGGAAGAAGTGGATTTTATTTATTTAAACAGAATGTACAAGCAACTGCTTAGTAATTGGGAAGAACAATGCATTGAACAGTATGGGTTTTCAACAATTTCTAGAAGGTCTGCTTTAGAGAATCAATTTTATATCATTTTTAATTGCCACATGCGTGCAAATTGGCCTCAAAACCCCCTAGTGGGATTACTGTCGCTGTATGTCACACTGACTGTGACCTTGCTTCCCCTAAGTCCAGAAGCTAGTAACATATAATATTCACTGTCTTTCTCTCTCTTTCCAATGTTTGTGTCCAAACATTGTGTCTTAAGTAGTCATATTGATCATATTGATTAATACTCGTGGCAGAAATGATGAAAAAGTATCGATTGGCTCTGTGACTCTCAGCTCTAACTAAAATATCTGGAGTGTTGCCTCCTTGAACTCTGTAAGAGCTCTCTTCTCAGGCCTCGTCCTTCTTGCTGATTACATCTGCAGATGGAAATCAGGTGTGAAAACCCACTCAGTCGCCGAACAGCAGGACAGACTCTGACTCTTACTGAACTCTTATGCTCTCTCTTCCTTAATTAAGGCACGACAGCGTTTTACCATGGAGAGAGACTGACTTAAGATTATGGATCTTAACCCTTCTAATGGCAAATTCATTTCTTACTCTGTGGCTTTGCAAAGAGCCACTTACTCAGTTCTTCCAAGGGAAGAATAAAGAGCATGATTGTACTTACAAAGAGCACTCCGTTATCCACGCTACAAAAGAGAAGTGACGAATGCAGCTGTTCTCCCCCAAATTATAACATGCTTTTTTTCACGAAACATTTTAAAACCCAAATAAAGAATAGCATTTAAATGAGTTAGTGACATAGACTCTTATTTTACAGCTAGAGTAATCCTTAACGTTTGTAGCACCAAAAAACCAAGCACAGGCTTTGAAGTCCGATGACCAGGATTAAACCCCTCGCTTTAAATTTATTAGCTGTGTGACCCTAGGCAATTACCAAACCTCCTGCACCTCAATATTTTCTTCTGTATAATGATAACTATACAAATAAGTAATATTTTAATAACAATATTAAAAGCAACACGAGCAAAAATAAACAAACTATATCAAACTAAAAAACTCCTCACAGCAAAGGAAGCAATCTACAAAATAAAAAGACAACCATGTGGGGAGGGTAGAGCTCAGTGGTAGAATGCCTGCTTAGCACGCACAAGGTCCTGGGTTCAATCCCCAGTACCTCCGTCAGATAAATCAAACAAACAAACAAACCTAATTACCTCCCCCACCAAAAAATAAATAAACAAAGTTTTTATATGATAATGGATATATGTATGTATGTGTGACTGAAACATTATGCTGTACACCAGAAATTGACACATTGTAACTGACTATACTTCAATTAAAAAAAAAGACAACTTACTGAATAGAGTAAATATTTGCAAATTATATATCTGATATGGGGTTAATATTCAAAATATATAAAGAACTAATACAACTCAATAGACAAAAAACCCCCAAAAACCCAATATGACTAAAAATGGGGAGAAGATCTGAACAAATATCTTCCCAAAGAAGACATTTCCTGTGCACGTCAGCAGGCACCTGCCATTAGTCATCAGGGAAACGCAAATCAAAACCACAACGAGGTGCCACCTCACTCCTGTTAGAACGAATGTTATCAAAAAGACAAGAAATAAGTTTTGGCGACAATGTGGAGAAAAGAGAACCCTTGGGCACTGCTCTAGGAATGTAAACTGATGCAGCCACACCCCTGTTTCTCCTGGAGCTTCGAGTTCTGTGAACCACAGGGGCTGGTGCCAGTCTGGGGAGCAGCCGTGTGGCTGGCCCGACGCCACCCTTCTCCGTGCACTTCTCCCGCGTTGCCCGGTGTGCACCTGGGGCTGGGGAGCTACTCCTACCCTGTGCTGTTCTTAACCGCTCTCTGAACTGCCCAGCCACCCACGGAAGTGGGAGAAGCAGAACAAGCCCAAGTGTGCAGAGTCACGAGTGGAAAGGGAGCGGTGTCGTTCGTGCCGCCGCAGAGAAGGCAGGGGGCCGGGGCGGCCAGCAGGGACTCCTCCCGCTGGGGGTGGAGGGGGTGGGGTGGGCTGCGGGGCGTTCTGCCTGGTGAGAGGGGCTGTGGAGCAGGTGGGGAGGCGGGGGACCGCTCATTCATCCGTAAGCCAGTCAGTACGCCTGGCAGGGAGGTTTGTCGAGGAGAGTTGTGGGGTCTAGAGGTGGGAAGGAGGGAGGAGGACTAATTATGAAGGGTCTTGAATCCAGACCATGGCGTTCCACCTTTATTCTGCAGACAGCTGAACTGCCAACGAAGGTTTCTGCGAAAAGCTGAATTTGGGAAAGACGGGTCACTTAGGTGTGTGCGGTTAGCGACGATAAAGAGCTGACCTTTATAAACAAAATACGAGGGGACGGACGGGTAAGATTTATATCCATGCGAGGTCTTGTTTATGATAAATGTGATAAATGAGAGGGAAAATATATTACGAAAACTCATGAGCAAGTGCCTTATGGAAGTATTCAAATAAGCTTGGGAAATACCAGAGTACACAAAACTCCCTGATCATCCCAACGCTAGACTTTTCAGGGCAAATTATAACATCACCCTTGTGTTGATCATTGAACACTTTTTATATTTTTTCCCATGACTTGCTAATTACTGACTTCTGGAACCACAGTCCCAATGAACATGTTTCGAGAAATGCTGAGTTATTTGTTGACCAAGTTGTATCTCTTTCACCAGCAGTTTCTATTCCAGCCTTGGATTATTAACCTCAGACCTTTTATAAGCATATTTGTACTCAACTTACTATTTTTGTTTCAGAACCATAGGTTACCAAGTTACTGAAATTAGCTGGGATGATAACGTTGTAAGAACATTTCATGAAAGCGGGTAGTAACCACAGCGGACAAGAACACGTGTATACAGTACATGCACATACACACGTGCACATGTGTGTACCTGTATATGTATGTGATTATGTGTTTCCCTTATATTCCATTTAATTCCACAAAAGTGATAGCCATTAATTGTTTTAAAATTTTATTTATTTTTATTTTAAGTTTTTTATTGAAGTATAGTCAGTTTACAATGTTGTGTTAATTTCTGGTGTACGGCATAGTGATTCAACTATACATATAGACATTCCTTTTCATGTTATTTTTCATTATAGGCTATTACAAGGTATTGAATATAGTTCCCTGGGCTGTATAGCAGGACCTTGCTGTTTAATTTTTTTATGCAACACATTGTATTTAGCATAGTCAATCGCAACACTCAGCACAAAAAGAATTTACAGAGAGTAGAAAGTGCATTAATAAGGGCCAGTCTTTACCAAAAGAAAACCAAAAAATGTATTATTGACTCAAAATATTTTACACTTGAATGATAACTGCACTAACTTATTCTGGGCACCTACTGACAGAAGAGAAAGGAAGAGAAGAAAAGAATGTTTTGGGAAGAACTTGATCTCCAGCCGCTGTCAGGGAACTGTTTATCAATTTTATAGGATAGTCATTACTTTATGCTTACTTTATGAAGAACATATTAAACAGTAGAACAGCAGGAAAAAAGTACCTTGCTAACATCTTTGAAAGTCTTTGCTAACTGAGTAAAAAGAGTGGACGACTCACCGTCAAAATGGGCAGTTTGCACTTGTTGTAATTTTACTGTCTGTGACTTTGTCAGCAAAATGCACAATTGTAATATGCAGAACTGTAAAAGGCTGCTGTGGGTTTTTTGCACACTCTCTGTCCTTCATCGCACCTCCAGAAGATGGGTTTTAAATAGCAGTATACACCGTCTAAAACAAGGGTTTGCAACAATTTTAATTGGGAATACAAAAATTTTTCTCTTTGCCAAAGGAAATACTGACCTCGTTTTCAAGTAAGCAAAGAATCAACAATTTATTTATTTACATTTTGCACACAAGAAGAAAGGGAAGCCATCCTCAGTTCCCTGAGAATGTCTATTATTATTATAAAAACTCTCCCTCTCTCTGAAAACAAAAACAAAAACAAAAACAAAAAAACAAAAACAAACCCCCCAGCACTGCCTTATTTCTTCAGTTTCAGCAAAATTCAGGACGCTATTTCTTCCCAGGCACACCACGTTGCGTTTATGGCATCTGTGCTTATATTCACAGAGTCACCTCTGCCGGGAATGTTCTCTCCTTCTGTCTCAGTTAATCCGGGCTGCTGCAACAAAACACCACACACTGGGTGGCTTATAGACAGACACTTGCTGCTTATGGCTCTGGAGCCTGAAAGTCTGAGATCAGGGTGCCATTGTGGTCAGGGGACTGTCCTCTTCTGGGCTGCTGACTTCTCATTGTATCCTTACATGGTGGGAAGGGTAGGGACCTCTGTGGGGTCTCTCTCTCCTTTTTTTTTTTTTTTTTTTTTTTTAGTTTTTTTTGGGGGTGTGGGAGGGTAATTAGGTTTATTTATGTATTTAATAGAAGTACTGGGTATTGAACCCAGGACCTCATGCATGCTAAGCACGTACTCTACCACTAAGCTGTACCCTCCCTTTCTGTGGGGGCTTCACCCTCGTGATCTAATCACCCCAAAGGCCTCGCCTGCTAATACTCTCCCTTTGGAGGTTAGGTTTCAGCATGAGTCTGGGGGGGCATGTTCACCTTAGCATCATCACACTTTTTTGTGGCATCTCTTTGCCCTCATTCTTGCGTTGCTTGTCCAGAGAACATTCCCTGAAATATGTTTCAAATGAGGACCAAGACAAAACCTCAGAAAAGAACTAAATGAAACGGAGATAAGCAATCTATCTGACAGAGTTCAAGGTTATGATGGTAAAAGAGCACTCACTGAACTTGAGAGAAGAGTGGATGAACACAGTGAGAGTTTCAACAAAGTGTTAGAAAATATAAAAAAGAACCAGTCAGAGCTGAAGAATACAATAACTGAAATGAAAAATACACTAGGAATCAACAGTAGATCAGATGATACAGAAGAACAAAGACATCGATTTGAAAGACAGAGTAATGGAAATCACCTTAAGCTGAACAGAAAAAAGAAGAAAAAATTTTTTAAATGAGTATAGAAATAAGTTTCAAATGCAGGATTCTCTCCAATGAGTGATTAACTAAGTTGATTTGGAAACCTTTGCTCCCTCTGCCCCTGCTCCAACGTGACCACCCCAACCCTTTGGTTAGATAGGCTCAGTTCTCCCATTAACACAAGGACCACCAGGGCTTCATCCCCACCAGTGGCCCCTAAATGTAGCTGCAGATCTTGCTTAGAAGGAAACAAAGATGTCTCCCATGGCCTATGAGGACTTGACCTCCTGCTTAACTTGACCTCAGCCATGCCATCCTCTCATACCTGCCACCACTAAAGTTCCTCGAGCCCTCCAGCCAGTCCCCATCTAGTGCCTTCACCGTACATCCCTGTCTGGCATGCTCTCCCCTCAGATGTCCACACGGCTCACTCCACATCCAGATTTCTTCCTAGATGTCACTTCCCTCCTGAGCCACCGAAATTAATACAGGGCCATCCTCAAGTCCATCACTGCTTCTTCCCTATCCTGCTTTGTATTTCTTTCTAATGCTTATCAGCAGCTAAATATGTACCTAAGTACTAATCATTCTCTCCCATCAGAATATAAGCCCCAGGAGGACAGAGACTTGTCTTACTCACAAATGTCTCCCTAGAGATTCTGATTCTGTAAGTCGGCAGTGGGGCCCAGGAACTTTATTATTATTATTATTTAAGTATAGTCAGTTTACAATGCACAATTATTTCTGTTATATAGTATAATGTTGGAGCTGTGGTGTATTTCTACAATGGAATACTACTCAGCCATAAAAAAGAATGAAATAATGCATTTGCAGCAACATGGATGGACCAGAAATCTATTTTTAATGGACAGCCCAGGGCATTTTGAAGCAACTAAGTAGACCAGCACTTGGGAAGTACTAACTGACATCAAACTTTCCCTAAGCCTAGGTGTTTGTTGTTGTTGGATGTTTATTTTGTTGTGGTTGTTTATCTGTTTTGATAGTTTTTAAAGAAAGAGAAATCTCTTTTCTTTCCAAGTCCAGAAATCCCAGGATGCAATGTTGTGTAATCTGCCAGGAATCATCTAAATAATAACAATGATAACTGCAGAGGGAAATGAAAGGCAAGATGGTATAATCTCCCAATACTTGAGAAATGATTATATATTGAAGAAAGTATATGCTCCTAGTTTGCCGGACCCTGGAGTATGAAGTGCTACCACAGTCACCTTTTGCCCATTTTCAGCTCCAGTCACATAACATTTATGTGGAACATTCCCTACTTTTCCCCCACCCTCAGTGTCTCTGTTGTCATCATCAATTCCTCTTAAGTGGCTTGGTGGGTTATGTTGTCATGCCTGAGGGAAGAGGCGTGACTCTTCAATCAACTGCTTATGTTAGTTTTTTCTGGGTCTGAGACCATCTTCTGGATCTTAGATGTCTCTGCATCGTTGGAGCAACTCAGGGGCAGTGAGCTGCTGGCAGCCCGGCTGGCATGCCACCTGGATCTTGGTTCTGAGAGAACAAGGGGTGCAGGTCTCTTGCTCTGAGTTTAGCTCCACAGAAGGGCCCTCATGAGATTTTAAGAAGGCAGGTATGATCTGATGAAGAAAGTACTAAGATGAAAGAAGGGAAATAGTTCCAAACGTAAAGAGTTCTGTCGTTTGTAGGGTAGGTGTAGTAGACAGAACGGGAGACCTAAAAAGAGCAAAGAAACTCAAGGCAAATGAGGCAATGAGAATAGGGATTGGAGATGGGAACCTGGAACCTGGAAGAGCCCCATGTGGTCAGAAGCAAGACCATGAGGTTCCAGCTACGCCAGTGGTCACTGTGGGCTGTTAGCTAAAATCTGAAAGCATTCTCCAATGCCCCGCTACTGGTGTCCTACATGAGTAAATAAACAGAGAACCATAACAATTACCCAACAAATAGTGACCTCACCCCTTTGGCATTGATACCCTCTGATGTTTGTAAACGGTGGTCTCACTGCCTCTTCACCATCTGATCAAGCTGCATATGGCTTAATTATTATTTTTATTTATTTATTTGGGGGGTGGAAATTAGGCTTGTTTGTTTGTTTATTTATTTATTATTTAACGGAGGTGCTGGATTGAACCCAGAACCTTGTACATGCAAAGCACATGCTCTATCACGGAGATATACCCTCCCCCAAACTGCATATGGTTTAATCTCCCCTCTTCAAACTACTCCTGCAGCTGGTTAAATCATTTCCCTTGCTTTCTGTTCCTCCAGCCAATTTGTTCATTTCTGGGGAAACTGGCACCACATTATTCTAGCTGCAGACTCACAGTTGCATTTGCAATTAACTTTTACCGAGTGTTAACTGGGTGCTTGGCCCCACATTAGGCACTGAAAGAGGCTCCAGTGGAGACTGATTTATGTAGGTACCCCCACGGTGTCCAGGCAGCCATGCTCTCCCCACTGCCTCAAATGCCCGCTGTGTAGTTTATCTCAGTCTTGACAGTGGAATACGGAACTCCAACACAAGACCATTTAGAACTAAAAGCAGATACTCCTTCTCTCTTCCATCAGAAGTTTTTTCGACATTCAACTGTTAATTTTATTAGAGTAAAAGACAATTGTATCATCTTGATGTTGAGGAATTCTCGTACACCCTTCATGTATAATCGTGAAGAGTTTTCGACCAATGTTATCTGAACTCAAAAATTCCAAAAGCAAAATTACCAAGTTACTCTGGTCCTACATCTGTGCTAAATGGATGGAGAGGTGAGATGGGAAAGAAGAGTTTCTGTATTTGTCTGACTCAGTTTCCCCCATATGACTGAGAACAGACTGACCAGGGACAGATTTGAGCAAACACAACTTTATTT